>NC_135959.1:45057848-46257848 GCF_053455715.1 Rhinoraja longicauda | reverse complement strand
AAGGGGACAAGCTGGGTGGGTGGGGGAGGATATATAGAAGGCGAAAGAGAGAGCCAGAGTGGGAAAGGGAAAACAGTGCTGGGTGTGGGGGGTGGAGGAAGTAGAGAGGAGAAGGAAAAATTCAGAGAGAGCAGAGGGCCAGATGCAGAAAGGGAGGGGTGTGTGAGAAATTGGGGGGGGGGGGGGAAGAGAGATCGGGCCAGGGGAGAGGGGTGTGCAGAGTGACTCACACAGGAAGGGAAAGATATGGATATTTAACAAATGTCATGTCCAAAATACAACCAGTTCCTAGCAATGAGCTCATTTATTAATGCGGTAGACATACAAAGTTGTTTGTTGTACCTTGGTACATGTGACAATAATAAACCGATAATGTTGCTTCATCTGCAATGGAGAAAAATCAAATACAGATTGGGTGAAGACTTTACAGAGCATCTATGCAGGAATTCCTTCTCTCCCGCGATGCTGCCTGACCTGCTGAGTTACTCCAGCATTTTGTGAATAAATACCTTCGATTTGTACCAGTATCTGCAGCTATTTTCTTATGCAGAAATAACCTACTGCTTCCCTGAGCTTGCCACTTTAATGCACCAACCCACTCTGACTTTTCTGTCGATAAGTTCCAGGAGCAGGGAGGAGGGGGAGACGGAGAAGGGGGCTGGGAGGTTGCACCACCCGCCTGCACCTGCTCGCTGTGAAGCGGGAGCCACCGGAAGACCCGAGGGCCCAAGGGCCACTCACACTCCACTCACCCGCCGCCAGTCCCGTCCCTGGGCGACGACCCGCTGGCCCGGCCAGTGACGTCAAGGACCACGTGTGGCAGTGGGGCTGGCGAGCAGCAACTTCCGGTTGCGGTCAGTCGCCGCGGCGGCGGGCGGGTCGGGGCGGATGTCGTCTCCCCGCAGCCTCAGCTCCCGGGTGAGGGACGCCCACCCGCCGGGTGCTTCCGACAGGTTTTGCGCCCCCTAAAGACAAACAACAATAAAAAACCCCACAGACTGAAGAAGGGTCGCAACGTCAGAAACGTTACCTATTCCTTTTCACCCCAGAGATGCTGCCTGTGCCGATCAGTTACTCCAGTATTTTGAGTCTGTCTTCGGTGCAAACCAGCATCTGCGTAAAACCCCAGATTTCTCCTTCGAAACTACTGCATTTCCAACACAAATTGACTTTCAGGTGGCAATGGTTAGCTGTTAACCAATAATAGGCCAAAAACCAACTGGCCAACATCCATTCATCGTAAAAGGGGTGTTTTGCAAGATTCACGCTGGACTTTGTTTTTAACAGATTTCTTGTAATTATAGTCCCGAGTCAGGCAGCCAGGAAACGCCCCTCGGCCCAACCCGTCCATGTCGATCACGACCAAAGATACTAGAGGAGCAAGATAGACCACTCGACTCTAAAAACCGTAGTAGGTCATGGGTACATTTCAGCGCCATTTTAGTAAGCAGATTCTGTGTGCTAGACTGGGCAGTGTTCACAACTGCGATTTCTTCGTATATAAAATGTTGGCAAACAATTATTTTTGTTCAACTTATTGGATAAGTTGATAGTTGACATTTATAACTATTTATTGAAGAGTTGCTGCTTCGTGATCTGTAACTTTTGATGTTACAGATTGAATATTTGCACTTGAGATCCACTCTATCTGATCAGGCCAATTGATCATATTTAATGAACTGTTCGTCTTTGCTTTCTCTGTTCATTTTAATTTCACCTCCACGAGCTGTATCTCTTTTTGTTTTATTTTAAAAAGTCATGGAAGCAGAGATTAGGCATTTGCAAACAATAGAACTCTACTGTATCCACAATATAATTGAAAAGACATTTAACTTTATACTTAGAGCCAAGAAAATTTGAATTGGTGAATTGATTAGTTAAAAACCGTTGACAGCCACTAAAATGACCAATGCTGCCTTACATGGTACAGAAGCATGAATCCAATTCAAATAGACACAGGGGTGGAGTAAATCACCGGGTCAGGCAGCATCTCTGGAGAAGAAGTATGGTGATGTTTCAGGTTGGGACCCTTCTTCAGGCAAGGGGGGGGGGGGGGGTGGGGAGAGGTGAAGAGCTGCTATAAATCAGGACCTGATGTTTTCATTGGTTAGCTAATATGCAAAACAGTGCAACCCTGTATATCTCGCACACAAAATGATGTAAATCATACCATGAATGACAGAAATAAAAAGTGTTATCCTTGTTAATGAAGTTCATTTTTGAATGATTTAAAATTGAGGGGGTTGGTGCAATATACTGCTAACCCACAGTGTGTCGTTATGAGATATTCACATTTGAAAAATCCATAAATCACAAAAAAAAACAAGGGGCCTATGTTATTGGACCAACTTATCAGTTGAATTTAAATATGAAATTTTTACAGGTTGTAGGGTAGTGGGTAAGGATCGTGTTAATGCATGTAACTCATTTTTTACAAAAGTGAGGGTTAGCACTATATTGCATCGACCCCATCAATTGTATGTTAAATTCAATACTAAAACATGGTAGCAATGTACTTTATTCATGTTTAAAGCTAGCACTTCTGTATCAGTGTAGGTACATTACATTTTATTACACTAATGTAGAATGAAAAATTATCTTGACATGTGTTCATAGTTATTTTATTCACAATATTAGGATTTCTGGAAATAAGTTTGATGTCACTATTTCAAATGTGTATGGGTAGGCCCTAATGAAATGTATGAGAGAACAGTGATCATGATAAGAAGAACCATGTGCTGAGAAGCTTTAGCAACCTTTTTCTTTCAATATCTCTCTCTCTATATATATATATGTATATGAGAGAGAGAGAGATTGAAAGAAAAAGGTTGCTAAAGTTTTTCAGAGGAATGTGTGGTCATCGCCTTAGACACAGAGAAGGCGTTTGACCATATAGAATGGAAATTCATGTTAGCCACCTTAAACCACTTCGGTTTTGGTAATACGTTTATAAATTGGATTAATATCATTTACACTCAACCCCAAGCCTCCATTATTACCAATGGGGAGATATCACAGCCATTCTATCTACATAGAGGCGTTCAACAAGGCAGTTCTTGTTCACCGCATTTATATAATTTATGTATCGAAGTGCTTGCCAGTCAAATTAGAGCAAAGTCAGATTATAAGCCTATTCAAATACATGAAACAAACCACCACTTATCACTTTTTGCAGATATAACATTGTATTTATCGCACCCTAAAATGTCTCTTCCCTTTTTTGCGTTTAATTGAAACTTTTGGTCGCCTTTCGGTTTACACTATTAATTGGGAAAAGAGCAAATTGCTTCCAATATCGGATAAGGTAGACCTAGAGTTTCTACGCACAATGCCCTTTAAGATTGTAGATAAGCAAATTAAGAGTTTAGTTATTATTGCTACGCATAAATATGGTAATCTCTAAAAGTCTAACAGGGAAAGCAAGACCCAACAGTTGTGCCATAATATTGAATACTGGAATACATTACCAATCTCTCTAGTCGGCCACATTAATGCCATAAAAATGGTTATGCTCCCTAGATTCCTGTACATGTTTCAGTACCTACCGGTCTATATACCATTATATTACTTCAAGAAATTGGATTCTATAATCTCAACATTTATTTGGAACAATAAAGTGGCCAGAATATCAAAAAAACATCTATATAAGGATAAGTTAAAAGGTGGTTTTGGCCTCCCTCGATTTCAATTTTATTACTGGGCTGCAAACTTAAGAATTTTGTCCCTCTGGCGCAAAAGCCTATCAGCAGACCCCACTCTAATAACCACGGCTCTAGATTGAACAGGCAGACTGCGGGTATACATCTCTTCCTGCTCTTTTGAATAATCCCGTCAAGGTAAAAATTCCATCATACATAAACAGCCGTGTTATCTTAAACTCATTAAGAACACGGAGGCAAATTTAATCTTTCCTGAATTTGCCCAAAGTTAACATGGATAGTCCTATCTGCAAAAACCATGCTTTCCCTCCAGGTTTAGATGATTCCGTTTTTTCCGTCTGGAAAAATAAAAGTATAGTCACAAACGGAAACTTATATTTTGAGGGCAACCTGTCATCCTTCCAACAATTGCAACAATCCTATAGCCTACCATCAACACACTTTTTTTAGACACCTCCAAATAAGGAACTATGTTAAGACTCACTTACCATATTATGAAACTATGCCTGAACATACCGTACTTGACAGCTTTATTCGCCATGATCCTAACAGTAAGGGGTCAATCTCTTTTCTCTATTCATTCTTGCAAGCCCAGGTTGTACTGTCTGACGCCAAATTAAGGAACACGTGGATAGAAGAGCTGGGTACTGAAATCACTGACGATACAGGTATGTAGGTTAATTGGCTGGGTAAATGTAAAATGTAAAAATTGTCCCTAGCGGGTGTAGGATAGTGTTAATGTACGGGGATCGCTGGGCGGCACGGACTTGGAGGGCCGAAAAGACCTATTTCCGGCTGTATATAAACATAGCACAAAAAGTAAGGAAATTTGTGTTTGGTAGATTATTTCTTTGTTGTAACAATGCTTCTTGGCAATAAATCTTATACCGTTGGAAAGCCTGTTTATTTCCCTTTTAAATGGTGCCACATTTGTAAGGAACATGCATTTGTGGGATGAGCAGCAGAGCTGAGTATGTGGGTTGCGCCCATGAAAAATCTGCCAAATCTTCTCTGCCAATGCCAAACAGCTTATTCTGCCATTGACTCTTGTTCGGTGTTGTTTGGTGGATTGGATGATTGAAGTCTGAAGAAACAAGACATATTGGCAATTTAACAATTTATTCATTTAATAAACAGGAGCCTCAGTAGCGTGTGGAAGAACCATACACAGCCACAACAGCCTGGCACCTCCTCCTCATGCTGGTCACCAGCCTGGTCACACACTGTTGTGGGATGGCATCCCATTCTTCAACCAGCATTTGTCGCAAGTCAGCCAACGTGGTTGTGTTGGTCACCCTGGCACGAACAGCACGCCCAAGCTGATCCCACAAGTGTTCAATGGGGTTGAGGTCAGGACTGCTGGCAGGCCATTCCATCCTCTCCACTCCCAAATTCTGGAGGCAGTCTCTGAGAAACCCTGCTCTGTGGGGGCGAGCATTGTCATCTTGGAGGATAGAGTTCGGTCTCAGACTGGAGATATGGGATT
Source organism: Rhinoraja longicauda (assembly GCF_053455715.1). Classification (NCBI taxonomy): domain Eukaryota; kingdom Metazoa; phylum Chordata; class Chondrichthyes; order Rajiformes; family Arhynchobatidae; genus Rhinoraja; species Rhinoraja longicauda. The sequence goes on along the minus strand of NC_135959.1, from coordinate 46,252,703 downwards.
GCCACTGGTTGCAGAGTCTCATCTCGATATCTCTCTGCATTGAGATTGTCTCCAATGATGACAAGCCTCGTTTTTCCAGTGAGGGAGATGCCGCCCCACACCATCACACTGCCTCCACCAAAAGATGTTACTCTATCGGTGCAGCAATCAGCATAGCGTTCTCCGCGTCTTCTCCACACTTTGACCCTATGATCCAACTGCCGTAGGCAGAATCTGGACTCATCGCTGAACATAACGTTCCTCCACATGTTCAGGTTCCAGTGCACGCGTTGCCGACACCAGCGCAAATGGGCCTGACGGTGAAGGGCAGTCATGGCGGGCCTCCTGGCAGCCCTATGAGACCGGAGATCGGCTGCGTGCAGTCTGTTCCGAATTGTCTGGGCAGAGAGCCGTCGGCCATATCGTCCTGCAAACCTTGACTGCAAATCTGTAGAAGACTGCCTACGGTTCCTAAGTGCTGACAGGGTGAGGAAACGGTCTTCTTCGGGTGTCGTCTTCTTGGGACGCCCACTTCGCGGCCTGTCTCTGACATCCCCCGTTATATGGAACTTGGCCTTCACTTTGGAGATGGTACTAGGGCTCACTCCAAATAATGCCGCAACTTGGTTTTGCGGAACACCAGCTTGAAGTTGCCCTATCGCATGGGCCCTATCCAGATCAGTCAAACGTGGCATGCAGATTCTTGGAGCAGACACCTACTGACCACTGTAGCAGGGCCCATGCTCACAGATGCTGCCAATCAGGCACCTGATTGTCAGCACCTGGGGGTACCAGAAGCTCAAAACAAGAGTCAATAGCAACAGCAGAATAAGTTGTTTGGCATTGGCAGAGATTTGGCAAATTTTTCATGGGCGCAACCCATATACTCAGCTCTGCTGCTCATCCCACAAATGCATGTTCCTTACAAATGTGGCACCATTTAAAAGGGAAATAAACAGGCTTTCCAACAGTATAAGATTTATTGCCAAGAAGCATTGTTTCAACAAAGAAATAATCTACCAAACACAAATGTCCTTACTTTTTGTGCTATGTTTATATGATATGATGATATGATATACATGGAAGGCAATTCTTAAGATATACAACAGTTCCATAAACGTTAGACATAGACTTATACAATTCAAGATTGTACACAGACTCCACTACACAAAATCGAGGCTCAATACTATATATCCTAACGTCTCTCCGCTCTGTGATAAGTGTAAACAGGACACAGGTACGCTCACCCATCAGCTGTGGCTTTGCCCTAAGCTCCACTCCTTCTGGTCTCTTATATTTGTTTATATATCAAAGGCTTACAGTACAACAAAACACCAGACCCCTTTCTCGCGATATTTGGGTTAACTGTGAACTCTGTCTTAGATAATCTTACTACTCAGGCCATCTCACTCTGCACTTTGCTCGCAAAACAACTCATTTTACAACAATGGAAATCTGAGTCTAGCCCCACATTCCACCAATGGCTGAGGGAGCTCGGAAATGTGATTCATATGGAAGGCCTCCGAATTAAACTTGCCAACAAGGAAAATGACTTCCTGAAAATCTGGAAACCGCTTCTCGACAAATGGTCAATAACCCAGCAGAAATGAACTGACTCATATACCTCATGTGTTTGACAGGATGAGATAAGGTCCTATTTAAGGTGCATCACATCCACATATCTTTGGGCCCACACTTGTTGCCAATGTTAGTTTTTGTTTTGTTTTGTCTTCTGTTTTTGTTTATTTCCTTCATTTCCTGAATAATATTTAGTATTTTTTTTAAAAGGTAAATGTTTTATTTTTTTCTTCGTTTGCTGTTTGTTGCAATACATTGTTTCAATCCTTCTGCTTTGTTTTAACTGGACATTACTTTATCTTGCCTCTATGTTTAACAGAGTGCTGCCATTATAATTGTACACACTACCTGTCCTTAAAAAATTCAATAAAAATATTAAATTTTAAAAAAATCAAAGTTGCTTCTGATCCATGAGAAGGAACTTTGATATATATTTATCTCTATCTTGCCTCTCACACACAAACACACATTCATATATATGTTAAATTTGTGCAGAGTGTGTGTAGAGCAATACAAGGGAAACTGCACAAAAGAGGGGAGGCAGGATGGGATGGGAGGGAAATGGGCAGAAACAGTAAGAAAGAATAAAATCAGAGAAATTAAGCAGGGGGAAAACATTTTAAAAGAAAAATAACAAAAAAATGTGAATTGATAGATGAGATATATACTACATTTTAATGGTATCATCACACATACTGTTCCTCCACAACACTGATTACACTGCGAGAAGCATAATGAATGACAGGTTTTGCTTACTAAAATGGTGGACGTTCCGCTCCTTGCGTACTGCACTTCAGTATACGCGATTTTGACAGAGTGGTCCATCTTGCTCCACTCTATTATCTTTGATCAATACGTCCCATCTAAGATAGTGCAATTTACCTGCGTTTGGTCCCATATCCCTCTAAACCTTTCCTATACATGTACCAAATGACATTTGCTTGTCCTGAATAAAACTGATAATTCCTATGCACAAACTGAATGTTACTTGAAACTGAATGGATATATTAGGGAAGGCTACATCACAAAATAATTGAATGTATACAACTTTTGAAGATGCCCCAAGGGCACAAATAATAAACCCAGTGTGGTAGAAAGCATCTACTCTGTAGGGATAACACTGTACAAGTTATTTGTAATAGGTTTGTGAACATTTTAAAAATCCTATAAATGCAGATGAATGGGAGATGCAATTGGTAACTGAAGTTCATCAGGCATAAATAAGAAATTAAAGGTCTTACATGTGTGGATTAAAATTGATTGTTAATTGGGATTTGTATTTCAAGTAATATTTATTGTCTATAATGACAGTGAAGATTATCGTCCAAGGATACCAGTTAGTTACTAACCAATGCATTTTGTTCTCAAAGCTGAAATATATTCTGATTGTTTTAAAATAATCAGCATTATCATCAATAGGCCATTTCAGGAATTTCTAATAATAAGAGATTTCAGATAAATTTTGAAGGGAATTTGATTTCCCTATATTCATTACTAGAGTTTAGGGTTTATTGACAACATCAGTCTAAACAAATGAAAGTTACTCTAATTTGTTAAAAATGAATGGTGATTGAATACTTAACCAAGTTCAGAGCTGCCTTACGATAGAAATGAACATTAAAATTTACTAATAAAACAGTTTAAAATAACCATCTGTTTTGCTTTACAATAGATCTTAATATTGGAAATTAGTCAGTATCATATTTCTAATCACGTGGACAGCATAAAACTGAGTGTAATGTTGCTACAGTTAATGTAATTTTGCACATACGATGATTAAAATGTTGAATTGAAAATGTTAGATTCTGCTGTTTAAATGTAGTGTGAGCAAGCCTATAAACAAAACCAGGTTTTAATGGTGACAGGTTGATTTAAAGAGCAGCCAAAGTTTATTTGGTCGTCACCGCATATATACAGAGAAACATTCCATGTGTATTTTTCTTTTTAAAAATGTATCTTGTACTATGCAAGAAGGGTAGACTATGCAATAGTCAGAATTTATACTGAACTCAACTGCAGCAAAATATTAAATCTTATAAGAAGACTTATCCGATACATTTTAGGTTAGACAGATGTCCCCAAAACATATCCTCAAACCTTTACAATTCCTTCTACGTACAATTAAAAAAAATCTAATGGTCAAAATTCCTATAATGTACATAAAATGGTGCTTGTACTTGCACACCATCAGGGATGTGATAACATGTCAAAATAAATCACACAAAAAAGGTACAAAACATACAAAATACTAATCACTGAAATGCATCATAGCTATTCATTTGTGCATAACTGCCCGCAAACTGGTTACACATCGAGAAAAGCTAGGATTCATTCAGAACAGCTTCTAGATGAATTAAAGAGCTCACAGTAGTTGTCACATGGCAGCAATTGACAGTATTTTATTTTTCTTGACCTGCATTATTTCACAGCATTGTTAAATACTTTGTTCAACAGTCCTGGGTATCCCTGGTCAGAACAAGGACTGAAACCATAGAATTGAAACTAAAATGTGACACCATTCAAAAATATTACAAATATGAGACTAATAGTGAAGCAGTCATTCTGTACCTCATTTCTCTTTAAAGTTTTCTTTATAGCGTAAGTTGGCTTTAAATTACTCAATGTTTATGATTAACAGACAATAGTTCCAGCAGTTTAACCATATTATAGAAACTTCACGTAACATGATAAAATGGAATATCAAATGAAATATTTGGGGGCATTAAATTCTTAAGACAAATCTTATCATCCTTCGAACTTTCATAGTGCCACATTTTTATACTGAATAAAATCTGTACAGTGCATCCTTTACTCTAACACCCAATTTTCCTGTATCTGAGTTGACACAACAGACCCGATCTCAGCAGGGGGAAGAAATCTTGGTCTTTAGAATATATTTGTTTATTTTCAGGTGGTTCAGAAATCCAAGTTTGACATATTCTGCCAGATTGCTTTGCCACCAGTTTTTAAAATATGTAAAGTTGACAAGGAATTGCTATTTGCTGCAGAGTGTGTGTTGATCAAGATCTATTATTTCAATATGATCATCTTTCATTTTGCAATTCAATTTAAAAAAAAAATTGTTGGCAGGTAAACTCCATTAGATTATGTCTTTGGAAGCATAAGGAGGTTGAAAGGAATGGAAGAGTGGATTAAAACCAGTGCTCAGTTTTTGCAAGGGATATTGTGCTTAAATTAATGAAGACTTCACCTCTGATGGTCTTTCTACAAAGGTTTATCTGTGCACCTTTTCCAAAAATTATTTCCATTGTACCCATTAAAAAAAAATCAATTATTGCAGTTAAGATTTACTGCATTTCAATGGGAGCGTGGCAAAATAAATCTTAGATAAATTGCAATTACCTACAACTCCAGTAACGATAATATCAAGCACTTTGGTGACATTTTGATTATTCACCTTTCATTGAATGGATCTAAAAGATGGTTATGTTTTGCTCAAAAGCTTCTCACTTGCCAGCTTTCAGAATCAGATACAAACAATTCAAAATAAACAAAGTAGTTAAAAATATTTTTTTGTGCAAGGACCAGGTTTTCATAGCAAATGGAATAAATTACTTGTTCACTTTGAGCTGGGGAGATTGGTGGCAACAGAGGCATATTATGCTTTATATAGCAAGAAACTAAAACTTGATAAACGGGGTATTTTGAAGATGCCCGAAGTTTGGGTGAACATTCAAAAGTAAAGCATTAATGATCTACAGAAAAGTGATCTGCACAAATTCTCGAACATATTGTATTTTTGCCTCATTTTTTTCATCTTCTAGAAAAATTGAGAATCAAAATGCAACAACTTTAATTCCCTTAAGCTACTTCAATTTTATTTTAAATTGAGTATATTACGAGAGGCATACAAACCTACACTTTGTTGGTATGCTGGCCTCAAGAGACTAAATGTTGTACTATTATTTTTCAGTAGTTTTGACACACAATCTGTACATAGTTTATCAAAAAAGGGTTTTCCTATAGGGATAACAAAAAGGACAATAATATTGGAAATGTGAAAATATAACGAGTTAGTTCATTGCGAAAGACAAGTAAATATTTTGGATGGAGGCTGTAATTACAATGATCATATCCAAAATGTTAAACTATCTTTGTTTCTTTCAGATGATCGATCCTTTGTGTATTTTCTTCTGTTCCAGCTTTTTTAAATGGTATGAGAACCACAAGCTTTTCCCCACTTAATCTGTGCGTTTAAAATTAATTTGTATGTTCAAACCCAACCGATTTATCCTGATTAATTTCTCATTTTGGAACCCTAAGTGTACTGTGCAGTATTACAATTTTCTATTTACTTATGTACATACATTGTGATTTGTTGAGCAACATCAAGTCAAGGCAGATTTCGCACAAACAAAACGCTCAACAGCTTATTTACATTTTTCTAAGTGTCAGAAGTTTGATTTTTGACTACTCAACAGTATAAACTAGTTCTTTTTTAAAAAATGCTCTAGATTATCATGATGAACATTATTAAATCATTCACACCCTAGAATTAGTTATTGCTCAAATAAACACATGAACCTTGCAGCGTGACAGTTCAGGTGTAAAGTCGCATTTTGTTTAAAAGTGACTACTTCCATTCATAAGTAAATGCTTTTAACACTACTTCTGACAACAAACAGTAAAAACGTTTCATTTTCAAATAAAAGTATGTTACAAGGAAAACCACACAAAGCTGCCCTTTTGGCGATCCAGTTTCAGTCTTTTCACAACGCAAAATTTTTATATTTACAAAAAATAAGGCAACTGGTTAAAATTCCTAAAATTCACGGCTGGGAAGCAAAAATATATACTTTATTCTAAACAGCAGGCAGTACAAATTGAATCTGAAATGTGGTGTACAATATGGTTACTGCCTGATATGCAAAAGAAAATCAAGATTAAAATGCTACAATTTGGTGTCTTTCGGTCACAAATAAATCCATATGTTGGAAAAAAAATAAAGCTAATTTCAGCTATATAATTTACAGCTGTATCTTTGTCTACAGTGATTCCCCCAAAGCAAGGGTTCAAATATAAGCAATAAGACAGTTTTCTCTGACCATTTGGGCAACTGGTTTAAACCAGACATAAAAAAGGCACTGGATTCATTCACTGTGCCATTCATCCACACATTGGAATTCTCCAAAATACACTATTTAATTCTGTTTTTAAGTAAACAATTAGATTATATGGCAAATCATGGCTAAGAAACACTGGCAACTGAATAGTAGTGGATTCATCCTTCGGTCTTACTGTGGTAGACTAGATATCCTGAGAGTCTCACATCCAAGATGGCAGGCAACAGCATTGAAACAGGAGTCAAATTCAGTCAGCTGTGATCTCCATGCTTTACAGTGCATTGGTCAACATGGGCATTTTGCAGCCTGAGTTTATTTAAAGCACAGAAGACCACCAACATTTGCCATGAAGTCTTTAAGGCTTTTTAGGAAGGCCATCCTCTGCTTCCGGTCCAAAGTCGGGGGAGTGCTGCTTCCAGTAAGATTATTAAAGGCATCTGCTAATCTTTGATATATAACTGGATCCTGCTGGCTTGATAGAAGAGTTTCAACTAATTCCAAATACTCAGCCTGGTGAAACAACACATGGAATATAAGCAATTTCTCAGGAAAAAAATAGAAAATTTAAGATTAAAAGGAGGGGATACAGAAATGTTAAGCAATTTTACCTGATGCAGACATACTAGTGTGTAGAAAGCTTCTCCTGCAGCATCAGTAAGTTCTGCGTTGTGCTTCTGCAAGACCAGCATGTCAAAGACGAGCTGCAATCACATAAATCCAATGAATCATTACACCACAAGTCCACCAAGCACTCTGGAACAAATCAAGTCAATCTCCACAAATAATCTTCCCTTAAATGCTTATCCAATTCACTTTTGCAGATCAATTACACTGTTTGCAGAAGTGGATACGAAAGCATAAAGCAGTAAGAGAAACATTTATCATTATATATGCTTGGTATTTATGTCTCAATATACAATGTGATTGTGGTTCTCAACTTATTTGCCAGTGCATAACACTTGCAGCTTTGTGTGGGGCAGCACAGTGGTAGAGTTGCTGCATTACAGAGCCAGAGACCAGGGTTCGATCCTGACCATGGGTGCTATCTGTACTGAGTTTGTACGTTCTCCCCGTGACCACATGGGTTTTTCTCAGGTGCTCCGGTTTCCTCCCACATTCCAAAGACGCTCAGGTTTGCAGGTTAATTGACTTTGGTAAATACTGTAAATTGTCCCTAGTCCGTAGGATAGTGATAGTGTACGGGGATCACTGGACGTTGCGGACTCAGTGGGCTGAAGGGACTTTTTCCGCGCTGCATCTCTAAACGAATTGCACACACACACTTTTTATCACTTTTCAACTTTTGTTTAAAATGACAAATATGCTATATAAACAACCTCACATTAAAATAAAATCAAACAGATTTTAAATAAAAAGTAGTCACAAGAGGGTACAGATGCTGGAATTTTGAGCGAAAAAATAAATCTGCTGAAGCAGCATCTCCGGAGGGAAATTGGCAGACGGCACTTCAGGTCAAGAACATTCAGGCAGTTGTTGAATTTATCACAGTAAATTTAAATCATTGAAATGTCCTCCTGTAGCTAACTTTAGTTCTGCAGTGCGGGAATTTGAAAGGATGGTGGCAAGGACACTCCTTGGAGACTGCAAATACATCTTTAATGGACCTCGCAGCTCATTTGTCAGGTGGAATACAGGTAGGAGCTATTTGAAATCAGTGGTACCAAGAGCTAAAGTACATCAATACTTTATATTTTAGTACTAAGATAAAGAGTAAATCAAGGAACAACCTTCAAGCAACACATTTGTAAAATGTGAAACTAGCCTGAAAATCATATGACTGTTGCAGGATCTTAAATTAACCCGAATAGGGATTTTCCCATGGATGCAAGAAAGAGTGGAGTTTAAACAAATGGTCCTGGCAAAAAGCATCTTGGTCGTATGAGCAAAGCAAGTTTATCCAGGTTTTATTGGAAAGATCATATGTATATATACTGAATTGGCACTCATGAAGATACTTAATATTACTGCTAAATACGACAATTTCTTTCAAAGAAAACCAGAAAATGGTAGAAACACTCAGCAAATCAAGCAGCATCTATGGAATGAGAAGCAGTTATTGTTTCAAGGTTGAAGTCCCTGTGTCAGAGCTGAGAAAGTGAAAAAACAGGTTAATTTTAAGTTGTGGACAAGTTTGGAGAGGGATGCATAAGGAAAAGGAAATATCTGTACCTGATTGAGGCCAGGGATGTTGCGGAGATAAAGTTTAATCTCTCCAGTTATTAGATTAATGAGCCAATTCGAGGATGAATTGACAAACAAAAGCAAACAATATTGCAAAATGCAAAGTTGGAAGTCATGCCCATGTCAAGCGATGCTCATACAGAAATTAAAAACGGAACTATCACAGCCAGGTGTAATATACACAGAGACAGCGAGTTGGCAGAGTACAACAATGAGTGTGGAAAGTTGCAATATTCCCAGATGGAAGATGAGGTGTTGTCCCTCAAGCTTACATTGGGTTTGTTGTAACAGTGCAAAAGGCTACAGACAGGTCAGAGTAGGATGGAGAATTAATGTAGAAGTTGTGAAAGGTGATCTGTTAATTACAGAAGCTAGCGGGGTGACAGGTGAGACAGGGGTAACAACTCCTTACTCTGTCCAGAAGGAGAAGAGCAGAGGTGCAGGAAGCTGATGAAATGTGGCCAAAAGAACTGTCCACTACAGTAGAGGTGAATCCATAGTTCAGGAAAGAGAATGTTATGGAGGAAACTTTGCGAAAAGTCTCATCAATAGAACAAACATGACGGCAACATAGAAACAGAGAGAATGGAATGCTTACAGAAGACAGATAGTATATCAGGCATGCGAGTGAGGTAAAAAAAAGAGGAAAAGATCCAAGCGCTTGTGCGAGGCGTACAACGGGGGTCAAAAATGTAGACATTCACTAATCTGAAAACAATTATCAGCCTAAGTGCAACTTACTTTGATTTGCCATTTAAAACTAAGAGTGCACAGAATAATCAAGAATTATCTTTAACTACTTCAAATGTACCTTAAGGAAATGTCTAGTTGCAGTGAAGAGTGGTGATTCTGTTTCTTGTGCCTTAGCACATTGTTCAGCCAGGGGCGTAAGGGCTTCTAAACAGAGTTGGGAAACTTCGAATGTCATTCTGAGAGAGAGTCAGGAAAATTGTAGAAATGCATATTCTAGAATTGTAATTCTAATTCTAATTATAACTATAATTACAATTGTAGAAATTCATATTCCTTGTACAAAATAAAGATATCAGACTATAAATGAATTATACAAACGGTTCCGATAATAAATTAGTATAAAAACTATAATACAAAATTGGTTGAAAGCAATTAGATGGATCTTGGAACGTAAAGGATTGTACAAAATAAATTATGCTGTGCTCCAGCCAGTCTTCAATACTGTGCAAATTCAAAGGCATAGAATTCCACTTTTTTCCCCAAAGTAACTAGACAACTGCCACCCACTTCCCTAATCTATAAAAGGTCATGATTTCACTCAAAAAACAAAGTGCTTGAGGAACCCAGTGGGTCTGGCAACATCTGTTACATCTGCCAAGTTTCTCCAACACTGTTCTTCCTCAAGATCCCAGCATCTGCAAATCTAGTCTGAGGAATTTCACTGATGATTAAGAGGAAAAAAATATTTTAAATGTTATGCAACATCTTCAAGTCACTCTATGGTCTTGTTTATTAATACCTTTAATTGCCTCCGACCTTTAACCTTCCACAATATCCACACTCCTTCAATTTTAACTACTTTGTCATCCAGAATTTAATCACCCAACTCTGACAAGATTCCTTAATCAGACTTTACCTAGCATTAAACATCATTCCCTTTATTCTACATCTGTACACCGTTGGCGGCTCGATTGTAATCATGTATAGTCTTTCCACTGATTGGAGTAAATGCCACAAAAAGTTTATTATTGTACCTCAGTACATGTGACAATAAACTAAACTAAACCAATATGTTGGAATTCACTCCTTAAACGTCTCCATATCTCTGCAAATCTTTCTTCCTTCAAAGCTCTCTTAAAAACCTAAATTGTTTTATCAGGCTTTTCTTCGTTTGTTTTATGGTGCTTATTGCCAACGCTTGTCTGATAGTGCTCCCATCGAGAGCCTTGCAAAGCATTTATAGTGTCTTAACTGCCAGTTAGTTCAGACTTTGCTGTTTAGGTTTCCACATAAATCCCAAAACTCTATCTTAGCATTAGATAAGGGTAAAGCTATTGGTTATTTCTTACAGAAAGTTTCCTGTGTTACTTTGAATACACATATGGAGTCCTGTAATCCCTAGTGAGGATACATCTGCATATGCAGTGAACAGGAATGGAGACACAAGGAATTGCAAATGCTAGAATCTTGAGAAAAATACAAATTGCTGGAGTAACTCAGCGGGTTAAGTGCCTGTTCATTCCCTCCACAGATGCCGCCTGACCTGCTGAGTTACTCCAGCACTTTGTTCTGTTGAGAGCAGGTTCAAGTTGCCTTAGTCCATCCTAACCCCTCCAAATACAAACCATGCCAAACATTTGTCACGATCAAAACCGTAATTCTAACAGAGCAGACGATCTATCATCAGTAAAAGGATACGATGTCATTCCCAATTCCAGGGAGTACATCAGACTTTTAAAAAGTTCTTCTGGAAGTTGTGGTATTTTCTCGGGAAATATTTCACAGATGAAGGTGATTAATTTGTAATATTGGTTACACAATGATGGAAACTGTCATGACACAAAAATAAAGTTAAAAATGTACTTTAAATTTAAAAAACAATGCAATTATGCATATCCAGAAACACTTGCATCAAACTATCAATTATAAACCAGTCCCACTCCATACATCATAATCTTATGATATAAATAATTTGACTTAAAAAAAGGTTGATAGTCCTCACCCACATGCTTATTATATGTAGCCTACCGAAGATATTCTCTCCTTCCTTTCAGTATCCTCCTCCCATCCAGCTCTCTACAGTCCGGACATACCTAGGTTTCTAGACATCCACCCCATTGGTCTTCAGTCAGCTTAACTAGATCATGCTGAAATACTAGTTTAAGCTATTTAATTTCATTCCTTATGAAGAAGAGTCCTGACCCAAAAAGTCACCTATTCATGTTCTCCAAAGATGCTGTCTGACCTGCTGAGTTACTCCAGCACTTTGCGTTCTTTAGTTTCATTCAAGATGTTTCAGTTCAGCACTCCAGGCTGTTCAAATCTTTTACCCGAATGCAGTGTAGTAACTAGAAAAGGGATACACATTTCCCAGTGTTTGTGATATTACAAAAAGCACTTACCTTTAACAAGTCTTGTGACATTAGGGGCAGTACAATATTAACTCCATAAAGAACAACATCTGCAGCAGACACTGATTTGTTTCCCGACTGTCCAGGTTCCTGCCCCCGAAATACTTCATCTGCATAAGAAATAGAGTGTAAAATGGCTTAAAATATTCTCGTTAAAAGACTGGAAGACAGACATAAATGTAAATGTATTCTAATTCATCAATTAACAGATAAAAAATCTCCCTAATGCATTGTACTACTTCATCCCTCAATGATTTTATATATTTGTGTAGTGACTTGAATATGAAGACACAAAAATACTCTCAGAAATAATGCACAACGACTGGTCAAGAAGATCTTGAAGAAATTAGCATCAGAAAAATTAAAGTATTGACAACATTAATTTGACTGAAAGCCAATAAATACACCAGGACCTGAAGATCTACATCTCAATGTTCGGAAAGGGTTGATTGTGGAGATACTGGATACATTGGTTTTCATTATCCAGACTGATTCCCAGCAAATATAACATGCTATTTAGAGCAACAAGGAACCACCGACCAATTATTCCGACATTGGTAACAGTATCTAAAATTAAAGAAGTGGAAACAAGGCCACTCATTTGAATGCCCAACACCAGAAGTCACAAACTAGACACACTAATTCAAACTTTTTGCAAGGGCGGCATGGTAGTGCAGCAGGAGAGTTGCTGCCTTACAGCACCAGAGACCCGGGTTTGATCCTGACTATGGGTGCTGTCTGTACGGAGATTGCACATTCTCCCCATGATTGCACAGGTTTTCTCCGGGTGCTCCGGATTCGTCCCACACTCCAAAGACGTGCAGGTTTTTACGCTAATTGGCCTCTTTAAAAATTGTAAATTATCCCCAGTGTGTAGGATAGTCCTAGTGTATGGGGTGATCGCTGGTTGGCATGGACTCGGTGGGCCGAAGGGCCCGTTTCCACACTGTATCTCTAAATCTAAGTATTTTGCCATGGCAAGTAGTTAGCAGGTCAGAGGAATTCTTAGTGACCTTCTCAAAACCTTATGGGGGGGGGGGGGAAGAAGTGCAAATACCCTCACCAGCTTATGGGACCTTCTGGCCATTCAAAAAGGAGAAGGAACATCTTTGATAAACACCCATACAACATATTACTTTGTTAGGTACACCTGGTGTGTCTGCCATTTACAGTGGGCTTCCACCTACCATACTACCTACCCACCTGTTCACCAAGTTAGCATGTGCAGCTCCCATTCTGGCCCCAGTCATCACAGAACTTTATCCCTGATAAAGCAGGTTATTCATGACCCCAAGGTACTGCTTAAGAGAGACTGAGTGCTTTTACCGTTCCTTATTACAAGACCTTTATGGTTTTTCAAAAAAGCCAAGAGAAGCCAGTTTCATGCAAATGCTGGAATCTTGAGAAAAACACAAATTGCTTCACCCTTCTGTCGTGACTCATTGTGGCACGGCTCATAAAAAGATGCTCCAGAATTCAAATCCCTTCAGATAAACTTATTACATTATTATTATTATTATTTTAAACTGTCATATATTATACTGGGGTATTCAAGATATACGGAGAATTTGCAGTGTCATACAATGTGCATGACATATTATTTTATTCGGCATCTTTGTACTCAGAGTTAAAATATACCTGTATCACTGAAGTCTATAAACTCCTTTGATAAGAGGTTAGTCAGAAGTTCCATAATAAGCAACAAATCTTGATACTGTTCCTCTTCTGCCGCCACATCGCACCGTTTCCTGCCCAAGCTGTTCTTAGAATAAACCTGCAGTAGTGTCAGGCACGCTTCATACAGCTTCATGGCTTTTGACTGGAAATCAACCAAAAAAATGGAATATATCAAACCCCCCCCAAAACTTGTAAACAATCTTCCCTATAGAACCATAACCATTCTTCTTTACAGGGAAAAAAAGACAGCCTGTTGTTTTATTTCCCTCTTGTAAAAAATAAACCCAGAGCAACAAATGTGATGTGAATTCACATTAGTTTAATGATTCAATAAAGTCAGGATCGGGCAGTGGTGCAGCAGTAGAGTTGCTACCTTACAGTGCCAGAGACCCCAGTTCGATCCTGACTACGGGTGCTGTCTGTATGGAGTTTGTATGTTCTTCCCATGACCTGTGTGGGTTTTCTCTGGGTGCTGCGTTTCCTCCCACACTCCAAAGACGTTCAAGTTTGTAGGTTAATTGGCTTCGGTAAAATTGTAAATTGTCCTTTTTGTGTGTAGGATAGTGTTCACGTGCGGGGATCGCTGTTCCGCATGGACTGGGCAGGCTGATGGACCCGTTTCCACGCTGTCTCTAAACTAAAGTCATTTCAGAATAAAGATAAAAGAACGGGCTCATTGTTCTGGACACCAAGAACAAGTAGAAAACTACTCGAGCAACTTTTAAATCTCACGTAATTGTAAGATATCACGCAAACAGGAATAATGACGCCACTGTTATATAAACGACATAGTAATAATAAGTTCCTACATGCAAAGTATGTGAATCGTCTTTTCTGATGGTATTGACCAAAATGTGAAAGCAGACGAGGACTTGACTGGTCTGGAATAGCAGAAGGAGATAGATGGATTATGGCAGTGGTGCTCATATTGAACAAATCATTAGACAGATGAACCACAGAGAGAATATTATAGAGTCAAGTGATGGTTGAAAAGGAATAATTAGCAAAGAAGGAAAGTTAAATAAAAACAGATAGAAGTATTGGACTCCGCTAAAATGGCCTGAACGGCACATCTAGATCAGCCAACCAAAAACTACCCTTGATCCTCAGAATAAGATCTGTTTCTCAAAGTAGTGCAGCCTACAATCGTGTGCTGGGAGGTGCAAATGGCCCTCCAAAAGGTTTGAGTGCCCCAGTCTAATCCTATTCAAATCCAAGATCTACTGAGCAGGAGGCAAGATTACAACTTTAATACCATCTTAGTAATAGCACGTAACAAAAGCTTTTCACTGTACCTTGATACATGCAGCAAAAAAATAAAGAGGCAGTAACTAAAGGAATAAATTGAGTCTTTCTGCTTGGGAAATCTCAAGGTCCTGAGGAAACCATAAATTTGAAGTATGATTAAGAGACAATTTTACTTAAATGTTTTTTAATCAATTCCTTCCTCAACTTGCAATTTATCTGTTGGAATGAAATAAAAACACATTCAAAAGAGACAAAGCTAGAGCATAGACTTCACTAGAATTTCTGATGTACCAAACTAATTACACCCAGCACAAAATGATCTCCTGTTGTTTAGGAAAGAACTGTAGATGCTGGTTTAAATCGAAGGTTAATCTCCTGTTGTTTGTCTAGTGCACACTAACCAGACTGGCAATTTATTTTATAACCAAGGAATTCAATGCAATAGTCACAATGCGTGTAACTTTGACCTTGTATGCATGATATCTTACAGTTACGTGAGATTAATACACATCTACATTCATTTACTAAGTATTGATTAAGTAAAAGAGTAAATCATAGTAAAGGCTAAAGCATTGTGTTTCGAGAACTGTTTTCATGAATTAAAAAGGCACCACAAAATAATGGAACTTCCTTCAATTCCATAATCAAACACAAGTTTTTCCTTTGAAGGAGAAAACATAAGCAATAACAAAGACAAATTATTAAGCATGCAATTGTTTAACAGGAAGGACTTCCAACACAAGCAAAGTAAGTCATACTTGTTTTACTTACCTCTCCAAGGTAGCAGATTTGTTTGTGTGCAACTTCAACAAAAACTTCTATGATCAAGTTAACAGTTTCAGGTGTGTTCTTGTAAATCTCCATTAAACCAATGCAATTATTGAGGAAATCCATTAAAAAGGTGAAGAGAATGACTACATTGTCTATCTGCGTTGCCTCTGCTATTCCACAAAGCGCCTCGAGTGTGGCAATGATCTCCTGCTTCACCTCTTCTTCCTGACAGATTTGTTGGAAGTTTTCTTGGTTTATAACATTTAGAAACCGTTGTTGGAGTGGTTGGAGAACCTAAGAAAAATACATTATAAATCTGTGATAAATGAAGTGAATCATTGTAGAACGTATCTCTTCTTGAGATATTCTTTGCTTGTTACAACATGGAAATAAGCTATTCAGCCTGATGAATCCATGGCGGCTCCCAAGAAGATTCTTAACAGTTCTGTTTCCCCTCATCTTATTTTCCTGCAGTCCTGCAACATTCTCTCTCACACTTACTTTCAGATTATCTTTTACCACAAGTGGTAATTTACAATGGCCAATTAATTTGCCAGCATATTTTTGGGATGTGGGAGGATTCCAGAGCACCTGGTAGAATCCAGCTGTGTGGAGCAGAACATGGAAGTTTGCCAAAAGGAGGATGTCAGTGTAATGGCAGTTTCTATACCTTCTCAAAGTCCAACTTCGATATCCATTACTGCTCGGAGATGGAATGGAGGTATAGCTTACGCACACACCGCAATCTTCCAAACGCTGTTTCTTGATTAATTGGTCTTTATTAAAGTAGCACAAATCAAAGAGTAATTCATAACTTTTCGTTCTTATCAACTGTTTCTTCTTCAAACAATACAGTAAAAATCGTGTAGTCGTTACCGTGTGGTCCTTGTGAGTGTAGCTGGCGCGAGTGTGGCAGTCGTGAGTGTGGCAGACGTGAGTGTGACTGGCGCGAGCGTGGTAAAAAACTGTATTCTCTCCATCCTCCGAGACTAAACTGACCCATAATCTCTGTCGCTATGCTAACCTCCTCCCATGTGGACACTCCCCATTACGTATCAAATCACACCCACAAGCATGCAAATCAGACAGGAACTAGAAATATCAAACATAGCCATAATACAATGACAGTAATTAAATTAAGCGTAAATGGCTCCTACACACCGGCCCCTAATTGTTCTGTGTATATGACGAAGCAATTACCATTAGATATTAAAAGGAGCTATAAAAGCTTAATATTTAACAAAAACAAAAGTAATATGCATTATATGTTGGCATTCAAACTTCTTTTGCGATTCTTCAATCTTCTCCTTCACCATCTAGAAGCAGACATATCTTGGTTTTCGGTCTTACCAAGATGTTGTCCTTAGGCTGAAGTCGTACAGTATGCACAAAACACTTTAACGTCTGACATGATTTCCAGTATCTTTTTACAAAGTTTCGACAACATGTGATTTCTTCCTCCATGTCCGATCTGTTCATGAATATGTCGTAACAGCAATGTTGAAATATGAAAGTCCTTTGAGGGAATAATAGGATGCTTAGCTTCTTTAAGCATCGTTAGTTTATTTAGGCGACCACCTAGTCTCAGAAGTCCTTTATCCAGTATCGGATCAAGCCTGTATAAATGACTACTTCTTTTAACACCATGTTCACCAGCTTGTGATGCTTATATTCTCTTCCTTATATTCTTGTCTTTGACAGAAAGAGATAACTGCATTTTTCGCCTTAAAAATATCATCCAGACATAAACACTGTACCCGGTAGGATGCCTTAAAAACTTGCATTTCTCTATCAACCTTTTCTTTCAGCTTGCCAGGATCTGTTTCAAAGCTACTCATAGCAGCCCGAGTTTCCTTTCTCTTCCGAGTCCACTGCAAAAACATTGTTTTTAATTTAAGAAACCAAGCCACCACTGTCTTCAACTTATTCCATGATGGGAAATGGGTAATTAAATAGTTTGTTGAATCCAATGGGTCCTTAATAATGGCGTTCACTAAAATGTCTTGCTTGATCTCCGGATCATTAGCAGAGATTTCAGTTTCCAGGTTAAACTTTGGCCATTCTCAGTATGGTTTACAGAGAAACTCTGGCCCATTGATCCATCTCTTACTGTTTAAGAAGCGGTCTGCTGTTAATCCTCTAGACTCTAGAGTGGAAGTATATTTATACCAAGGAAAATTCTGCGGATGAAGCCTCTAGAGTCTAGAGGCTTCATCCGCAGGATTTTCCTTGGTATGAATATACTTCCACTGTGATACATTAGTAGCATCCCTTACAAAAGAGATCCTGTTTGCGACAAATGTTAGGAAGCGTTTATTTTCATTGTTGATATACCTAAGCACTGTCATGCCATCAGTCCAGAAGGTAGATTCCTCCAGCTTAAGCTGCAGTTCTTTTTGCAGCAATATGTCAATTCTGACAGCTAAGACTGCGGCTGCAAGATCCATTCTGGGAATCGTCATTTGCTTCAATGGTGCCACTCTGGCCTTTCCCATGAAGAATGCAGCATGTACTTCATTGTTATCATTTTCCAGTCTCAGATATTAAACAGTACCGTAACCACTTTAATTTGCGTCAGAAAAGTGATGCAGCTGTGCAAATTTGATTCGACCAATGTTTGTAGGCTTCATACACCGGTCCACTCTGAACTCCGAGATCTTGTCGAGATCTTCTAACCACTCTGTCCATCGCTGAGAGAAGATTTGCGTTATACTCTCATCCCATCCAAGTTTCTTCTTACAGAGATCCTGCAAAATTCACTTGGCTGGTAGTGTAAATGGTGCAAGAAATCCCAAAGGGTCGTAAACATAACCAATCACAGACCGTCTTGTACATGGTCGCTCCTGAATCGAAATTCTGAACTTGAACACATCTGTTTCAACGCACCAGTGCAATCCCAATGCTCTCTTCATGGGCAGATTGTCTTTGTCCAAATCCAACTCCCAGGTCTCCTTGGCTCTGTTATCTAGTGGAATGGTTTCCAATACAGCACGGCTGTTGCTAATCCATTTCGATAGCATGAATCCTCCCTTGTTGCAGAGGGAAGTCAAATGTTTTACCATTTGAATTGCTTGTTCCGTAGACATGGATTTTAAACAATCGTCCACATAGAAATTGCTCCTTACTATGTTTGTCACTTCCTCAGAAAAATGAGCTTTATTGTCCTCAGCAGTTTTCCTCAATGCGAAGTTTGCACAACTTGGTGATGACACTGCTCCAAAGAGATGTACCTTCATCCGGTATTCAATGAGATCTTGTTGTGCAACACCATCCGACCACCATAGGAATCGCAAGTAGTTGACATGTTTTTCCGATATCTTGACCTGATGAAACATTGCCTTGATATCCGCCATCAAAGCTACCAGCTCTTGTCTGAATCTGATGAGAACTCCGATGAGTGTGTTCGTTAGGTCTGGACCCTGCAGCAGTTGACAGTTAAGTGATTTACCCTTAAAAACCGCAGCACAGTCGAAGACCACTCTTAATGTTTCTTTCTTTGAGTGATACACCCCATGGTGTGGGATATACCAAAGCTCTCCATCACTTCGACACCCTTTCGGCATAACCATTATCAATCATCTCTGTGAGGAAAGATGTATATTCATCATGAAATTTTGTATTCTTGCCAAACTTGCGTTTCAGATTCTGAATGCGTTGTTCTGCAATGCAATGGTTATTCGGCAGACTAACACTTTCTTGTTTAAAAGGTAAGTCTAGGCAATAGTGTCCTTCTATCATCTTTTCTGAGTGATTCATAATTTCCAAAAATTTTACTTTTTCTCTGGACATTTCTTCTGATTCCTTGCTGGTTCTTTCATTGAAGTCGTGATTATATTGCCTGGTCAACAACTCCTCTAGATTTACAATATTCGTTTGACAGCAGCAGCAGTATAGTTATTCCTTTTCCTGCCTTTGTTGCTCCTTCTCAGGGAGTCATAGATAACCCATCCGAGTATGGTTGTCACAGCAAACGGTCCATCTCCTTGACTGGTAACAACATTTCTAGGTTCTAATGCCTTCAAAGCATTCGGTCAGATAAGTAGGTCGATATCAGAATTTATTTTAGGTATCTTGACATCCTTCAAGTCAGGCCATTTTTCCAAGTCTTCTTGCTTAGGTATATTTGGATGAGAGACGGGCATAGTCTCTTGTGTAAACACAGATATTTGTATAAAATTGTCTTCCTCCAGACTAGATATTTCCATACTTGTGATATGATAACTATCGTAGCATTTCTGACCATTCATGGTGTTCAAGAGAAGCTTAACCTTTTCTCCTGTAACGTCCAGCCTTCTCATTAAGCTTTCTGTGCATAAGGTAGCTGAACTTCCACTGTCCAAAAATGCATATGTTTGCAACACTGTATTCCCCTCGCTGCTCCTTACCTGTACTGGTAAGATGGAGAAAATACAGGTTTCTACCCCAGCCCCAATATGTGCATTTCACTGGGGTGAGGCAACAACATCACTCGTAGCTGTGTTCTCCTTTTGTTCCATTTGCTCTGGCTTCTCGTCCGTATTCCTCTGTTCAATGTGAAGCAATTCAGGATGATCTTGTTTGCATATATTACAAGTTATCCGATTCCTGCAGTCTTTAACCATGTGTCCTTTCTTCAGACATCCATAACAGATTCCTTTCTCCTTCAAGAAGTCAATTTTATCTTTATATTCCTTTTAAAAAAAATATTCGACACCATCTTATAGTGTGACCAACTTCATTACATGAAAAACAAAACCCTTGTGACTTAACGGTAGATACATCCTTTTTCATTCTGTCCTTCGTTTCTACGGGTGTTATGACAGCAGCAAAACTGCTTTCCTTAGGTCCTGATCTTCCCTTGGTTTTAGTAACGGTAGAGCCTTTGACAGTTGCTGATTTAGGATCTTGAATATTCCCATAGCGTAGGTTTGACATTAACCGTACTTCTCTTTCCATGAAATTCACCAGGTCAGGAATCATGGCCTCTCTATCGTCAACCTCCTGTATCAAGCCTGTTTTATCTCTCCACTTTTCTCGAAGCCTATAGGGCAGTTTTAGAACGATAGCCTTCATATTACTAACAACATTCATTTCTTCCATGTGGATGCTATTTCTCATTGAATTACAACAACCCCTAAGAAATATCGCAAACTCATGCAAAGCCTTCGCATCTTCCGCCTTGATAACTGACCAAGCAAAGGCCTTTTTCATGTATGCGCTAGCAATCTTCTGTTTGTTATCAAAATGCTCTTCAAGCAACTCTCTTGCCATTTGATAGCCCTCATCCGCAGGCAAATGTCGACAACTCTTAACAAGCTGCTTCGAATATCCGCTTGTGTATTGCTCCAGAAATCGTAAGCGATCTCTGTGACTTGTAGTTTTCATTTCCACTCCTTCTTCAAACGCTATTATGAAAGTTTCATATTGCAAAGGATCACCATCATATTTAGGAATTTCCATTGGGGGTTAGGCGACAGAAAGATTTTGATGAACCATGAGCTCGCTGAGTCTCGTTTGATTCCTTACCAATTGATAGAATTCATTTTGAAATCC
The DNA here is from genome assembly GCF_053455715.1 of Rhinoraja longicauda. Taxonomy (NCBI): domain Eukaryota; kingdom Metazoa; phylum Chordata; class Chondrichthyes; order Rajiformes; family Arhynchobatidae; genus Rhinoraja; species Rhinoraja longicauda. The sequence continues at coordinate 46,231,528 of NC_135959.1, read as the reverse complement.
CTGGCTTAGTGCAGGTCGATCCGGATAAATGTTGTCACAAGCCCCATAATCAGTTGTTTGTCTCTGGCTGGGTGCAGGTAGCTGATGAACAGACCTCTGAGAAGAGTACTGGGTTGGCTCTTTTCAAGTCTTAACAGACATCCCAAAGGTAGGTTGCTTCGGTCTAGCACCCGGTTGCTTTGGTGAAGTTTTGTCGGCCATCCACTTACTCAGTGCTAGTTTGGCGCCACGAGACCAGACTGGCTCTGGCGGTAGGTTGACTTTAGCTGTTGTTTCCAGCTTAGTAGCTCCTTCTTGGATTAAGGAACTCTTTTTCTGAGATACTCTCGAGCTGCATTTTGATCTTTGGCCTTCCAGTATATCCCTCGTTGCCCCAGCAGCTGCCAACTTCGTGGCTATTTCTAACCGTTCCTTCTCTCTCTTCAGCTGTTCTGCTTGTCTCTTCAGCTGTTCGTCTTGTCTCTTAGCCTCTCTCTTCAGCTGTTCTTCTTGTCTCAGCCTCTCTCTTCAGCTGTTCTTATCTTTTCAGCTGTTCTGCTTGTCTCTTCAACTGTTCTTCTTGTCTCTCAACCTCTCTCTTCAGCTGTTCTTGGCTCAGCCTCTCTCTTCAGCTGTTGTTGCTCAATCTCATTTTTTCTCTAAGGCGGAAGCTTCTAGCGAGAGAGCAGCCATCTTAGCTTCAGCTTCCATTTGAGCAGAGACCCTCGTAGTTGAACTGGCTACAGAACCAGATTTACATCTAGATCTTCGTGTTGAAACGTTTGAGACACTATCCTGAGGTGTAATTTCTTCTTCCACTTCAACACCTTGTTGCATCGCACCTTCTACTGTAGAGTGCAATGTTTGAGCTATGGTTTCAGACAACCACTTCTCCGCGTCAGCCATGAAACCATCAAAAAATTCCACCCTCTCTTGGAACCACTGAGTGTGCCATTCGAGTTGCTCCTTTGGTAGTTGTAAACACAATATTGAGTGTTGTTTTTCTCCAACCTCATGGCAAAGGTTAAGTAGTTGATCCAGATTAGATTGTGCAATGTTCACATTCTCATCTGATTCCATTAGTTCCTTCTGATATTCAATTAATTTGATGACCTGCTTCCACAACTTATCTCTATCCTTCTGGCATCTTTCCAGATAGGCTGCCTCTCCTTTTTACTGAAAGTTTAATGTCTCTTTTCTCATATCTTCTTGATTTTTGCTCCGCATCTCCCTCCTGTGGCGGTTCTTCATACTTACCTGATGGAAGATCCATGATGAATTGGTGCTTATCGCTATGTTCCAGAAACACCAGAAGAATTCAAAACAGAATGAGTATTTTTTCAAAACACATCATTAATTCCAAGGCTGAGAGTCTTCGGCCAGTACCTATGGTAAACAATCGCTAGCTGAGCACCTTATCTTGTAGAAGTTCACAACATCGTTAATTTTCAAGGTCGTGCTCTGCGAGTTTGGTTTTCTTATCTCCTCATAGCATAAACAAGCTTCTTGTATCAAATAGTACTTCTGCAGAGTTTTCTCAGGCTTTTAAGTTTTTAAACTTCTTAACTTAAAATTACGACTAAACAGTCGTCTACTCATGGTACCCGGTCAATGAAGTCTTCAATCTTCTAATGATCCAGGTGTAGACCGTGTCAATTTGCCTTCGACCGGCGGATTCTTTATTCCTTTTGGCTTCTGCTCTAATCCCTGGCAGAGATTCAGCTTCTTCTTCAATATCACTGTTGAATCGGATTTTGCTTGTAGAACAAGTCTTTCTTAGATTCTTCTGTTAGCATAGCCTTTTTTACTCGAGTCCATTCAGATAAGTTTTTTTACTCTATGGCTCCATTCAGAGAAAAGTTTTTTACTCTACCTCCATTCAGAGAAAGGTTTTTGCTCTATGGCTCCATTCAGAGAAAAGTTTTTTACTTTAATGTAATGGCAGTTTCTATACCTTCTCAAAGTCCAACTTCGATATCCATTACTGCTCGGGGATGGAATGGAGGTATAGCTTAGGCATACACCGCACTCTGAGATAACAAAAACGAATCTTCCAAATGCTGTTTCTTGATTAATTGGTCTTTGTTAAAGTAGCACAAATCAAAGAGTAATTCATAACTTTTCATTCTTATCAACTGTTTCTTCTTCAAACAATACAATAAAAATTGTGTTGTCGTTACCGTGTGGTCCTTGAGTGTAGCTGGCGCGAGTGTGGCAGTCATGAGTGTGGCAGACGCGTGGTAAAAAACTGTATTCTCTCCATCCTCCGAGACTAAACTGACCCACAATCTCTGTCGCTACGCTAGCCTCCTCCCATGTGGACACTCCCCATTACGTATCAAATCACACCCACAAGCATGCAAAAAAGACAGAAACTAGAAATATTAAACATAGTCATAATACAATGACAGTAACTAAATTAAGCATAAATGGCACCTACAGTCAGTTTCAAACCAGATCCCTGGCAATGAGGCAACAGTATTAACTGCTAATTCATCATGCCATCGCTTTATTATCTTAAAGATTCTTTAAAAATATAATCTAATTTTGTTTTTATGACTTTCAAGAAAATCTTTCTTGAAAACTTCTAAAAAAGGTATCACTGCCAAATTTCTGCAGATAAATTAGATATCCAACATGCTCTTATGAAGAACATCTGACAAAACGGTTTTGCTGGTTCATCTAGAATACATAAGCTGCTTGGAACAGCAAAATCGCAAATGGTTTTGATCCCCTCCTCATTATTAGGGCGGAGAGGCACAAATTTGCCTTGTGGTTTTTTCACACTGGCATCCACAAGATGACTTAAATGCAAAATGTAGTTTGGCTTTAATATATAATGTGACCACAGATGACCACTTTGTTAAATCAGCTTTTATCCCAGGTATGTGTCATTTTGCATTACACCCGGCAACACATTCTCTAAAAGGGCACCTTCAGCGAGCCCCAACATATAGTTTGGCCTCAAACAAGCAAAACCTGTTTTGCATGAGACCTTCACCTTAATGAACAGGTTTAGGAAAACATTTAAAAGTTTGTGTAAGCTCAAGTAATCAACAGTAACAGAATTATTAAAAACAATGAATACCATCCTAACTAAAGAACTAATGCGTGCATGGGACTGTGCCAGGAGGGTGTGCGGTTCTATTTAGTTGACAAGAAATTGCTGGCCCACAAACTTAATTACTGCTCAAACCCTTTTGAAGCCATGAGTTTTAACAGAACAACTGGAGCTTATTGAACTACAAGGGATACCACAATTTAGTGCAATGCTGTATTCTGTTGACTTATTGAAGCAGAGATAATTTTGTATGGTAGTAACGTGAATTCTAGCTGAGACCACTTAACTTAGTAATAACTAGCATCTGAATACATCATCATTCCCTTCCACATTTACTCCATCTATATACTAAAACTCTCGTTTGTTTGTTTGTTCCTGAAATACAGCCAAAACGGTGCACGATAGTGTGACAATTTTAGGCCCACCTTACTCACCGTCGTCCTTTTGGTGCTAATGGAAGAAGTTTCATTGAAATTGGTGTTATACTTTTTAAGTTATTCACATTTTAAAGATTAAATCTATCTCCTAGGGAGGGAGGGAGGATAATTGGGGTTGAGGGGGATGGAGTGGGGGGAAGTGGGGAGGGGAAGGGAAGGGAGGGGAGGGCAGGGGAGGGGAAGGGAGGGGAGGTGGAGGGGGAGAGGGGAAGGGGAGAAGGGGGGAGAGGGGAAGGGGGGAGAGGGGAAGGGAGGAGTGAAGGGAGGGGGGAAGGGAGGGGGAAGGGAGTGGGGAAGGGAGGGGGGAAAGGGGGGGAGGGGGAGTGGGGAGTGGGGGAGGAGAGGGTGCTGCACCAATGCAGGACAGGTTTGGGCCCAATGGGTCCACTTGGTCTAGTTACATATGATAATACCCAGCCAGAGGCGCTGGAAATCCCTCTAAACTGTAAAGATATGAACTTAAATCGATGTGCAAGTTCTCACCTCCGTCCAATACTTTTGTTTTGTTTCTGAGTCTACATGAGCAAACCCTGCCAAAACGAGGGCTTTCATCAATGTTCGCTGCACGGAGCTCGGAAGGTAGTTCAACGGTGGACTTCGACTTGCATATTGTTTGGCCAAATTCCACCAGTTTTCACATTTTATTACTAAATTGGCCCTAAAAGGAAAGTTATCAATTATCATCACCTCCAAAATATACACAAAGAATAATCAACATCAGAAGACACGAGGAACTGCAGATACTGGTTTTACTGGGGAAAAAGTGCTGGAATAACTCAGCGGGTCAAGCAGCATCGCTGGAGGATATGGGTAGGTGATTATTAGTGTTAGGACTCTTCTTCAGACTGATTGTAGAAGTTAGGACCCTCTTCAGACTGTTGATGCATTCCACATCTGAATGCAATTATCATCTAATTGATGGAGACAGAAGACACTGTTCATGCTAAAATATTGAGCAAAACAACAAAATGCTAGAGGAACTCAACAATACAGGCTGAATCAGTTTGAAGAAGGGTCCTGACTAGAAACACTGTCTGTCTGTTCCTTCCATAGCCTGACCCATTGAGTTTGTCCAGCACTTTAAAAAAAATCTAATTAATTCTACATTCAATCTTTTACAAAAAGTAATGAATTCTTTACAAAACCAAGTGAATGGCCCAGTATTTTAAAAAATAATTATATTCACACGTGTTTTTCAAAAGAATCAAAGACACAAAGTGCTGGAGTAACAGCAGGTCAGGCAGCATCTTTCGAGAACATGCATAGATGACGTTTGGGCCGGGCCCTTCTTCAGACTAAAGAACTCATACTAACAGACCCTTCATAGTCTGAAGAAGGGTTCCGACCTAAAACGTCACCTACCCATGTTCTCCAGAGATGTTGCCTGATCTGCTGAGTTACTCCAGCACTTTGTGTCATTTTGTTGTAAATCAGCATCTACAGTTCCTTCCGTCTAATGTGTTCAAAAGAATCAACAAGTTTAAAATTATAATTCTCACATTACAATCTTTACATTAAAATTTTAGGGATACGCACAATTTTGAACTTTCATTTTTATGTACCAATTTAGACTGATACAGTCAGCAATCTACATGTTGTTCCTAAACTGGTCTTAAGATGATCAATATTTTTGATCTTGAATGGAGGACATTTAAAATGCAAGCAATTCAAAAAATATATATAAATTGTACATCTGCTGAGGGCAAGCACTGAGATCTATCTAACAGCAAACCTCTCCCTTTGCGTGGAAGTTACTTGACTAAAGCAATTCACGGGGAGTTAACTTTCAGGGAACAGATTGATCTAAGTCATTGCAAATCCTTACACTGCAACACGTGGAAAAAGAGACAAGATTTCTATTTTTTAAAAGTCACGTTTTTTTCCTGAATATATTTTTCAAAAGTAAATCAAATAGGACGGAATATATTAAAAAGTCATGCAGTTAATAAATAATAGTGGGGTTCCATTTAAAGTAACCTTGTGCAGTTTAGTATAAATGGGATGTAAAAGAAGGAAAGTAGAAGTCCAGAATGAGATGTTTGAGTCACAATGAGCCAGCATTCTCTCATATTGACAATAATTTTACAAGTTTATAGAATCATAAAGACAAGGCACAGATTAATTTTCAGTGGCATATCCAAAGACAAGGAAGAAGGATCAAGACAAATTAATATACAAATAGAGAGAATCATTTATCATGCAAACATTAGAATATGAATGTTTTGTCACAATGACGATCAGTGCTAAAGGTAATTAAAGACTTGTCCCATCCCGGTCATTCCTTCTTCCCTCTGTTATCAGGCTTCTGAATGGTCCTTCCATAAGCTAGGGTACTATCAGATTCACCTCTACCTCAATGCAGACATTGGATTGTCCATGGAACTGACGCGCTACAATGCTGATAACTATTCTGCACTCTGTATCTTCCCCTTTGCTCCACCTGTTGTACTTGAGCTTGACGATTGTATTTGTGTATGGTACATCTGATCTGTTTGGACCGCATGCAAAGCAAAGCATTTCACTGTACCTCTGTAAACATAAACCTAAACCTAAAGGAGGAAACAAAAATAAGTTGGTCTCTGCAATAATCAACGCCCAAGGAAGGTTCACGTTCAAAGCAGGCAAGAAGTCAAATCATTTCTTATTCCAAAATGTTAGTGATTTTTTTCTTTAAATACTATACCAGCTTTGAAATGCTGGTTCTAACAGTGCTAACATGAATATAGAAGAGACACATAGTGTTAGCTAAAATAATGCTTTGAAGAATTCTGCTAGCATTGGGAGTTGCCTTTGAGTTGGAAGTGTCTGGTAGGTGTTGTTCTATCCTACTACAGCAAGTACTCACCGTTCTCTCCTCTCCACCAGTGTTACAAGAAGTTGAACAGTGTCATTTGCCAGGTCCTGTTCTGCAATCCATACCGAAAGATTACTTATAATTTTTTCTAAAAGGTAGCCAACAATCCACTGAGCACCTTCAGTGTCCGCACCAAATGCCGTACTTAAAGGTAAACTTATCTGCAGAGAAGTTTCAGAAAAAAACCCAGCTGACATTGATGTTTATTTTGCTCTCAGATCTAAGAAGAAAATCTTGCATAAAGTTAAAATTTGTGCACCAGAATCATGGGGAGTGAACCTTTCAAGTTTATTTCTGTTTACTCGAAAATTCAGATAGAGTCAGAGTGTCATATAGAACATCCAACTCATCCATGCCGACCAAGATGCTCCATCTAAACCGCGCGAGAAAGTGTCAAGAGAGAAGTGATGAAAGGCATTTCAATTTGCCCGTGTTTAGCCCATAAACCTCAAAAAACTTTCCTATTCATGTATCTGTCCAACTGTCTTTTATATGCTGTTAGAGTACATGCCTCAACTACCTCCTCTGTTAGCTTGTGGCACATGCCCACCAGTGAAAAAAGTGGCATCAAATCATTGACCTTTTGAAATGAATTCTCCAAGGAACGTCATTTGCTTTTCCTGGTCACACTTCCATCATTCTAAAAAAATCTCATTACTTTAAAAGCATGAAGCTTTCATTTTCATTGCGAATTATCATAGGTTCTGCATCCCAAAAGGTGCTCTGAGAAATTAGAGCAAAGCCGTTTTAGTTCTGGGACAGAAAATAAAAAATAAAAATGCTGATGCTAGAAATCACACACAACAAAAACACTGGGAACACTTGGCAGGTCTGACAGCATCCAGGGAAAGAGAAACAGAGTTAATGTTTCAGGTTGAATACCCTTCATCAGAATTTAGACAAGTTTGTTTTTATTTTAGTTCTGTGGCAGCCAATTTGTACAAGCCAGTTTCCACAAACAGCAAACAAGTGAAAGAACGGGTTACGGGATTACTTAAGCGGAGAAATATTGTCCAAGAAACAAAGAAAGCCTCTTGCCTCTATTCCGATAAATCTATGGCACAGAGGAAGCTACTTGCCTCTTCACAGTTAAAAAGAAAGCTATCCAAATAATTCTGTTTACATGTATATTTTAAATGAGATGAGGTGATAGATGTCTATTCCCATTTAGGCAGTAACTTCTGAACTCCCAAAACCTCCTAATTATCTTAAATACAAGCAAAAACAAAACTGGAGGAACTCAGCAGGTCAGGAGGGAAATGGACATGTGACATTTCAGGGGAAGGGGGTTGCCAGTGTTTAATTATTCTCCAAAGAACCAGGAGGCACGTATTAGAAAAATATTCCTTTAATGGATATTTTTAGATCCATTATAAAATGGATTTTATAATCCATTTGTAATTATATCTCTTACAAATGGATTATAAATCCATTATAATTGGAACATGGATTTTCTTACAATCATTTCTTTTAACCCATAATAAATATATGGAGCAGAATGCAAGATAAAATTACATACAACGTGCAACAGCTAATTATACAGAAAATGGTAACTTTTAATCAAACATAACATTTAACAAAAGAAAATAAAACTTGTTTGGATCGAATCCAATGATCCTTTGGGAATCACACACACAAAAGGGATAAATAGTAAGATCCAATAGTATGCACCATCTAACTTCCATAGCACCAAACAGGTTGGGGGTGATATATATAGGTCAGTTCTATAGTACAATAGTTGCATTCCTAAGAAACTTTGCACTATAGAAAATTGCGTGTTAAAACAATTATTATTAACATTTGCAAGTTTATTTTTTGTTACTGCAAGCTAAAAATACTAAAGGCTCGATGTTACATTGTTTAATCAAGTATCATTGCACAAGCGTCAATAGAAGCAATTGATTATCAATTTCAATGTCCTCCTGTAGTGATGCTCGATTACTGCAGGAAGCTTACATGGAAACAGTATTTTTTCCCCAGATTGTTATATTTTTGCAATACAGCTTTTCTTATGCTTGTCACTTTCCAAAGTAATTTTAAAGTGATTTTCTAGTTCTCTAATGAAATCGCTTTATAATTAATTCATGCAGCGTAATACAAATGGTTCTCCCAAATTTATTTATCCTGTTATATTCAATTCACGTTATGGAAACATGTATTACAGCAGAACTATATCGATACCAAGCAAAATTAAAATTCAGAGCACCATGCACAAGAATCCACATTTAGGAAAGTTATTCATAATGGAATCACCCTTCAGGTATAATAATCAACCAGATATGGAGAATTGGCACATAGTGAGACTCCCATGAGGAGCATGCAAAAGCATTTGATAATGAAAGGAAGCATGCAGGTACAGCAGGCAGTGAAGAAAGCCAATGGAATGTTGGCCTTCGTAACAAGAGGAGTTGAGTATAGGAGCAAAGAGGTCCTTCTACAGTTGTACCGGGCCCTGGTGAGACCGCACCTGGAGTACTGTGTGCAGTTTTGGTCTCCAAATTTGAGGAACGATATTCTTGCTATTGAGGGCGTGCAGCGTAGGTTCACTAGGTTAATTCCCGGAATGGCGGGACTGTCGTATGTTGAAAGGCTGGAGCAATTAGGCTTGTATACACTGGAATTTAGAAGGATGAGGGGGGATCTTATTGAAACATATAAGATAATTAGGGGATTGGACACATTAGAGGCAGGAAACATGTTCCCAATGTTGGGGGAGTCCAGAACAAGGGGCCACAGTTTAAGAATAAGGGGTAGGCCATTTAGAAAGGAGATGAGGAAGAACTTTTTCAGTCAGAGAGTGGTGAAGGTGTGGAATTCTCTGCCTCAGAAGGCAGTTGAGGCCAGTTCGTTGGATGCTTTCAAGAGAGAGCTGGATAGAGCTCTTAAGGATAGCGGAGTGAGGGGGTATGGGGAGAAGGCAAGAACGGGGTACTGATTGAGAGTGATCAGCCATGATCGCATTGAATGGCGGTGCTGGCTCGAAGGGCTGAATGGCCTACTCCTGCACCTATTGTCTATTGTCTATAATAAAAATAAAGCTTATGCATGCCTCCTAATTGAACCAAATCTGGAGAAAAATCCACAAAATTGATTAACATGCAATATTTGTTGGTCCACATATGCCAACACAAAGGACACAATTTCTGACCTGGTCATAAAGTTTTTCATCTGCGAGAAGGTAAGTCTTTGTCCACCGTTTGAGGAACCACATAATGTCTTTTCCCATTTGTGGGCTGAGCAGTTCTGTCAAGTTTGCCCTTGTGGCTCGAGATTCAACTTCTGAAGCTCGGAGTACAGCAGCTAACAACCTGAGTAGAGGGAGTTTCAGTTCAAAACGTCAATACAAATTTACAGTTTCAAAGAATTGAAAACTTCACCAGAGATACATTTATTTATACCTTGCAACCATCAAACAAATTCCAGGTAGAGGTGATCTTACGGAAGTGTAGTTTAGTTTAGAGATACAGCGCGGAAACAGGTCCTTTGGCCCACCGAGTCTGCGCCGATTACAATCTCCGTACACTGGCACTATTCTGCACACCAGGGACAATTTACAATTTTCACCAAAGCTAATTAACCTACAAATCTGTACGTCTTTGGAGTTGGAAAACCGGAGCACCCAGGGAAAAGCTATGCAGTCACAGGGAGAATGTACAAACTTCGTACAGACAACACCCTCAGTCAGGATCGAACCAGTCTCTGGTGCTGCAAGGCAGCAACTCTACCGCTGCGCCACTGTGCCGCCCCAAAAATCATGAGAGGAATAGATCGAGTAAATGCACAGTCTTTTGCCCAGAGTAGGGGAATCAAGAACCAGAGGACATAGGTTTAAGGTGAGGGGGGAAAGATTTAATAGGAACCTAAGTAGCAACATTTTCACACAAAGGGTGGTGGGTGTATGGAACAAGCTGCCAGAGGAGGTAGTTGAGGCATTAAGAAACATTTAGACAGGTACATGGATATGATAGGTTTAGAGGGTTAGGGGCCAATCAGGCAGTTGGGATTAGTGTAGATGGGGCATGTTGGTCGATGTGGGCAAATTGGGCCGATGGGCATGTGTCCACATTGTATGACTCTATGACTCCTCAGTTACTTTAAAAATAGCAACATCCATGGGGTATTATTCAACCAGTATATTATGTCCTTAACACCATGCCCCGTGTTATTGTTCATGTCAGCTGATGACCAATTGTCCACTTTTCTATGTTAAAATGGCAGCACAGTGATGCAGCAGAGACCCAGGTTCGATCCTGACCACGGATACTGTCTGCACGGAGTTTGTATATTCTCCTTATGACTGCGTGGGTTTTCTCTGGGTGCACCGGTTTCCTCCTACACTCCAAAGACGTACAGGTTTATAGGTTAATTGGCTTCGATAAAAGGGTAAATTGTCCCTAGTGTGTAGTAAAGTGCAAGTGTACGGGGAGATTGCTGGTCGTTGCGGACTCGGTAGGCCGAAGAGCCTATTTCCATGCTGTATCTCTAAAGTGTAAGGTAAAGCCTAAAAATGGTGAACCGTGATGATATGTTCCTGCACAGCCAATCATAATGCCTTGCCATTTGCTTTTTATGTTTAGCAAGCTGAACTAATTCTTCAGATCACATTTGAAACTACGTTGGTCTGGACCTCTTACAATCAGACAATGTGGGACATTTAACGAATTAATTAATATAATGGCTAGAATCTCAAGCTGAACTGTTGTACATAAATTAAGCTTAAATTGTAATGTGGTGGAAAACTGTCACTAACTGACACCCTAACAAAAGTTAGCAGTTATTTATAGAACCTAGAGTACAGTACAGCACAGGAACAGGCTCTTCAGCCCATATGTTCATGCCGAACATGATGCCAAGTTAAACTCATTGGTCTTCACATCTAAAGCCTCTTGAATATCACTATGGTATCTGCCTCCACTACCACCCCTGGTAATGTGTTCCAGGCCCCTACCACCCTTTATGTATAAAAACGAGCCCTACACTTTCCCCCCTCTCATCTTATAGCTATGCCCTCTAGTGTTGGCCATTCCACCCTGGGAAAAAGGTTCTGACTATCTACCCTATCTATGCCTCGTAATTATATATACTGCAATGCTTCTTGTAATTTTATATACAATCAAGTTTCCCCTCAACCTCTGACGTTCCAGAGAAAACAATCCAAATCTATCCAAGCTCTTTGTAGCTGAAATCCTCTAATCCAGGCAGCATTCTGGTAAACTGCTGCACCATCTCCAAAGCATCCACATCTTTCTTACAATGGGGTGTCCAGAATTGCATGCAATATTCCAAAGGCGGCCTAACCAAAGTCTTACAGAGTTTGTACCAGCCCCCACATAGTGAACCTCCAATTAGGAGCGTGCAAAAACATTTGAAAATAAAACAAAAGATTTTGCATGCTTCCTAATTGAACTGTTCTTCCATATCTGCAGAACAGTCCACAAAATTGAGTTCTAAGCAATACACAAAGAACACAATTTCTGATCTGGTCATAAGGTTTAGCATCAGCACTTTTCTTTTAGCATTTACAATAAACTTCAGATGGATCCGGAATAAATCTTACATTGTTGTTTCCGACTCGTATCACTCAAAACATTTACCTGATCACAGAATCTGTTTGGTTGCATCCTGCTATAGAGGAGGCTTTCTCTCCTGGAGAGCCCAGGATCTGAAGTGTTGTGTTAATGTCAACCTCGGTTGCATGCTTAATGGAATATTCCATTACCTCTGGAGGTATAAGAGGAGTCTCTCCCTGAGTATCATCAGCCAAGAGGTAGCCTGATAATAAAGTAGGTTACAACAACAGATTAAAATTCTATGCTCATAAATTATTTTATTTAAAAACTAATCATCATGAATTTGAAGTCACATTGCATCTTCACATAGCTTTGTCCCACCGCACTTCACAGAAACATTATCAAACAAAAGTGGACACGGAACTAACAGGAAATTGAATTTATCGAGTCATACAACACGGAAACAGGCCCTTCAACCCAACTTGCCCACACTGACCAACATGCCCCATCTATACTAGTCCCAACTGCCTGTGTTTTGACTCATATCCCTTTAAACCTATTGTATCCATGTGCCTATCTAAATGCTTCTTAAGCGTTGCAATAATACCTGCTTCAACTATCTCCTCCAGTAGCTCTTTCCATACACCCAGCTTTTTTTGTGTAAAAGAAGTTACTCTTCAAATAGCTTTCATATATTGCACGTTGTCCCACAGCACTTCACAGAAACATTATCAAATAAAACCTGACTCAGAACCACATAAGATATGATGAAAAGCTTCGTTAATGGAGTCGGAATTGTCCTGAGAACCCAAAACGCTCAGGGAGAGATGTGTAGAAAGCAGAACCTGAGTGGCAAGAAGCTCAACCATCACTGGTACAATGATGAGGTGCAAAACTGAACAACGAGTCCAGATTTAGAGAAGCACCATTCTATCTCGTTTATAATGCAGGAGTTGTTTACAGGAGTACAAAAGGAAGAGGCCATGGGGAAATTGAAAACAAGGCTGAGAATTTTTTTTTAAACAGAAATGATTCGTGAACAGAAGTCGGGATATATTACCAAACACGGGATATATTACCCACAAATGAAATTTATGAACCGAATTTGGTGAGATAAAAAATTTGGACAACTTCAAATTTATCAAGACCATAAAGAGGGTGGTTTTAAAATGGTAAAGTCCAAAGGCAACAAATGTCCAGACAAATGTTTCAGAAACTGAGGGAAGTTACAGAGTAGTGACTTAGTGCTGAAATAGGTAGACTCGGTGAAAGCATGGATTCATGGAGAAAAAGGGAGGTAAGGGAAAGAAATAGTACAATACGGGGCTAGGGGTTAAGGTGGGAAAACAGGGTGTGTGAAAAGACCAAGGTAGATTGGAAGAGAAAAGGACAGAGGGGGTGCAAGATTCCTGAAATTGGACAATTAAAGTAGATGCCATTGGTTGTAGACTACCTAAGAGGAACACGAGATGCTGTTCCTCAAGTTGCATCTATCTTCAGTCTGACAGAGGAGGTGACATAAGACAGACAGGTCGGTATGGGAATAGTAAGGTGCCGACTAAGTAGCTGTGGGAGTTGGTGGGTTTGTTACAGTTGTCATTGGATAGTTTCTCTTGAGATGGAGACAGAGAAATTAAGAAATAGGAGAGAGGTGACAGAAATGGTCCAAATGAATTTGGGGGTGTTAGTGGTGAAGTTGATAAAATTGACAGTTCTGCACAACTGCAAGACAATGCAGTCATCTGTGTAGCAGGGACATAGATAAATGCACATGGCTACTCCTTTGATTGGTAGAAAGTGGGAGGAATCAAAAGAAAAATTGTTAAGGTTGACAACAAGTTCTAGCAGGGAAAGAAGAGTGTTAGTTAAAAAATAACTTATTGGAGACTGTGAGAACAAACATCATCAATGATTCTTACTCTGAAAAAATAATTTCTGAATCGTGAATATGTCCAAATTTCAAAGGAAACTAGCAAAACTGGTTATATTCTTTTCAAATAATTAATATATAATTTACTAAGTTAACTCCTTTGTTGTATGTAATCGTTAAAAGAATGAAAAACATAAATATCTATATAAACATCATTCAATCTATTTAATAGTAAACATACCTGTGACTAATATTAGCCAATGAATATCCTCATATAAATCATCTAGAATATTATCCAATGAAGCTGGCCCTGGTGATGAAAGGAATCGCTGCTGTTGCTTTTGTAACTGACCGTGAAGTCTTGTAACTCTATCTTCCAACAAGCTGAACCGAACATTAAGAGAAAGTGGTCCAATAAACAAAACAAGTTCGGGCACTTAATATCAAAATTTTGCATTTTTAAAATTAGTGATCAATACAAGTGGCTGCAACAACCTGTACAGAGAGGCATGGTATCAGATATCAAAATGGGTTATCTTAATTGCATTACCTTGGATATCATTGCTACATTCTTAAAAAGTAGCTATAAAGGAAGACTATTAGAAACACGGGCAGAGTAACAAAGATTTTACTTTAGTTTCATGAGTAAACAGTAATTTACTGATTTTAATTATAATTTGCTTCAGTATACAAGTCTAGCAATATATGAATCGCCTACAGATTAGTTATTTTATGCAGACTGGAGTCCAACAGAATTGTTCTTGCCACCATTTTAGTCTCGTGCTCATTATAGAAAATGCCGTATGTACAATTTGAGTTTTGAGTTTTGAGTATTTGAGTTTATTACAAATAAGCATTTATATTAAATATACACGTATTTTCTTGTACTTACAAGAAAATACGTGTATATTTAATATAAATGCTTATTTGTAATAAACTCAAGACATACATTTATCTGACATAAATAATCATACTCATAACAATCATGATCATACTTTATTAGCCACAGTGGCGCAGCAGTAGAGTTGCTGCCTTACAGCGAATGCAGCGCCGGAGACTCAGGTTCGATCCTGATTATGGGCGCCGTCTGTACGGAGTTTGTACGTTCTCGATCCTGACTACGGGCGCCGTCTGTACGGAGTTTGTACGTTCTCCCCTTGACCTGCGTGGGTTTTCTCCGAGATCTTCGGTTTCCTCCCACACTCCAAAGACGTACAGGTATGTAGGTTAATTGACTGGGTAAATGTAAAAATTGTCCCTAGTGTGTGTAGGATAGTGTTAATGTGCGGGGAACGCTGGGCGGCACGGACTCGGTGGGCCGAAGGGCCTGTTTCCGCCCTGTATCTAAAAAATCTTTTTTTTTTAAATCTAAAAGTATGTTTTGCAACATACAAGGAATTTGATTTGCCATACAGACATGCCAATAAAAAGCAAAACACACAAAATACATTTTAACATAAACATCCATCACAGTGACTCCTCCATATTCCTCACTGTGCTGGAAGGTGACAAAAAAGGTCAATTTCTTCCCTTCTTTGTCCTCCTGCGGTCGGGGGCGTCGAGCCTTCTGTTGACGAGACGATCTTGGCTCCCATAGCCGCCGGCCAGGCCCTCCGCATTGGGGCGATCAAACTCCCACACCAGGCAATTGGACCCCGGGTCGGGGCTGGTCGAACCTCTTGCAACTTTGAAGCTTCCCGACATTAGTCTCTACCCGAGTCTGCGAGCTCCTCGGTGTTGGAATCCGCAGGCCGAGGTTGTAGCATCGATCCCAGGCAGGGGATCGCAGGCTCCGATGGTAAGTCCACGGCCCCGCGGTGGGGCTCAAAGTCAGTCTCAAGCAAGATCACCAGCTCCATAATGTTAGGCCGCAGAGTGACCGGAGATCCGATCCGGAAAACAATCGCATCTCCGGTAAGGTAAGAGATTGAAAAAAGTTTCCCCCTTCCCCCTCCCACATAAAACAAACCAGAGAATATTAACACATACTTTTTAAAACACACCAAAAATAACAAAAAAGGCGAAAAGACAGACAGACCGTTGGCGAGGCTACCATCGCTGACGGCACCACCCGGTGGAATATATTGCTCTAATTAAATATGCTAACTTGATCAGAATGATTTTCAAAATTGCCAACTTGTACAATGAAATATAAATGGGCAACCTCCTCCACTGTCTCCAAATCTCATTGGTGGTTGGTTGAAGTTGTCTATGGTCAATGTACTATAAGGCATTCCTATTACCTTGGTTTTAAAAAAAGAGATCAGCTGGCGGAACTCAGCAAGTCGCACTGAATCGAGATGGTGTTAAAATAATGAGAAATATCTTGGGACCACCATCCGGATGAGTATACTCTTAACTTCAATACATTATTCACATGTTTTAAACAAAACAGAAGTAGGATATTTGACAGCATTATACAGGTGCCATCTCATTTTAAAGCTTCTGGATTGTGTTTACATTGTGTTCACAATTGTGTTTACATTTTTGGAGAAAATTAAATACCCACCTGATAAGTAGAGGAACACAGTGGTCTGCCGCTATTCTTCCAAGCAAGCCTATACCAGCTAGCTGGTCAGAAAACATATCGCGATCATCTTCCTGTATCTCACTGATTTCTTCTTCTTCGTGTGTTGCTACACCATTGGTAGTCTGTATAAAAATAGAAACTATATTTGAAATTAAATATAAAGATGCACAACCTGTGAATAGCTTACGTTAACATGGTGCAATTAAATGTCAAACACAACTAATTTTATTATACAAGATCACCAGTTACCTTTGTTTCTTTGTCCTTATAATTCCCTGAATCAGACAACTCACAGGTAACTACTTACTAACCTTCCACAAATGATATTATAAAGATAGTTTGCTCAGCAGTGTGGAGAAAGTGCTAAGGAGATTTATTCTTGCATTTCCCTGTTTTATCTATCCAGTCCACCAGCAAGCTGCCTGAATAATGTTATTAAGAAATGAGAATACAATATCACATATTAGGTTTATTTGCATGCCACAAGTAGAGATGTGTTTCAAAAACAAGTTGTGGTGCATACATTTATTTTTCTATTAACATCCAGAAGGAATAAATGAAATCTGACTTTAGCAAGACATTTGACAAGGTACCACATTGTAGGCTTGTCTGGAAGACAAGATCATATGGGATCCAGGGCAAGTTAGCCAATCAGATACAAAATTGGC
Source organism: Rhinoraja longicauda (assembly GCF_053455715.1). Lineage (NCBI taxonomy): Eukaryota > Metazoa > Chordata > Chondrichthyes > Rajiformes > Arhynchobatidae > Rhinoraja > Rhinoraja longicauda. Next base: position 46,214,619 of record NC_135959.1, on the reverse strand, counting down.
TTGAAGGTAGGAGACTGAGGGTGGTTGTCGACATTAATTTTTTGGACTGAAGGCCTGCATCAAGTGATATACCACAGGGATCAATGCTGAGGCAGATGGGTAAAGAGGTATACAAAATCATGAGGGGCATAGATAAGGTAAACACCCACAGGCTCTCCCAGGGGAGGAGAGTCAAAAACCAGAGGACATAAGTTTACGGTTAGAGTGGAAGAGATTAAAAGGGGCCCAAGGGGCAAACTTTTGAGTTTAGTTTATTGTCACGTGTACCAAATCTTTTGTTGTGTTAACCAGACAGTAGAAAGACAATATATTACAATAGAGTCATCCACACTGTACAGATACATGATAAAGGGAATAACGCTTAGTGCAAGATAAAGCAAGTAAAGTACAATCAAAGATAGTCTGAAAGAGATAGATAGCAGCTCAGGATTGCTCTCTAGTTGTGGTAGGATGGATCAGTTGCCTGATAACAGCTGGGAAGAAACTGTCCTTGAGTCTGGAGGTGTGCGTTTTCACACTTCTATACCTTTTGCCCGATGGGAGAGGGGAGAAGAGGGAGTGACCAGGGTGAGACTTGTCCTCGATTATGCTGGTGGCCTTGCTGAGGCCGCGTGAGGTAGCAGTGTTGTCAATGGAAGGTAGGTTGTTTTGTGTGATGGTCTGGGCTGCGTTCACAATTCCCTGCAATTTCTTGTAGTCTTGGGCAGAGCTGTTCCCAAACCATGTTGTGATGCATTCTGATAAAATGCTTTCTACAGCGCATCAGTAGAAATTGGTGAGAGTTGTGAACTTCCTAAGCCTTCTATGGACAGAGGCGTTGGAGTGCATTCTTGGCCATTTCTTCAATATGGGTGGTCCAGGAGAAGTTGTTGGTGATATTTGCTCCTAGGAATTTGAAGCTTTCAACCATCTCTACTTCAGCGCCGTCAATTCAAAACCGAGGTTCGTGTACGGCTTCGCTTTCTGAAGTTGATCACTATCTCCTTTCTCTTGCTGACATTAGAAGAAAGGTTGTTGTCTCAATACCAGGTCACGAGGTTCTCAATCTACTTCCTGTACTTTGTCTCATCAATATTTGATATCCAGCCCACAATGGTGATATTGTCCGCGTATTTGTAAATTGAATTAGATTTGTGCATGGCTGCACAGTCGTGTGTGTGTACAAGGAGTAAAAAAGTGGATCACCAGTGTTGAGGATTATCGTAGAGGATGATTAGTCCCCTATCCTCACTGAATGGGGTCTGTTGGTCTGTCTCCACACAAAGGGTGGTGTGTACATACAACGGGCTGTCAGAGGAAGTGGTAAAGTCAGTACAATTGCAACATTTAAAAGACACTTGGGCAGGGACATGGATAGGCAAGGTTTAAGGATATGGACTAGTCAAGTGGGACTAGCTCACTGAAGTATCTTGGTCAGGATGGATGAGTTGAGCCAAAGGGCCTGTTTTCTCTGATTCTACACTTTTTACACCAATGGTACTCTACATTGGCCGCACATTGTAGAAAGTCAACAATGCATTCTGCTTGAAGGATTAGGTCTTCAAAGTGCAAATGTGCAATGATTACTGACCAATTACATTCCTTGTCCACAGTGGATTTTGCAGTCTCGCCACAGATTCATCTCACTACATTTAGTTAAAAATATTTTACTTTAAGATATGGCAATGAGTGCAGTTTGAACATGGATCAGTTTCCTACACAGGATACTTTACATTAAAATTTAAATAAGCCACACTTCTGCATTTAAATTGACAGCATGGCAGAAAAAAAAAATGTAAAGTTAAAGTTGGAAATCTTATAGCCAGAGGTTTGAACATTCAGGACCACTTGAGAAGGGCACCTGTGTACGCATACCGTTCATTACACTACAGCAGACAATATAGCAAGTGTTAATGGTAAGATCAAAAGCTACAAATCTTCAGTTTCATATAAATGCTTCAGGGATCATGGGGCTATGTACTGAAATCAATTGGCAGAGACAGTTTAAACATAGCATGAGGAGTGGACTTCATGATGATTGCCATACACCATTGATTTTTTTGTCTCTTTCCTCGTTGGGGAAATACTTTTTCACTGTGTCTCTGTCTCTGCACTGCAACAATCAGTAGCAGGTCTCTTTGTTGACTACACCAGGGATCAACTGCTGGAGCTCTGACCGCCCCGACTGGCTGGCTTCGCCAGGGTTACATCAGAAATTCCCAAGGAAATACAGGAGATGCCGGGCGGGAATAAAACGACATACGGAGAAAAGGAGGCACAAGCCATACTTGCCTTCCATCACAATGGGGAATGTGAGATCGCTGGCTTACAAGATGGACGAGCTAGCTGCACTAGTGAGGATCCAGAGGGAGTACCGCGAGAGCAGTGTGATGTGTTTCACGGAGACATGGCTCCACGAAGACATCCCTGAGTCCAAGACAGCTTTCAGACAGTTCGGGCGGACAGGGACTGCAGAGAGAGTGGCAAGTGTAAAGGTGGAGGACTTGCTATTCTCATTAACAACAAATGGTGCAACCCTGGTGACATCACGATTAAGGAACGTGTGTGTAGTCCGGACATTGAACTGATTACTGTGGGTCTCCGTCCATACTATATGCCCAGGGAATTCGCACATGCCATTGTGATGGCCGTTTACATTCCTCCATCTGCTAACCCACTGTGCGCGAGTGACGTCGTCCACACAGTCACCGCAAGACTCCAGACGCAACACCCGAGTGCTTTGATCGCTATCTCGGTGGATTTCAACCACGTGACTCTGGACGCTACCCTACCCACTTTCACTCAGTTTGTTGACCATCCCACCAGGGATATGAAAATATTGGACCTGCTGTGTGCCAATGTTAAAGAGGCGTACAGCTCCATAGCCCTTCCGCCACTGGGAAGATCCGACCACAACGTGGTTCACCTCCTACCCAGGTATAAGCCAATGGTCCAGAGGCTGCCTGTGACCACAAGGTCAGTGAGGAGGTGGTCATAGGAGGCCTAAGTTGCTCTACAGGGCTGGGAGGGAAAGAAATCAGGACTGGGCCAACAAGATAAACCCGTTCAAAAGATTTGATGGTGGGGCCTCGGCCCACCTCCACCCTCTCCCCACAATCCCCCTGGTCCACTTTCTCTGCCCTTTCTTGGTCGAGCCTGACCATCAAGGCTGAGCAGGTGAGGAAGGAGCTGAGCAGACCTCGCCCAGGCAAAGCCACGGGTTCCAATGGTGTCAGCCCTAGGGTACTCAAGGCTTGTGCCTGCCCGTTGTATGGAGTACTACAGCATATCTTCAACCTGAGCCTGAGCCTGGAGAGGGATCCTGTGATGTGGAAGACATCCTGCCTGGTTCTTGTACCAAAGAGGACGCGTCCCAGCTCCTCCAATGACTACAGACCGGTGGCGCTGACTTCACACATCATGAAGTACCTGGAGAGGCGGTGTGGGCGGAATCACCTACACCTATAGTGTATATATTGGTAACTATAACTTTAAGAACCGAGTACTATAATGGTATGATTTGCGTCATGTGATATATTCTATATCTTATCAGCCACATGAATCTGTGTGAGTATGCGCAGTGTACTTTTGCAAAATAAAGAGGACCCACACTGGCAACAGCGTATACTGAAAACCCGTGCTTGTTTCTATCTGCATGCAGAAGCCGTGATATCTTACAATGGCGACGAGGATCGGATAGTGTTGGTGAACTCAACCTTTAAATACAGTGCAGGACTGTTTTGCAATATGCAGTATTGTTTAACATTTTAAACAGCAAATACGAAGTTGTCTCAGTTGTTTGCGAACTTGACACGATAGGCCACAGATCCTTCTATGCATGGGACTGTAGTTTAAAACAGCAGCTGTACAAATCGTCTAGAGTGTGTCAGGCGATCTTTGTGTTGTGTCTACGGGGCAAGATGACGTTCTTGGGATACATAGGCTAACTAGGGGCTTTTGACAAGAACTGTGAACCCTTTACCTCGTACTGTGAGCGAATGGAAATGTTTTTTATTGCAAGTTACATTATTGAAGCTGAAGAAAGAGGATCATGATCAAGTGCAGGTAAAAGCACAAAACAAGGCCATCCAGGAACGAAAGAAAGCCATTCTATTAACTGAAATTGGTCCTTAAGTTTATGAAACACTCACCAACATCCTAACCCCAGAGAAAGCAAGGAATGTTTCATTAGAGACTGTTCTTTCACAACTTGATCCTATACTCAGTCCTCTTGTTATGAAGGCCAACATTCCATTGGCTTTCTTCACTGCCTGCTGTACCTGCATGCTTCCTTTCAGTGACTGATGCACTAGGACACCCAGATCTCATTGTACGTCCCCTTTTCCTAACTTGACACCATTCAGATAATAATCTGCCTTCCTATTCTTACCACCAAAGTGGATAACCTCACTTATCAACATTAAACTGCATCTGCCACACATCCGCCCACTCACACAACCTGTCCGAGTCACCCTGCAACCTCATAGCATCTTCCTCACAGTTCACACTGCCACCCAGCTTTGTATCATCTGCAAATTTGCTAATGTTACTTTTAATCCCTTCATCCAAGTCATTGATGTATATTGTAAACAGCTGCGGTCCCAGCACCGAGCCTTGCAGTACCCTACTAGTCACTGCCTGCCATTCTAAAAGGGACCCATTTATCCCCACTCTTTGCTTTCAGTCTGTCAACCAATTTTCTATCTATGTCAGTACCCTACCTCCAATACCATGTGCTCTAATTTTGCCCACCAATCTCCTATGTGGGACCTTGTCGAAGGCTTTCTGAAAGTCGAGATACACCACATCCACCGGCTCTCCCCTGTCAATTTTCCTAGTTACATCCTCAAAAAATTCCAGTAGATTAGTCAAGCATGATTTCCCCTTCGTAAATCCATGCTGACTGTTTTATAATTGACTCCAGCAGCTTCCCCACCACTAATGTCAGACTAACTGGTCTATAATTTCCTGTTTTCACTCTCCCTCCTTTCTTAAAAAGTGGGATAACATTAGCTACCCTCCAATCCACAGGAACTGATCCTGAATCTATAGAATATTAGAAAATGATCACCAATGCATCCACGTTTTCTAGAGCCACCTCCTTAAGTACCCTGGGATGCAGACCGTCAGGCCCTGGGGATTTATCAGCCTTCAGTCCCATCGGTCTAACCAACATCATTTCTTGCCTAATGTGAATTTGCTTCAGTTCTTCTGTCACCCTAGGATCTCTGGCCACTAGAACATCTGGGAGATTGTTTGCATCTTCCTTAGTGAAGACAGATCCTTAGTGAAGACATTGAAAAGCATTCTACTGAATATACTTCAAGGAAATGATACTTGGCAAGAATTTACAGCTCAATTATTTGCACGTAATTTAAAAATGAAAAAGATTTGTAAAAGTCAAACGAAAAACTAAGAAAACAGTATCGTCAAATGAGATAGACAATAGACAATAGAGATGAAGGTCATTAACTACGAACGCACTCATCAATACCACCAAGACCAGCTCCCATGAATCCAACTCCGCCCCCAGGACGGAGCCAGCCTTCCGGATGACATTATTGGTCAAAAAAAAGATTTTATTTTCTTTCTTGCAAAAGTAAACTATATTCTATAATTTGATGCTTGTACATCTTTTTGCCTCCTGTGGGTTGGGCGCAAGTCTAAACATTTATTGAGGATAACTGGTTATTCTCACCAACATACAAGGGTACATTGTAAATCGAAATTAAAACAAGTTTATTAAAACTGCAAAAATAATCATGTTTTAAGATAGATTTTAATTCAGGTGATAGGACATCTAATCAATGGTACTCAAGTACCATTATTGGATTTACGAACACATACCAAGATAACACTTTGGTGCAGTGCCAGAAGAATATCTACTTTTAGATAACAGGGATAAACTGTTAGGGCTAATTAAAGATGAAAATCTTTTGGTGAAATGACAGGAAACAATTAGGACTTTAAATAAGAGTTTAGTTTAGTTTATTATTGTCATGTGTACTGACATACAGCAAAAAGCTTTTTATTGCGCGCTGTTCCAGTAAAAGAAAAGACTAAACATGATTACAATCACGCTGAAGATAGACACAAAAAGCTGGAGTAACTCAGTGGGACAGGCAGCATCTCTGGAGAGAAGGAATGGGTGACGTTTCAGGTTGAGAGCTGTCCACAGTGTACAAATGAAGGATAAAGGTGTATGACACGATATAACTTTATTTATCCCAGGAGGGAAATTGGTCAAACGTGTAGGTCAAGATAAAGTCCAATTCAAGATAGTTCAAAGTTTGAAATGAGGTAATTGGAAGGTCAGAACCGTAATAGAATTGGAGATGTGGGTTAATTGGCTTTGGCAAAATTGTAAATTGTCCCTGGTGTGTAGGGCAATGCTAGTGTACGGGGTGATCGCTGGTCGGCATGGACTCGGTGGGCCTGTTTCCGCGCTGTATCTCTGGTCTAAAAATGTCCAGTCCAGTCGCCGTCGTGGTAGCTCTGCGGGAACTGTGCGTTTTAAACTGGTATGTTTACTTTAAAATTATCCCTAAGTGCTCTAGCGTGTGCTAGCATTTAGCATTAACCAATGTACGACCGGGAAACGCTCGTAAAATTAAACTCGAGCGCTACCGGAGCACTATTAAACAGAAAACTACTCACCGATATAGATCATCAAAGGAGCGCACCGCGGCAGCAGCAGTGGGAGCGCAGGTCAGTGGGAAAGTCGGAAAAAACACCGAGGAAAGCGAGGGGGGGATTCGGAACAGGCTGAGAACCCAAGCCTTACGTCCACCTCTGCCCAGCATACTTCTGGCCAACGTCCAGTCCCTGGAGAACAAGCTGGATGACCTGAGGGCAAGGATCAGATTCCAGAGGGACATAAAGAACTGTAACATCCTTTGTCTGACCGAAACATGGCTGACCCCGCTGGTGCCTGACCAGGTGATCTGCCCATCCGAGTCCTTCACTGTTTTCCGGGCGGACAGAACGGAAGAATCCGGGAAATCCAAGGGCGGAGGAGTCTGCTTCTTGACCAATATTAACTGGTGTAATCCTGGAAATATTAAGACGCTTTCTCGTTCCTGCTCGCCGGACCTGGAACATCTAACTATCTCATGCCGACCATTCTACCTACCCCGGGAGTTCAGCTCGGTGATCATCACAGCCGTCTATATCCCACCGCATGCGGACACCGACGTGGCACTGTCCACCCTACACGATGTGTTGTGTCAACACCAAAACAAGAACCCTGATGCGGCTGTGCTGGTGGCTGGAGACTTCAGTAGGGGAAATCTCAAAAAGGTCATGCCCAACTTCTACCAACACATCACGTGTGTCACCAGGGGGGAAAGAACTTTGGACCACTGCTACACGCCGTTCAGGAAAGGCTACAAGGCCGTTTCTCTCCCTCCTTTTGGAAAATCTGACCACGCTGCCATTTTCCTGCTGCCGGAGTACAAACAACGGATAGTACGGGAAGCGACAGTGACGAGGGACATAAAGCGGTGGGCTGACCATTCAGAGGCCATGCTGCAAGATGCACTGAGCGAAGTCGACTGGAACACGTTCCAAGCAAGTTCCAGAGATGTAAATGAGTTTGCGGAAGCGGTTACGGACTTCATTGCCACAATAGCCGATACCATCATCCCCACGGTAAGGGTCAGTATCTTCCCTAACCAAAAACCCTGGGTGGACAGGTCTATTCGCGTGGCCTTGAATGCTCGCACCACTGCTTACAACTCCGGCCTGGCATCCGGCAACATGGACGACTACAAGGGAGAGTCCTACCGACTGCGAAGGGCAGTGAAGGATGCAAAAAGGAGGTACCGGGACAAGATGGAGTCACAGATGGAGCAGCAGGACACCAGGCGCCTTTGGCAGGGGCCACGGACTATAACTAGCTACAGGTCCAGCACCCCCTCAACCGGAAGTGCCGGCTCCTCCTTAGCTGATGACCTGAACTCTTTTTATGCACGGTTTGAGACGGGTAACACCACCAGCTCGCCGTCTAAAAACAGCACCGAAGGGGCGCTGGCTAGCGAGGCTAGAGGGGGATCCACCGCCGGGGATGTGCACACATTCTCGGTGTCCGAGCATGAGGTGAGGTGGGCTCTGACGCGTGTGAACACGAGGAAAGCTGGAGGCCCAGATGGTATATCTGGGCGAGTACTAAAGTCTTGTGCTACTCAGCTTGCTCCATTGCTCACCACAATATTCAACCTCTCCTTGGCAAAGTCCGTGGTCCCTGCATGCTTCAAAAGATCCATCATTGTACCGGTGCCAAAGAATGCCTCTCCAGCGTGTTTAAATGACTACCGACCGGTGGCCCTCACCTCGGTTGTCATGAAATGCTTTGAGAGGCTAGTCAAGAAGCACATCTGCGCCCTCCTTCCTCGCAACATGGACCCACTACAGTTCGCATACCGTCCGAACAGGTCCACGGATGATGCGGTCTCCCAGGTTCTACACACCGCTCTCTCTCATCTGGACAGCCAGGGGAGCTATGTGAGGATGCTGTTCATTGACTTTAGTTCAGCATTCAACACAATAGTCCCCAGCAGACTGGTTGAGAAGCTGCTGGAACTGGGGCTTAGCACCCCTCTGCGTGCCTGGGTCCTGGACTTTCTCACTGCCAGGCCCCAAGTGGTCAGGATGGGGGAACACACATCTAGCTCCCTCACCCTGAACATAGGATCCCCCCAGGGCTGCGTCCTTAGCCCCCTACTGTACTCCCTGTACACACATGACTGTGGGGCCAGGTTCAGCTCAAACTCCATCATCAAGTTTGCTGATGACACTGTGGTGGTGGGCCGGATCTCCAACAACGATGAGAAGGCCTACCAGGAGGAGGTGGCTGATCTGGCACTCTGGTGTCAGGACAATAGCCTCCTCTTGAATGTCACTAAAACAAAGGAGCTGATTGTGGACTTCAGAAGGGCTAAACATCCAAGGGCGTACACGCCACTGGAGATAAATGGGTCGATTGTGGATAGGGTGAGCAGTTTTAAATACTTGGGAGTCCGCATCGCAGAGGATCTGACGTGGGCAACGCACATTGCCGCACTGGTGGGTAAGGCTAAGCAGCGCCTTTACCACCTTAGACAACTGAGGAAATTCAGAGTGTCTCTGAAGATCCTTCATTGCTTCTACTCTGGGGCTGTAGAGAGCATCCTGTCCGGCAACATTACAGTCTGGTTTGGGAACAGCTCTGTCCAGGACAGGATGGCCCTGCAGAGAGTAGTGCGTTCGGCAGAACGCACCATGGGAACTAAACTCATCCCCCTGCAGGACCTATACATCAGGAGGTGCAGATCCAGAGCAAGTAAGATCATGAGGGACCCCTGCCTCCCTAGTAACGGACTGTTCCAGATGCTACGATCAGGCAAACGCCTCCGCTGTCACGCTGTGAAAACGGAGAGGATGAGACGGAGCTTCTTCCCACAGGCCATCAGGACTGTCAACTTTTATAACCCCAGAGACTAAATTTTTGTCGACACTAATAGTAACTTATTAACTTTATTTATATGCTGTAACTGTAATTCTTTTTGTGCACAACCCGCAGGCATTGCCACTTTCATTTCACTGCACATCGTGTATGTGTATGTGACAAATAAATTTGACTTGACTTGACTTGACTTGTCCCTTTGCAATCTAAATGGCCTTCTGGAGGTCATGCCCGGAGTTCTGTATGATTCTAATAATCGGACTAAAGTAGGCATCATGGAAAGCACTTGTACAACTCGCAGAACTAGCCACTTGTAATGCTCTCAATACCAAAGGAAGGAGATTGGATTGCTTTGTTCCTGGTAAATGGATTTGTACTTTTGCATAGACAGATTCTTTATAGCTACATTTGAAAACAATTGAAAACATATTAGATGGAGAGAAAAGACAGCCCCCTTTTTTGTAATTGAAGAAGTTTCTTAGTTCAAGTGCAAAACTGGAGAAATTTAATAACCATCAAGTGAGGAGATAGCAAAGCTCAAGAATCTGCCAAAGCAGCCACTTGGATTCCAGCAACAGGTAACAGTCCCAAGTGCGAAAGCTAAACTTGAAAGTGTTTTGTCAACATTTGTTACTCTTATACTATTTGTCCAATATGAAGTACGAGAACAACTTTACAGTTCTTTAAATTTTTAGTGAGCTAGTGCAACACAATGCAAATTCCACTTTAATTTAGAACTAACGTTGACACCTTGAAAGGACTGTAAAAGATTCGCAAATCTTTCTAACTTCACTTTGTGTACATTTGGGAAATCAACTGCAATGAATTCTAAGATGATTACTTGTCTACAAATATGCTATTGACATTGGAATATCTCAAAACTATCAAATCTTTTTGCAGGATGGCACAATAAGAGCAAATCAGAATTAAAGGAGGATGTTTATATCTAGCTCTCGACTCCTTTGGAACAGTGCACTTTGTTCTTTTAGGTTGCGATGCCTAAATAAGAACTCAACGGTAAAGGAGCTTTACCTTAGAATAATATCAAACTATCTCCCCTCCTTCTGGAATAACTGATCAGAGATATTTGAAAACCCAAATATGTTTTAATGCAAGGCAAAGCATCAGCACCATACTATTTGTAACATCCCCACTACTACTTAATGTGCAGTGCTTCATAAGTTCAGAAGTTATAGGAGCAGAATTAGGCCATTCAGTCCATCAAGACTACTCCGCCATTCAATCACGGGCGATCTATCTTTCCCTCTCAACCCCATTCCCCTGCCTTCTCCCCATAACCCCCTACACCCTTACTAATCAAGAATCTGTCAATTCCCGCCAAAAAAAAAACATTGATGGCCTCCACAACATACTGTGGCAATGAATTCCACAAATTCACCACCCTCTGACTAAAGAAATTCCTCTTCATCTCCTTTCTAGAGCAACGTCCTTTTATTTTGAGGCAACGGCCTCAGGCCCTAGACTCTCTCACTAGTGGAAACATCCTCTTCACATCCGCTCTATCCAGGCCTTTCAATATTCATTAAGTTTCAATGAGGTCCCTTCATCCTTCTAAACTCGCTGTTGGTGCTTGCTGGAAACCTTCTGAATGTAGCTAAATTGGCACTCTGCATCCAACTGAGTTGAGTGGGATCTTTGACCCATTACATCCATTCCACCTCCACCTCAAGCCTCGCTGATTAGACTCAACGATCATGCAAGCAATGCATGCAATCAATCAGATGGCATGCAAGCAATTTTATACACGGGAGGCTTTTCTTTTTTCATACCATAATAGGATCATAATTCACACAGCTCCTGCCACACAAATTTTACGAGTTTTGCACACTTGATTTTTTCTCAATCAAAAACAACTTGTAACTGCTTTGATTCAATTGGTAAAGTAGGTGATTAACTGAATGATGTGATCCAAGGCTAATTTCCAGTTTGTTTTACCCGATATAAGGTGGATTAGGTACAGTTGGGTTCAGCCTGTCTACATTAAGGGAGTTAAAATTCAGTCCTGTTGCTTATGCCGCTGAATACTGATTCAATAGTCAACCGTGCTTTTTATTGTCACATTTGTTAATTGTTAACACAGTGAAATTCTTTTCCATACAAACAGTCCAGTAGAGTTTCACCATACCCCCGATCAGCAAGTGTACAGGAATAATATACTGAGCGCATGAAAGATCATGTAAGGTCAGGGTCATACTCAGCAGTAATATCGCCAAATTAACACGTAGCCTGATAAGTCACTTGGAAGGCTCTTCTATAAATAATAACTGAGACAAGTGAAAAGAATAGCAGGGGGACAATTGGTAAAGGTAACATTTCAGTTCAAATACAATGTGCTCCACGGCCATTATAAGTAACACATTTTATAATGAATCTCAGGATTGTTTCAAAGTAAATGAATGCGTAAATGTAAGATATATCATCTTTAGCGTTAAAATCCATTCTGATGGTTGAAAAACAAACCTCAACACCGTTTATGCAAGAGAAAAGGTGAAGAAAAACAGAATACATTTTGAAATAATACTCACCAAGTTTCTTGTGCCCTCTGGTGCTGCCAAATGGCATTGAATGTATGAATTAAAAACTTGTACAGCATGTTGAGTAAAAAAATCTTTATGGAAATGCTTGTTATCTTGCACAAGCGTCAGCCAAGATTCAAGGAGTTTATCATATGCCTCCATGTACACCATGTCATCCTTGTCCAGCTAAGAAGAAAAAAAAATCTGTACCTTAATTACTGTAATTGAACAGGGAGTAAACACACAGAACTAAATAGACCCATTTCCCACTGAACAAAATAGCATACAAGAACACCTAGAAATGATTAGAAGCACTGGACTTTTTTCCATAACTGTTCTGAAAATCGTCAAAATGCTTTCTAGCTGAATATTTTTCTTTACATTTGCTTTTCAATAAAAATAATAAAAACTACTGATACCGTATCAAATATGAAATGCTGCAAAACAATAATTTGTACAATTGCCTTTAAGTTTATGCATTTAGTAGAAATAGTCTTTTAGGGAAAATAGAAGGGCGGCATGGTGGCGCAGCGGTAGAGTTGCTGCCTTTCAGCGCCTGACACGGGCTTGATCATGACTACGGCTGCTGTCTGTACGGAGTTTGTACAATCTCCTTGTGTCTGAGTGGGTCTTCTCCCACATTCCAAAGATGTATAGCTCTGTGGGTTAATTGGCTTCAGTAAAAATTGTAAATTATCCCTAGCGCGTAGGATAATACTAGTGTATTGGAAGCGCTGGTCAGCGCGGACTCGGTGGGCCGACAGGTCTGTTTTAGCGCTGTATCTCTACACTAAAATAGTACGCAAAAGCGCAAACAACACTCGAGGAACCAGTATTGACAAATAGATTTAGTAGAGTTTGTATCTTCCTTATATTCAAGTAATAATCAGTTCAATAAATTACAATCTTTGGCTTTCCTCTGTTCCAAAGACCCCATTAGAAAGGTGCTTTGAGTTAGAGAAAGAGGGTGGGGTGAAAAAGACTAAGGGATTTTTTTCTGTAATGGGGACCATGTCTAGGCGACATACATTCTGTTAATGTCAGCTAAGACGAAGATGAATACTTGTTAAGCTCAGCTGATTTGTCTGGTGAAGCATAAATAGATGGGGATGAATGAGGGTAAAGATAAAACTGTAAAATCCTGAACTTTGCAGTTGCTGAAAATCTGAAATAAAAAGACAATGCTGTGATTAACAAGCACTGTTTTTAGATGGCACTAACAACAATACTTCTGTCACCAGGACAATCTTGGACCCTGCCTCATCATAGACAGCAAAAAGCAACTGAAAAGGTGAGTGAAATTGGTCGAGAGATTTGAGGTACGGAAAGTCTAGAATGCAGGGTCTTGGCAGCACAAGTCACAGCTACCAATGGCAGAACAATTAAATTTGGGGCTGATTAAGAAGCCAGGAGTGGAATAAACAGATTTCTTGGACGGATGCAGAGCTCAAAGAAATCAGAAAAGATGCAATCATGATAGATTTGAAAATGACGATTTTAAAACTGAGGTACTGTAATCAATTGGAAGTTGTTGTAGTTCAGCAATCAGAGTGACAATGGGTGAATGGAGTAGCAGTTAAATAGCAAATTCAAACAATGGAATGAGATCAGCTGCCAGAATGTACTGGATTAATCAAATAAAAGATAACAAAATACTATGGAAAGTAGCTTCAGCAGTTGAGCTCAAGCAAGTGTGCAAACTCATAATACGGAGGATTATAGTCATAGGGCTAATATGTAGTCTATGCATCAATGTGACATCAAGGCTGGGAACAAACACTGTCAGTTTTGCCAAGTTACCAAGGGGAGGGCTGAAGACAATGGTTGGGAAATAAAGTTTGTGATAACTAAACTTATCTATAGCATTGGTCTGTTAAAAATCAAGAATGTAACAAAATAAAATAAATCCCTCTCTTCAGAATAAAACAATGCAGGTCATGAAATGAATCCGCAATCTTTGGTTATGTAATTTTCTGCACCATATTCACATACAAACTATTTGATGCTATTCAGATCATTTCCAAATTTGACATTGCATGCATTTTTCAACATTGTAAATTTTATAATAGTTGCTTTTTCATTAAAAAGTGGTTATTTGATACTAATATAGCATTAGAAGAGTGTTTGTACAAATTAATAACAAAAATGAATTAATTTTGGAATGTTTTAAATTCAAGGCAGACGTTAAATCAAATTGTGTCAAGATGAAATACAAGAACACTTACCACTTCTTCTAGGGCTGCACTCCGTCCAAAAGAGCAGGTGATATGTGTGAGGCAGTTTATGAAAGAAGAAAACAGTTCACTTGGAATGGCTGTTAAAATACTACGTGGGAACTCTGAAATCAAGTTGCTCATAATATTGGAAATTCCCACTGCTTCAGAGTCCTCAATTTCTATCCTAGAAAATTCAATGAGCTTGAAGTTAATTTCTACTTAACACAAACAGTAATAATCAAAATAGCAAAATTGGCTTGTCAAAGAAAATTTCAGAGTCTGAAGCTCTGTAATTTTATTCATATTTATAGTTTTGAATTAAGATTAAATGATGATTTGTTTAACTAGAATTAAATTTATTTTCTTCCCCCCTCCCCCATTTGAATAGGAACAATTTATTCTGATCTTTTGAGATCCAGTATGTAATTTATGTTGGTGGCATTGCTCCTCCATTTTTAGGGCAGACCTGTCAGATTCTTAAAATACACAAAGTAAGCATTCAACGCTACGATATTTTGCAAACTGCAAGAAATAATTAGAGTATGTATCATTAAAGCTCCAAGTAATTTTCCTGTTCTATCAAGACCGAAAGAGCAGCGTCTAAAAAAAGAAACCAGGGAAAGCCTCTGAAGAAAAATTGGAAAGTCCCTAGTATAAATATCTGCCAGGCATTGTCCTGACCCCGTCTCTATTCCAGCTTTATCTACCCCCCCCCCCCACAATGAGTCTGACGAAGTGCCCCCTACCCAAAACGCTGCCTATCCATGTCCTCCAGGATCCTGCCTGACCTGCTGAGTTAATATAGCACTGTGTGTTCCACATCGTGCAATGGTTATATCGTTAAATTAAATTAATTAAATGCCCCTAGAATAATCAGAGGGGGTATTTCTGCTCCAGTGTCTTTATCATGCATTGGAGCTGGTGATACCTTCTTGGCACTGTAAGAATGATCAATTGTTATTTATTCACAAATCTTATCATTCAGCATTGACCAACAGTAAGACACCTAGTTTCATTCAATCCTTTGCTGGTGCCTCTGCTTTTAGCACCATTCAATAGACAATAGGCAATAGGTGCAGGGGGAGGCCATTCGGCCCTTCGAGCCAGCACCGCCATTTAATGTGATCATGGCTGATCATTCTCAATCAGTACCCCGTTCCTGCCTTTTTCCCATACCCCCTGACTCCGCTATCCTTAAGAGCTCTATCTAGCTCTCTCTTGAATGCATTCAGAGAATTGGGCTCCACTGCCTTCTGAGGCAGAGAATTCCACAGATTCACAACTCTCTGACTGAAAAAGTTTTTCCTCATCTCAGTTCTAAATGGCCTACCCCTTATTCTTAAACTGTGGCCCCTTGTTCTGGACTCCCCCAACATTGGGAACATGTTTCCTGCCTCTAACGTGTCCAACCCCATAATAATTTTATACGTTTCGATAAGATCTCCTCTCATCCTTCTAAATTCCAGTGCATACAACCGTAGTCGCTCCAGTCTTTCAACATATGATAGTCCCGCCATTCCGGGAATTAACCTAGTAAACTTACGCTGCACGCCCTCAATAGCAAGAACATCCTTCCTCAAATTTGGAGACCAAAACTGCACACAGTAAGTACTCCAGGTACGGTCTCACTAGGGCCCTGTACAACTGCAGAAGGACCTCTTTGCTCCTATACTCAACTCCTCTTGTTATGAAGGCCAACATTCCATTGGCTTTCTTCACTGCCTGCTGTACCTGCATACTTCCTTTCAGTGACTGATGCACGAGGACACCCAGATCTCGTTGTACGTCCCCTGTTCCTAACTTGACACCATTCAGATAATACTCTGCCTTCCTATGCTTACCACCAAAGTGGATAACCTCACACTTATCCACATTAAACGGCATCTGCCATGCATCCGCCCACTCACACAACCTGTCCAAGTCACCCTGCAACCTCATAGCATCTTCCTCACAGTTCACACTACCACCCAGCTTTGTATCATCTGCAAATTTGCTAATGGTACTTTTAATCCCTTCATCCAAGTCATTAATGTATATTGTAAATAGCTGCGGTCCCAGCACCGAGCCTTGCGGTACCCCACTAGTTACTGCCTGCCATTCTGAAAGGGACCCATTTATCCCCACTCTTTGCTTTCTGTCTGTCAACCAATTTTCTATCCATGTCAGTACCCTTCCTCCAATACCTTGTGCTCTAATTTTGCCCACTAATCTCCTATGTGGAACCTTGTCAAAGGCTTTCTGAAAGTCAAGGTACACCACATCCACCGGCTCTCCCCTGTCAATTTTCCTAGTTACATCCTCAAAGAATTCCAGAAGATTAGTCAAGCATAATTTCCCCTTCGTAAATCCATGCTGACTCGGAACAATCCTGTTACTACTATCCAAATGCTCCGCAATTTCGCCTTTTATAATTGACTCCAGCATCTTCCCCACCACTGATGTCAGACTAACTGGTCTATAATTTCCTGTTTTCTCTCTCGCTCCTTTCTTAAAAAGTGGGACAACATTAGCTACCCTCCAATCCACAGGAACTGATCCTGAATCTATAGAACATTGGAAAATGATCACCAATGCATCCACAATTTCTAGCGCCACCTCCTTAAGTACTCTGGGATGCAGACCATCAGGCCCTGGGGATTTATCAGCCTTCAGTCCCATCAGTCTACCCAACACCATTTCCTGCCTAATGTGGATTTCCTTCAGTTCCTCTGTCACCCTAGGATCTCTGGCCACTAGAACATCTGGGAGATTGCTTGTATCTTCCTTAGTGAAGACAGATCCAAAGTACCGGTTCAACTCGTTGCCATTTCCTTGTTCCCCATAATAAATTCCCCCGCTTCTGTCTTCAAGGGACCCACATTTGCCTTGACTATTTTTTTCCTCTTTACATACCTAAAAAAGCTTTTACTATCCTCCTTTATATTTTTGGCTAGTTTACCCTCGCACCTCATCTTTTCTCCCCATATTGCCTTCTTAGTCATCTTCTGTTACTCTTTAAAAGAGTCCCAATCCTCTGGCTTCCCATTCTTCTTTGCTTTGTTGTAACTCTGCTCTTTTATATTTATGCTGTCCTTGACTTCCGTTGTCAGCCACGGGTGCCTCTTACTCCCCTTGGAATCGTTCCTCCTCTTTGGGATAAATTGATCCTGCAACTTCTGCATTATTCCCAGGAATACCTGCCATTGCTGTTCCACCATCTTCCCTGCTAGGGCCTCCTTCCAGTCAATTCTGGCCAGCTCCTGCCTCATGCCTCTGTAATCCCCTTTGCTGTACTGTAATACTGACACTTCCGATTTTCCCTTCTCCCTCTCAATTTGTAGAGTAAAACTTATCATATTGTGATCACTGCATCCTAATGGCTCTTTTACCTCGAGTCCCCTTATCAGATCAGGTTCATTACACAACACTAAATCCAGAATTGCCTCTCCCTAGTAGGCTCCAGAACAAGCTGTTCTAAGAATCCATCTCGGAGACAATCCACAAACTCTCTTTCCTGGGGTCCATTACCAACCTGATTTTCCCAGTCTACCTGCATGTTGAAATCTCCCATAATCACCGTAGCATTACATTTGCGACATGCCAATTTTAGCTCCTCATTCAACTTGCACCCTATGTCGAGGCTACTGTTTGGGGGCCTGTAGATAACTCCCATTAGGGTCTTTTTACCCTTACAATTCCTCATTTCTACCCATACTGATTCTACATCTCCTGATTCTATGTCCCCCCTTGCAAGGGAGTGAATATCATTCCTCACCAACAGAGCGACCCCACCCCCTCTGCCCACCTGTCTGTCTTTTCTATATGTTGTGTACCCCTGAATATTCAGTTCCCAGCCCTGGTCCTCTTGTAGCCATGTCTCAGTGATTCCCACAACATCACACTTGCCAATGTCTAACTGAGCCTCAAGCTCGTCCACTTTATTTCTTATACTTCGCGCATTTAAATACAACACTTTAATTTCCGTATTCACCTCCCCTCTCACACCGGTCACAATTGGCCCTGACCTTACTCTCTTATCCCTTCTAGAACTTCCCTCCCCATTCATTCGAGAGTCCTTTGCAATTTCTCCTATATTTGCTTCCCCTTTAACTCCATCTCCACATTCCCTGCTTGCCATGTTGCAGTTACTCTCTAGGAAATACTGGGGCTCACACACACATCCCACTCTACCTTAACTCACTTATTTAAATTTCAATGGAAAGTAAAAATAGGTTTGGATAAAAACACAATGTGCTGAAGTAATTCAGCGGGTCCGGCGTCATCTCTGAAAGGAATGGATAGGTTTGTGAACCTCTTCAGTCTGAACACCAATGCATCAGCAGTTTCTCTGTATCCCCTTTTTATGTTTAGCTAAGTTCTACAAACCAATAAATATTCCAGGACCCTCAAAGAAAATTAACCTCAGCAGGAGTTACAGTAGCAACACCACAAATGACCTCAGGACTGTGTTCAGATGGTAAAGAACAATCATAGATTTACAACAAATTTTCCTTTAAAGTATTGTGGAGTATGTGTACCAAAATATTGCCTATGGCATGAAACCTCACTTCCCAGGAATAAACATTAGGTGTATACGCGCTCCTCTGCTTTCTGCTTTTAGTTTAGGTTAGAGATACAGCATGAAAACAGACCCTTCGGCTCAGCGAGTCCACACCAACCATCGATCACCTGTCATCCCACTTTCTCATCCACTCCCTACACAAGAAGGGCAATTCACAAAGGTCAATTAACTTACAAGCCCGCACGTCTTAGGGATATGGGAGGAAACCGGAGCACCTGGAGGAAATCCATGCTGTTACAGGGAGAACGTGTAAACACTACGCAGTCAGCAACAGAGGTCTGGATTGAACCTGGATCTCTGGCGCTGTGAGGCAGTAGGCCTATCAACTGCTCCACTGTGCTGCCTGCACCCACGCAGTCTCCCCATGCCAGTATTTACCAAGACTAGATACGATGGGCCTACATTGGTGGTCTGAACTCCCATGGTAGCAGGGTCACAGACAGCACACAGAAAATGTGCCATCATTTCTGCCTAATAGGTTCTCACTGTAGCAAAGCCCTGGACACAACTTGGCCATTCAGAGACTTTTACGACCGCTAGAACTAAATTAAAACTTTAATTAATAAAAGTAACTAAAATAAAACATTTATTAAAAAAGTTAACCTAAAGCAAAATAATTTCAATAAGCGTTCCCATTTGCCACCTTACTTGCATCGCTGCAATCCCTAGTGATGCCAATGAGATCCCAGATCACACTCCTTGTTGGCTATTCTGAATCCTAGTTTAACAGTGCACAATCAAACATTGTCATACACATGGGAACAGGCCCTTCGGCCTAACTTCATCGCGCCGACCAAGGTGACCCGTCTAAGCTATTCCCACCAAGCTGCATTTGGCCCATATATCCCTCTAATTCTTTCCCATCCATGTACACATCCATTTATCTTGTAAATATTGTTATAGCACCTGCATTAACTACCTCCCATGTCAGCTCGTTCCAGATACCGACCAGCCTCGATGTGAAAAAGTTGCCCCTCGGGTTCCTATTAAATCTTTCCCCTCTCACCTTAAACCTATGTTTCTAGTTCTTGATTCCCCTACTCTGGGTAAAGGACTCATTCATGGTGCATTCACCATATCTATCTCAATAAAATTTTACACAAAAAATCATTTGAAATGGTTAAACACAGGTGATTCCATTCAGAACCAGCAATCTTCACCAGTGTGACCCACCCATCCTATTTAACTCCCAGGAGGTAAAAAGCAGCAAGTATAATTCTACAAAATTACTTTGTATGTTATTAACAGACACAAATTTATCTTATTGTCTAATAAATTAAGAGCATACCCATTAATCATATTGAGTAGTCCTTCAATGAAATGAGCTAGGTAATCAATCTGAGCTCTCTCATCAGGAAATATAGGTCCATGGATCGAGGCTAGTTGTGCCAGACATTGCAAAGAGTCCTGGGCCATGTCAGAATCTTCTCTGATTTTGCGATGTACCTATAATGGAACAAAAAATGTCTCAAATTCTATATACTTTGAGTGAATGCATTAAAACTTGGATTTTTTTTGCACCACTGAATTACTTCAAATAATGGACAATGTAAAATTGTGTAGGAAAATAACTGCAGATGCTGGTACAAATCGAAGGTATCACAAAATGCTGGAGTAACTCAGCAGGTCAGGCAGCATCTCTGGATAGTAGGAATGGTTGATGTTTTGGGTCGAGACCCTTCTTCAGACTGATGTCATGGGCGGCGGGACAAAGAAAGGATATAGGTGGAGACAGGAAGACAGTGGGAGAACTGGGAAGGGGAAGGGAAGAGAGGAACAGAGGAAATTGAGTCAGTCGGTAATTAAAGTAATCTTGCATTTTGACTGGTTCCAATTACTCAGTATTCAAACACTAGCAAACAACACTGGCTACCAAAGACTTGCGAAACGGCTATTTATATATACATGGATAACCCCCACAGAGTAATTTGGGGTTTAGTTTGTTAAATCCCAACATAGAGAAGCTTTAACAGTTGACTGCCAAAATGAATACATTGCTCAAAAATACAGAAATATAGTTCCTTATAGAGTGCCCTCCATAATATTTGGGACAAAGACCCATCATTTATTTATTTGCCTCTGTGCTCCACAATTTGAAATTTGTAATAGAAAAAAATCACATGTGGTTAAAGTGCACATTGTCAGATTTTAATAAAGGGCATTTTTATACATTTTGGTTTCACCATGTAGAAATTACAGCAGTGTTTATACATAGTCCCCCCATTTCAGGGCACCATAATGTTTGGGACACAGCAGTCTCATGTAAATGAAAGTAGTCATGTTTAGTATTTTGTTGCATATCCTTTGCCTGCAATGACTGCATGAAGTCTTCGATTCATGGAGATCACCAGTTGCTGGGTGTCTTCTCTCTGGTGATGCTCCGCCAGGCCTGTATTGCAGCCATCTTTAGCTTATGCTTGTTTTGGGGGCTAGTCCCCTTCAGTTTTCTCTTCAGCATATAAAAGGCATGCTCAATTGGGTTCAGATCAGGTGATTGACTTGGCCACTCAAGAATTGACCATTTTTTTAGCTTTGAAAAACTCCTTTGTTGCTTTAGCAGTATGTTTGGGATCATTGTCTTGCTGTTGAATGAACTGTGGGCTAATGAGTTTTGAGACATTTGTTTGAGCTTGAGTGGGTAGATTGTGTCTATACAGTTCAGAATTCATTATGCTACTACCATCAGCAGTTGTATCATCAATGAAGATAAGTGAGCCAGTACCTTCAGCAGCCATACATGCCCAGGCCATAACACCCCCACCACCGTGTTTCACAGATGAGGTAGTATGCTTTGGATCTTGGGCAGTTCCTTTTCTCCTCCATACTTTGCTCTTGCCATCACTCTGATATGTTCATCTTCATCTCATCTGTCCACAAGACCTTTTTCCAGACTATGGTTGCACTTTTAAGTACTCCTTGGCAAACTGTAACATGGCCATACTATTTTTGTGGCTAACTAAGTTTGCATCTTGCAGTGTAGCCTCTGTATTTCTGTTCATGAAGTCTTCTGCGGACAGTGGTCATTGACAAATCCACACCTGACTCCTGAAGAGTGTTTCTGATCTGTCGGACAGGTGTTCGAGGATTTTTCTTTATTATAGAGAGAATTCTTCTGTCATCAGCTGTGGAGGTCTTCCTTGGCCTGCCAGTCCCTTAGCGATTAGTAAGCTCACCAGTGCTCTCTTTCTTCTTAATGATGTTCCAAACAGTTGATTTTGGTAAGCCAAAGGTTTGGCTGATGTCTCTTACAGTTTTATTCTTGTTTCTCAATCTCACAATGGCTTCTGACTTTCATTGGCACAACTTTGGTCCTCATGTTGATAAACACCAGTAAAAGTTTCCAAAGATGATGGAAAGACTGGAGGAAAGACTAGGTGCTGAGAGCTCTATTATACCTGCATTAAGGAGGCAATTAAACACACCTGAACAATTACAAATGCCTGTGAAGCCATCTGTCCCAAACATTATGGTGCCCTGAAATGGGGGAGACTATGTATAAACATAGCTGTAATTTCTACATGGTGAAACCAAAATGTATAAAAATGGCCTTTAATAAAATCTGACAATGTGCACTTTAACCACATGTGATTTTTACTATTACAAATCTCAAATTGTGGTGCACAGAGGCAAATAAATAAATGATGGGCCTTTGTCCCAAATATTATGGAGGGCACTGTACTTCACATGGCTAGATCAAAAGTTAAAAAATGTCTTTGTACATTTAATCCAGTTCAGAATATGGCCCTAGTTAATAATGTCAGATTAGTTTAATCAAGTTCTGACAACCCTTTAGAACTGTGCTTTATGCTATGCGTGTATGCAGTAACTCCTGCAGTTGGTGTTAAAATGTGTGCGACTTTGCTTCATATTTATCATATAGTGGTTTAAGATGTAATATACATGGAAGTAATTGTAAACATTCAATATCTATGAATAAAACTTTGAAAGAAGCCTCAAAATTATACCTTCTGCTCCGTGGGAGTTTCTCGCTTTAATACTAAAATAAAAGTAATGTCACCGGCAAGAGTTTGGCACATATGGTGACTTTATTTTTCAATAGAGGGGCAAGTCAAAATTCATAAATGTAGCATAGACGAATGGCCTCCAAGTACTTTTATTAACCCAGTTTCTGATTTAAGATTTTCTTTAAGATTAAAGTCTAATGATATCAAGTGATATTAACAATGCTGTGCAAAATACCTCCAAGATGACCTAGAGCTAGAAATTTAAACAGGATTTTTTGAATTTTTAAAAAATGTTGATAAATACTCAGTTGCAAGACAAAGTAACACATCAATAATTTACTGCATCCTCCAAATTTATTAAAACTTGCATCAAGGTAGTGCAGCATGCATCAGAAGTTAATCTGCAGATTTTAAGCTAATGGCGGAGTGATGGCACTAGAGGATGGCGACTCTTTGCATGCTGGTCCCAGAAGAATCTGCTATCATACATTACAATTGCTCCGCTCTTTTAAATATTTATTTCAATAGCAGAACTATCTTTAATCGGACTATATCTTGCACTAAATGTTGTACCCTTTTTCTATACACTCTGGACGGCCTGATTGAAATCATGTATAGTCTTTGACTGGATAGCACACAATAACATGATTTTCACTGTACCTCGGTACATATGACAATATTAAACTAAACTAAAACAGTGGAAAAATCAAGCAGAAGAGGAAAGCCATCCAACCTTTATCAGAAATTTGAAGTAAAGTAGAAATTAGGGATTACAGTATTTTTTCACTTGCCACATGCTATTACACAGCTTCCAACATCTTAAATTATTGTAATAAATTGGATTGACATTAATTTTTACTGAGCAAAATAGACATTAAAAAGTCTAATAGATTACTAAATCAGTTGTGGGGTAAAATTTACTTTCCCATTAATATAGCAACATATTTGTGGATTGATCCTATCAGATACAATACTATAAAGAAAATCTCCAATACGATTTCTTGCAAAGACATACCAATATATAAACAATTTACTAACAAAATTCTTCAAGGATCTCATTCACCTTTACATGATTAGCAACACTGAAATATAATGCAAAACATATATGGAAGAGCTTCTCTGGTCTTCAACCCAATAACGAAATATATTTTTGGAATACTACTTACTGTAAAGAATAGATCCATAACTCTGCTGTCCAGAAGAGTGTCTCGCCAGGATTCTGTTGGCTTTAACATCACATTTTGGGAGGATTCAAACATAGCTATATAATGCCTACCCAGTTCTATGAAGTCAAGGTCAATAGACGAACATTACCAGGGGGAAAATACTTCTTAGCTACAACTAAAATGAGTTCAGAGGGAGACTGTAATGGAAATAAATCTTAAGCCATGTTAAATACATGGAATAACTGTGGCATGAGGCTAAGGAATAAAAGCATTTAACTGATCAGAAACAAGACCCATGAAGGGTCGGAAGATTAAAGTTTGATTATAATCATGTGGCATTCCATTGTGATATGATCACATAAATAACCACGGTATCTTAAATAACAAGAGGGGGCAAAAACAGCTTTAATTAACAGATGTCATGATTTATGAGAGATAGTTAAAACAGATTTTTCCATAACTGTCCCAATATCTTTTATTATATTCATTACAGTTATACATTTACATATACATGACAAACTGCAGTCATTAGTCTGTGCCACTCTTTTGATGCCGTAATGTACATACGACAGGTGTTAGCCTTGGATAGACTATGCCCCAGTCTAAGGCCACCGGCTCAAAGCCCACTTCAGAGGCAGGCACACAATCAAAGCTAATACTTTAGCGCAGAACCAAGGGTGTGCTGCTCTGCTGGAGATACGAATGTTAACACTGGATATTAAATAAAGGCCACTGCTTCGCTGGACATAATGGCATCATTTGAATTAGCACAAAAGAACTCAGTAGTCAAGACTTGTCCCTGAAATCATTACTTAAATTATCACATCAGTTATCTCATAGTTAATAATGGGACACTCTGCCATGAAGAAATTGTCTGCCAGTTATTCCTTACTTTGGAACAATAACTACAATTCAAAAATACTTCCTTGGCCGTCAAACACTTTGGGATGTCCTGAGGCATGGAAGGCACGAAATAAATACTGTGTTTTTTAAAAACCACTTGTAGATTGAACACGCAGAACTTTTCGGTCGTAATCTAAAAGCAGATTTTGGTCGTAATCTAAAAGCAGGCTAAAACTCAGCATTTATCAACACTTCTTGGAACACAATCTTGAAGCAGATGCCATTATTTAAAAAAATTAAAAATCATTAAAAATACGCATTTTGGTTGCAGAAACTTCAAACAAGCAATTGCATGAAATTATGTAGGTGGAATCTCAGTAAAGTTTGGACTTTCAGTTTTCATGAAAACAAAACTAGATAATATTGATAATTCACAGATAGTTCTATGAATTAAAGACAAGATTTTACAGTCTAATTATTATTGCTAGCCAATTTAAAAACAAAAGACTAAACAATTCAGACTGGCAAATGAATGGTGTAATTTTCCAACATAAATCTGGTTTCATTAACACCAGTTTCAAAATGCGACCATGCAATGATACTGCTTCACAATGCAAAACAAGAGTTATTAGGTTTCTTTTGAATGTACTAAAATTAAGTTTAACTTGGTTCAAACAGATCTGATATTTCTCTGCAGTCAAACTGGTTCTGATGGGAAATCTAAATGTAATAAAAGTCCTACATACCTATTTAGCAATATTCTTGGCTGTTTCTGCTTGCAGCTGGACGTCTGGTGAACTACCTCTGACTGAAGTTACATGATAATTACTTTATATGCTTAAAGAAAACTGTGAAGCGCAGATAATAAAAAAAAGCACAGCTGAAGAGCATCTCTAATGAAAGAAAGACCTATATATAGCTTTTCCCTGCTGCACTCATGCATTGTTTGGCTCTTGACTTGGAAGGCATTCCACAGATTTTACAGTGCTCCAGCAAAATCTACATTCTCAATTGACCAACAAAACAGGTAGTTTATGTGTCAATAGTTTTGCATCCTTAAAAATAAACATATTCTAATAGTTGGTGTACACTATTATTTTACAATTAAAATTTAAGTTCCATCCTACAGATGGAATATTTAGAATGTTTTAATGAGCTTATGGTATTTTAACGAGTTTGCTAAACATCCCGTTCTTTCAAAAAGTGAGAAGGATTTGCAAATAATTACTTTCAAAGTTATCATTGAGATGCAAAATGCAATTTTGATTTAATACCAATTACTTATCACAATAAAAGCTTCTAAAATTGTATTTAAAAAAACCACTTTGGATGTTTTAGTTTCATTATTTCTGAAAATTTGTCACCATGGGCACCTTAAAGAACAGGTCACATAAAAATCATGGTTACATTGTTAAAAATAGAGAAATGAACAGACATTTCATTGCAGTCATCTAAATGACTGGAATCAAAGGCAAAACTGCAAGAGCTTAAAGTGTTCACTTGCTTCAAATGATTAGAACTAGACTAGACAACTTGCAATCTCTTCAAAGCAGTTAGGTTTATTGGTACTATTTTACCAGGCACAATATTTAGCTGTCACATCCTGTTATTTTTTGCAAGACAATCCATACTAATGTACTGTTGACAATTTTGGCAACATAGGATTACTATACTATTTAGTTCACATCAACTCTCAAATAACTAGCAACAGCTAGTTACTCGGTTCAAAGAAGTTCTAAACATCAATACAAATAACTTAATATTCCTGGCCATAATAACACCGTAGGGTCGCTGGAACTATATTTACATCTGTGGAAAAACAATGTTAATGCTTCAGAGTGACACCAATGTAAGGTCATCAAAGGAAGCATTAATTCTGCTTCCCTTCCTGCAAATGTTGCCTAGTTTGCTAACTATTCCCAGTACTTTCTGTACTTATTTCACATTTCAGGCACCTGTAACATTTCCACAGGGAGGTAGGATGAAAATCCCCAAAATCCAGGTATTTTGCAATGAGGAACGACTGTAAATCAGCATAGGGATAATGAGTGAGCTGGATTTGGTGCTAGTCAAGACACTGGAAGCACAATTCTTGAGCACATCAAGTAACTCAGTGGTAGACACAAAATGCTGGAGTAACTCAGCGGGTCAGGTAGCATCTCTGGAGAGAAGGAATGGGTGACTTTTGGGTCGAGACCCTTCTTCAGACTGATGTCAGGGTAGGGGGTGGGAATAAGATAGAATGTAGTCGGAGACAGGAAGACTAGTGGAAGAACTGGGGAGGGGATAGAGAGGGAAAGCAGGGACTATCTGAAGTTACCTTTCTGAACTTCCTACACAAGTAACTCAGTGGGTCAGGCAGCATCTCTGGTGAAAAAGGATGTGTGATATTTCGGGTTGGGACCCTTCTATACAAGTCATCTGCAACATCCACACTTGTTAATATTAAGCAGGGAGGAGAAAAAAAGGATTATAAGTAGGCTGTTTATGGAAGGGAAAAAAAACAGGAGTCTGCATTCCATCCTATATTTTGTCTGTGCTGAAAGATACATTCACTTATAATATTTTGCTAATTAGGATTTTTCTTTTTAAACCAAACATTTAGCATACTTAAGTAACATAACCAAATAGTATGGTTTAAAAGAAAAATGACAACCTTTAAAAGCCTTCTTTTGTTTACCATTTTCTCTTCTAACCTCAAAATGTTACCCCCTTATTGAAGTATTGAAGTGGTTTTGCAGGAACCATACCTTGATATCATTGGTTTGTGAGCACGTAATTTGATTGGGGTGGTGCTTTAACAGCAAAATGCAATCCTATTTTCAACTGAAAAGCAAAATACATTCCAGTCATATGTATTAAACCAGATTTGGGACTTCAATATATCCCTAGTTGGGGCACAGAGGACCATAGTCGAGCATCTTCTACCACTTCCTTATTTTTAAGTTAGTGGAAGAATGGAAGTTGGGCTTCATTTTAACCAAAACGGCTTAGTAATCATAGTTTTCAAAGCTCAAACATTAATGTCCATTAAACACATGACTAACACCATGGAAGTACAATGAGCCTGAAAGGATATAATTTGGAGGAAGAAAGTTCCAGCTCAAGACTTGGTTAGCTAGTGCAAGGTAACGCTGGAACACAGAAGACATTTGAGCACTGAGGTTTTCCCGTCGGCTGAATTCCTGAAGCACCTCAACCGTCAAAACAAATATCTGCCGAAGGTCATCTTCCTGTATTTTCAGTAACAAGAACAAAAATAATCATGCTTGATCCAGTTACATGCAACACTAATTTTCATTCCTATTTTTTTGTTATTTTTTTAAAAAGCTTGGCCTTTCAAGTGTGGTCCTTCTGTTTGGTGAATCTCAGAGATGCAACTGAGTGGAGGTGAATATGTTTATTTGGAAAGCTGCATAGATAAATCTGAGAATGAAAAATCTAAATTATTTATGACTAGGGCGGCACAATAGTGCAGCAGTAGAGCTGCTGCCTTACAGCTCCAGAAATTGACAAAAACAATCCTGACTATGGGTGCTGTCTGTACGGAGTTTGTGACCGCGTGGGTTTTCTCCGGTAGTTCCTCCAAATACGTACAGGTTTGTAGGTTAATTGGCTTTGGTAAAATTGTAAATTGTCCCAAGCGTGTGGGATAATGCAAGTTTATGGGCTGAACACTGTGCAGCACGGAATAGGTGGACTGAAAGGCCTGTTTCTGCGCAGTATCTCTAAAGTCTAAAGTGTAAAGACTGGCCCTTGATTGCTTGATTACACAGAAATATATATTTTAAAGGAAGTACTGCTTCAGGTGTTTATTTTTAAGTTTCAGCAATAAATTCACACCCTAATAATGAAATGCTTTCTTCATCACTTCCATCTCTTTTCCTTCATTCCTTGGGTACAGGCAATGTGCAGCAGAATGGGATCAGGGGTCTGGTCAGCTGAGTAACGAGGGAAAGTTATCCACCAAATGAATACCTGAGGTGTACATTCAAGAAATTGGTGTGGCCTGAATCAGTTGATATCGCCCAATGAAAGTGTGAGTTACTACAATTGTCCCAAAGCTTGGTAGGGAAAGATGAAGTATGGCTCTCAGACAAATATGCATTAAAATGAACAAATATAGACACAAAATACTAGAGTAACTCCATGGGTCAGGCAGCACCAGTATTTTTTGTATAAACCAGCATTTCCCGCTCCTTGTTATTACATTAAAATCAACAAATATATTAACAGAATGCATTTTAAGATTTATCAGAGATCAAGTCATTGTAAAAGATACATTCTGAAGTTGTAAATAATGGCCCAATTCAAAGATGGTTTGATTAAACATAGATTTAGGTTTCATGATCTCATTGAAGATATATTATCTTTCAATAATTTTTCATATTAAGGAATCTTTTACCTGAAAATTTCTTTTGCAGCTCCCATGGAATTCCATACTGAGGCCAATATTGCTGGTTTTAGTGGAACTTGAGAATTCAGTCAATAATGCTGTTAGGATTGAACATGCCAATGTCTGCTGCAAGATGCATTAAAATATTTGTTTAAAACTGAATTACAGTAGGTACAGCTTCAAAATAAATTTATATTCCCAAGTCTATTTCACGTATTATCAAAGTCCTGGACATCCTAAAGGCTTTAAAGCAAGGTGAAAAGGCTGCCATTGAAGTGAGGCCGAGCTTCAAGGGTCGGTGATTTGGGTATTGGGGAGTGGGGCTGAGTGTGGAAGAGCTGATTGGAATCAATAGTGCTCATAAACTAAGGAATAATTAACACAAGGCTGGAAGGGATTACAAAAATATCTGAGTTTCAAGTTCCTTGGCCCATCACACGGGGACAAATGATTGAGAACTATCTTCAAGATAAAGTGGAACAATAGAAATAATTCTTTTAAGAAACTAAACTTTACCTAAATGGTCTGATGTAAAAAAAATAAGAATAACATTAAACTTAGGAGTACATATATACCATTTTAAGTTTAACATAAAGCTGCATTGAGGTTGGGGGTGGGATTTTAGCCATTGATCCTGGGTAAAATAAAGCTTGTGATTTAAAATATCATTCAACAACTAATTCTTCACACAAACAGGGCTTTGTTCCACATATAGGATCAGGCTCCCAAGATATAAAACTGATTCTGAAAAGTATAGAAATGGCTTGTACAGATTTGGTATGGCTGAAAAAGAATTATTTAAATATAATATTGAGATTTTATAAAATGAAGTTGTTAGCACTGAGCTGAATGCTACAGTATAATGTGTAGGAAGGAACTGCTGATGCTGGTTTACACCGAAGACAGACACAAAATGATGGAGCAACTCAGCGGGTCAGGCAGCCAGAGATGCTGACTTCATCTTATAATCGTAAACTTTGGAGAATCTAAAATTAGGAGGCTGAGGAGAGGAGGATATGCTTGTTTTTAAGCCTGATTTGTTTTTGACACTAAAGTAATAGCGGACAAGTTGGTACAGTGCGTTTCCTGCAGGATGTGGGAAGGTAGGGACTCAGCTGGAGCTTCTGGGAGCTACACCTGTAACAATTGTGTCCATTTGCAGCTCCTGAATGGACGTGTGGTGGAGTTGGAAAAGCAGCTGGATGACCTCAGGGCCATCCGGGAATGCGAGCGTTTCCTGGACAGGACCTACTGTGAGGCTGTCACGCCGGGTCCAGGTCGAGCGAAGGTGGGAGACCATTTCAGAGGGGAGTAAACATGGACTACAGGAGACCCTGGTGGCTGTGCCTATTGCAAACAGGTACACCCTCGTGGGAGCTGTCTGGGAGCATCAAAGATGCTTCCAGTCCGAGCGGCGGACAGTTCGCTGGCTCTAATCCAGGCAAGGAGACCCGACCGGGGAGACCGAAGTCGGGAAGAGCCATAGTAGTGGGTGACTCCATTGTCCGAGATTCTGTGGCCGCAGGCGGGACTTGAGGATAGTCTGTTGCCTCCCTGGTGCCAGGGTTCAAGACATCACAGATCGGCTTCAGAACATCCTAGCGAGGGAAGGCGATCAACCGGAAGTAGTTGTGCACGTGGGCACGAATGACGTCGGGAGGAAGAGGAAGGAGGTACTGCAACGTGTTTTAGAGTTGGGAAGAAGACTGAGAAGTAGGACGTCGAGGGTGGTTATCTCTGGATTGCTTCCTGTACCTCGTACTAGTGAGGGCAGAAACAGAGAGATCGGGGATATGAATCTATGCCTGTGGGATTGGTGCAGGGAGCAGAAATTTAGATTTCTAGACCACTGGGATCTCTTCTGGGGTAGGGGTGACCTGTACAAAAGGGCAAAGGATTCTAGAATAAATGCGAAGGAAAGTTCTAGATGGGATAAGAGAGTAAGGTCAGGGCCAATGGGAGGGGAGGTGAATACTGAAGTTAAAATTTTGTATTTAAATGCGCAAAGTATTTTTTTTAAAGTGGATGAGCTTGAGGCTCAGTTAGACATTGGCAAGTATGACGTTGTGGGAATTACAGAAACATGACTACATGAGGACCAGGGCTGGGAACTGAATATTCAGCGGTATACAACCTATCAAAAAGACAGACAGGTGGGCAGAGGGGGTGGGGTTGCTCTGTTGGTAAGGAATGATATTCACTCCCTTGCAAGGGGTGACATAGAATCAGGAGATGTAGAATCAGTATGGATAGAAATGAGAAATTGTAAGGGTAAAAAGACCCTAATGGGAGTTATCTACAGGCCCCCAAACAGTAGCCTCGACTTAGGGTGCAAGTTGAATCAAGAGTTAAAATTGGCATGTCGAAAATGTAATGCTGCGGTGGTTATGGGAGATTTCAACATGCAGGGAGACTGGGAAAATCAGGTTGGTACTGGACCCCAGGAAACGGAGTTTGTGGAGTGCCTCCGAGATGGATTCTTAGAACAGCTTGTACTGGAGCCTATCAGGGAGAAGGCAATTCTGGATTTAGTGTTGAGTAATGAACCTGATTTGATAAGGGAACTCAAGGTAAAAGAGCCATTAGGAGGCAGTGATCATAATATGATAAGTTTTAATCCACAAATTGAGAGGGAGAAGGGAAAATTGGAAGTGTCAGTATTACAGTATAGCAAAGGGGATTACAGAGGCATGAGGCAGGAGCTGGCCAGATTTGACTGGAAGGAGACCCTAGCAGGGAAGATGGTGGAACAACAATGGCAGGTATTCCTGGGAATAAAGCAGAAGTTGCAGGATCAATTCATCCCAAAGAGGAGGAAAGATTCTAAGGGGAGTAAGAGGCACCCGTGGCTGACAAGGGAAGTCAAGGACAGCATAAAAATAAAAGAGAATAAGTATAACATAGCAAAAAAGAGCGGGAAGCCAGAGGATTGGGACTCTTTTAAAGAGCAACAGAAGATAACTAAAAAGGCAATACGGGGAGAAAAGATGAGGCACGAAGGTAAGCTGGCCAATAATATAAAGGAGAATAGTAAAAGCTTCTTTAGGCATGTGAAAAGGAAAAAAATAGTTAAGGCAAATGTGGATCCCTTGAAGACAGAAGCAGGGGAATTTATTACGGGAAACAAGGAAATGGCAGACGAGTTGAACCGGTACTTTGGATCTGTCTTTACTAAGGAAGATACAAACAATCTCCCAGATGTTCTAGTGGCCAGAGATCCTAGGGTGACGGAGGAACTGAAGGAAATTCACATTAGGCAGGAAATGGTGTTGGGTAGACTGATGGGACTGAAGGCTGATAAATCCCCAGGGTCTGATGGTCTGCATCCCAGGGTACTTAAGGAGGTGGCTCTAGAAATCATGGACGCATTGGTGATCATTTTCCAATGTTCTATAGATTCAGGATCAGTTCCTGTGGATTGGGGGTACCAGTTAGTCTGACACCAGTGGTGGGGAAGATGCTGGAGTCAATTCTAAAAGACGAAATTGCGGAGCATTTGGATAGCAGTAACAGGATCGTTCCGAGTCAGCATGGATTTACGAAGGGGAAATCATGCTTGACTAATCTTCTGGAATTTTTTGAGGATGTAACTAGGAAAATGGACAGGGGAGGACCGGTGCATGTGGTGTACCTTGACTTTCAGAAAGCCTTCGACAAGGTCCCACATAGGAGATTAGTGTGCAAAATTAGAGCACATGGTATTGGGGGTAGGGTACTGACATGGATAGAAAATTGGTTGGCAGACAGAATGCAAAGAGTGGGGATATAAGGGTCCATTTCAGAATGGCAGGCAGAGACTAGTGGGGTACCGCAAGGCTCAGTGCTGGGACCGCAGCTATTTACAATATACATTAATGACTTGGATGAAGGGATTAAAAGTAACATTAGCAAATTTGCAGATGACACAAAGCTGGGGGACAGTGTGAACTGTGAGGAAGATGCTATGAGGTTGCAGGGTGACTTGGACAGGCTGTGTGAGTGGGTGGATGCATGACAGATGCAGTTTAATGTGGATAAGTGTGAGGTTATCCACTTTGGTGGTAAGAATAGGAAGGCAGATTATTATCTGAACGGTGTCAAGTTAGGAAAAGGGGACGTACAACGAGATCTGGGTGTCCTAGTGCATCAGTCACTGAAAGGAAGCATGCAGGTACAGACGGCATTGAAGAAAGCGAATGGAATGTTGGCCTTCATAACAAGAGGAGTTGAGTATACGAGCAAAGAGGTCCTTCTACAGTTGTACATGGCCCTAGTGAGACCTGGAGTACCTTGTGCAGTTTTGGTCTCCAAATTTGAGGAAGGATATTCTTGCAATTGAGGGCGTGCAGCGTAGGTTTACTATGTCAATTTCCGGAATGGCGGGACTGTCGTATGTTGAAAGACTGGAGCGACTAGGCTTATATTCACTGGAATTTAGAAGGATGAGAGGGGATCTTATTGAAACATATAAGATTATTAAGGGGTTGGACACGTTAGAAGCAGGAAATATGTTCCCAATGTTGGGGGAGTCCAGAACCAGGGGCCACAGTTTAAGAATAAGGGGTAGGCCATTTAGAACAGAGATGAGGAAAAACTTTTTCAGTCATAGAGTTGTAAATCTGTGGAATTCTCTGCTTCAGAAGGCAGTGGAGGCCAGTTCTCTGAATGCTTTCAAGAGCTATGTAGAGCTCTTAAGGATAGTGGAGTCAGGGTGTATGGGGAGAAGGCAGGAGTGGGGTACTGATTGAGAATGATCAGCCATGATCACATTGAATGGTGGTGCTGGCTCGCAGGGCCGAATGCCCTACTCTTGCACCTATTGTCTATTGTCTAAATGTGCACATCTCAAGCAGTGACAGCGGGAACATGATAAATAGCTACAAATTTGGAAAAGTTTAAATTAGTGAAGTCTACGATGGGAGGCCATTAAAGGCCACAATTGGGGCAAAATGGGTAATATCAGAACGATGGTAGCAAGACATCTTCATAGTGGCCTGGAGAAGAAACTTGGCTTATGATCAAATAGATGCAACAATTGATGGCAGAATGGTTCAGCATGGCTGGCACTGGTGAGAAATTTGTTTAAAAAAAGGATGCAAAAACTGGTATTTCTGGTAATTACTTTAGTCTTTCCAAGGAAACCCAATGTTCATCCACGATTGGAACTTAATCTGACATTAATGATGAAAAGAGAATATGCAGATGACATGCCACAGTGATACTTTCAAGAGATCTCAATTGGATAAATGGAGGTCGGGGGGGATGTGGAAAACAAAAGCAAAACAATTAATTCTGATAAGAACTACAAGGCATCAGCATGTACTCTTTTTTATGTGGGGGAGATGGGTGAACTTAAACCTGGAGTCACATATTGGCCAGACTTTGAAGCACAATAGGGATTCCATCATTATTTTCAGGTCTAGCTTTTGACAAAGAAGAGTGGAACTAAGGAGGTTGTTGTATTGAACAATGAGAGGAAGATCCTCATTGAGGTCAGTGTGATCCACTGCGTCAAATGCTGCACTATTGTAACCTGCTCTAGCACCTTTGGATAGTAAATGCCCAAGATAAAATTTTAAAATATTATCAAAGGCAATATCAGAAGACAAATGTTTGAGTGAATTTCTTAAAAGGCAACAAAGTAGCATGATTCAAGATTTATATTTCTAAGTAAGGCCAAGGAAATTGGAGAGGATGCACAGGTAAGCCGCTGGAGGAAGGGGCTCCATTAGATCGGATGCCACACCAAGTGGCTGGGTGCACGGAACGGACCTAGCCTGAAGCGGTAGCGGTAGAGGACATCGACACATCGCCTGGCCAGGAATGGACCTGCAACTCCGACCCAGTGCCACCGCCAAGACAATGGGGCTTTCTGACCATGTTAAAACCACAAGCAGAAGAGTGGCTGACATTTGTTAGCACATGGAGCTAGAAAAGGAAGGAGTAGGAATAAAGCTGGAGAAACGCACCAGATGAAAGGATCAACCCCTATTATTTTGAAAAAGTGTTGGTAAGTCTGTGCCTATAAATATTAATCCTAAAAATATAAAGTGATTTATAATTAAATAAGTGAGGTTCAATCTTTTTTTCTATTTACAGACAGAAACTAAAAATGTTAAGCGTTCGTCTCCAATAACTATGAGGATAAATACAGCCGAGTACAAAGGCCGTGAGGAAAGTGTCATGGCTTTGTTAGTTTAAGAATCGTCTGTGCAATTTGAGAGATCATGCATTAGTCATGCAATAACTCATGGGAGAGAAGTGGTGCAGTCTTGGAATACCAATTTTGAATCAATCTCAATGCTTCCTCTCCCCCTGTAGATTTACCCCAAGAACATTGTCAGCATTGTTACGACTTCAAAGTAAATGACTAGATGCCCAGACCAAATGGTGCCAAGGTGGGGTCCACAGAAGTGTTAATGTTCAAAGTTATGCCTATGAAGCCAATGTCCTCAGGGAAAATGCAGTTAGTCTTCCTACCTAGTTAATCACTGAGCACTGAAAGTATGTTACCAGTGTGTTTCTATTTATGCAATTGCAAACAACAGCTGAAGTAATGCTGTTGGTCAGCTGCAACATTTCAGTTCAGAAATGCCACTCAACAGTAATACCTTGACCTTGGTAACTGAATTGATTCACCCCCCCCCCCCCCCCCCCCCAGTCATTGAAAATTAGGAAACACTAGCATGGCTTGCAATATGGAATGTTAGCAAAGTTTAATAAGGCACAAAGTCTTAACTGGAACATGTCCTTAGGTTACACCTTGAAGTGGGCATTGCATTGTAATATTATCAAACAATGTGACACCAAGCCACCGGAGGAGATATTAGGTCAGATCAGCATAAAACATTTAAAAAAGAATGTTTTAAGGCACTTTCTAAAAGGAGAAATATACAGAGTGGGTTTGGCAAGGATTTCAAAACCCAGAGACTTGGCATTAAAATGTGGAGAATGATCAAAATAACAATTTAAGGAGCAGTTATTTTGGAGGTTGTGGGATTCATAAAGATCAGAAAGGTAGTTGGGAACAAATGCAAACGGGGAAGAGAATTTTAATCTAGCAATTCTTTGACTTGAAACTAATGCAAGTCGACAAAGGGGCGATAGATGAAAGGAACCTGCTACGGATTGAGAACGTCTGAAGAGTTTTAGATAGCCTCATGATTAAAAAAGTTTAAACATTGAAGGCTGGCTCAGATTGTATAGGATTACTTAAATCCTGAGATAAGAAACGTGGATATTGGCTTTACGCTGCAAATAATGAGTCATAGACATTACACAGGTGAAGCCTCAGGATTTGCCTGGGGACTGGTGGAATTGGTGACTACAGGAAAGCAGCTTGTGATAACAATTTAAAACGTTGAGTCAATTGAAATTTCTGCTTAGCAAATATTCAGCAAGCTTACTTAAGCAAAACAATCCACAAAAACAAGTTAAAAAAATTATATGATCTCACAAATTTAATAATTAATCCACAATTCTTTCACTTTTAATATGAAAGCTAGACTGCCTTATAAGCTAAAATAAAATCAGTGAAAGAAGAACTAATTTTGTGATATCTAAGATCACCTGCCTTCCTCCATTATAGCCACAGAGAATCTAAGGTGAGTTGATGGGAAAAGAGGGCGAGTACTGGAGGAATGCCCTGTAATCACGATAACAAAACTATAATCCCTCTGATTATAAACCTATTTTATTTTGCCACAATTATTCATAGAAAATCTTGCTCCTGGTGTTAAAGTAACAATACCTTTATAATAAATGGACAAAGTCAATTTTGAAATGCAATGAATATTAGGACGTTGTAGCGGAAAACTTGTTTTGATAGGACATTCATTCAAACTTCACATTCACATGGGAAAAGTGCCAAATGGATATGGTGCTTTTCCGTTATCATTCACACATCCTCAAAAGTCTACTTTACACTTTACAGCTGTAATTTTCCATTTGGTGCAGCTGTTTTACAGCAAATTCCTAAGTAGAAAGGGCACAGAAATACTTACTCTGATCTTGTATCAGAATTAAACTACTCTCCCCTCACCCCAATTGTCATGAAGCAGATTTAATCCCAACGTTAGTTAGGTTGACAGATTGAAATTGGACCTGATAAAATACTGAGCAAGACTTATATAATCAAAGAATGAGGAATTGGCCGATCATCCCAAATCAAATTGTTAAGATGCAAAAAAATATTTCTAATAAAACAGGTCTTGTTGAGTATTTTAAGCAGTGTGACCAGGAAAGGCATGTCTTCCTTGTTTAAAGGCATACATTGAGAGGAAAACATTTTTGATTGCCATTTTCAACTTGTTTTTATTTGTGATGCCAAAGATGAAGAGGATCTTTGGAAACCCATTGTTAAAAAAGTAACAGACAATTACCAACAAACAATCTTCATAACGGTGTAATCTTGGCCACACCAGAGGTGATCATGTAGACACTGGGAGGCAAATAACAGGAGCACTACAAAAATCTGGCCTTTCTCTTCTCCTCCATTTCCTTGCTATGGTTACAGCTGTTGTAGCAAGTGCCTTGACTATGTTGGAAAGGATAAGTAAACAAAAGCATGTGAAGATATTGCCTTCAAAATGTTTTGTGGAAGAGAGATGTTGGTTGAAGACCATGAAAATTTTCAACATTTGCAGTATTTTTCTTTTGCACAACTTAAAGGTTGAGTTCAGGATACTACTGGCCATTTTAAGCAGCAATCTTGGAATTTATGGGATGGAGGAGATCAGATTGAAGGGATCTAAAATTTGATAAAATTATATGTAGTGATTATACATTCAAGAAGGAAAGAAGAGTGGCTTCCGGATGCAACGGTAGGTAAAGTCAAAGCTGGGAAAAGTAAGCATTTTGCTCAGTAGGCGATTTCTAGAGATTTCAACCATGACAAGGAAATGGGTCAAATTCAGGGAAGTGCGAGGAGGCATCTAGCTGAAGATTTTAATTTCATCAAGGTAAATAGCTGACAATGTTGACTACGAGAGAAAATAAATATAAGGGAGCTAGGATCAGAATAGTTACAAGATGGCAAATGATAGTTCATAAGTAGAAAAGGAGAGTTAAGTGAAGTGCAATTGATAGCAGTTTTTACCTGCCCTTTCTGACTCATTGAAATGTTCAATGTTCATTTTATCAAAGCGATTAAAGACAGAATACACCTGATGTGCTTCCTCTCCACTTAAGGGAGATGAAGGCATAAAAACAAAAAGGCAAAATTTAAATTATCCAAGATTTGGCAGAAATGCATTGAAATCAACTACTACCAGCAAAGGCAGTTATGATTTAAAAAGATGTAAAAACCAAAGGCTGCATTAACTACTTACCACTACTGGGTTGCCACTGCTTATTAAGTGACCAACTTCAATGAAGATGCTGTTGCAGACAATGGTTTTGTCTAATGAGCCTCGCTTGACAATTACTGCTACTGCTAATAGTATCTGTTCTCGAACATATTTCTGAAGGCTTTAAGAAAACAACAAACATATTAACTGCTTTTGAAAAAAACATTATGGTGATAATGTTAACTTACTTTTCATAACAATGAATTTTGTCCTAATGTCAAAAGTAGATCTTAAAACATTCCTTTGCTCCAATTTACAATTCTTTTAATTATCTTATGTTTTATAAGATTTCACCTAGAACATTTTCAAAAGATAGATTGAATCTAAAAGTCTTGGTTGTCAATCCACAATTTCCCTGTAATGAACCGTCTATTACAATGTTCAAAAACAAGATATATTTGGTATATTTGAAATAGCCAAGCACACAAGAGTTTCTTGGCTTAATTGGTATCAAAGATTCCTTTAAAAGCACACCTGACAAAAGACTTATTCCGTAATAGGCTTTTAAAGGCATATATGTTACAAATATAGATATATTTCCATTTGTTTGAAATTAAAAGTTGCAGAAAGACAAATTCAGTTAACAAATTGGAACAGCAGCTGGAGCATTTGGTTACATAGCACATTTAACATAGTACATTTTCTAAATCTTACCATAGGATCTCGCATGGAAATACACTTTCATAAAGGTAAATAAAAGCTTAAGTCAATAATGTTGATTTAAGGAGTACTATTTTAAAAAGAGTACAGTGCAAGGGAGAGAGTAGTTTGGTTTAGTGATTCAGGCCCTTTGGTCCACTGTGTTCGTGCCGACCAGAGATCATCCGTACACTAGTTCTATCCTAAACACGAGGGACAATTTTTACAGAAGCCAATTAACCTACAAACCTATACATCTTTGAAATGTGGGAGGAAACCAGAGCACCAGGGGAAAACCCATGCGGTCACAGGGAGAATGGACAAACTACATACAGGCAGCACCCATAGACAGAATCGAACCTGGCCGCATTAGGATAAATTCCAATGTCTTGGCAGCCAAGCACACCATATGCTATTAGAGTCATAGAGCTAGATAACTAGTTTGTGGAGAGGATGTTTCCAGTTGTGGGTGAGTCTGGAATCAGAGGGCACAGCCTCAGAATATAAGGATGTACCTTTAGAATG
Source organism: Rhinoraja longicauda (assembly GCF_053455715.1). Classification (NCBI taxonomy): domain Eukaryota; kingdom Metazoa; phylum Chordata; class Chondrichthyes; order Rajiformes; family Arhynchobatidae; genus Rhinoraja; species Rhinoraja longicauda. The sequence continues at coordinate 46,175,024 of NC_135959.1, read as the reverse complement.
GAGATGAGGAGCAATTTCTTTACCAGGGGATGATGAATCTGTGGTATTCATTGCCACAGATAACGGTGAAGGCCGTCATTGGGTATTTTTTAAGTGGAGATTGATCGGTTCTTGATCAGTAAGGGTTTCAAAGGTTACTGGGAGAAGGCAGGAGAATGGGGTTGAATCGATCAGCTATGATCGATTGGCAGAGCAGACACGATGGACTGAATGGCTTAATTCTGTTCCTATGTCTTATGAGTTTATAACCGTCTAAACCATTCCTAACACTGCAGAAGCCAGGACAAAGTTAACTTGGAACAGTGAAAGTCTGAGGGATATGGCAAGACCGTATAAGGAATTTAAACTTTAAATTTTAGCACTGAGATGACAAGTAAGTGATGAAATATGCAGAGCAGTAAGAATAGAGTGATGAATGATGGGGAATAGGCAAGTTGGGAAATGGCCAGGAGGGGCATACAAGATAATTTAAGTGCAACCTTTTTGGATGAATGTCTATTAAACACATTGGTGAAGTTATTGTTGGAGACTTTCTGAGAACAATTAAAATAGAACAAGACAACTGCCGGTCCACCGAGCTACATGAAGTCTAAGGGGAGAGGCAGTTAACCGCTTCGTAACTCAACATTGAGAAAATACTACAAATGTTAATAGATCATGTGGAATTTTTTGAAGAGTGAAACAATTAATGTTTTAGATTAAACTTCTGATTTAAAAAAAATTGGTCTGAAGATTAGCTAGTTCTCACTTTTTACATGCTATCGCAACTTCCAAATGTTCCCAACAATTTGATGTTAATTGCAACTCCTATTAAAAATTTGCTTTTGTTAAAGTAAGGCAGGTGCTCCAAAAAATGTGGTGAAAGATCATATTTGGCTCAAAGAAAAATCCTTTTCTCCTCCCTGTGAATCAAGGACTAACTCTGTTATTTAGGTGTGTGGCTGGAATGAGAATTAATTTCTAACCCACCAAGTCTCGAGAACAGTAAAAACAGTGGCCATATGTTGGTCCAGAATGTTTGCCAACATATGGCCCAGAATGCTTGCATTTTTCCTATTCCGTTTAAACTCGGGAAAATTCATTAAACTACTGTACAATGTACAAAAAAAGTTGAAATGAAAGTGCATTTAAGCATTAGCAAGAGTAACGTTCAATATTCTAGAAAATCTGCTAGTTCGGTACTACCAAGAGTGCCGGATTATTGGAATTTAAACAGAATTTCTGAAGCCGAATCATTTGCAACTAAAAACAAAACCATCTTGGGGGTCGTTTCAGTAAACCTCCCAAATACTCTAATAATAAAGTCCCATTATCCCAGACTCAAATAACTTAGTACGCACTTAGGCCTTTGCAAGACATAAGTTAATAGGAATGTCCGTAGTGATTCAATGCTGTTTTTTTCCAATAGCACCCATTCTCGAACAACAGCTTCCATTATGGTCGTGGCAGCTTGAAATAGAACATAGTCAACTTTACTGGTTTCTGTGAAGAAAACAAAAATAAATTTCACTCAACCTTTCCCAACAACAAATTACATAGAAGTAACCCACAGGCTTAAGAGTTGAAAAATATTGTCCCATCGACAAAATATATGAACAATAAACATGCCAAAAGCAGGCCAACAATGCAGCCTTCCCTAAAACAAGGGAATTTGGAACATTAAAAATAACCATCAGCTAAGTATCTACGTCCCTCGGATAAAGCTCATCATGGCCAGTGGACTTGTCAGCTTGTAGCTCCAACATGTTAATATGCGGGGATCGCTGGGTGGCACGGACCCGGTGGGCCGAAGGGCCTGTTTCCGTGCTGTATCTCTAAATCTAAAAAAATCCAAAAACAATTTGTCTAGCAACACTGCCCTTGTCTAGTCTAGTTTAGTTTAGAGAGATCGGCCCACCGGGTCCACGCTAACCAATGATCCCCACACACTAACACCATCTTACACACACTAGGGACAATTTACAATTTTACCAAGCCAATCAGCCTACAAACCTGTACATTTTTGGAGTGTGGGAGGAAACAGGAGATCCCAGAGAAAACCCATGCAGGTCACGGGGAGAACGTACTAACTCCATACAGACATCATCGATCGTCAGAATCGTAATCGTCAATTTCCCCACATTCCTCTCTCCATTCCAATTGCCAAATTACAACAATTTCTAGAATGTTACTTGTCCACAGTAAAGATTTACATAAAACACCCGCTTAATCTATAATTTCCTTGATTTCTATTCTTAATTCTCACAAAAGTTTCTATGGGACCAAAGTTCGTTAACATTTTCTTCAATCAACAAAAATGCTTATCATCAGTTTTGTATTACTTACTATCTTTATTATATACTTTATTTTTCTCTTTATTATTTCTTTAGGAAGTCATGAGGTGTACTGGGTGTATGCCAGCCATTCATTCACGGTACATAGATGTCCCTGGCAATGCTGGTATTTGTTATTCATCCCTGTTCACCACTAAACTGAGGGCCCAACAAGGTTTTAACCAATAGAGTCACATATCAACCAAACTGCAGCAGATTTGCTTCACTGAATGAAATTAACGAATCAGATTTTTTAAAACCACATTTTTTTAAACTATAACTGCAATTAGCCATTTTAAAAAGATTTTTATTTAATTACTTAAATTCAAATATTCCTGCTCTCCCTACTCTGAATCTTGCTACCAGCCATAACACACAATTGCTACACTGCTATATCTTAAAAAAGGAAGTTTCACCTCAGCTACAGAAATGCAGAAATCAATCTTCCAAAACTACAAAAGACCCCTTTATAAGCATACACTGCGTATCAATTTATTGAATGGAATTAGCAGACACTCCGCCAAATTATTAATAACTTTCATCAGGAAGAGCTAATGACAAGCAAGAAGTGAAGGTTGGGGAAAGAAATGAGAATGACTTATTTTTTAAACTGCAAGTAGTAAACAAAAGCTTAACTGGCAAAACAAGTTTAAGTTTTCTTGCCTTGATTTGGATCTACTAGCTTATTTAACAAAAAACAAAATGTTGGAAATACTCAGCAGGCAAGGTCAGACCTATAGGGAGAGAAATAGTTAACCTTTCAGATCGAAGGCCCTTTGACCTGAAACATTAACTCTTTCTCTTCCCAAAGATATGGCCTGACGTGCTTGATGGCTCAATGCTTTCTATTTTTTAATCAATGGTTTCTAGTATCTGCAGATTTTTTGGAAGGGATTTTCAAAACATAAAAGGGAGCAAGGTTAGGCCAAACAACCTTTGGTGACTGTTTGCCATTCATCGAAATGATGGTTCGATTTGACTATGACCCTTCAAAGTACCCTACAAAATGAACAGTTGTTCCATTTGGTCAATTCATATTTCATAGTCAGCGACAGCCAAGAATGTACAGGTCAGGTGCAAGGCTCTCTACTTCATCCCAACAGTGTGCTCCAACTGCAATAGCAAAGCTGCAGCTGCCACTATATCCATGTGAATTTGTGCATTTTTCCTGTATAGTTTATCTATTATCTGTGCAGCTCCTAAATGAAAACATTAAGCTCAAAAAGTGAATTATGGAGAACTTCACAATGGATCACACATTTCACAAGATACCACTCGGCTCCGTGGCTTGCTATGTTTTAGTATGCTTTGATCTTAAATTGTAACTTTTGACAAGCACAACTGCTAATTTAATTACCCATGGGATGTGTTTTAAAAAAGCTAATAAAAACAGCCTAAGCTCCTCTGCCATTGTAAGAAGCGTTAAAAAAACCAGAGATAAAGACATATCTTGTGACTATCTCAAGACTAATAATGGAAAAGGGAGATAATTGGAATTCCACTTACCCCACCGCGTTTTAGAACATAGAACAGTACAGCGCAGGGACAGGCTCTTCGGCAAACAAGGTTTGTGCCGAACAAACTCTTTGAAGCACTTCCCTCTGGAAGGCGACTCCAGACTGTCAAAGCAGCCACAGCCAGACATAAAAATAGCTTTTTACGAGTGGTAGTTCTACTCAATAACCAAAGTCTGTAGTTTCTTTTTTGCTCTGGATTATTTTCACCCACATGTTTAGACCGTAATGTTGTATCCTTATTGTTTTGATGTGTTTATGCTTTATTCTTAATTGTTAACTGTATGTTTGTGTTGTCATTTGTGAGCGGAGCACCAAGGCACATTCCTTGTATATGCACATACTTGGCCAATAAACTTATTCATTCATTCATTCACATGATGCCTGATGAAGCTATACTCACGTTTGTGCATATGATTCAGAGGGGAGAAAAATAATCAGGTTCTACACTCCTATTAAAATAGTTAAAATAACTATTACTTCCCAGCCCAGAAAATAAAGATCTCTCTTCTGGTCTATCTATATACATAGGTTCACAAACATTTATAAGAGAGCAACAAAAATATTTTTCAATATCAGTGATACTAAACAGATAAAACAGGAGAGATTTACCTAATATGTGTTTACATATTGCAAATGGTGATTTTGATTTTCTAAATGACAGGAATATGTGTTCTGCATGTTGACGCTGCTCATGACTGACCATGGATGGGGGTGCCTGTGGAAACAGGAAAATACGGGTACTTATTATGGTTAGCTTTTCAGCTGCAAGCAAATTAGAGCAAAATTACATTGAAGTGTTCAGATGAAACTTATTTTCAATTAGTAAAAATATTTAAGCTGTCATACAATATTAACTGCACAGCTACTTGCACAGGTTACACATAACACCTTGAACTGAGACTTCTACATTCTGAATCCAAATCATTTAAAAAAAGTAAATCACAACTCTTTGGAAGAGTATTAGAATGCAGCCTTTGGCAACCCCTAAGATTATTCAGGGGTTGGACACGTTAGAGGCAGGAAACATGTTCCCAATGTTGGGGGAGTCCAAAACCAGGGGCCACAGTTTAAGAATAATGGGTAGGCCATTTAGAATAGAGATGAGGAAAACCTTTTTCAGTCAGAGAGTTGTAAATCTGTGGAATTCTCTGCTTCAGAAGGCAGTGGAGGCCAGTTCTCTGAATGCTTTCAAGAGAGTTAGATAGAGCTCTTAAGGATAGCGGAGTCAGGGGGTATGGGGAGAAGGCAGGAACGGGGTACTGATTGCGAATGATCAGCCATGATCACATTGAATGGTGGTGCTGGCTCAAAGGGTCGAATGGCCTACTCTTGCACCTATTATCTATTGCCTTCTCTTCCCATAGATCAGGTGAACCTAAAAAGATTAGACAATGCTCTACAAAACAGAATGAGTCTCCCAAAGTCGATAGGCCAATATTCTACCTTCAACCAACATCAAAAACAGCGGTGGTTTATTTCATTTTATTTGTGGAAACACACTGAGCAAACTAGAAACAGAAAATGTAGACACAAGGGACTGCAGGATCCTGGTTTACAAAAATAAAAAGTGCAGGAGTAGCTCAACGGGTCAGGTAGCATCTCTGGAGAACATGGATGGACGACGTTTCAGGTCAGGACGAAGAGCCCCGAACCAAAATGCTGCTTTTCCATGTTCTCCAGAGAAGCTGTCTGACTCGCTGAGTTATTCCAGCACTTTGTGTCTTTAAAAAAAAAAGAAACAGAAAATGCTGGAAATAGTCAGGTCAGGCAACTTCAGTGGAGAGAAAGTTAACATTTAAATCAATAGCCTTTCTAGAATTTTCTGTTTTCATTTCAGAGTTCTACTGTCTGCTATATTTTGAGAATGGATAAGAAATAATAAATTACCATAAAACTTTTTTAATGAGTACAAACATCTGTGTGACTTATAAAGGCACATGCTAACTAACTTAACCGGTTATTCGGGAACAATAAAACCAACCAGCCAAGCAACAAATTAAGAGGGGTAAAATAATTTACAGAGTTGAATAAATATGAAGTGTTCTTAAATGTACCGTATAGCATTGAGCTATTTAAATCAATCTCACTCCCTCTAAGCAAGATTCAGTAGTAGCGAGGCCAGCGGTGAGGCGAGCGGCGTGGCGAGGCCAGCGACCAGTGGCGAGGCCAGCGACCAGCGGTGAGGCGGAGGGCAGGGCGAGTGGCGAGGCATGTGGTTTGTGGAAAAATGTGAGGCGAAATCGGAATGGCAGTAATAAGGAAGCAGAAACTTTCCGCCAAATTCGGACGTGTTGGGAAGTCAGTCTATGCCTTTATTCAAGCTCAGATTTAAGTTCTGTTGAGATTCCACTACATATGCAACCAATCTTCTCTAACCAAGTACATCACTCAATGAGGAAAAACTTTTTCAGTCAAAGAGTTGTGAATCTGTGGAATTCTCTGCCTCAGAAGGCAGTGGACGCCAATTCTCTGAATGCATTCAAGAGAGAGCTAGATAGAGCTCTTAAGGATAGCGGAGTCAGGGGATATGGGGAGAAGGCAGGAATGGGGTACTGATTGAGAATGATCAGCCATGATCACATTGAATGGCGGTGCTGGCTCGTAGGGCCGAATGGCCTCCTCCTGCACCTATTGCCTATTGTCTATTGTCTATGTTCTTCAGTGTACTATTCAGCATTACTATTTAGAACCAATTTGCTTGATCCCACTAATTTAAGTCAGGAGATTCTGTGGCGACAGGCGAGACACGAGGATGGTGCGTTGCCTCCCAGGTGACAGGGTCCAAGACATCTCAGACCGACTTCGGAACATCCTCGAGAGGGAAGGTAAGCATCCTCGAGAGGGAAGGTGTGCATGTAGGCACAAATGACGTGGGTAAGAAGAGGAAGGAGGTTCTGCAACACGAGTATAGAGAACTAGGTTGGAGGCTGAAAAACAGGACCTCTCGGGTGGTTATCTCTGGGTTGCTTCTAGTACCTCGTGCTAGTGAGGGTGGGAATAGGGAGATAGGGGATCTGAATGTGCGGCTGAGGAATTGGTGCAGGTGGCAGGGATTCAGATTTTAAGATTACTGGAATCTCTTCTGGGGCAGGGTACAAAAGGGACAGGTTGCACCTTAATTGGAGGGGGACCGACATTCTGGCAGGCAGGTTTGCTAATGCTACACGGATGGGTTTAAACCAAACAGTAGGGGGATGGAGTCAACAACGTGGAAGCGTTTGCATGCAATTATTGGGAAAGAGAATGTAGGAAAGGTCACGTTTAAACTAACAGGGCAGGGGGATGCGAACCAATGCAAGGAGACAGAGGGCCGTAAAAGAAGGACAGAAGCGAAAGGTAGAAAGAAGAAAAACAAACCTGAAAGCTTCACAGGCAACATCTCTGGAGAGAAGGAATGGGTAACGTTTCAGGTCGAGACCCTTCTTCAGACTCAACACGAAACGTCACCCATTTCTTCTCTCCAGCGATGCTGCCTGTCCTGCTGGGTTACTCCAGCTTTTTGTGTCTATCTTCGGTTTAAACCAGCATCTGCAGTTCCTTCTTACGCAAACTTGAAAGCTTTGTGCCTTAATGCGGGGAGCATTCGTAATAAGGTGGATGAATTGAATGTGCAGTTAGTAGTTAAGCAATATGATATAGTTGGAATAACGGAGACATGGCTCCGGGGTGACCAAAGCTGAGAGCTAAACATGCAGAGGTATTCAATATTCAGGAAGGATAGACAGAAAGGAAGAGCAGGTGGGGTGGCATTGCTGGTTAAAGAGGAGATTCCTGACTAATGTGGATTCCCTTCAGTTCCCTTTCCCACTAGATCCTCGGTCCCCTAGTATTTCTGGGCAATTGTTTGTGTCTTCCTTTGTGAAGACAGAACCAAAGTACTCGTTTAACTGTTCTGCCATTTCTTTGTTTCATATCATATCATATCATACACATACAGCCGGAAACAGGCCTTTTCGGCCGACCAAGTCCGTGCCGCCCAGCGATCCCCGTACATTAACACTATCCTACACACACTAGGGACAATTTTTACATTTACCCAGCCTGATTGTAAGGGACCTACATTTGTCTTCACTAATCGTTTCCTTTTTACGTATCTAAAGAAGCTTTTAGAGTCTGTTTTTATATAAACTGGTAAACTGTTGGGACTGAAGGCAGATAAATCCCCAGGGCCTGGTGGTCTGCATCCCAGAGTACTCAAGGAGGTGGCCCTAGAAATCGTGGATGCATTGGTAATCATTTTCCCAATGTTCTCTCGACTCTGGATCAGTTCCTGTGGACTGAAAGGTAGCCAATGTAACTCCACTTTTTAAGAAAGGAGGGAGGGAGAAAACAGGGAATTATAGACCAGTTAGCCTTACATCGGTAGTGGGGAAGATGCTTGAGTCGATTGTTAAAGATGTGATAGCAGCACATTTGGAAAGCAGTGACAGGATTGGTCAAAGTCAACATGGATTTATGAAGGGGAATTCATGCTTGACTAATCTTCTGGGATTTTTTGAGGATGTGACAAGTAGAATGGATAAGGGAGAGCCAGTGGATGTGCTGTATCTGGACTTTCAAAAATCCTTTGACAAGGTCCCACACAGGAGATTAGTGTGCAAAATTAGAGCACATGGTATTGGGGGTAGGGTATTGACATGACTAGAGAACTGGTTGGCAGACTGGAAGCAAAGAGTAGGAATTAACTGAACTTTTCAGAATGGCAGGCAGTGACTAGTGGGGTGCCGCAAGGTTTGGTGTTGGGACCCCAATTGTTTACAATATATATTAACAATTTAGAAGAGGGAATTAAATGTGACATCTCCAAGTTTGTGGAATAACACAAAGCTGGGTGGCAGTGTGAGCTGCGATGCGGATGCTATGAGACTGCAGGGTGACTTGGATAGGTTGGGTGAGCGGGCAGATGCAGTATAATGTGGATAAATGTGTGGTGGCAAGAACAGGAAGGCAGATTATTATCTGAATGGTGTCAGATTAGGAAAAGGGGAGGTGCAACGAGACCTGGGTGTGCTTGTACATCAGTCACTGAAAGTAAGCATGCAGGTACAGAAGGCAGTGAAGAAAGCTAATGGCATGTTGGCCTTCATTGCGAGAGGATTTGAGTTTAGCTTCAAGGAGGTCCTACTGCAGTTGTACGGGGCCCTGGTGAGACGGCAGCTGGAGTATTGTGTGCAATTTTGTCTCCTAATTTGAGGAAGGACATTATAGCTATTGAGGGAGTGTAGTGTAGGTTCACCAGGTTAATTCCTGGGATGATGAAAGAATTGGTGGACTGGGTTTATATTCACTGGAATTTAGAAGGATGAGAGGGAATCTTGTAGAAACATATAAAATTCTTAAAGGATTGGACAGGCTCGATGCAGGGAAAATGTTCCCGATGTTGGGGGAGTCCAGAACCAGCGGCAACAGTTTAAGAATAAGGGGAAGGCCATTTAGGACTGAGATGAGAAAAAACCTCTTCATCCAGGGAGTTGTGAATCTGTGGAATTCTCTGCCACAGAAGGTAGTGGAGGCCAATTCACTGGATGTTTTCGGATGCTTAAGAAAAGCAGGAACAGTGTACCGGTTTTAGATGATCAGCCATGATCATATTGAATGGTGGTGCTGGCTCAAAGGGCCGAATGGCCTACTCCTGCATCTATTTTTCTGTTTCTACGCTTCTAAGTCACTCCTTTAATCAGTACAACCATATTCATTGTAAACCTCAATGTTTCTATGTCTGTCTCATTCTAGCAGTTCATCATCAACAAACTCAGCTCCCACTATTAAACTTTGCCCCTCATGAGAAGACAAACTGCTAATGCCATGGACACTGCAAATATTATTTGACTTTGAGGGAAGGCAAAGACTGGAAATGCCTTGATCATGAAACAGATCTTCAACCCATTTTCATTACCCAAAAGCAAAGATGTTCTATATGAAAAATAAAGAAAAAATATCTAATTAGGGATAATTTAAAACAAGCTTTACTTATCTGCAATCTTTAACAAAACTGCCGACATCAGCAGAATTATCTGGTTAAATCATTGGAAGTTGGTTTAATTTACAACCCAATGTACTTCACTCATTGACTTTGCTTTTTATGTATCAGTCACACATGGAAGCTTTAATTATCTCATAATATAAACAATATTTTTGAAACGTATGCAAAATATTCAGCAAAGAGCAGGGGTAAATGTAAAAGTTAGAACTTTAAAGAGGTTCAGATCAGAATGTACCTTCATATGAAAAAACTGCACTGATTCAAGGTGGTAACATAAAACCTTCTTTTCAACGTAGATTACAAAATGGGCAATAAATGCTGCTTTTCCTGGGATTCTAAATAAGAATTTTAAAAGGACACATATTCCCATGTAGAACAGTACAGCAGAGTAACAAGCTTTCCGGCCCACAATATCCATGCCAAACATGAGGCTAAGTTAAACAAATCTCCTCTGCCTTCACATAGTGCATTTCCATCCATTTCCTGTACTTGAATGTGCCTATCGAAAATCCTTTTAAACGCCACTATCATATCTGCCTTCATCACCATCCCAGGCAGCACATTTCAGACACGCATTGTTCTGTTTAAAAAGACCTGCACCGCACATCTCCTTTAAACGTTACCCCTCACCTTAACGCTATGAATCTTTTTAATGAATAATCTCCAATTGAATCACAGTGAATTTCAACACAGCTACAACTCAGCTGCAATTTGTAATGCCAAGCTTCAAAACAGCTTTATAGTCAACAACTCAATAGCTGAAGGGCTCAACCTTTTAAACATGTGACATGTTTAAAATTTAAAAAGAAAATTGTGGCTTTGTCCATTAGTTTTTCTGCTAACAATCGTAAAATATGACCTCCCCTCAAATTACAACAATACACATGGGAGTGATGCTTCGCTACCGTAACAGACAATGCAGTTATAAAACTTTTCACTATTCTTATCTTCCTCAGCTACCTTCACCCTTCTTTACAGCTGCATCTATTAACTCGGATCTGCAACTCGGGGCTACAGTTTAAGAATAAGGGGTAGGCCATTTAGAACGGAGATGAGGAAAAATGTTTTCACTCAGAAAGTTGTAAATCTGTGGAATTCTACCTCAGAAGGCAGTGGAGGCCAATTCTCTGGATGCTTTCAAGAGAGAGCTAGATAGAGCTCCTAATGATAGCGGAGTCAAGGAGTTTGGGGAGAAGGAAGGAATGGGGTACTGATTGTGAATGATCAGCCATGATCACATTGAATGGCAAGCTGGCTTGAAGGGCCGAATGGCCTACTCCTACACCTGTTGTCTATTATCTAATATTATCGATTAACTCTTGCTTGCCATCTAGTGTCTCTAACTAGATAGTGCATGTGTACAAGTCAGTTGATAACAGACATTTAGTGGTGATGCCCCACAATCAACTACTCAAATTCAGCTGCTTCTGTATCATTCTGCATCAGAATGCACCCATCAATTATGGAACTAAATCAAAGAAATACATTGGCCATTTTGTGAAAGAATGAACAAGGGAGATAAAAGACACGAATTCTAATTGATATTAGACAACCCGTGGACCCGTTGGGTTCCCGTTATTACTAAAGGTTCTATAATAACATGTCGGTTTCTTTGTTGAACTAGGAAGATACGCCCCCACGTGGGGTGCGGACCAATCGGGCATCGCTCTTGATCGAATTCTATTTTTTTTAAATGGGCGGCGTTCCCCCCACGTGGGACCCGGACCAATTGGGCGTCGAGTTGGATTGAAGGAAAATTTTAAAGTTTTTTAAATGGGCAGCGCCCCCCCCCCCCAACATATCATATCATATCATATATATACAGCCGGAAACAGGCCTTTTCGGCCCTCCAAGTCCTTGCCGCCCAGCGATCCCCGTACATTAACACTATCCTACACCCACTAGGGACAATTTTTACATTTACCCAGCCAATTAACCTACATACCTGTATGTCTTTGGAGTGTGGGAGGAAACCGAAGATCTCGGAGAAAACCCACGCAGGTCACGGGGAGAACGTACAAACTCCTTACAGTGCAGCACCCGTAGTCAGGATCGAACCTGAGTCGACGGCGCTGCATTCGCTGTAAAGCAGCAACTCTACCGCTGCGCTACCGTGCCGCCACATGGGACGTCACTCTGGCGGGTCCCGCCCCCGGCCATCATCATGAGCCCCCCCCTCCCTCATTGGCCATCATTTGGGCAGGTCCTATTGTGTTGTCACACGATGAACATGGCAAGAAATTGTTTTTATAAGGGAATTTTAAACTTTAAAATCTCTGTAACTTTAAAAATAAAAGACTAATTTGAATGAAACTTGGATGAAAGGGTCCCCAGGACAAAGGTGAGTAAGGTGGTCCTAAAATTGTAGCACTATCGTGTCACGGGGGCACAAAAACGGCTGATAACTAACATCCTAACATATATATACATCGACCCTCATAACAAATAACAAACAAATATCAGTTTTAGTAATATATAGATATATATAGATAAAGTACTGAACTTCAAGAGAAAATTGAGACAATCAAGTTCCTTTCATAAAAACAATTACAAATTATCAATGTAGAAGTACAGTAATGATTCCATGCGTCACGGGCGGCACGGTGGTGCAGCGGTAGAGTTGCTGCCTTACAGCGAATGCAGCGGCGGAGACTCGGGTTTGATCCTGACTATGGGCGCCGTCTGTACGGAGTTTGTACGTTCTCCCCGTGACCTGTGTGGGTTTTCTCCGAGATCTTCGGTTTCCTCCCACACTCCAAAGACGTACAGGTGTGTAGGTTAATTGACTGGGTAAATGTAAAAATTGTCCCTAGTGTGTGTAGGATAGTGTTAATGTGTGGGGTTCGCTGGGTGGCGCGGGCTCGGTTGGCCTGTTTCCACGCTGTATCTCTAAATCTAAAAATCTAAAATTCAGAAGTACTTAAATCAAACTGGCAAAGTTTGATTTTATTTAAAAAATACTAGTTTTCAAAACAATTACAAGTGAAGGATAACCAGTGATTTGTAATATTAATTTCAGGAAACCCATAGATGTGATACACTGCAATATTTTGCATTTGTAATATTAGAGCTTTGCACACATAATGATATAGAACATTCACAAGCTAAACTCAGATGATAATTCTGACTGCATCTCTAAGTTAAATGCATATTAAAAATCATATCCACTTTACAGAGGATCACAATTAGTTGGGAGGTCTCCTGTACATTTATCGATCTACTACAATATCTTCATGATAGAACAAAATGCCACACAACAATAAGTCTTGTTTATTTCCCAATCCGAGATCTTGTATGGAACCACATTGCCATCTTCTACAGGACCATGTTGAATAAATTCCTCAATATCAACCTTATATCCAAAAAGTTGCTCCCAGCCCCATCATTGCAAAGCCCTCCAAAAAACTGGAGATTGATGTAAAAAATGTGGGAGTTCCCGCTGGAGAAGCAACAGCCAGACATTCAATCCATTGACTCAGTCAGTCCAACCCAAAACATCACCCATCATTTTTCTCCAGAGATGCTGCCTGACCCACTGAGTTACTCCAGAACTCATGTCCACCATAGAATCATACACCAGACTTCATCACAAGATGTGTATGAGGAGAGAATGCACGTCTTGTCCCACCAAAGATGGCAGCACAATATTGTCCAATGGCATTAGGCTCCCGTATCCATTAAGTCACATAATGTTGGGTCAAAAATGGAAAGGGTAACATCAACTTTGTTATCAGCTGTCACCCAACCTCAGTTAATGCATCAGTGCCTCTCCAGGAATGTCACCATTAATGACCAAACTGGAAGAGTCCAGATAGATGCAGCTTCCATACAAGGTATGCAGCAGGTAGTAGGCAAATTAACATGGGGTGACAAACCTACTCAAGAATTTTCCATTCTGCAGTTGCATCCTTCTACAGTAGCACTAGTAGAAGTTACCACCACACAGTCCTTGTGAAAACCGTCATACCTTTACACCAAGGACATGTTATAGGAGCAGAATTAGGCCATTTCGCCCATCAAGTGGCTGATCTATTTTTCCCTCTCAACCCCATTCTCCTGCCTTCTCCCCAAAACCCCTGACATCCTTACTAATCAAGAAGCTGTCAATCTCCACCTTAAAAACATCCCTGTCACCTTGTGTGGCATTAACAATGAAGCAAACTCAGAACAGATTGGCAGCACAAAAGTGGGCATGTATAAGCTATGGGCAATTTGCAGCATCAGAAATGTACACCAACTCATGAAAAATATTCCCAATAGTGTTTCAAGTTGGGAACATGGGAACTATTGAAAGAGCCAGAACAGTTCCAAAGATAAAACAAGATGCAAAATGAAAGCTTTCTCAAAGAGGAGCTTTAGCTTGAACCTTATAGGGGAGATATCCATTATCTCCACAGATGCTGCCTGGCCTGCTGAGTTCTTGCACCACAATCTTTTGCTCACGATCCAGTATCTGCAGTCTCTTGTGGCTCGATGGAATTAGTGTAAAATTTGGCCACACAGTCGTGAGTGTATAGGGAGTATAGCAATGTGCTGTGTATGCATCCTTGCAGGGCACTGGTGTTCTGTATATTCAAGTACATCATCATCACAAAGCTCGATCAGATGTAATGGCTGCAGAATCATTGATCTTTATCTACAGCATGCTATTTCCACTGATAAAATGACATGTAATCCTGTGCTACAGCTTCACCAGGTGTCAGATCACTTTTGGGTAATGCCTAGTGATGTTCCCGATTATTCTTCTACCCTCCTTACTGGAAACCCGCCCTGAAGAGAGGGCCACTGAGGAGAGTGGAGAACGTCAAGATGGCAGTGGCGGCAGACACAAAGAACAAAGGGCCGGTAAGAGGAACTGGGGTTTCAAGTTCGGCAGCAGGAGGCACCCCTGGAGCACAAAGGTTGAACAGTGGCCAGGCAAGGAGAGGGACAACGGTTCGCTGGCTGATGTGAAGATCTGGACCGTTGCGGCGGCTGAAGTCCTTGCAGCTGCTTGGGGCTCGACTGGATTATGACGCCACTCCAGGAGACTGAGTGCACAGACAGGACACGGCCTGCAGTGGCACAGAGTGGTGGTGGACACCAACGACTATGCTTGGCCAGGCTGACCCTGCTCTGCCTCCAGGACAACGGGCCTTATGGCCAACTGCACTTAAAGCAACCTGGACTTTGAAAATGGTGCCAAAACCCAGCGACTTGTCCTGACCCGAAATTACACTAATCTTTTTTTTCCAGAGATACTGCTTGACCCAGGATTCAGGATATCTTTATTTGTCATCCAAAAAACAAGTTTTTTGGACGAAATTTAGTCACCCACAGTCCAACAATAAAAGCAGTAAAATAAGCAAATTACACAACCCCAACCAACACAAAAAAA
This sequence comes from Rhinoraja longicauda, assembly GCF_053455715.1. NCBI lineage: Eukaryota > Metazoa > Chordata > Chondrichthyes > Rajiformes > Arhynchobatidae > Rhinoraja > Rhinoraja longicauda. The sequence continues at coordinate 46,159,835 of NC_135959.1, read as the reverse complement.
AAAGAAACATCCATCACAGTGAGTCTCCTCCAGTCCCCTCCTCACTGTGATGGAAGGCCAGAATGTCTTTTCTCTTCCCCTGTCATCTTCTCCCGCGGTCAGGTTGTTGTCGTTGCCACGTTCCAGGCCGCGCCGGACGGTGAAAGGTCCGCAGCGGGCCGACCCAAGCCCCGCAATCCGGGGCGGGCGAACACGCTGCCGCTGCACGTCGCGGCGGTCGTGGCTCCCGACATTGAAGTCCCCGCCGAGCAGAGAAAAATCCCGCGGCCTATTTCAGGCCGCGCCGGACGGTGAAATTTCCGCGGCGGGCCGACCCAAACCCCGCGATCCGGGGCAGGCGAACACGCTGCCGATGTCAGCATCCACGCGGCCCGAGCCGAAGGCGAGTCGCAGCCGCTCCCGCAGCCTCCGGAGACAGCTGGCTCCGCTGATGGTGAGTCCGGTCCGCGGGCTCTGCGAACCAGAGCCCTGGAGGCCGCCAGCTCCAGGAGTTGGGCCGATGGTAGGCCGCAGCAGGAACGGAGACCCGACCCAGAAAACAAAGGTCGGGTCTCCGTTCTGAAGGGACAAATTTACAATGTTACAGTTCCCCCCTCCCCCCCCCACACACACACACATAGTACACAACCACAAAAACACGACATCACATCTACAATTAAGACCAAATAAAATTAAAAAAAACACAAAGACAAACGGACCGCAGGTAAGCCGCAGCTGCTAGGACAGTGCCGCCATTTTGGGACCCGCGTAGCTACTCCAGCACTTTGTGTCTAATTTTAATATAAACCAGCATCGGCAGTTCTTAGTTTCTACATTTTGACTCTTGTATATTGTCTCAGTAGACTATTTCTGCACACTTTGTACAACCTAGGATTGGGTTTAGGTATAATAATACTTTGCTAAATTGTATGCAAAAAGAGAATTTCACTGTACTTCAGTTCACGTGACAATAAAGGACCATTGAACGGCGACTAAAGTCTCGCATTCAGTACCCACGTGATTTTCGGTGCTTTTTCAAAACAACATTCACCATGGAACATGAGCTGAGAGATATGATGGCATGTGGGAGGTTATTAAAATCCTATACAGTGCCCTCCATAATGTTTGGGCCAAAGACCCATCATTGATTTATTTGCCTCTGTACTCCATGATTTAAGATTTGTGATAGAAAAAAAAAATCACTTGTGATTAAAGTGCACATTGTCAGATTTTAATAAAAGCCACTTTTATACATTTTTGGTTTCACCATGTAGAAATTACAGCTATGTTTATACATAGTCCCCCCATTTCAGGGCACCATAATGTTTGGGACACATGCTTCACAGGCATTTGTAATTGCTCAGGTGTATTTAATTGCCTCCTTAATGCAGGTGTAAGAGAGCTTTCAGCACCCAGTCTTTCCTCCAGTCTTTCCATCACCTTTGCTGTTTATCAACATGAGGACCAAAGTTGTGCCAATGAAAGTAAAAGAAGCCATTATGAGACTAAGAAACAAGAATAACACTGTTAGAGACATCAACCAAACCTTAGGCTTACCAAACTCAACTGTTTGGAACATCATTAAGAAGAAAGAGAGCTTACTAATCGCAAAGGGACTGGCAGGCCAAGGAAGACTTCCATAGCTGATAACAGAAGAATTCTCCCTATATATCATATCATATATATACAGCCGGAAACAGGCCTTTTCGGCCCTCCAAGTCCGTGCCGCCCAGTGATCCCCGTACATTAACACTATCCTACACCCACTAGGGACAATTTTTACATTTACCCAGCCAATTAACCTACATACCTGTACGTCTTTGGAGTGTGGGAGGAAACCGAAGATCTCGGAGAAAACCCACGCAGGTCACGGGGAGAACGTACAAACTCCATACAGTGCAGCACCCGTAGTCAGGATCGAACCTGAGTCTCCGGCGCTGCATTCGCTGTAAAGCAGCAACTCTACCGCTGCGCTACCGTGCCGCCTTATAATATAATATATAATAAACAAAAATTCCCAAACACCTGTCCGACAGATCAGAAACACTGTAGGAGTCAGGTGTGAATATGTCAATGACCACTGTCCGCAGAAGACTTCATGAACAGAAATACAGAGGCTACACTGCAAGATGCAAACCACTGGTTAGCTGCAAAAATAGGACGGCCAGTTTTCAGTTTGCCAGGAAATACTTGAAAGAGCAACCACAGTTTTGGAAAAAGGTCTTCTGAACAGATGAGACGAAGATTAACTTATATTAGAGTGATGGCAAGAGAAAAGTATGGAGGAGAGAAGGAACTGCCCAAGATCCAAAGCATACCACCTCATCTGTGAAACAGGGTAGTGGGGGTGTTATGGCCTGGGCATGAATGGCTGCTGAAGGTACTGGCTCACTTATCTTCATTGATGATACAACTGCTGATGGTAGTAGCATAATGCATTCTGAACTGTATAGACACATCCTATCTGCTCAAGTTCAAACAAATGCCTCAAAACTCATTGGCCGACGGTTCATTCTACAGCAAGACAATGATCCCAAACATACTGCTAAAGCAACAAAGAACAAACGCTAAAAAATGATCAATTCTTGAGTGGCCAAGTCAATCACCCGATCTGAACCCAATTGAGCAAACCTTTTATATGCTGAAGAGAAAACTGAAGGGGACTAGCCCCCAAAACAAGCATAAGCTAAAGATGGCTGCAATTCAGGCCTGGCAGAACATCACCAGAGAAGAAAGCCAGCAACTGGTGATGTCCATGAATCGCAGACTTCAAGCAGTCATTGCATGCAAAGGATATGCAACAAAATAATAAACATGACTACTTTCATTTACATGACATTGCTGTGTCACAAACATTATGGTGCTCTGAAATGGGGGGACTGTATAAACACGCTATAATTTCTACATGGTGAAACCAAAATGTATAAAAATGCCCTTTATTAAAATCTGACAATGTGCACTTTAACCACATGTGATTTTTTCTATTACAAATCTTAAATTGTGGAGTACCGAGGCAAATAAATAAATGATGGGTCTTTGTTCCAAACATTATGGAGGGCACTGTTGGTTCCAATAAGATCATTCCTCTTGAACATCAATGAACCCAAATTGCTCAAGACAACCACTTCATCCCACACATCAACCTTGTAAATCTTCTCTGAACTACCTCCAAATGCAAGGTGCTACTTCGTTACATGAACATAAAACAGTACAGCACAGGAGCAGGCCTTTCAGCCCATAGTATTTGTGTTGAATATGATGCCGTTAATCTCCTCCGCCTGCACATGATCCAGCGGGATTCTATCAAGTCTCCCCTCAACCTCAGATGCTCCAGAAGAAACAAAGTTTGTCCAACCTCTCCTGGCAGCTCTCCTTGCCTCTAATCTAGGCGGCATTCTGGTAAACCTATTTTGTACCATTTCCAAATCTTCCACATCCTTTCTGTAAATGGGGTAACCAAAACTACATGCAATATTCCAAATTCGGCTGTAGCCAAATTTTATAAAGCTGCAATATGACTTCCCGCTGCTTATACTCATTGTCCTGATTGATGAAGAGACTAAAAATCTTTAGAGAATTGCAGCTGTAGCTGTACCCATAGATGCAGGAGAGTTTTTAAGACAGATAGTCACGATATAACTATAGGTGCAGAAAGTGAAGTGACCCAGAAGGATCCAGAGAATAACTTGCAATTGTATAATGACATGGCAGTGGCACAGCTGGAAGAGCTGCTGTCTCACTAAGCCAGTGACCTGAGTTCAATTTTGATCTCGGTCCGGTCCATGTGAAGTTTTAATGTTCTCCCTAGGACCATGTGGGTTTCCTCTAGTTGATCAAGTAACAGCGGCACAATTCTCCCAGATTAGCTTTTTATGGTTGCTTCGAGGGAGAACAATGTACCTTCACTGTCTCCTACAGCCCCAGATGACCGCATCATCTCAGTCTACAATACAAGGCTGATGCCAGAAGGGGGAAGAAGGGTCCCAACCCAAAACAACGAACCTGTCCATGTTCTCCAGAGATGCTGCCTGACCTGACCTCCAGCACTTTGTGTCCTTTTTAAAAAATATATAAATGGGTGCTTTATGGTCAATGGGCCGAAAGGTTTGCTTCTGCGATGTGACCCAAGGACTGATTTATCCTTGATTCACATCTACTGGCCAACTAAAAAAGTAATTATCATCGAATATGTTAAGAATTTAGTCAGACTGGTTTTAAGTCTGCTGTCACAATTTTATCCAGGAACAAACTGTGCCAGATATCACACATGGAAAAATTCCAAAAGTAAGGGCACAGCCCACCTCAGATAAAAGTTCACCACCCGAGAAGCTGACCATCCATTTCCATTCACAGGTGCTACTCAACCCACTGATTTCCTCAGAAACCTGTTTTTTGCTCTAGATTTAGACTTTAAACTTCTGAAATACAGAGTGGAAACAGGTCATTCGGCCCACCGAGTCCACGCCGACCAGCAATCACCCCATACACTAGCTCTATCCTACACACTAGGAACAATTTACAAAAGCCAATTAATCTGCAAATATGGACGTTCCCATGCGGTCACAGGGAGAATGTACAAATTCCGTACAGACAACACCATGGTCAGGATCAAACAATCCAACGGTATGAACATTGAATTCTCCAATTTTAGGTAACTACAACCCAGCTCGCCTTTCTTTTCCCTCCACCCGGACTTGCATCTATTTCTCACCTCCCCATCCCCTTTCACCCATATTCCTTCCACTAGCTTTATAATTTGCAACTCTTCATTCCTTTTGTCGCACGTGTTTTTTTCATCTCTGGTTGGCCTATCACCACCACCCCCCCCCCCCTCCCCCTTTTCACTTGACTCCATCTTTAACCTGCCCCTTCACTCTTCCAGCTTTCTTTCCACCTCATCCATTCCTCCAAACAATCTGACAACCGGAAACGTTGTCTATCCATGTTCTCCAGAGAGGTTGCCTGACCGGCTGAGTTACTCCAGCACTTTGTCCAGCACTTAATTGACTATAATCAAGACTTTTTCCAACCTGCAGATGGATACATTGTGTGGTGTGGTGAAGACTCTAGTTGAAAACAGACGCTTCTTTGTCGAACTGTCAGGAAAGAAAAGTCGCTGGCGCAGGCAGAAAAACGGCCTCGCTAAAGGAAGTGGCCTGGCACCCACCTTGTTCAATATCTATGTTAACGACCAGACTATCCAATCCAACACCAGGAGTTTCATTTATGCAGATGACATGTGTATTACAACCCAAAGTGTTGACTTCCTCGAGGCAGAAGCTACTCTGTGTGAGGCGTTAGTCAACCTGTCCTCATACTACAAAGAGAATCACCTGAGAGTCAATCCATCTAAGTCTGCGCTTTCCACTTGAAGAACAAGTATGCAAATCGAAGGTTGAAGATCACATGGAATGGAGTCAGATTGGAGCACTGTGACAGTCCAGTCTATCTCGGTGTAACTCTTGATCGATCTCTGACCTACAAAGCACATATCACCAAGCTTAAAGGAAAAGTCAGTTCCAGAAATGTTCGTCTTAGCAAGCTGAGTATCTCAAAATGGGGAGCAAATTCTAAAACCATTCGATCAACAGCTCTGGCTCTCTGCTTCTCCACTGCCAAGTATGCATGCGCAGTATGGGAGCGCTCAGCTCATGCAAGGAAGATTGATCCTGCGCTAAACACAAGCTGTCGCTGCATCAGTGGATGCATGAAACCTACCAAGACTGACAACATCTACCTACTGGACAATATCTCCTGGAATCAGAAGAGCTGTAGTCAGTCAAAAAGAATGGCTCAGACAATCAGAGGATGAAAGACACCCCCAACATGACCACCCTTTGCTACCTCAGCGTTTGAAACCACGCAGCCACAGGGAGAACGTACAAACTCCGTACAGACAGCACCTGTTGTCAGGGTTGAACCTGGGTCTTTGGTGCTGCAAGGCAGTAACTCTACCACTGTGCCACCGTGCCGCCCCACATTCATAGCACTTGTTCTTGGATTTTAGTAGAACTGATACATAAGATGGGCAGCACCTATATGGGAATAGATGTGAGCCAAGGAAAACGTTAGAAGTAACAATTCAAAGAGAAGCAACGTGCTGAGAATATGTTAGGATGTTTACATAGTCGGAGAGCGAGAGTAGTGAGCTCAGACACCAGAGGGAATGAATCAACATGGACCAGAACATGAAAAGCTCCAGAATGCAGTTATGTATGCAACCACAGCTGCAGAGTAGGAAGATTGTACAGTGAGTTAGGATAGGAATTGGAAAGCAGAATTCCCCAGTGAGATGAAATGAAAGGAGGCACAATAAGGAGAGAAAAGTCCAAGACAAACAAAAAGGTAAATAAAAGAAGATAGACACAAAACAACTCAGCAGGTCAGAAAGCATCTCTGGAGAAAAGGAACAGATGACATTTCAGGTCGAGACCCTTCTTCAGACACAAAATGGGAACAGAAGTGGTGGTCTGGAATGGTAGCCAAAATGTACATGCTTCTGAGAAAAGAAAATGTTGCACAGGGCTGGAGAATTTCTCATTTTATGACATACAGCAGCAAGTCAGTCAATCCTCAGAGCAATTATATCAACCCCCATCCCCCTATTTATTTCCCTAAACCTCCCTCACATGTCAATAGTTCTTCTCACCATGCATCTTCTTCTTCTTGCTTTTGAGGCAGCAGAATTATGTAACACCCTCCAGGCGCTGCAGCCAGTGTAATGTGCTGTTGTCGAGTGCCTTGAGGTCTACCCCTCCACCAGGGGGACGGTGGATAGTGCAGTAGAAAATGACGTGCTGCGTTGTTTGCTGGTCTGCTCCACACATGCAGGCTGCTGATGAACGCAACCCCCAACGATGCATGTTGGCGTTGAACCGGTCAACCCCTGTGCGGAGCCGGTTCAGGGCGACCCACTCTTTGCGAGGCATGTCCGAGCTGGGTGGGGCTGTGGTGTTCGGTGCGACAGTGAATTGAGGAGGTCGCTATGTCTGTTCCCAGCTGGTTCTCCATGCTCCTAGCATGTTGAAACCGGAGCCACAGAGGGTCGCTGCATGACGGGAGAAAGGGCGACGAGATGACAGGCGTTGAAGTCCCAGTTGCTGTGAATCCTGGGCGACGTGGTGCAAAGGATGTTTGGCGTCCGATGGGGCCTTACACACCAGCCTATGAGTGAAGAACTCTCTGTGAAGCTTGGCGGGTGCGATACCTGCGAGCACCGGCAGGAGATCCATTGCAGTAGGGTGTAGGCAGCCAGTGATGATCCGCATGGTGTCGTTGAGGGTGGCGTCTAGCTTGCTAGTATGAACGCTGCGGCACCATGCTGGGGCGACGTACTCAGCAGCGCTGTACACGAGTGCAAGAGCACTGGTTCGGAGAGTAGATGTCCTGGCGCCCCATGAAGATCCGGCCAAGCAACGCAGGTTGTTCCGTGCCGAGACTTTAGCACGGAGAGCTTCAAGGTGTTGCTCACCACCCATGTACACTTGGGACAAATTCACAGTGGTCAATTGTAATCAACAGGTCTTCGGATGTGACAGAAAACTAAAGCACCAGGGAGAAAGCCATATAGATGCACGCAAAACCACTGGATATCAGGATGGTTTGAGGTGGTGCGGCGGTTGAGTTGCTGCCTTACAGCGAATGCAGCGCCGGAGACTCGGGTTCGATCCTGACTATGGGTGCTATACTGTATGGAGTTTGTACATTCTCCCCGTGACCTGTGTGGGTTTTCTCCAAGATCTTCGGTTTCCTCCCACACCCCAAAGACATGCAGGTTTGCTGGGCAAATGAAAAAATTGTCCCTAATGGGTGTAGGATAGTGTTAATGTGCAGTGATCGCTGGGCGGCGCGGACCCGGTGGGCTGAAGGGCCTGTTTCTGCGCTGTATCTCTAAATCTAAAATCTAAATCAAACTTGGATTGCTGCACCATTGTACTACCCTAGTAGAAAAAATATTAATTGCCAGCAATAAATTCTTAATCTCGTTGTACTTGTACAATGACAATAAAGATTGTATTGTATTGTAAAAGAAAATATGATGGTCCAATGTTGCCGTGGCTAGAATTAAGCTCCCAGAATCAGAATAGCCTTTATTATCAGAATCAGAATCAGAATTAAGCTCCCATAGGCAAACCAGAATCCAGCCTCTGATGATGATGGTGATGATATGCATGTCATATTTCTGAGATCAGTCACAGACAAATAAAATCCAGATATTCTAGCCTGAGAACTGCTGCAGAAGTTTGAGATCCTCGATCCAGATTATAGAGAGGTGCAAGGCCCAGAAATTCAAGCCAGGAACAAGTCTACGACTGAAGTTGAAGAACCAGATGAACCAGTTTCCAAGTCACAAGCATAACAGTGATGGCTCTTAGAAGATCCAAAATTACCTAAAGGTTATGTGCCAACTGTTAGTTAAAGTTTAGACCAATACAGAAAGTATTGTTGATAAGTCCAAGAATCTAGAATTCAATGCTGAGGGACAATCCATTCTTCACTAAAAAGGTTTTTGTGGAATATACGGCAGTTTAACTTTGCGGTGGAAGTACAGCAAGGCAACTCTGATGTAATAGAATTCCAGGTGTTGGAAATTAAAGTTTGTGCTGGTGTACTTTAATGACATAATAACAACAAACAAACCAGCTGGAAGAGTGATTTCAATGATCAGTGTTCTTGTTAAATTAGTTTTACACATGCATTTAGCCTAAATTATTTTTATTAATATCTGAGTGACGTTTCAAGCAGAAGAAAGATTGGGCAAGAAAGGTCAAAGGATGTTTAAAGAAGTTTCTGAAAAAATGTAATTCCTCAGCTCAGGAACTATATTGAAACATTCAGTGTTGTAGACCCCCGTAAAATGGAGGGGTCTTTATCTTCCACTCAAGGTCAGTTGCAGGAGGCACCCCTGCGGCACGAAGGCTGAACGAGAGGAACAATGATTTGCTGGCAATCTGGGTGGAGGCGATGGCTGCAACGGGCCTCTATGGCCAGCTGCAGCTGGGACTTGAAAATGGCACCAAAACCCTGGCAACTCTTACATTTGGACTTAGTGGGCTGTTTCTATGCGTTCTGTACTTAATCCAGGACTGTACTCGTATATGGTAATGATCTTATTGATTTTAGGCTCAGTTCCAGGCCTCCAAATATTGACAAATTTTACAAAAAATAGAATAAGGAAACATACTCTCAATTACATTTGATTAAAGGCCAATTGAAAGAATCTGCATTTAAATTGTGTATTTCACAATCCTGATGTCCCAAAACATAAACTAGCACACAGCTAACAATGGCCTGTAGACACAAAATGCTGGAGTAACTCAGCGGGCAGGCAGCATCTCTGGAGAGAAGGAATGGGTGACATTTTGGATCGAGACCCTTCTTCAAACAATGGCTTGTTTCCTTTCTCATTGTTACTTTTTGCATATCTTTCATTCATTTGTTCTATATCTCTCGTTTCCCTTTCCCCTGACTCTCAGCCTGAAGAGTCTTGGCCTGAAAAGTCACCTATTCCTTTTCTCCAGAGATGCTGTCTGAATTTCTCCAGCTTTCTGTGTCTATCTTTAGTTTAAACCAGCATCTGCAGTTCCTCCATACATAATTAAACATCACAGTTGGACATAAACAGGTGCCACAGGAAAATAAATAATGATATATAATAAATAAACAATGAAATAAATATTCAAATAATCCACCCAAATAGTTGACCCAAAGGACAATTCAGATGGAGGATGAACAACAATATGCACAATTCAATCTCTCCCTGATGGTAAGGTAGGAAAGAAACTGGTGAACTAAAAATAAAACAGTCCATAAACTTAAAATAACTTTTACAATATACAAATAAGTCAACACTGTATTACAGGTAACCATTTCAAATTATGAAAAGTTATGATTTAAATTTAAACAATGTTATTTCTGCATTCACTTAAAAATGTTTTTTTTTATAAAGACTGTTACCATGCAGCAAGTGAGTGTCACAAGCATGTGCTCCTAAGATGTTTGCTCTCCCTCATTCAAAAGAAAAGGAAATTATTCATCTACTTTGAATTCTAATTCTTACTAAACGGTTCAAAAATGTACCAAATCCTTTATGACTTTATATTATGTAAATTAAAGCTTCTATTTCACAACTTTTGTACCAGTGAATAAATTAAATCCAGCGTTTACAGAAAATAGTAATACATCTTTACTTCTTCCTAACCATCACTGTGGTGTACCTGAGAGGGTATTCACCAAGAACCAACACGCCATTTTAAAGCTCAACTGGAGAACTAGAAGTTTAATTTAGCCATCATTATCCCATTGTGCAGAAAAGATGGCAAAACGTACCGATCTCACTTGTCAGGTTACATTGCATTCCAACTCTTCCAAAATAAATAAATAAATCTTTAAAGGAAACTAAGAACCCCAGCGATAACCAGAGCAAACGATATACTTGGACATCAATAGTTATCGCATTTAAATCGAATGTGCCTTTCTAAAGAAGGGTGCAGGTCACGCCACGCTTGATTAAACGCAAGAGGAGTTGGGCAGGGATGAGATGGGGTGAGCAGAACCCAAGGCATTCCCGGGTGGAGAATTGAAGCTGGGGCACTGCGCCACGCACCGCCTTTCATCCCCCATCCTTCCAACCCCCGGAACCCCAGGGCCGCCGGAGCTAAGCCCAGAAGGCCCCGAGGTAGTCCGGCAAACAGGCGAGGAAAGCGAGCCCTTACCATTAAAACTTTGGCTGCGCTTTCCAGCTGTGCTATCACTTCTGGTGCATGATGAGCCGCCATCATGGTCTCGCTCGGTGACGCGCCGCGCGGGGGGTTGTGGGACGGGCGGACGGGTGGCCGGGCCGGGGCGAGCGGGTCGGGCGGGGCGAGCCGGGTTGGTCCGGTCCGGTCCGGTCCGCGGACGGGTGATGCCGCTCGCGCGATCGCAGGCCATGACTCGGGGACCGCAGACAGCCCAAACAACGCGTGTGCGATTACGGGTGAGATGTCGACACCCCTGCCGCTCTTGTTATTTGTTGTTTTCGGAAGATTTTGTGAATGGACTCGGTACCCACATGTGGACTATCATCCGACGGCAACGGAGTGAATCACCCCGGGAGTGCTTGAGCTCCGGGTTAGCACTTCGTTTTTTAGTTGCACTAGTATTGTGTTTGTTAACTTTTTTTTGTTTATCATATATTATCTATGTGTCAAGAGTGTTTAATTGTTATATGTACCGACAACGGGACAATTGAAATTCTTAATTGGAGCAGCATAACGGGCCTGTAAACACAACACACAGGTAGCATATAATAAACAAAAATTAAAGTAATAACCCCAATACCAGTGCAACAAATTTCACAGTCCTTAGTGCAACCACTAAATGTCCATAGAAACGTAGAAAAATAGGTGCATGAGTAGGCCATTCGGCCCGTCGAGCCAGCACCGCCATTCAATATGATCATGGCTGATAATCTAAAATCAGTACCCCGTTCCTGCTTTTTCCCCATATCCCTTGATTCCTTTAGCCCTAAGAGCTAAATCTAACTCTTGAAAACAAACTCTTGAAACAAACCTCCCTACCCGAGTCATCAAGGTCAGTAGAGAGCCTGATGTTGTTAGGAAGAAGCTATAGTTGAAGAAGAGGAGGAGGAGGAGGAAAGGACGGGGTTGAGCGAGCTGGGAGAAGAGCAGTGGGAAGAACCCGAGCCGAGGGACCTGGAGGTCTACAGGGGCAGAAGCAGCGAGAGCTGGAGGTAGACGACCCGCCTGAGGGCGAAGGGCCCAGGCTGTGCTCGACGGCCTTGGAGGAGGAGCAGAGCGGAGTGTCGAGCCCCAAAAGGACCGGGGAGAGGCCGAGCAGCAGCGAGAGCTGGGCTGGACGCTGGGAGCCGAGGCGGAGGACCAGGCCACGGCTCTACTAGGTGGCCTCAGCCTCGAGGTGTTCCCCAAGTGGAAAGAGAGCCCGGCTGATGGAGATGGCGAGCAGGGAGAAGGGCTGGAGGGCCAGCAGAAACGGCGAGGGGCCAAAGAACCGCAGGAAGCGAGGCGCGGAGCAGGGGCGCCGAGCCTGGAGGAGCGCAGGAACGGGAGAGGTGTCGGGACACTCGGAGTGCTGGGAGGGAGCTGGAGACGCGCTGATGGGAGAGCACGGGTGAGGCCGAGCTGCAGCAAAGTGCAGCCGCAACATTCAACTGCAACACCCTCTCAAATTAGGACTGACAAATTGTTCCACAACAGAAGTCGTTCCAAACATAAAATAGAAGAAAAAGACTACTTAGTGCAGTACAGCACTGCACTGTACTGTACTAAGCAAGCGTTGCACTGTAAGTGATTGCCTGCAGTACACAGCGTGCCCCCCAGTAGGCGTTGCGTGGCAACAGTACAGGTCAGGGGTCGTGACCTCGCCTGCCGTGCAATCCCCTATACCTTCCTGATGGTAAGAGTGAAATGAGAGCATGGCCAGAGTGGCATGTGTTTTTGAGGATGCTGACTACCTATTCGAAGCAGCGCGTTTTCCCTGGGTCCACATGGGTTTCCTTTAGATGATGTGTGGTTTTGTAGGTTAATTGGCCTCTAAAATAGATTGTCCCTAATGCATAGAGAATGGATGCGAAAGTGGGATAACGTGGAACTAGTGCGGAATAGGTGATCGATGGTCAGCATGGACTCGGTGGGCCAAAGTGCCTGTTCCGAACTGTTCTCTAAACTAAATACTTTCCAATTTGAGAAAGTTCAAATTATACACCCTGCATTTCTGTAGGATATCCCCACACATTTATAACATTTTCTAAAGCCATTAGTGAACAACATTCCGCGTGGACTTTACTTCCAGCCCACCCCCATTTCTCTGACATATCAGTGAGGAGGATAACGTTTTTTTCTAAAACTCTCCGGTTAGCTCATCTATGTTGTTCAGAACCTTAGATGCTACATGCTGTCAATCAAAAATATATTCATTCATTTATGAAATTTGACAACCTTGCATGACATAGAGATGCAAAGGCCATCTAAATTTTCCAATGAGTACAAGAACAGAAAATGCTGGAAATACTGAGCAAGTCAGGCAGCTTCTAGAGAGATACAAGGAAATGCAGATGCTGGAATCTTGAGCAAAACAAAGTGCTGGAGAAATTCAGCGAGTCAGGCCGCCCGCGCGGCTGTGGGGCCTCGGCGGCAGCGGGGACCTTGATGGCGGTGGGGCCTCGCGATCGACCCGTGATTAACGGTCGATGAGCGTGAGGGGGGGAAGGGAAAACAATGGGGACCCAGCATGGGGGGACTGCCGTGAGGGATGGTGGGAGAACAAAGGGGGACCTGGTGTGGGGGAAGGGGGGAGGGCACTCTAGTTTTAGAATCCTCTGCCCAGGGGATAAGCTTTTGTTTGTTTGTTAGTTCATTCTGGTTAAAGCGCTGCGCACGCGACAGCCAGCCAACAGTCGCTTGTCTTTTTTTTTCACTTTTAATTTTAATTTCAAAAGTTTTCGTGTACCTTGTTGTGTTTTCAGTTCGAAGAAGGGTCTCGACCCGAAACGTAACCCATTCCTTCTCACCCGAGATGCTGCCTGACCCGCTGAGTTACTCCAGCATTTTGTGTCTACCTTGTGTGTTGTGAATGTTGGAAGACCAATTTCCCTCTGGTGATGAATAAAGTTCTATCGTATCGTGTCATGGCATATCTGGAGGGAATGCTTAGACGACGTTTCGGGTTCAGGACCTTTCTTCAGAGTAGAAAGATTAAACGGATCTGGCATTTCAGGTCCATAGTCTATCAGAACTGGAAAACAAAGTCCGTTTTAATATGCAGTGAAAGGGAAGGGTGCAAAGAGCAAAGAGAATGCCTGTGATAGGACAGACACTGGTGATGAAACCAGGAGAAATAAATGATTATAATTATAGATTTTTTGGTGAATGAGTGTAAATAGAAGATGTGTTCAGGACAGAAGAAGTTTGAAAATACATCCTATAATTGTAAAATGCAGCAATCCACTTATCTCAAAAAACAAACTGCTGGAGGAACTTAGCAGCCCAGGCAACATCTATTGATGTTTTGGGTCAGGACTCTCCTTTAGTTGAAGAAGGGTCCTGACCTGAAATATTGCATGTTCATTTTGTCCATATATGCTTCCTGACCTGCCGAGTTCTTCCAGCAGTTTATTTTTTGTTCAGGATTCCAGCATTTGCAGCCACTTGTGTCTCCAGCCCACTTACTGCTCTTCTAAGCAGTCTGGGCAGGCAAAGCGTTGCACTTGATGAGGGCTCTTCTGCATTGGAGATACAAAATCCAAATTAGGTAAATGCTTTGCAGAGCATATCATACAGTTCTCAAGAGTGACCATCTATCAGCTGTCACTTTAATTCCCCATCCAGTTCTCTGTGATCTCAGTCCTACACTGTGTTGACAAAGCCCAATATAAACATAAAGTAAAAACACTTCTGTTGGGGCATGTTGCAAGCCTTTTGGAGTCTCGGTTGAATTCACAATTTCAGATAAACTAGACAGTGTTAGAACTAGCTAATTCTGATGCAAGGTCATGTCCCAAATTCTTTATCGTGATTATTCTCCCCACAGATGCCACATGATTTGCTGAAAAATTCCTTCTTTGTATCTATTCAGGGACTCTGGCCAGCCTAAGTGACTTTGCCATTGCCATCAGAGACTTCGTCAGTAGGTGCGCAGAGGAACATGTGCCAAAGAAGCCAATGTGAGTGTTCCCCAACCGTGAGGTCCATTCCCAGATGAAGTTCAAGTCGACCTTCACAAAGTCATCAAGTGTGCCAAGAGAGAATTCTGGACAAAGCTAGTCCTGGGATAACCAATCAGACACCCATTCCAAAGCAAGCATGCTAGAACAGGCCATAAACTCAAGATGGGCAATATCGATAGCAGCAATATGTCCCTCCCAAATGAGCTTGATGCATCTATAATCTCTTTGACTAAAAGGTTAGGAGAATCACGTCACCTGCTCTGACAGTCTTGGGTGCGCCTGTACCCATTGTCATTGCAGATCTCTAATCGGCCTTCCCGAGAGTGAATTCACGGAAAGAAAGTGGTCCGACGGAGTCCCCGGCTGCGTCCTCGGGACCAGCTGGGAGGAGTGCTCACAGACATCTTTAACCTCTCCCTACTCCATTTTGAAGTTTCCATCTGCTTTGAGACGTCCCGTATTAACCCTGCCAGAGAAAAGCAAGGTAACATGCTTTAATGTTTACCGCCCAATGACTCTGACATCTACCATCATGATGGGCTTTGAGAGGCAAGTCATGATGCACATCAACTTCAGCCTCCCAGACAGCCTTGATCTACTGCAGTGTTCCTACCGTCCCTATAGGTCCACAGAATATGCCATCTCCCTGGCCCCACAGTTATTGCTGAAACGTCTAAATTACAAGGATTCCTATGTCAGACTCCTGTTTATCTCTGCCTTCAACACCAGAATCCCAACAAAATTCAGTTCCAAACTCCTGGACCAAGGAGTCAGCCTCCCCCACTGTAATTGGATCCTCAACTACCCCACCCAGAGATCATAAATCGGTGAGGATAGATGTCAAAACCACTCACTCCGTCCTACCATCGGATCCCTTCTTCCCCCCATTGTTCCCATCTGCCTAATTTGGTTTAGTTTACTTTAGAGGTACAGTGCAGAAACAGGCCCTTCAGGCCACCAAGTGGACGCCGACCAACAATCCCCAAACACTAGCACTATCTTACAACATTTGGGGCAATTTATAATTTTTACCAAAGCCAAATTAACCTATAAACCTGTATGTCTTTGGAGTGTAAGAGGAAACCAGAGCACTGGGGAAACCCCACGGGGTCACAGAGAATGTACAAGCTCCATACAGACAGCAACCGTAGGCAGGATCGAACCCGAATCTCTGATGTTGCAAGTATGCTGGTCTTGTACTTCACATTCCTTTCCCATCACTTCCATCACCAATGGAGGTAAGGAGGAATTTCTTCAGCCAGAAAAATCCAAATCCAAAATAGCTTTATTTGTCATTCCTTACGGAACGAGATTACTTAGCCAGCAGTACAAAAACACAAGACACAACCCCAACACAAACATCCATCACAGTGACTCCAAACACCCCCTCACTGTGATGGAGGCCAAAAACTTCCCCTCTCTCTTCCCCCATGCCCCTCCCACGTACAGACAACTCGACCCCTACCGAGGCGACCGACCCGCACAGCCCCCGCAAGGAGATGGAAAGTCCACGCGGCCGAGCCGCACCGGGCGATGGAAAGTCCCGCGGCCGCGCCGCACCGGGCGATGGTGGTGAAGCTGTGGAATTCATTGCCATAGACAGCTGTGGAGGCCAAGTCATTGGCTACTATTAAAGCGGAGATTTATAGGTTCTTGATTAGTAAGAGTGTCAAAGGTTATGGGCAGGAGAATGGGGTTGAGAGGGAAAAATTGATCAGCCATGATTGAATAGTGGAGTAGTCTCGATGGACAGAATGGTAGCGATCCTTCATTTCTGTCTTGCCTAGATCGCAACGCACCTCTACATGATCAAAAGCAGCCAATAAGAACATTTTCAAAAATAAATAATTCATTACAATAAACAACTTTAAAATATGAAAATAAAGTGAAATAAACAAAAATAAGTTTTCTGTTTTTTTTAAACACAGGTGAACCATCCTGTGGTTGTTGCTCGTAACTCAGTGCAATCTTAGTGACCATACACACAATGCATCCAGCCCCTCAGCTCAGGATGAATGGGAACCACCACTGAACCCAAGAGAATAAAGCTGCAAAGCAGGAGGTCAGATACATTGGTGTTCGATCCCTGAAATATTCATTCTTTTGTACAACAATATGCAAGTGAAGAAGTCAAAGTAGTACTCAACAGGGCAGAGAATATTAGAACTACTTCTGGCCCTTTATGTTGATGCGAAAATGGACAAAGTAGTTTTCAATATTCACTATCTGTTTAGTTTAGAGAGCATGAAAACAGGTCCTCTAGTCTATGCCGGCCATTGATCACGCATTCATATTAGATCTATGTTATTCCACTCTCTCATCCATTCACTACACAATTTACAGAAACCAATTAAACTACAAACACATGTCACTGGGATATGACAAGAAACCGGAGCACTCGGAGGAAACACAGTTTTTTTTCTGATCATGAACTTCTGTCATTGCCAAGGAGCCACTTAATTAAATAGGCAATTGCCAGAAATTCATTGTTAATATTAAAATCAATGGGGGGTGGAGCATATTTTGGGAGAATATCTCCCAATCTCACATTAACTTACAATTTTTCTCCAACAAGTTGAATGAAAAATTGAGAAAGTACTTGATGGAGCACCTGTTGGTGTATTAGGAAACTATTTACCAATAACTCAAATATGGTCTCGCTCCTTGGGATCTGCAACCATACCTTGGTGCTTTCTTAAGTTCTACCATCTTCAACATCAATTTCCAGGTTCTGCAGATAAGCAATGTTTACGGTTGCCAATTCTTGCTGTTTTACCAATGTTGCTGTTGACCATCAAAGAAGGAAATCAGAAATAATAATTTGAGGATAATGAAGACAGACATGGGAGTGAAACAATTAGATAATTCTTACAAAGGTATACCACAAGGCAGATGTAAGAAAATTTGATTTGTTTCTCCAACTTATCAGCAACCAGAAGACATAGATTTAAAGTGAGAGGGGAAAGATTTCAGAGGAACCTGAGGGACAACTTTTCTGTGCAGAAAATGTTGGCCTTGGGTAAAAAAAATCAGTGTGGTGGGTAAATGGAATTAACTGCCAGAGGAGGTAGTTGAGGCAGGTACAATAACAACACTTAAAGACATTTGGACAGATGTATGGACGGGAACTGTTTAGAGGGATATGGGTTAAATGTGGGATGGTGGGACTAACAGATGGGGCATCTGGTAGACATGGGCAAGTTGGGCCAAAGAGCCATTTTCCGTGCCGTATGGCTCTGACTCTAATTTCTTTGGCAATTGCTTGGTATTTAGAATGACTTGCTTTAATTCTGAAGGGAAGAAGATGCCTGGTATACTTAGAAACATAGAAAATAGGTGCAAGAGTAGGCCATTCGGCCATTCAATATGATCATGGCTGATCATCCAAAATCAGTACCCCGTTCTGGCTTTTCCCCATATCGCTTGATTCCCCTAGCCCTAAGAGCTAAATCTAACTCTTTCTTGAAAACATCCAGTGAATTGGCCTCCACTGCCTTCTGTGACAGAGAATTCCACAGATTCACAACTCTGCATGAATTCCACAGATTCACAACTCTGGGTGAAGGGAGTCTCAACTCCTGAACATCCAGTTGTTGACTATTCCCTGTTCAAGCAAGTTCATTCAAGAGTCAAGAGTATTTTATTGTCATATGCCCTAAAACAGAACAATTAATTTCTTATGTGCAGCATCTTACTTAACTCCATTTTCTAGCTTTGTGAGATCTAAAATTAAAATATTTAATTGTAATATTCTAATCTGTGGTAAACATAAAACAGTACTGCATGGGAACAGGCCCTTCCGCTCACATTGTTCTGAACATGATGCCAAAACCAGCTCTTATCCCTCCATTCAATTTGTTTTGGGGTTTTTTCAGAAAATAAGGGGGATTTTTTTATTTTACTGCACTTGGATTAAATAATTGCCTGAGCATCAAACATTAGGGAAAATCAATTGGGGACTATTATATGCTCATTTTATCTCCAGTCATGTAATGAGGAGAGATAAAACGAGGCAGATTCTGTTCTACATTATTTGGAATATAACTCCAGGGACTGTATAATACAATTAGATTGCAGGTTTTCTGAGCATTTCTTCATGTGTGTGCCAAGTTGGCAAGATTTATAATCAGAACAAGGTTTGAAAATTACTCCCAAGTGTCAACACTTTATTTGATTCCAGAGGAGTTGCCAGTCATTTTTCACATTTCCAGCAGGTGGCACTAGATTGCAATCTGTTCCAAATTAAATGTAATGTTCTTGACGGCTCCTTTTCTGAGATTGGCTACTGATGCAAACCAAAAGCCATTCTTCAGTCATTCCAGTTTGTGTTACATTTTATATTTAATGAGCTATAAGAGATGATACAATCATTGAATGTAATAAAGCGAGCTTTTATAATGCCATTTAATCTATTTGTCATTGTGTCAATTTCAAGGCACATCCTTTCAGAAGGAGCAACAAATATTAAGGTACATCCCAGATCAAAGCATTTACATTATCCCAATTTGTGGCATTGCGAAACAAAGTAGGTGGCCAGTTAAATGAGATGGTCATCAATCAGTGATTTTGGTCACAATAAAGATACAGTATAGAAACAGGCTCTTCGATCCACAGAGTATATGTTGACCACACTACTTCTATATAGGAAGGAACTGCAGGTGCAGGTTTACACCGAAGATAGACACAAAATGTTAGAGTAACTCAGCGGGTCAGGCAAACTCTCTAGAGAAAAGGAATAGATGACGTTTCGGGTGAAGACCCTTCTTCAGATTATGTCTGTCTGTTTCACCTGCAAATTTTAGAGCTTAGGGATACAGCATGCAACCAAGCCCTTCGGCTCACCAGGTCCACACCGACCACACTCGTTCTATGACAGTCACTCCTTACACACTAGGGGCAATGTATAGAGGGCAATTCACCTATAAACCCGCACGTCTTTGGGATGTGGGAGGCATTCAGAGGAAACCCACAAGATCAGAGGGAGAACGTGCAAACTCCAAACGGAGAGAACATGTAAACTTCCAAAATATGTTTGCGGTATTAGTTTAGCAAGTTTATCAGCTGCAATACAGGTACTTAAATATATGTGGAATCCACAATTAAAAAGTTAAAGGTGATACAAAAATTGCCTTTATTTTAAGGGAAAACAGCTGCAAACAGGTGGACATAAGAGTGCAAATATTCATTCAGAGGTGGTGCGTTTGGGAGTGACGGAGTGGTGAGAAACTATAAGAGTAAATTATAAATGGTAGAAAAAAGCAAGTTCAGAGGAACAGGGACCTTGCAATGCAAGTCCATAGATTCCTGAAGATAGACAGATAAATATGGTAAGAATGCATTTATGGTGCTTTCATTCATAAGCTGAAGTGTGGAATGCAGAGAGGCAAGGCCAATTTAGGTGTAAAGCATGTGTCAAAGTGGAAACAACACAAAGTATGTTTTGTCATGCAAGTGAATATTACAGAAACTTAAGAAAGATTTGTGTGATTGCGCCATGTAGACCTAATCAATTATTGACTGAGAAGATATTGATGATGTTTAATAGCATCAGTGTTTTGGTGCCAATACGCACATGTCATGTGGCGAGAAAATAAAAAACATTAAATCCTCATTTTAACGAAAGGGTGGGGGGGGGGGGGGGGGGGTGTTGGGGACGGAAATGATATCCTGAAGACAGACACAAAAAACTGGAGTAACTCAGCAGGACAGGCAGCATCCCTGGAGAGAAGGAATGGGTGACTTTTCGGGTCGAGACCCTTCTTCAGAACAGTCTGAAGCAGGGTCTCGACCCGAAACATCACCCATTCCTTCTCTCCAGAGATGCTGCCTGTCCTGCTGAGTTACTCCAGCTTTTTGTGTCTATCTTCGTTTAAACCAACATCTACAGTTCCTTCTTACACAAATGGTATCCTGGCCAGGGGTGGTGTTGGCAGCCCGGCCTGGTTGTAATGGTCTGTAGGTCCATCCACTACAACCAAAATCCGTTATAAAGAGGTCCGCAATAACATTTAACTTTTTTGAGGTGACAGTACATTGTACCGATGCGTACGGTCACAAATAAAACACTGGATAGCGTCATTTTGTTATGTATTCAACCTCCATTAAATATTCTATGTATAGCTGGCTGTTTGGCTACAGTATTAAACACTTTTTGTTGATGTTACTGTTGGTGAACTACATGTAAATTTAAGTTCCAGCTCACTAACAGAGCAAAACCTGTGTACAGCCATATTCTGGCAAATTATTTTCATATATTGAGCCGCAACAAGTGCAATTGAATAAAGAAAATGCAGCCAACACTAAGATTACGGGACCAAATTTCCAGTCTGGTACATCAGTCTAATTGACACTTCAATCATGTGCACATTCCTTTATTACTTATGTTCAAATTACATTTTGATAGGAGTAACAATTAAGGTTCCAATGTGAGAAAATTGTTAATTTTGATGTATATCAATAATCAATTAAGTGCAGCCAAAAATCACCAACTGCTTTGGTACATACTATGAAAACACTTACCTGGAGTCATAGAGTCACACAGCACAGAAACTGGTCGCTTCGGCCCTTCGTGTCCATGGTTACCAAGGTGCCCCTTCTACACTAGTCCTACCTACCCATGTTTGGCCCATATCCGTTTAAATCTTTCCTATAAATGTACCTGTCCAAATCTCTTACAGTGCCCTCCATAATGTTTGGGACAAAGACCCATCATTTATTTATATGCCTCTGTACCCCACAATTTGAGATTTGTAATAGAAAAAGTCACATGTAGTTAAAGTGCACATTGTCAGATTTTAATAAAGGCCATTTTTATACATTTTGGTTTCACCATGTAGAAATGACAGCAGTGTTTATACGTAGTCCCCCCCCATTTCAGGGCACCATAATGTTTGGGACACAGTAATGTCATGTAAATGAAAGTAGTCATGTTTAGTATTTTGTTGCATATCCTTTGCATGTAATGACTGCTTGAAGTCTGCGATTCATGGACATCACCAGTTGCTGGGTTTCTTCTCTGGTGATGCTCTACTAGGCCTGTATTGCAGCCATCTTTAGCGTATAATTGTTTTGGGAGCTAGTCCCCTTCAGTTTTCTCTTCAGCATATAAAAGCCATGCTCAATTGGTTTCAGATCGGGTGATTGACTTGGCCACTCAAGAATTGACCATTTTGTAGCTTTGAAAAACTCATTTGTTGCTTTAGCAGTATGTTTGGGATCATTGTCTTGCTGTAGAATGAGCCGCCAGCCAATGTTTTGAGGCATTTGTTTGAATTTGAGCAGATAAGATGTGTCTGTACACTTCAGAATTCATTATGCTACTACCATCAGCAGTTGTATCATCAATGAAGACAAGTGAGCCAGTACCTTCAGCAGTCATACACGCCCAGGCCATAACGCCCCCACCACCGTGTTTCACAGTTGAGGTGGTATGCTTTGGATCTTGGGCAGTTCCTTCTCTATACTTTGCTCTTGCCATCACTCTGATATAAGTTAATCTTCATCTCATCTGACCACAAGACCTTTTTCCAGAACTGTAGTTGCTCTTTTGGGTCCTTCTTGGCAATTTTTTGCAGTAACCAGGTTTGCATCTTGCAGTGTAGCCTCTGTATTTCTGTTCATGAAGTCTTCTGTGGACAGTGGTCATTGACAAATCCACACCTGACTCCTGAAGAGTGCTTCTGATCTATCGGACAGGTGTTTGGGGATTTTTCTTTCTAATAGAGAGAATTCTTCTGTCATCAGCTGTGGAGGACTTCCTTGGCCTGCCAGTCCCTTTGCAATTAGTAAGCTCACCAGTGCTCTCTTTCTTCTTAATGATGTTCCAAACAGTTGATTTTGGTAAGCCAATGGTTTGGCTGATGTCTCTAACTGTTTTATTCTTGTTTCTCAGTCTCATAATGGCTTTGTTGAGTTTCGTTGGCACAACTTTGGTCCTCATGTTGATAAACAGCAATATACGCTTCCAACGGTGATAGGAAGCCTGGAGGAAAGACTAGGTGCTGAGAACTCTCTTCTACCTGCATTAAGGAGGCAATTAAACACACCTGAGCAATTACAAACACCTGTGAAGCCATGTGTCCCAAACATTATGGTGCCCTGAAATGGGGGTCTATGTATAAACACAGCTGTAATTTCTACATGGTGAAACCAAAATGTATTAAAATGGCCTTTATTAAAATCTGACAATGTGCACTTTAACCATATGTGATTTTTTTTCTATTACAAATGTCAAATTGTGGGGTACAGAGGCAAATAAATAATGGGTCTTTGTCCCAAACATTATGGAGGGCACTGTAAATGCTGTTATAGTTTCTGCCTCAACTATATCCTCTGGCAGCTCATTCCGTATACCCACCCTTTGTGTGAAAAAGTTGTCCCTCAGATTTCTATTAAATCTTTCCCCTCTCACCTTAAACTTATGTCCTCTGGTTCTTGATTCCCCTACTCTGCGTGCCTCTATGCATCTACCCTATCTATTCCCCTTATGATCTTACGCATCTCTATAAGATCACCTCATACCTTTTAGAAATAATTCCCACATTTGTACATCTCTGCCGCTTGCAATTTTGTGAAACGATAGCTGATAAAAATAGTACCTTGTCAATAATTTTACATTCAGACAATACTTTTATTTCTGGACCATAGTCATTTCACATTAATTGAAGAAGAAACATTCTGTGTCCATACTATATTTATAAAAAGGCTTATGAGGCACTCTGCAATATTTAATATTTTAATATTTTATGAATATGTTATACGGGGAGAAAACTTAAGAAATGGAGAACATGTAAAAGGCTTGATTATAAACAGTATTAAAAAGGCAGAATTACAAGGAGCTTACTTTCTTTAATTATTGTAAATGAACAGATTCGCACAGGTCCTGCCCGTGTTTTACACACATTTCCTAAACTAGTTTAACCCAAAAGTTGAAATCATTATTCATGCCTCAGTTGAACACCAAAGCATATCGCAAAGCATTATCCACTTGTCAACTTGCTATCACATTTTTTTAATATTGAAAAATACTTCTTATATATATATATATATATATATATATATATCATAAAAGATCGAAAGCAGCATTGGTGTACAGACACAAGAGACTGCAGATGCTGTAATCTGGAGCAAAATAAAACCTGCTGGAGGAACTCAGTAGAGCAGTCAGCAACTGTGGAGAGAAATCAATTGTCGATGCTTCAGGTCGTGAGCCTAGATCAGTTGTGATGCAGGGTCTTGAACAGAAACATTGTCAATTCCTTTCCCACCATGGATGCTGCTTGTCCCGCTGAGCCTCCAGTAGATACTTTTATGTTATCCAATTTGCTCTAGATCTTCAATATAGATTATAAAATTAACAAAAAGTGTTTATTGTTGTATTACAGATATTAATGACTATATATAAAACATTGATTTACATATTATTGCACTTAACCATTTTTCATAACTTTTCAGCTTTCTGTATATATTTGCAATCCTGTCTGTATATTCTAGATCTAACCAGAGTTTATTCTCTATTCTCTAGTTCTATTCTCTGCTATAAAATTAGTGTCAATACTAAATATAATACATTTTTTTAAATATTTAGCAGCAAGAGCCAATTATCCCAAGAGAGTATAATATGTCACGACACAAGGTAAGTGCTATCTGCTTTCAGCCACAGATTTTTGGTAAATTTTACTGTTTCAAATTCTGCAACAATTTTAAAAAACACACAATTAGCAGATAAAGTTACATTTTGTCTCTAAACATACACTGGTTGATAGCTTTCACCATGGTCAACAGACTCGCTCTGACCCATATCTGACTGACCTTCTTTGAGCTCAGTGTTTTCCAAGGGTTTTGGGTACCGAAAGGGATAACCATGGTCATCAAAGAACCTTCGGAAAGTGAACTCATAAAACGCATGTTCTGGATGCTTGTTACCACCAACGTGACTGGTTAATGTTTCAGAGGTTTTGGTACTGTCACTGCTGTCATTCCATGAATTCTCTTCTTCTATTGGATCGAAGTTTGAGGTGTCCATGGGATGGCTGATCTTTGGAACATATGGTGCCAGCTGTCTTCGGATGTCTTTAGAAAAATCAATGGAGGTAAAGAAAGGATGAGCCTTGATTTCATCTGCTCCATTTCCACCCAGTCTGTCACCGGCTCCACAACAAAGTTTTGTGGTGAGATCTATTGCTTCAGGACTAAGTTTTACTTGTGGCGGAATGTACAGCGTGCTCTCCCAATTTATTACCTGTGAAAGATATAAAATAAATGGTACAGGATTATCTTAGCTTTGCATTTATGTATGGTACGTCTGATTTGGTTGAATAGCATGCAAAACATTACATACTTTAATTATTGTAAATGAACATATTCACACAGGTCCTGCCCGTGTTTTACACACATTTCCTAAACTAGTTTAACCCAAAAATTGAAATAATTATTCATGCCTCAGTTGAACACCAAAGCATATCGCAAAGCAATTTGTTTGGATAGCATGCAAAACAAAGCTTTTCACTGTACCTCGGTACATGTGACAATAATAATAAACCAAACCTAGAAACATTATGTGCATGAACAGCACATATGCGATGAGAAACAATGGTTTACTTTTAAGACAAAATGCCCATTCTGAGCTTTGTTCCTCAAACATTTGTAGAGATTGGGAGAGCTATCAGTAACCAGAATTATGAAATCTCATCCAAGTGATGGACATAGGAAGAGTAGCATACCATTTCATACCCTGAACATGCTCCATAAATAATGATTATTCTCTGTTATAACTCCATGTAGTTTAAAGTTCCTATACCCATCCAATCTATACACACAAAGTGCTGGAGTAACTCAGCGGGTCAGGCAGCATCTCTGGAGAGAAGGAATGGGTGACGTTTCAGGTCGGGACCAGAGTCTGAAGAAGATTCCGACCCCAAATGTCACTCATCCATTTTCTCCAAAGATGCTGCCTGACCCGCTGAGTTACTCCAGCACCTTTTGTCTATCTTCGGTATATATCAGCATCTGCAGTTCCCTTTTACACACTATCCATTCAATCTATTCTGGGGGTCAATAAAACCATTCCCTATGTTATTAGACCTGCCCTGCACTCTACCAGATCTATAATACTTGACAAGCCAGTAATCACTCGGTCTTATAGGTCTCAAAGTTCAAAACGATGGTTGAAAATTACAATTGTCTCTCAGATATTCCAAAGTTATTAGAAGTTAATAACATATCACACTAATAATTACCTTAATTTGAGTTTCTGCAGGAGTTGGAGCAAGAAAAGGAGGCTGCCCCACTAACATCTCAAATAGTATAACGCCCACACTCCACCAATCACAGAGTTGTGTGTATCCTGGAAGAGAGACATCATCAGTTCAGTCAAACCTCAAATACAAACAATAAACTCAAAATGACTGTGATTTAAATGAAACAGTTAAGATGTTTCAATAAAATAAGCCTGAACGAGGATTAAGATAAGAAAAAACATTTTGACCCAGTGAGTTGTGAATCTGTGTAATTCCCTGCCACAGAAGGCAGTGAAGACCAATTCACTGGATGTTTTCAAGAGAGAGTTAGATATAGCTCTTGGGGCTAACAGAATCAAGGAATATGGGGAGAAAGCAGGAACAGGGTACTGATTCTGGATGATCAGCCATGATCGTATTGAATGGCAGTGCTGGCTCGAAGGGCCGAATGGTCTACTCCTGCACCTATTTTCTATGTTTTATTAAATTGACATAAGGAAAGAAAAATTAGTAGAATTTGCCACTAACCAAAATTGGTACAGAGATATCAATGATTTTATTCATTTATTTAACTTATAATTTACCCTGCCCACTTCTTTCATTTCTCTGGACACAAGGATTTAAAAAAATGGAACAAGGGCCCTGAATGGTCTTGGATGCCCAAAGCAGGTGGTTTATTAATCAAAACTTGAACATAGATTTGTTTCTTAGCCTCTAGACCAGGATACAAAATAAGATATAGGAAAAAAAGAAAACTTAGCAGCATGCCATCTTGGAAATAACACCATTCCATCATTGTTACAGGATTACAATCCTTAAAAATTGCAAAAAAAACTTTAATAATTTACTGAAGGTTTTTTTTTAAAGCACAGAAGATAATTTTTATTCTGAAATACTTAGGGAGTCACTTTTTGCTTTTGATACATGCTTTCATGTCTTTAGAGTTCCTCTGCATGTTTCGCATGCCATGTGACATGTCCTGTTGCATTAATCGGGCTTTTCTCAAGCACCTGCCACTGCAATATTCTATTGCATTTACCTGCTGAGGGTGTTTTGGAGGAAGAGGGGGAAGGGAAGGCAGGAATATTGGTCAGTGGGGTGGGTTGTCGAGACTGGGTCAGGGAATGGGGTTCGTGACATGGAAGGAGATCTAGGGGTGAATGAGTCAGCTTGAAGGTGATTGCCTCATGAGTAAAATGGAGACATGAGCCACTGCAGATACTGAAATCTTGAGTAGAACACAAAGTGCTGGAATAACTGCGCAGGTTTGGCAGTATCTGTGGAATTCATTGCCACAGCCATTGGGTATTTTTAAGGTGCAGATTGACAGATTATTTTTTAGTAAGGGTATTAGGGGTTATGGGAAGGCAGGAGAATGGGGTTGAGAGGGAAAGATAGATCAGCCATGATTGAATAGTGGAGTAGACTTGATGGGCCGAATGGCTTAATTCTGCTCCTACAACATGAACCTATCTCAAAATCAATGAATTTCCAGAACCAGCCTCAGATGTGGCTAAGGGATATAAATACTCAAGAGGGGTTTGTGAACATTCTAATGGATGCATGCGAAAGTTAGGTTGGAGGCAGTAAAAAACAGCTAATAAAAATTACACAAAATTATTTGCTGTGTTTTTTTCTTTCCAAAGTACACCAGAGCAAAACAAGACTTGTGATACTAACCTTTTCGTACTAGAACCTCAGGAGCTATGTAGTTTGGAGTTCCAACCAATGAGTGTGCGAGGCATCTTTGGTGCTGCCGGGCAGCCCTTCTTTCAAGGGTCTTTAATCTATCGCCACACTTGCAGTCAGACAAGTCTCCCCAAAGATCACTTGGCTCCATGCTGTCCTGCCTGGCATGGGTCCCTTTGGGAAAACAAAACAGATGAAAGCAAAGCAATAATTACTCTTTCACTTCCTCTTCTCCCCTTTTCCATCAGGGCAGGAGGTACAGATGTTTGAAAATGTACACCTCCAGATTCAGGAACAGTTCCCAGCTGTTATCAAGCACTGGGAGGCACCAGCTCTACCAGCTATCATATCATCATATCATATATATACAGCCGGAAACAGGCCTTTTAGGCCCTCCAAGTCTGTGCCGCCCAGTGATCCCCGTACATTAACACTATCCTACACCCACTAGGGACAATTTTTACATTTACCCAGCCAATTAACCTACATACCTGTATGTTACCCCCATGGCTGGCTTTCTGATATTCAACTAACTTTAGTCACCTGGCTAGAAATTCATCATAGCAGCAACATATGCCCAGAATAATGACAGCACATTGAAATAAAATTTCCAAAGGGTACTAGGATTTAATTGGAACCGTATTCCAGAGGCAGATGACAATGCACTACCCCTATGCACTACCATAATGGACTTTAATGATTGCAAATAGACGATGAATTTCCACAGAGGATATATTTAAATCTTGCAATGGAAAGCTCATCAAGCATGTGCTTAAGAATAAGCTCGCTAAAATGAGTCAAAATTTTATAGTTCTGACAAAGAGTTTTCAACATTAACAATATTTCATAGATATTACCTGACCTGTATTTCCACCATTTTCAGTGGTTGTTAATTATTTACATTTGCAATTTGTGTCGGGATAACAGAAAGTTACAATAGGCATTCATTTTGAGTTTTTACATCACTTCTCTCGCTGCACTCAGTGGAAGAATCAAAATGTAAGGGGCATGGAGAATCAAAGGAAACAAAAACATATAATTATTTCTGATATATTCAAGAATTCTCCGATTCCAGTGCCTTATTATAAGACTAGCCCAGAAATAAAAAAGAACCAGCTCCCATCAATTTTCCGAGACTCCATGTTATTCTCAGGCTCAGTGAACCTCAATGCATTACTTAGATTTGTTTGGAAATTTAAATTTAAAAATTCAAACTGAGTAGTATTTCTGATTCTCTCTTCATGTAGCAAGGATGGAAATTTCTCCTTTTACACACTGACAATGCCATTTAACCAGAGCAAGTAAACTAATGCTTCAGGGCAGAAGCTGATATTTTAGTCTGCTTCTGACTTATGACGTTGTGTTTTTAAAAAAATTATATTTTGTTACGTATTAAAGGTAGGCACAATAAGCTTTAGCTTCTGCCTACACCTTTTTTTTCGGTCAGAAAATATCATGTGTGATTATATTGTTTTATTTTTGATACAATGATTTTGCACTATTTAACTTTCACAACTGTATGGTCAATCTGTTGTATTGTATTGACCGGAAAATAAATAAAAAAAGAAATAAGATTTTTTTTAAGAGAAGAGTGTTAAGTAATACACTGTGGAAATAGGCTCTTTCAGCCTGCGACGACCAGCGATCACCTATTCACTAGTTCTATCCTGAAACCAAGGGACAATTTTCAGAAGCCAATTAACCTGTATGTCTTTTGAGGTGTGGGAGGAAATCCGAGCACCTGGAGAAAACCCATGCGAACAGGGAGAACGTGCAAACTTCATACAGACAGCACCCATAGTCAGGATCGAACCCGGGGCTCTGGCGCTATGAGGCAGCAACTCTATTGCTGCGCCAGTATGCCTCCCCATTCTGCTTACTATGCAGGCACTATATCATCCTCGACTCACCTTTCTGATAGTATTTGGAATCATGTGTCCACCTGAACCCAGTACAAAGTCCAAAGTCAGTGAGTTTAATGTGTCCATCGAGATCAATCAGGATGTTGTCGGGTTTAATATCCCGATGGATGAATCCCATTTTGTGGACACTCTCAATGGCTAACGTCAGTTCTCCAATGTAAAATCTGGCCAGTGACTCTGGGAACACTCCCATTCGTATCAAAAGACTCATCATATCCCCACCAGGGATGTAGTCCATCACGAAGTACAAGTTGTCTTTATCTTGGAAAGAATAGTAAAGCTTGACGACCCATTCATTGTCAGCTTCAGCCAGAATGTCCCTCTCGGCTTTCACGTGAGCCACTTGATTACGGCTCAACACCTCCTTCTTCCGCAGAGTTTTCATTGCATACAGAGCGTTGGTGTCTACTTTTTGAGCCAGGCAGACCTCCCCAAAAGCACCAACTCCCAGAGTCTTGATCTTCACAAACAGCGATTTGTCCATTTTTGCCCTTTTCAGTCTGTTGTAATTGGATTCTTTCTGATTAAGCATTTTCCTCATTTGTTCTTGCTCTGCCTCAGAGAGCCCTGCCTTTGGAAGTCAGATATTATAAATTAAATTCAAATAGGTGAATTGTACTTAAAAACAAAACACATTTATTCAAGAGAACTCAAAGACTACTTGGTATTTCCTCTGTTGAAACAATTATCATACTGAAATAATCAGTCTGAAGAAGGGTCCAAACCCGAAATGTCACCTATCCATGTTCTCCATAGATGCTACCTAACCCGTTGAGTTACTCCAGCACTTTGCTTCACCCTGTGTCCATGGTTGCATGGTAGTGGCCAGAAGCTCTCCCATCCCTCCAATTGACCAACAAAGACATCAACCTTGCACGAACACCCATTTTCCCAGTAGATTTTATGACCAGGTTATTCACTTGTGCATTTTAAAAGATTACAAATTCACTGTTCCAAATTTAAAAGTTAATTCAGGTACCAGCACAACGTTTAAGAAACATTTAGACAGGCACATGAACAGGACAGAGTTAGAAGAATTGAGGCCAAATGCAGGCAGGTGGGAGTAGCGTAGATGGGGCATGTTGGCTGGTGTGGGCAAGTTGGGCCGCTGGGCCTGTTTCTCTATGACTCTATCTATCCCTTCTAAGTGCTGCGGTATTTAAACTAATGTCCCACAATTTACTAGTGCAGAAATGTTGCATTTTATTATTAAAATGTTAAAAATCAATACCTTTGACATCTCTTGCTCCAACTGCAACCGTCGATTAAACTTTTGTTGGTACGTTTTCATTATGTTTTCCACGTGTTGTTCCATGAAGAATTTAAAAGCAAAGGGAGAATAACTTTTAATTCTCGATTCTCTCTTCTCCTCATCCTTGCTGTTTTTGCGCACTGGTACTGGCGATGTTTGAATAAGTTTTTTATCTTTCCCCATCTTCTCCAGTTTGTTGGGCTTGCTGCTTTTCTCGCTCTTGGGAGTGCTGCTGCATTCAGTTTCTTTTCGTGTCAGATCATGAATACCACGCATACTTTGGTCCACGCTTATGCAGAGGCTGTTGGCATCGAATTGCTCTGCGCTGCTCTGATGCAGCAAGTGCTTTGGGTAAGGTGGTGGGGGACATCGGCGCTCTTTCATGGTGTAATCGACAGGTTCCAGAGGATAGGCTGCAGCCCCACCTACCGCCAATGGCTTTTGATCCATCACCTCTTT
The DNA here is from genome assembly GCF_053455715.1 of Rhinoraja longicauda. Taxonomy (NCBI): domain Eukaryota; kingdom Metazoa; phylum Chordata; class Chondrichthyes; order Rajiformes; family Arhynchobatidae; genus Rhinoraja; species Rhinoraja longicauda. Next base: position 46,128,611 of record NC_135959.1, on the reverse strand, counting down.
GCCATCTGTGCCCTGAGTCTGTAGCCACGCTGGATGAGAAGGTGCCACAGCTGTCTGAGGCTCAGGTCTTGGAACTCGAATGCTCCTGACTGGCTGAAGAATAGGGGTGGAGGTGACTGCTGTGATAGTATTGGTAGTGTTATGAGATGGTTCCGCTTTGCTCGTCTGAACTTGTCTCACAGATGGCGACGTCTGCAGTTTACTATTGAACGAATTGGTTCGATTTGGAATTTTGGCATCTGGCCTCAGGTGGCCAGCTGACCTTGGCAATGTTTCTAGCCCAGTGTTCTGCAAGGAATCCCTTCTTGTTGGAGATGGTACTTGCCAATGTTGCACCTGGGAAGGGTTAATGTCAAACATCTCCATGTTCAGGCTATTTCTTGAAGGTGCCATCATGCTTGGGGCGAGTTCACCAAAGTCATTCCCAAACGGCGGAGCAAGGTTTGGCAATATCTGTATTTGAGGAGTAGTAGGACTTTGTTGTCTATGGTGGGACTGTGGTAAGTATAGAACTGTTGGAGGTTGCTGGAAGGTGTGGGCAGCAATGCCTTGAGTGACAGGGCTTTTATTCTGAAGGCTTCCATAACTTCCCTCTTGTGGCATCTTACTTTGAAAAGATGAGCTTCTTTGGACAGGATAACCAAAGGAAACAGTGCTGTCTCCTTGAGCTATTAAATGCTGTCTCAGGTAATGGGGGTTAGTTGACACCTGAGAGCCTTGTAATGCAATTGGTTGGCCACCATGATTGGAAAGAGTGTAGCCAATCATTTGAAGAGTTTGGCCTGTCTCACCTTTGGCTGAATATGTTTTTTGTTGATGTTTGATATCACAAGCAATGGGTGGGAATACATTGTTAGACGGAGGATTCTGTCCACTGCTTTTAGGGTGCGGTCCTATGGGGGAGCATCTCTGTCCAGGAGCATTAACAGCCATAGCTTGGCCAGCAGCAACTAAAAAGTTAATATTAGATGTATTTGCATATTGCAGTGACAGTTCACTATGTATATTTCCACTCTCGGCTCCAGAATCTGCTACTTCGTAGATCGGATTTCCCATCTGATGATAGGCAGCCAAAGAGTCATTTGATCCTTCAAAACTTGGTCTACGATCAAGATGAGGCCCAATCCCCTTTCCTTAAAATAAACAAGTAAAACAATATGATTATCACAGAGTTTCTTGCAAAAATGCGAACCATTAAGGTTAAAACCATAATGTTACTCACATTACTAACGTTATTCATATTATTCCCTTTATCATATATCTGTACACTGTGAATGGCTCTATTGTAATCATGTATTGTCTTTACGCTGACTGGTTAGCACGCAACAAAAGTTTTCCACTGTGCCTCAGTACACATGACAAACTAAACTCAAGTAAAATAAACATATTACTAATCTTTCTGTACTATCCTACAATGCCTCTAGAATTAAAAATAATAGATCCTCTGATTGTTCATTCAACAATAGCAGCTTATGATTACATAGAATGTAGCAAAACATCGCCAGACATTTCATGGAAGTACAATTTAACAAAATTTGACAAGCTGTTCTGTGAGACCTCCCACTGCTCCTCTCTGCGATTCCTGCTGCTCTCCGACTCTCCGACTGTGACCCACTACCACAGCCATGTGTGTAAGCCCCTGCAGTGAGTGAAGAAGGGAACCTATTCCTGTTCTCTAGAGATGCTTGCTGACCTGCAGATTTACTCCTGCACTTTGTGTCGTTCTTTTACAAAGACATTAAGGCAAGTAATCTAAAGCTTAGAGAAAGGTGCAGGTTTTAATGAGTGTATTAAAGGAGAAAAGACGTTTAAGATAGCTAAGTTTCACAAGGGAATTCCAGAACTGAAAGCAGAGTTTGCGATGGTGGAATGAATAAATTCATGAATGATCAAGAAAGTAGAATTGCTGGACGACTGGTATCTGAGGGTTATTTATACAAGCTGGAGATTATAAACAGTAGGGAAAAATGGGCCATGGAGGGAGTTGAAAATATGGATGAAGATTTTAAGACAAAGTCCTTACTTAATTGAAAGCTAATACAAGTAATCAAACATGAGGTAATGGAGGAGTAAAACTTGAGTATCTAAAGTGTGTAGAAAGGAACTGCAGATGCTGGTATATACTGAACATTAGACACAAAGTGCTGGAGTAACTCAGAAGGTCAGGCAGCATCTCTGGAGAAAAAGGATGGGTTTGATAGGAACTGCAGAAGCTGGTTTATACCGAAGATATATCCGAAGATTTTCTCCAGAGATGTTGCCTGACCCTCTGAGTTACTCCAGCACTTTGTGTCCATCTTGAGTATGTAAGTCTGCATTCTAAGTTTTAGATGAGTCGCTGAGTATTAGACAATATAAAAAGATCTAAGATACAACTCCTAGTTTGCAGCGTGAATAGTTACAATTGATTTCAGAATTCTTAGGATATGGAATTCAAAATTTGGTAGGAATGAAGTTTGATCAATGATTTCTATCAATGCTGTGTTTATGGACATTAACTCCAAGCTATTTCAATGCTATCCCAAAACCAGAGAGCATTATGCCTTATTGAGCCTGCAGAAGAGACTCAACACGAAACCTCGACTAGCCATTCCCTCCACAGATGCTGCCCGGCCTGCTGAGTTATTCCAGCACTTTGTGTCTAAACAGAAAAGCAAGAAGCCCACAAATATCAGCCAGGAAATGATATGAAAAGTAGGAGTCATTCTACAAAGAAATGAAGCATGATTAGTTGAAATTATGATTCAGTAAAATAAATTGCAGTCTTCCAATAAATCACACTTCCCATCATACAAGAAAGCCTGGATAGAATGGATGTGGAGAAGATGTTTCCAATTGTGGGAGAATCTAGGACCAGAGAGCACAGCCTCTGATTAAAAGGATTAGTTTAGTTTAGTTTAGAGACACAGCACGGAAATAAGCCCTTCGGCCCACCAAGTCCGCGCCGATCAGCAATCCCTACACACTAACACTATCCTACGCACAGTAGGGATAATTTCCAATTATATCAAGCCAATTAACCTACAAACCTGTAAGTCTTTGGAGTGTGGAAGGAAACCGGGGATCCTGGGGAAAACCCATGCAGGCCACGGGGAGAATGTACAAACTCTGTACAGACAGCGCCCGTAGTCATAATTGAACCCGGGTCTCTGGCGCTGTAAGGCAGCAACTCTACCGCTGCGCCACTGTGCCACCCTGTATGTACGTTTAGAATAGAGCCGAGGAGGAATTTCTTTAGCCAGTGGGTGGTGAATCTGTGGAATTCATTGCCACAGGCAGCTGTGGAGGCCGTCATTGGGTATTTTTAAACCGGAGATTGATAGATGATTAGTAAGGGTGTCAAAAGTTATGGAGAGAAGGCAGGAGAATGGGGTTGAGAGGGAAAAATAGACCAGCCATGAACGAATGGCAGAGTAGACTTGATTTGGCCTAATTCTGCTCCTAGGTCTTACGAATTTATGAACCCATGCATTGCAGGAGTGAATCCTGGCTTAGTACCATTCTCGTCACAGTATATTTTTAAACGCTTCCACATCAGGGTGCAGGAGCTTGGTCAGGAATAAGACAAGGTGATCACAATTTTTATTACAATTATATTGCTTAAAGCGACATTGTGAACAAAATGGAAGACCAACATGCTTGTGCCCGAAACACTTTGCTTTGTTCTTAATCCCAGGTGCAGAAATTTAAAATCTGCCCATCAATTTAAAACAGACCTATGCAAAGATAAAACATCAGAGGAAAAAAAAGTGCTCCTTGTTTCTTTCAGACATAAAGCACTATGATATTGGAGGGCCGAAAAGGCCTGTTTCCGGCTATATATATATGATGATGATATGATATGATGATATTCACTCAAAGCACCGTGACTGGTGGAATTTGGCTAGCAAGTCATTTTTATACTGTATTTCTTTAGGTATCTTTTGTTAACTTTTTTGCCTCCCCTTTTTCCTTTAAACAAACACCTTGTTAGATCCACAGTGGTGGTTTCCTTTGGACAAAGCAATTAGCAAACTGTTTAGGTCCAACCATCTGCCTATATAACCCCCTCCCCCCCCCCCCCCCCCGCCTATGCCCACCTATTACCTGCCACGCTTTATCCTGCCTCTTGTCTCTCCCAGCTTTCTTCTCCCCCCCCCATGGCAATTTGAAGAAGATCCAAAGCGTTAACTTTCCACATTTTCCAGAGATACTGCCTGACCCACTGAGGTTCTCCAACATTTTGTGTCATTTTGTGTATTAATCAGCATCTTGTTCCTTGTCAATTAACCTACAAACTTGCACATCTTTGGAGTGTGTGAGGAAACCAGAGCATCCGGAGGAAACCCACGCAGTCACAGGGAGAACGTACAAACTCTGTGCAGACAGCAACCATAATCAGGTTCGAACACAGGTCCCTGGCGCTGTAAGGCAGCAACTCCATCGGTGCGCCACTGTGCCACCCTTGCTGCCCTCATGCAGGCATCATCTTGACATGGACCATAAACACTTCAGGCAGGATTGTTGGACAACTATTACGATTAACCACCCAAGACTATTGCTTTTTCTGCCCCAAATGCATAAAGACAAAGAAGATTAAAGCAGTAATAAGGTCTCTTAAGCCTTTTCTAACATTCGTTAAAACCATGATTCATTCCATGATTTATCCACATCCTTAATCCCCATTTCCTCAGATCCTATTAGCATCCAAAAATCTATCAAATTCATTTTTCATGACAGTGCTTCTCTGGGGTGGAGAATTCCATAGATTTATAACCCTATGTGAGGGAAAGAACATTATTTTCTCAATCCTAAACAACCACTCTCAACCCAATACTGTGCTCCCTCGTGACCTCCCCCACCCCAGCTTTGGATCTACCAGCAGGAGGAAACAGCTATTTGGCAGATATCCAATAAATCTTGCACCAAATATTGTGTCTCAACGAGATCCTGCATGAGTATCAGCCAATCTTCTCAATCCTTCTTCTTGGAAGAAATCTCTCATCCCAGAATCAACAGAGAGAATCCACACTGTGCTGGCTCAAATCAAATATTTCTTTAGCTAACTCAATGGTTCAATGGTTTCTGTATTATCATGTGTACCCAGGTACTGTGAAATACTTTTTTGCATACAACTCAGCAAAACTACCACCATACACGAGCACAAGCCCCCAGTTAGACCAGAATGTACAAAACAGCCTACTGAGACTGAATGCGAAAGGTGTCATTTTAGCGTCTCAAAGGCCCATTGCAGCCGTCACCTCCATCCCAGTTGTCCTCTCCCTACACAGCCCTCTTCAGACCCCCCCCCCAACCCAGCATATACTGGGAATCAAAGCTAGAGCTTTATCATCGCAGTTTATTGCACAATAACTCAAGCAGTCTCACCTTATTGGAGAAAGTAATCAATGGCAGATAATTTAAGTAATGGCACAATTCACAGATACAGTGGCTCGGTAGTAGAGTTGTTGCCTTACAGCCCCAGAGACCCGGGTTAAATCATGTCTAAGGGTGCTGTCTGTTCAGTGTTTGTACATTCTCCCTGTGACCATGTGTTTTCTCCGAGTGTTCCGTTTTCCTCCCATATTCCAAAGACGTGCAGGTTCGTAGGATAATTGGCTTCTGTAAAATAGTCCCTGGTGTGTATGATAAAACGAGTGCGCGGGTGATCGCTGGTAAGCGCGGACTCGGTGGGTGAGGGGCCTATTTCCACAGTGCATCACTACACTAAACGAAAGAAACATCTCCAAAATATATGTATTATAGACTGAGGTGGACCCGTTGGGTTCAAATCTCTCCTGCGGGCCTCTCCTGGGGCAACACTCTCCCAACTGACGATCCTGCAGGCCCGGCCGCCCTCTCCAACTGACGAAGCCCGTTGCTGGGCGGGGAGTGTTCCCCGGGGCCATGGGCTGGCGAGGGGGGACAGTGAAGGGGAGAGGGAGTCACTCATCTCGGTCCCGTGCTGCCAGCGCTGCAGCCAGAGTGAGCCGTGGACACGAAGCCTCTCCCGCAGCATGGCGGCGATCGTCAACAAAGGGTGGCGAACGGCGATGATGGCCATCTTGCTGGACCCTTTGCTGCCGCGCTGCACCACGGGAGGAAGGTCAGGCCCGGGGCAGGCCAGGATGGGCGCGGGTCCCCCCGGCGGGGGGGTGGTGAAGCGCATCTATTAAAGTTAGCGGCAGCTCGTGGGATCAGCAGACCCCTCCTCCTCATTGGCCCCAAACCTCTCCTGCATTAGTCCAGCACCCTATCCCCCACTCCCACCTGCTCCCCCCTCCCCCCCACTCATCCAGTCCATCCCCCCTCCCCACCCCAGCCACTCACCCACTCGATCCCCCCTTATCCCCTCCCCCCCACTCACGCACTCGATCCCCCCTCCCTCCATCACCCGCTCCATCCCTCCTGAACCCTCCCCTTATCCTCCCTTCCCCTCACCCCCCCCTCCCTCACCCACTTCATTCCCCCTTAACCCCCCAAACCTCTCCTGCATTGGTCTAGCACCCTCCCCTCCCCCACTCCCCCCCACTCACCCAGTCAGTGGGTGAGTTAGCAGCAGCTCATCGGCCCGGACCCCCCCCCCTCCCCCCATTGACCGCCACTCCCATCATTCTGGTGTGTCCCGCCCCTCCCTCATTGGCCGCCGCTCCCGTCATTCGTCAAATGCATCTGACGGCCAGGGACTTGGAAAAGGTCATTTTGCTGGACCCTTAAACTTTAAAATGACTCTAACTTTAAAAATATAAGATCAATTTGAACGAAACGTGCATTAAGGTGATCCCAGTGAGTAAGGTGGCCCTAAAATTGTCACGCTATCTTGTGACAGTGGCACAAAAATAAGGAAGGATCGAACAAACAAGATGAGAGTTTTAGTAATATGTATAGATAGGTTATTGAAAAATTATCCACATTGGTCGCAAAAATGTTTTGTTGGTGCACAAAGAGCAGGAGGATAACTAAAGGGCCTGTCCCACTTAGGCGATTTTAAGGCGACTGCCGGTGACTAGGCTGTCGCCGAAAGTTCGCCGGGGTGTTGCGGGCATGATTGTGAGGAGTCTTCAATGAATCGTAGCGGATCTCGGCGCATTGCGGAAATTTTTTCCAGATAGAAATTTCTTGGCGACAGCTGGCTTGTCGCCAGGTATCTTAGCTTATTGCGGGCGCTGTCGCATGCTGTCCCCAGGTTTGCTAGGTTGTCGCAGTTGCATTTAGAAGCACGTAATATTAAATTAAGAAAAGCATTTGAAGATACCAGAAGATAGTTTTGTTTAACCAATTTATTTACCGTCAGGACATTTGACAGGTAGATTGGAGGCGTCATTTTGACGGCGGGTAAGCGTGGGAATTTTGCGATGTTTCTGAAGACGGTGTAATCTCTTAGCCAGCTGCTAGTTTCACAAAAAAAGTTACTTGTATCGACCTGACTCGGCATTGTCGTGGTCATTGTCCTAGGGTAAAAGAACATTTTGCCGATCTGCTACGACTTTGACAGTCGCCGGCAGTTGCCTTAAAAATCGCGTAACTGGGACAGGCCCTTTAGAAAAGATGAGGCATGGGGTTACCTATATGGAAAGGGAGGTTATGTTGGCAAAGTTCTTAGAACGTAGAACAGTACAGCACAAGAACAGGGTCTTTGGCCAACAATGTCTGTGTCAAACATGATGCCAACCCAAACTATTCTTTTCTACCTGCACATAACCCATATCCCTCTATTCCCTGCATATCCATATGCCTCTTAAATGCCACTAATGTAACTGCTTCAACCACCAGCCCCGGCAGTGTGTTCCAGGCACTCACCATCCTCTGTGTAAAAAAACCTGCCTCGCACATCTCCTTTAAATTTCTTAATGAATGCTTTGCAGTTATCTTCACAAAAGAGGGTGATAATGCCTAATTTATAGTAAAGGAGGAAGTGTGCTAAATATTGTTCATAATAAACAATGGGAGAAGGAGGAAATATCAAGATTTGCAAGAAAGCTACCATGAATGGAATTTGTTCACTGAGGAAAGATTTAAGGGACTAGGGTTGTTTACTTTGGAACAGAGAAGACTTAGAGGGATATGAAAGTATGATCAAGAAAGAATAAATAGAAGTGATCTATTTCCCTTAGCAGAGGGATGAAAAACTACAAGGACATACCTTTAGAATGGAGATTAAAATACATTTATTTAGCCAGAGGGTTGTGAATCTGTGCAATTCATTGCCACAGACAGGTTCTTGATTAGTAAGGGTGACAGGAGTTATACGGAGAAGGCATGAGAATGGGGTTGAGGGGAAAAATAGATCAGCCATAATTGAATGGCGGAGTAGACTCGATGGGCCGAATGGCCTAATTCTTCTCCTATGACCTGCGTGGGTTTTCTCCGAGATCTTCGGTTTCCTCCCACACTCCAAAGACGTACAGGTATGTAGGTTAATTGGCTGGGTAAATGTAAAAATTGTCCCTAGTGGGTGTCGGATAGTGTTAATGTACGGGGATCGCTGGGCGGCACGGACTTGGAGGGCCGAAAAGGCCTGTTTCCGGCTGTATATATATGATATGATATGATATGACAAATTAATTAGTCAGAAATTGGAGGGTTCGAAGGGTAATTAAGAACAGGTTTTTCCAGTGAGAGGGGATGATGATTTGGATAGTAGAAGCAGAAAGAGTTATCACATTTAAACAGTATATGGATGTATATTTGAAATGCAACAACCTGCAGAAAACAGAAAATGTGGGATTTTGACTGGGTAGCTCTCTTTCAAGCACATGGACACAAGAAGCAAAATAGCCTCCTAAATGATAAACCCTCAGTAATTCTGTGGGAAATGTCAAATTGCTATCAAAAGAAATCACAGATGGTTTTGTTGGGAGACACAAAATGATGAGGGGCATGGATAGGGTAGACAGTCATAATCTATTTGCCAGTGTGGAAATAACAATACTAGAGGACATAATTCTGAGGCGAGGGGGCAAAGTTCAAAAGAGATGTGCGGGGTATGTTCCCCTTCCCCTTCTCTCCTGTCCCCCCGTCCACCCCCCCACAGAGGATGCTGGCTGGGTGGGTGCCTGGAACACACTGTTGGTGGAGGCAGATATGAATGTGGTATTTAGGGGACTCTTCGATATGCACATGAAAATGCAGGGAACGGAGGGATATGGATTATGTGCAGTCAGATAAGAGTTGGCCTTGACATCATGTTCAGTAGACATTGTGGGCCGAAGGGCCGATTCCTGTGCTGTTCTATGGTCTATATGTGCTATGTTCACTCCATTGCTGGAGCAACATAGGGCATTAGAAACATTCCTCGCCAAAACCGCCAATCACATCTATGCCAGGTCCTTGAAATTAATATTTCTAGTAGAAAATACCAAACATGGTGGAAATGAGCAGATAGAGAGTTTAATCAAAAGTTCCTGATCCAATCTACTCCAAAACTGGCAAATAATCTTGTGTGGGTAGAAACTGCAGATGCTGGTTTATATCGAAGATAGACACGAAATGCTGGAGTAACTCAGCGGGTCAGGCAGCATCTCTGGAGAAAAGAGATGGGTGACGTTTTGGGTCGTAATCCTTCTTTGGACTATTAAATAATTTAATCTAATCTAACCAAAACTCGTCACTGTGAAAAGATGAACATGAGTTTGAGTTGATTGTTAAACTTTTTGGTTTGAATTGATGCTGCATTTACCTGGTGAAGTTTGCTTAATAACGCGTACAATCTGTTCAGTCCGAGGGTCCAGATAACCCATCTTGCTTATGTAGTCCAGAGCTGCTTCGATGCTTCTGCTACCAGTCTGCTTGAGAGCTCGGATCGCCATCTCCTAAAAATAAAATCCATTTAAAATGTATAAGTAAAATAGAAGTTTTAAGAACAAAGTGATACAGTAGCTGTGTAGACCAGGGTGTAATTGGTTGGGCAGATAACACTTGCAGCGACAATCTTTTTGTCTGGGGTTTGGTAAACCTTCCTGCAAGAGAACCATTGTGCGGTTTTATTTAATGGCAAAAATGGGGCTAATTATAACCCATATTTAAGGAAGGATGCGCTGGCCCTGAAGAGGCTCCAGAGGTGGTTTAGAAGAATGATCCCAGGAATGAGTGGGTTAACTTATAAAGAGCATTTGATAGCACTGGGTCTGTACTCGCTGGAGTTTAGGAGAATGAGGGGACCTCATTGAAATGTACCGAATAGTGAAAAGCTTGGATAGAGTCGATGTGGAGAGGATATTTTCACTAGTGGGAGAGTCTAGGACTAGTGACCATAGCCTCAGAATTGAAGGACAATCCTGTAGAAAGGAGATGAGCATTTCTTTAGTCAGTGGGTGGTGAATCTGTGGAATTCTTTGCCACAGAAGGCTGTGGAGGCCAAGTCAATGGATATTTTTAAGGCAAAGATAAATAGAATCTTGATTAGTACGGGTATCAGGGGTTATGGGGAGAAGGCAGGAGCGTGGGGTTAGGAGAGAGAGATAGATCAGCCATGATTGAATGGCACAGTAGACTTGATGGGCCGAATGGCCTAATTCTGCTGCTATTACTTATGACCTTAAGAACTTTGCAGTAAGTGTGCTCACAATGTTAGGCTTAATATTGGCACGTGTACAGCGATACGGTGAACCACTTTGTGTAGGAAAATAACTGCAGATGCTGGTACAAATCGAAGATATCAAAATACTGGAGTAACTCAGCAGGTCAGGCAGCATCTTGGAGAGAAGGAATGGGTGACGTTTTGGGTCGAGACCCTTCTTCAGACAGATGTCAGGGGGGGCGGGACAGAAAGGATATAGGTGGAGACAGGAAGACAGTGGGAAAACTGGGAAGGGGAGGGGAAGAGAGGGACAGAGGAACTATCTAAAGTTAGAGAAGTCAATGTTTATACCGCTGAAACATTTTGTTTTGTAATGATATCCAAGTAGAGCAGATATACCATACATAACTCAGGTCAATCAACTCAAACTCAAGTACAATAGATAGAGCAAAGGGAAAGATACAGAGCACAGAATATAGTTCTCAGCATTGTAGCACACCAGCTCCATGGCCAAAGTCCATGTTATTCTAAAGTGTAGCCACTCCTGTAGAAATATATTACAAGGTGTTAACAACAGAAGAGAGAGGAAACTATTATATGATATTGGAGGAAAAGGCATCTTACACAACTGTTAAGAATTATTCTTAAAACCACACATTAATCGCATTTATCTTATTGAAACATATAAGATAATTAGGGGATTGGACACATTAGAGGCAGGAAACATGTTCCCAATGTTGGGGGAGTCCAGAACAAGGGGCCACAGTTTAAGAATAAGGGGTAGGCCATTTAGAACGGAGATGAGGAAGAACTTTTTCAGTCAGAGAGTGGTGAAGGTGTGGAATTCTCTGCCTGAGAAGGCAGTGGAGGCCAGTTCGTTGGATGATTTCAAGAGAGAGCTGGATAGAGCTCTTAAGGATAGCGGAGTGAGGGGGTATGGGGAGAAGGCAGGAACAGGGTACTGATTGAGAGTGATCAGCCATGATCGCATTGAATGGTGGTGCTGGCTCGAAGGGCTGAATGGCCTACTCCTGCACCTATTGTCTATTGTCTATTTTTATGCTTCAGCTGCATATAATAAAAATAATATTTGATGCCAAAGCCTGCCTTCCGTGGATGATTTAATTCACCCCCCCCCCCCCCTCCAATTTTCCTCATCATTTGTCAATACTTGGGCGCACAGCAGGAGAGTTGCTGCCTTACAGCGCCAGGGACCTGGGTTCAATCTTCACGACAGGTGCTGTCTGTACAGAGTTTGTATGTTCTCCCCGTGACCACATGGGTTTTCTCCGGTGCTCCAGCTTCCTCCCACACTCTAAAGACTTACAGGTTAATTGGCTTCGGTAAAAATTGTAAATTGTCCCTAGTATGCAGGGTAGTGTTAGTGTATGGAGTGGTCGCTGGTCAGTGTGGACTCGGTGGGCCAAAGGGCCTGCTTCCGCGCTATAACTCTTGCTGACCACCAGCTTTCTCATGCCAGACTGATAACTAAATAATAGGCTACACCAGGCAAAGTAATTGATCAAAGTGGAGACTCAAGGAACTGTGTATTCTGGTTCCACTCTCTTTCCTGTGCCCCACCTGGAAAATGGCCTACTACCCCCCCCCCCCCCCCCCATTCCTCAACCATCTCTTCCCTGTGCCCCATTGGATTCGCACCAGTCTCCTCCCTTCCCCCTGTCCTTAACTAACTATATTCCTTCATCTGACTTTACAATTCGCACCTCTTCTCTCCTTAATTCACACTTTTTGTATCTTCATCTATTGCCTTTGTCCGACAATCTCCCTCTTCCTCACCTGTATTCACCTATCACTTCTCAGGTTTTTTTCCTGCCCTTACCTCTCTTCCAACTTTCCCCCAACCTCAATCACAGTAATTCTGAAGAAGTGTCCCAACCCAAAATGTTGCCTATCCATGTTCCCTAGAGATGCTGCCTGACCCGCTGAGTTACTCCAGCCTTTTGTGACTTTTTTTTAAACCTCTACAGGGGCGGCACAATGGCGAAGCGGTAGAGTTGCTGCCTCACAGCACCAGAGACCAGGATTCGATCCTGACCAAGGGTGTTGTCTGTACGGAGTTTGTACGTTCTCCCTATGACGTGGGTTTTTTCTAGGTACGCCAGTTTGCTCCCACAATCCAAAGCCGTACAGGTTTCTAGGTTAATTGGCTTAGGTAAAATTGTATATTGTCGCTAGTGTGTGGGATAGTGTCAGTGTACAGGGTGATTGCTGGTTGGCATAGACTCGGTGGGGTGAAAGGCGTGTTGCCACGTTGCATCTCTAAAGTCTAATGTGTACGCCTCAGGCAACCAGGAAATCCTAGATTAGTTGTAAAGAAGATCTTCTAAGATTCAAAAAAAAAGTTTATTAGCATTCAGCTCTTTTATAAAAGGTGGGTTAGAGGCCTGAGTAATCTTCTGAGAAGCATGGAGCTCTTTCCCGAAAAGATACTATACCTCTCTTCCAACAAACCTCCCACGAGAGTGGAGTTAGACTTCAGAGATAATAGGAATCTATTCTAACCATGGTGACTACACTAGAGAATCAAGGTCACCAAAACCTTAGCAGTCAAGATGAAGTATGCAAATAACTCTTACATGCATTTAAATACCAAACTCCAAGCAATTGTTAATTTATTTGCTAAACATACAAGAGGAAGTGCCTTGTATTTAACTCAGTGGGCAGGCAGCATCTGTAAAGAAAAGGAATATGTGACATTTTGGGTCAAGACTCTTCTTCAGACCCTGAAGTTCCTCATATGTTGCAAAACATACTTGGCTAATAAAGTATTATTGTGATTGTGATTGATTGAAACGTCACCTATTCCTTTCTTTCGGAATACTGCCTGACCCGCAGCCTTACTCCAGCATTTTGTGTCTATTTTCGGTGTAAAGCAACAATCTGCAGTTCCTTCCTACACATGCCTTGTATTTCATATCTACAATACAAAGTTGCTCCACAAACCTGCTCCTGCTCTACACTTGCCCGATCTGCCAACACAGGTTAACGGCAAGATCCTGGTAAAACCTGGATCACCTGATTGTTTTCTGAGAAGTGGCTCCCGAACTAAGACAGTTGATGATGAAATTACCATCGTGGGAAGAGATTGCCAGGCAGATAGATTAAACGATTCAAGAATGTGCTCAAAGCATCCTTGAAAAAGCACAATTTCTCCACCAATTCCAAGGAACCAGCAGCCCGTGACCATTCTAAGTGGAGGAGGTCCATTCAGAATGGTAGGAAGAATTTAAACTCCATCACACAAAATCCCTGCAGAAACAATGGAAGGAATGTACCATCTTGAAAAAAATGCTTGCTGTACTTGGCAGATTAATAATATGGACCTGATATTCAAGTAACATCAATACCTGCATGGATATGAAAGTATGCAGATTGAAAATGTGATATGAATAATCTTATTTCATGGAAGACTCTGTCACCAATGTGGTTAGTTCTAAAACTGCTTTCCTTTCATAGTAAACTTTTCATCTTCTTGTGGCAATGTAACTGTTCTCATTTAGAACCAACAAAGTTATTTTTCTCTGTTTCAAACAGTGAATTTTCTTGTTTTTCTGTTTCTTTCCCCAGGATGTTTAATTTAGATGTTTTTGTTAAACCTCTCCCAAATTTCATAAAGTGATAGGAGCAGAATTAGGACATTCCGCCATTCAATCATGGCTAATCTATCTTTGCCTCTCAAACCCATTCTCATGCTTCTCCCCATAACCCTTGACAGCCTTATTAATCAAATTACAATTGTTAGTCATGTGTAATGTAGTTTAGAAATTTACCACCTCCAAAAATAGGTACAAAAGGGATCACCAATAGTCAGATATTTTTACTTCTCAACTATATTGGGAGAGGAGTGATGAGATTTCAGACCCCTCCTTGTTTCAGACAGCAGGGTTTACTTGCAAAGACAGAAATCATGATAGATCACAATGCAGGGGTCACAGTCAATTGAAACAAAATCTGGGAAGTTCTGTAAATTCTTTTAAATTTACTTTTGCTAATTCTGTGCTTATTTTGTAGTCATGATGGTCCTGGAGAAAGAAAAGCATCTATGGTACCAGTGTAATATCTTTCATTTCTAATATTGTGTTATTAATTTGTTTTTTTGTTTATTATATGTTAGCTATGAATATTGTGTTTACAGGCATGTTTTGCTGTTGGAAGTAAGAATTTCATTGTTCTGTTGTGGGTACACACTGACTTAATTGACAGGAAACAAAATGCTAATTTAATGAGTAACTTTTTGCTATTCTTAAACTAACCAAATTAATTTGTGGTAAAAATTTTAATCCCCATAAAAAAGAAACTTTCCAGAATTGATCTCAGATTGGTGTTTACCAATGCATCAGAGATCTGGGCAAGTGTATAACCTTAGACTATAGAGATACAGTGTAGAAACAGATCCTTCGGCCCAACAAGTCCACACCGACCAGCAATCACCCCATACACTTGCACAATCCTAAAACACTAGGGACAATTTACAATGTTACTGAAGCCAATTAAACTTGCACATCTTTGGATTGTGGGAGGAAACCGGACCACCCGGAGAAAACCCACGCGGTCACTGGGAGAACATACAAACTCTGTACAGACAACACCTGTAGTCAGGATCGAACCAGGGTGTCTGGCTGTAAGGCAACAGCTCTACCGCTGTGCCACTCCTAACCCTTTCACCATTTAATTTTCCACAACCTCTTTAAATTGCAGGATGGTGAAGGTTAGTTGTTAAAAATACCTTCAAGATTTCTCAAATTCCCAAACAGATCACAGAAGTTAATTCTGGAGCAGGATTTTCAATAATTTACATCATTCGAGCCAGTGGGATTAAAAGAAGTCTGGAACTATTCAGGGATAAATGCCAATCTTTCATAAAATATTACTGCAGAGAACATACATGAAGTTTGCCCACTACATTTCTGAAAATGATCTAAATAATTTCAGATAAGAATTTCAATAACCAGGGAAAAAAAATGCTGGTATCAATTTTAACTGTGTGTTTACCAAAACATGATGGAGAATTATCTAATACTCTCACCATTTAATTCCCACAATTTATTTAAATTATAGGCAATATTTTGGTGTTCTCAACTGGTTTCAAACTAGTAAAAATGTACGTGTAGCTGTAGGTTTAAAACTTTTCCTAAAGCATGTATATTATTATTAAGCATGGAACAAAACAAAAACAGGATATGCTACAACTTCAAGATACATTTTTAAAACACTATAAGTAACCATTACTGTTTTACCAGAGCAAGATTAACAAGATGGTGATATATCTTATCTTAGTATTTCCTTTGCTGCTGAGGTATTTGTTGGTGGCTGTTAATGTAATGCAGATGATACTTTTTTTCATTCCGACATACACCATTCCCACTCCCCAACAGTATCCACTCTCCTTCAAGGAATATAATCACTGTGGTCGCTTCCCCCCACCCCACTTCAAATGCCATCAGAATCTATCAATTCTGAAATAGATAAAAT
This sequence comes from Rhinoraja longicauda, assembly GCF_053455715.1. Taxonomy (NCBI): domain Eukaryota; kingdom Metazoa; phylum Chordata; class Chondrichthyes; order Rajiformes; family Arhynchobatidae; genus Rhinoraja; species Rhinoraja longicauda. The sequence continues at coordinate 46,112,620 of NC_135959.1, read as the reverse complement.
CATCTCAGATTGGGCAGCATGATGGCACAGCAGTAGGGATGCTGCCTTACAGCACCAGAGACCCGGGTTCGATCCTGACTACAGGTGCTGTCTGCACAGAGTTTGTATGTTCTCCACTTGGCTTTTCTCTGGAAGCTCCAGTTTCCTCCTACACTCCAGAGACATAAAGGTTTGTAGGTTAATTCGCTTTGGTAAAAATTGTAAATTGTTCCTAGTGTGTAGGATACTGTTCGCGCTAGTGTACAGGGATCACTGGTTGGCTTTGACTCGGTGGGCTGAAGAGCCTGTTTTCACGCTGTGTCTCTAAAAATCTAAATAAGAATTTCAATCACCAGAATAAAACTTCCTGGTATCAATCTTAATTTGAGTGTTTATGAAACTATATGAAAATTATTAGGTGAGTGGACATTAATTTTCCAAAACCATTTCTGCTGTGATTGATGGATCAGCACATTGATACAATCATAAAGAACGCCCATCAACGCCTCTACTTCCTTAAAAGATTTGGTATGTCACCGAATACTCTCTTGAACCTCTACAGGTGTGCAGCAGAGAGCATATTGACTGGTTGCATCGGGGCCTGGTTCGGCAACTCGAACACCCAGGAACAAAGAGGACTGCAAATAATGATGAACATTACCCGGTCCATCACAGGCTCCAACCTCCCCACCATTGAAGGGATCTACAGGAGTTGCTGCTTCAAAAGGCAGCCAGCATCATCAAGGACCCACACCACCCTGGCCATACTCTCATTTCACTCCTGCCATCGGGAAGAAGGTACAGGAGTCTAAAAACTGCAATGTCAAGATTCAAGAGCAGCTTCTTCCCTACAACCATCAGCCTATTAAACACTGTAATCTACAAATAAGCTCCAAACTACATAGACTTGGGGGCACTGAATTTGTCTTTGCACTATTATTGTGTGTGTGTGTGTGTGTGTGTGTGTGTATATACATATTTATTATACTATATATATATTATTTTAAACTTTATTGTTTATTTAGTGTTTACAGAGTACTATGTTTACATATCTGTTGTGCTTGTAGGAGCCATTTGTGTTTGTAATAGCTGTTTAGTGTATATTATTTTGTATCTTGCTGTATATGTAATCATCTCACGACACTTGGGGGTTAACGTACTGGGAGGAGTCAGAACTAGGTACTATCTAGGAATGCAGAGAGGGGATGCGTCAGACACGGAGAGGCCATGGTGAGATATAGTTCTTACCAGACCTATGATGAGATAAAAGCTTGGAGAGATACCAGACCTATGACGAGAGAAAAGCTGGGAGAGATACAGATCTGTTTGTATTACTACTTCAATAAATGACTAATTAAACTGAAACGTCTTTAAGATCTCTCTGTTGTTGGTTTGCATCAAGATTGATCACTCTACCTTCTGTGAAAAGGTGGCAAGCGGAGAGGACTTTATTGTAAGGACTGAAGTTGCCACTGCAACTAAAAGTAAGAACTTGGTCCATGAGTGAAAAAAGTAAGACCTATCTCTAAAGAGCCATTAAAGTAACAATTGGCTCTATGAGCTAGACTGGAGCTTGTCAATCGACTGGATGGAACAAGGATTGTTTTATTGCAAGCCTGAACCGAATTCCACAGACCAGGACAGGGTCGCTACCTGTGCTAATCTGACTAACGGAGATTGAAAACTTCGAAAGCCACGTGCGGGAAATAGTGAGTACAGCATTAAGGTGTATTGAAAAACTGCCACTAAAAACATTGGAATGCTGAGAACAAAGAAGTGATCTTGAGCATCGCTAGATATCAGTTTGTTTTGAATTCTTGTGAAGATACAACTTTACATCTACACGTCTTAAAGGGAGAGTGTACAAGTATGTCTGTGGTTAGACCTGATGTTCAGCCACAAGGTGGCGACATCAGAAAAGATTCTGAAACGGTGGAAAAGAGAATGATCAAACTCACAGCCAAAAGCTGTGAATTGCTCTTTGAGAAGCACGAGACGAGGAAAAACAAAAGATATAAACAAGCTAGCAGGTTAATGGAAGCCACGAAAGAGCTAATGAAATCAAGTGAAAATGTAAATGAAGTACGATCCAACTTGATTCAATTTAATCAGCTCAATGATGAAATCAAAGAAGAATACGAAACATTGATACAGTTATCACTGCCTGCAGATGAACTTGAAAAGCAAAATCAGTGGATGTACCGAACAGTGGACACCTACAATGGGTTTACACAAGATTCTAATGTGTGGTTATTCAAGATTGGTCATCAAACTATACACTACATTGCTGAGAGTGCTTCACGACAGAGTGGTGTAAACTTAGATATCATTGGACCTGAAGACAGTGCTTCAAATGTCTCAAACTCTAAATTGAGTCTCAAATCTCATTCTTCATCGTGTGCATCTTTGCTAGGATAAAAGCTAAGGCAGATCTGGCCGTTCTCGAAGAACAGATTGTCTATATGGAAGAGATTGAGGCACAAGAAGAACAATTGGAGGAAGAACAATTGGAGGAAGAACAGAAGAGACTAGGGGAAGAACAGAAGAGACTAGGGGAGTAACAGCGGAGAAGGCAGAAGGAACAGCTGAGAAGACAGAAGGAACAGCTGAGAAGACGGAAGGAACGATTGGAACTAGATGCTGCAATGGCAGCAACCAAGACAAGACTCAATGTACTTGATGCTATGAAATCAAGAAGCATCATCAGGGCATTTGAGAAAGGAGTGGAAAGAAAGACTAACGTTAACAGTGATATAACAGTGATATATCAGTGATATATATAACAGTGATATATTGCATTTTCTGGAGCAATATATAAAAGGTCAAGCAAAAGACATAGTCCGCAGCTGTCAACACTTACCTTCAGCCAGGGCTATCTTGAGGCAAGGAAGCTGCTTAAAGAGCTTTTTGGCAATGAACAGAAGATTGCCACTGCATATATGGCCAAGGCTTTGGCCTGATCAGCGATCCGATTTGAAGATGTGAAAGCATTGCAAGCATTCTCACTGTTCCTAAGAGGTTGTTGCAGTGCAATGAAACATCTCGCCTATATGCAGGAAATGAATTTCGCTTCCAATATGAAGATTATCCTTCTAAAATTGCCTTACAAGCTCAGAGACAAGTGAAGGGATAAGGCAGGTGAGATACAGGAAAAGCTTGGATATTGAGCTATATTTCCTGACCTGGTAGACCATAAAGAAACGAGTGAAGATACTATCAGATCCACTTTTTGGGAACATTCAGGAAGCTAAGCCAGTTGCAACTGTCAAAGGCCCTACCTTTGCTAAGGCAAGAGAAAAGCAGCAAACAGCCAGAAGCAGTTTTGCAATGACTGCAAAGCCTGTAGAAGCACAGGTGCAAGAAAATCTGACAACAAAGGAAATGAAAGCCGACGTACCTACCACCAAGCCCCAAGGTTCTTGTTTGTTCTGTAACAAAAGTGGTCACACATTGGGGATCAAGAGTAAAGACCGCTGGGCTGCTGGGCCCAAACGAAATATGAGGTGCTGTTCCTCCAATTTCCGGTGGGCCACACTATGGCACTGGAGGAGGCCCATGACAGAAAGGTCAGACTGGGAGTGGGAGGGGGAGTTGAAGTGCTCAGCCACCGGGAGATCAGGTTGGTTAAGGTGGACTGAGCGAAGGTGTTGAGCGAAACGATCGCCGAACTTCCGTTTGGTTTCGCCGATGTAAAGAAGTTGACATCTAGAGCAGCGGATACAATAGATGAGGTTGGAGGAGGTGCAGGTGAACCTCTGTCTCACCTGGATAGACTGTTTGGGTCCTTGGGTGGAGTTGAGGGGGGAGGTAAAGGGACAGGTGTTGCATCTCCTGCGGATGCAGGGGAAAGTGCCCGGGGATGGGGTGGTTTGGGTAGGAAGGGACGAGTGGACCAGGGAGTTACAGAGGGAACGGTCTCTGCGGAACGCAGAAAGGATAGGGGATGGGAAGATGTGGCCTGTAGGGGGTCCCGTTGGAGGTGACGGAAATGTTGGAGGATGATTTGTTGGATGCGCTGGCTGATGGGGTGGAAGGTGAGAACGAGGGGGATTCTGTCCTTGTTACGAATAGGGGGAGGGGGAGCAAGAGCGGAGCTGCGGGATATAGAAGAGGCCCTGGTGAGAGCCTCATCTATAATGGAAAAAAGGAAGCCCCGTTTCCTGAGGAATGAGGACATCTCTGATGCCCTAGTGTGAAACACCTCATCCCGGGCGCAGATGCGGCATAGACGGAGGAATTGCGAGTAGGGGATAGACTTTTTGCAGGGGACAGGGTGGGAAGAAGTGTAGTCCAGATAGCTGTGCGAGTCAATGGGTTTATAGTAGATGTCAGTCACTAGTCTGTCTCCTGTGATGGAGATGGTGAGTGTCCAGAAACGGCAGGGAGATGTCGGAGATAGTCCAAGTATATTTAAGAGCAGGATGGAAATTGGTAGTGAAGTGTATGAAGTCAGTGAGTTCTGCATGGGTACAAGAGGTAGCACCAATGCAGTCGTCGATGTAGCGGAAGTAGAGTTCGGGGATGGGACCAGTGTACGTCCGGAACAGGGATTGTTCAACTACCCGACAAAGACGCAGGCATAGCTAGGGCCCATGCGAATGCCCATAGCTACGCCTCTGGTTTGGAGGAAGTGGGAGGAGTCAAAGGAGAAGTTGGTAAGGGTAAGGACCAGCTCTGCTAGGCGGAGGAGTGGGTTAGTAGATGGGGATTGGCTGGTTCTACAGTCGAGGAATAAATGGAGGGCTTCAAGCCCATCCTTGTGGGGGATGGAAGTGTAGAGTGACTGAACATCCATGGTAAAGATGATGGAGTGGGGGCCTGGAAACCGGAAGTTATCGAGGACACGGAGAGCATGTGAGGTGTCTTGGACGTAGGTGGGGAGGGATTTGACCAGGTGAGATAGGATGAAGTCGAGGTAGGTGGAAATAAGTTTGGTGGGACATGAACATGCAGAAACAATGGGTCTGCCGGAACAGTTCTGTTTATGTACAAACAGATCTGTATCTCTCCAAGCTTTTCTTTCGTCATTGGTCTGGTATCTCTCCAAGCTTTTCTCTCGTCATAGGTCTGGTAAGAACTATAGTATAAGAAAATAACTGCAGATGCTGGTACAAATCGAAGGTATTTATTCACAAAATGCTGGAGTAACTTAGCAGGTCAGGCAGCATCTCAGGAGAGAAGGAATGGGTGACGTTTCGGGTCGAGACCCTTCTTCAGACTGATAAGAACTATATCTCACCATGGCCCCTCCGTGTCTGACGCATCCCCTCTCTGCATTCCCAGATAGTACCTATTTCTGACTCCTCCCAGTACGTTAGGCCCATATATGTATTCATCTCATGACAACCCCCAAGTGTCCAAAAATAATACAGCAAAATACAAAATAATATAATATGCTAAACAGCTAGTACAAACACAAATGGCTCCGACAGTGCTGTTGCAAGAACGAATTTAATTGATCCGTTTCGGGACATATGACAACACATTCTTCACTCTTGGATGTAGATTCAAAAGATCGATACTATAGAATTTCTCCATAGCCTTTAGGTTAACTCATCTGTGGTTAAAATGGAATGTATATTATGAATCTTATCTATTTCTGTTGATAAACTGTACACAAAATATTAGCGTCATAGAGACATACACCACAGAAATCGGTCTCATATCCTTCAAACCTTTCCTATCCATGTATCTGTCCAAATGTCTTTTAAAATGTTGTCAATTTAGTTTTCTGGTTTAACTTATTTGCCTCCACCCAAGTGGCAATTCTGCCCAAATGGCAGGAGCCCTGAATTAAGGAAATTAAATTAAGTCTGCTGCTGTAGAACTGAATGAACGGCTAACTTCTGAACATTATGCATACTTTCAAAAAATCATCACTGCTGCTCTTACATTGTCCTCCACCATAATTCACGGTAGTTCGTTACAAATATATTTCAGCAAAAAATAACATTTATTTTGGCAAGCTTTCCAAAAATAAATAAATTCAGTTAAGAACAATGCATTGAATAAAATAGGGCTGCAAAGATCATTTTTACAGCCATCTGCAAACCAGCTTGTGGCTGTAGTTCAGACTCTGCACAAACAGTTAAGCAGGCAGTCCAGTCTTGAATAAACTTGCATCATCTGAAAGGCAAGAACAGCCACACATAGGACAAGTTGTCCTGGGTTCAGCTCTCGAGGCATTTGGAAAGCATTTAGGAGAATTATTCTCATAATTTGCACATGGTTAACCAGCGTGATATTTTTCAGAGCCAACCATTTCAGCGTTGAGCAGCTGCAAGTCTTGTGGGCTTCTCCACCTCCCATCCAAGGAATAAAATACTCAAGCCTCCTGACTAAAAACATTCCATTAATTAATAGTTTAACAGCAAAAACCTTCTCTGCTGCCAGAACAATTATTGTGAGCACAGCATGAGTAAAAACTGAGACAGTTAAACATCATATAACACATCAGTCTGAAGAAGGGTCTTGACCTGAAAAGTCACCTATTCCTTTTCTCCAGAGATGCTGCCTGACACGAGTAACCCGAGTTACTCCAACTATCATATAACACGCTGCAGACTCAAGAGACCACAGATGCTGGAATCTTGAGCAAAACACACACTGCTGGAGGAACTCAGTGGGTTATCAGTGGATCGACCGCAAAAAAATTCACTATAGGAACGGTAACCAGTTATAGATATAGCATGGAAACGGCCTTTTGACCCACTGAATGGACACTGACTAACAAAAACCTGTTCACAAAGTGTTGGAAAAACTCAGCGGGTCAGGCTGCACTTCTGGAGAACATGGATGGGTGACGTTTCGGGTCAAGAACCTTCTTGGAATGGATTCTGCTTCAGAACCTCCTGACAAACACCACTCCCGTATGGTTAAAATCAGTCTGAAGAAGAGTCCTGACCCAAAACATCACCTATCCGTGTTCTCCAGGGATGCCCCTGACCTGCTGAGTTACTCCAGCACATCTTTTTTTGTGCAGTCCATTTTTTCTACAATCACCTGTTCTGTTCACACTAGTTCTATGTTACCCCACTTTCCTTTCCACTCCCTACATACTAGGGGCAATTTACAGAGTCCCATTATACTACAAACGTCTTTAGAATGTGTGAGAAAACCGAAGTACCCTGTACCGAAGTACCCAGAGGAAACCCATGGAGAATGTGCAAACTCCACACGCAGTCAGTACCAGATGTCAGGATCAAACCCGTGTTTCTTGTGCTGTGGGGCAGTTGCTCTACCACTGCGCCACCATACTTAATGACCAGGTGCTGTCTGTGCCACCTCAACAGAAATTTCTGGGAACAATCCAGCCTTAGCCAACCCAATGTGGTTAGACAATATTAATGATTGCTTGAAGACACATGGAACTGCAGATGCTGGAATCTTGAGCAAAACACAAAGTGCAATAGGAACTCAGTGCGTCAGGTTGCATCTGTGAAGGGAATGGGCAGGCGACATTTTGGATCGGAACCCTTCCTCTGACTCTCCTGACGTGAAACGTCGCTTGTTCATTCTCCCTACAGATGCTGCCTGACCTGCTGAGTTCCTCCATCACTTTATGTATTAAACAATGCATCATAATTCATTTTTGCCCATTTCATCAAGAGTAAATTCAGATTCTAGAGCAAATTATATGTCAATTATTTATTATATCTATAATTTATATTGTAATATTATATATCAATTATATATATTGAATTATGTCAGCTGACTGGATAGCACGCAACAAAATGCTTTTCACTGTACCTCGATACACGAGACAACAAACCAAAATAAAACTGGGGAATTTTTTTAAATTAAATCAACTCCACTTCGCTCTCCTTACCTCTGGTCTAACTATCCTTTTTCACCCTACAGCAAGCCCAAGGTATTTATATTTTGAAAATGCAGTAACATGCCACTTGCAGAGCATATATTAAGTACATTAAAACTCTTAATGTCTTTCATATTTATCTTTAAATATATTCGGAGTTAATCTTAAGAGTTGATGTTGAACAGGCTTTTCATGAATTGACAACATAATGCACATACATGAAATGTCATGGTGTAATTTTTAATCTAGCAGTAATGAAATATTGAATTGTGGCAAGGGAACCAGAAAAAGGGGAAACCATGCTTTACTTGAACTTTTACAAGCACTATCCAGGCACACATCAGAGAGAAAGAGTTATAAGTACTTATGGCTGCCTCACAGGACCCAAAAATTCCAGCTGTCATGCTTACATTTCTAGCTCTGGATTTATTTACACTCCCTGGTTCTGCAATAGCTGCGTAAATTCCAGAAGTATTACAGTTATGTAGATCGCAGATACATGTTGCTAGTCAGGATTAGTTTGACAACCTCAAAAAAATCATACAAGGCAGTACAAAACTAGCTGTATAAATGCTAATTACATATAAAATTGGGAATTAATGATACATGTATAATTTTCTATTGATTAAAGTACTGTTAACTGCAGAAACTTTGCAATTGGTAAGAAAATAATCCAGGATGCTCCCCAAATCAGCAAAATAAAAACTATGTAACCTTTGAAAATAGAGTTCTTTATTATCAGTTTAAAATTTACAAAATTTACACTAATTCATCAGTTTTCACCTTGAATATCGAATACAGTCCATAACTCCCTGAAAGTGGTGATACAAATAAAGTAGTAAAGGTGGCAGCTTGCCTTCATTGGTCAGGGTATGGAATATCAGAGTCACAAAGTAACAATGTAGCTTTATAGGACTTTGGTTAGGTTGCATTTGGACTACTGCATGCAGATCTGGTCACCCCAATACAAGAAGGATGTGAATGCTTTGGAACGGGTGCAGAGGAGGTTAGCAGAATGATGCCTAGATTAGGGTATATTAGCTGGAAGGAGAGGGACAGACTTGGATTGTTTTCTCTTGAACAATGGAGGTTATGGAGAGACCTGACAAAAGTATATAAAATTATGAGAGGCATAGACAATCAGAACCTTTTTCCCCGGATGAAAATATTACTGGAGGACATAGCCTTAAGGTAAGAGGGCTGAAGTTTACAGGAGATGTTTAGTTTAGTTTATTATTGACACGTGTACAGAGGTACAGTGAAAAGCTTTTGTTTGCATGCTATCCAGTCAGAAAAGACTATGCATGAACACAATTGAGCCGTCCACAGTGCACGGATAAAGGATCCGTGGGAACATTCAGTGTGAGATATAACATTGAAGTCCGATAAAGTCTGATTAATGGTAATTCAAAGGTTTCCAATGAGGTAGATAGATCAGGACCACATTCTAGCTGATGAGAGGACCTTTCAGTTGGTTGATAACTGCTGGGATGAAACTATTCCTGAATTCCTGATGCGTTTTCAAACTTCTGAAAAATCCTCATTAATTTTACTTTATTTTAATCATCACGTTTGACGGTATGTTATAAATATATAAACCTATAACCCTATTGTAGGAAAGATGTTAAGCTGCAAAGGATGCAGAGAAAATTTACGAGGATGTTGCCATGACTCGAGGGTCTGAGCTACAGGGAGAGGTTGAGCAGGATGGGACTTTATTCCTCGTAGGAGGATAGGGGGTGATCTTATAGAGTTGTATAGAATCATGAGAGGAATAGAAAGGGTAAATGCACAGTCTTTTACTGAGAGCAAATGAGAATAAACTAGAGGACATCGGTTTAAGGGGGGGGGAAGTACTAATAGGAACCAGAGGGGCAACCTTTTTGTTTACACAAAGGGTGGTGGGTATATGAAACGAGCTGCTTGAGGAGATAGTTGAGATAGGTACTATCACAACATTTTAAAAACATTTTGACAGTTATAGAGGGAAATGGGCCAAATGCAGACAGGTGGGACTAGTGTATGTTGGTTGACACGGGCAAGTTGAGCCGAAGGGCCTGTTTCCTCGCTGTATGACTTTAAACACGAGGAAACGAAAACAAGACAGATCACATGCAATGCCACCAAATCATAAATTTACACAAAGCTGTATTTCACAAAATGGTTACTGGATTTAAGAATTAGTATAACCTTCCTTTAAATTTGACTTAATTGCCAATTGATTTTGTTTCTACAATACTGGGATTATTAGAATTGCAAAAATAAAAAAGGACTCAGATGCCAAAGAAAATGCAAACCTTGTTTTAGTTGCTAAAAATTTTCACACAACAGTAATGCTGATGGAATCCTCTCCCAGGAGTTTGTTGAAAACTAAACTACGCAGCTTTAATCCATGCCTACGCCATAGCAAGTAATATAAAACACACTTTGGCTCAGTATAACATTTCTGTTTTGCTTTGGATTGGAGATATTCCCAATAGAAATCGTTCCTTTGCCTCAACTCACCACACAGGGTCTTCATCTTGCTGCTAATGGGAGCCAGTTTAAAATGTGACGTGTTTGTGAAGAAAGAAAAACTAAACGCATTTATATGCTTTTCACAATCTCAGAATGCTCCAAATGTTATACTGTAGAAGTGACCACTGCTACAATGTTATACCTAGCAAGATCCCATTAACAACAGCACAAACTCTAGCAGATGTTGTACTTGAGAATAATGAATCATAGAACTTAGGGATTATGATTATCATATAAATCACAAATAAATATTATCCAACAATACTGCTGTTTGAAACTATCCTTAGAGCATTTAATTTTACCACTTGTGGAGATTGTTCTAGTCGACTGTATCAGCAAATATAGTGAGTTTGAATCAGATCAGAGTAGGAAGAAAGACTAAAGTTGGGCTCAGTATTGTTTTGCATAAATAGGGTTGCTTAGCACATACAGAACCATTTCCGACAGTCTGAAATATATCAGGTAGCCTCTAATCTGCAGAGTTTCACAAAACTTCACAGTAATTTTATCAACCACACAAATGTGTTCTGCTCAAGGATTTAAAAAAAATGTATCCCCCATGAGGGCAATAGATAGAATAGATCCAAAGTAGGGGAATCAAGAACCAGAGGACATAGGTTCAAGGCAAGAGGGGGAAAGATTTAATAGGAACCTGAGGGGCAACTTTTCCCACACAGTGGGTGGAGGGTATTTGAATCAAGCTGCCAGAGGAGATAGTTGAGATAGATATTACAACAACATTTAAAAGACATTTATACAGCGACATGAATAGGAAAGGTTTGGAGCAAAGATACTAGAGTAACAAGATGGACCACTCCGTTGAAATCGGCAACACTGAAGTGCAGTACGCAAAGGAGCCATGTTAGTAGGCAAAACCCGCCATTCGTTATGCCTCTCGTAGTGTAATCAGTGTTTTGGGGGAACAGTATGTGTGATGATACCATTTAAATGAAGAATATATCTCATCTATCAATTCACAGATTTTTGTTATTTTTCTTTTTAAGTTTCTGCAAGTTTCTGCCTACTAAAATGGCGTCATGACATACTAGGGTTTTTAGGGGCGAGTGGTCTATCTTGTTCCTCTAGTATCTTTGGTTTGGAGGGATATTTGCCAAACGGGGGCAGGTGGAACTAGCGTAGATGGGGCAACAGTCGAAATGGGCGAGTTGGGCCAAAGGGCCTGTTTCCGTGCTGTATGACTTGATGTATGACTATCTGAAAACGGTCACCATGTATGATTGGACATCTTTACAAGGTTAGATAGAGTTGTAGGAGGAAATTTTGTGCTGTAGAATCATACAGCATGGAAAAAGGCCCTTTAGCCTAACTTGCCCGCGCTGCCCAAAATGCCTCATCTACACTTGTCCCACCTGCCTGAATTTGGCCCATATTCCTCAAGATTAGAGCTTGAAGGATTAGGTTGAAAAGGACAGGCTCTTTTCTCTACAAAAGCAGGCTGAAAACGTTCATGTTGCAAATTGCTAAGGCTGGATTTTTTTTGTGACTCCACTGGTAGAAGGCCACTAATCCTAGAAGGACGCATTTATTTGTATTTTTTTCTATTCTTTAAGTATTCGTAGATGCCCCATCTTTGCTCGTTCCATTTACCCACGTTTGGTACTTATCTTTCTAAACCTTTCCTGTACATTTACCTGGCCAAATGCCCTTTAAATGCAGTTTTGTTATACCTGCCTCAACTACCTCCTCTGGCAGCTTGTTCCATATACCCACCACCATACAAGTTAAAAAGTTGCCCCTCAGGTCCTTATTAAATTTTTCAGCTCGCACCTTTGTCCTCCGGTTCTTGATTCCACAACCCTGGGTTAAAGACCACCCCATCTATGCCCCTCGTGATTTTATACGCCTCTATAAGATCACCCCACCAAAGAATAAAGTCACATTATGCCCAAACTCTTCCTATAGCTCAGGTTCCCAAGACCTGGCAACATCAGTGTAAATATTTTCTGCACTCTTTCTAGCTTAATGACATCCTTCCTGCAGCAGAGTGACCAAAACAAATCTAAATATTACTCAGGTCCCTTTTTCAATGTGATACTTACCAAATGTCTTTTGAAAATCCATATATACAATATTCCACATCACCTCCTAACTACATCCTCAAAACACCTCTTGGCAGTATCAAAATTTGTTTCCCTTTCATAAAACTATATTGACTCTGCCTAATTATTGTTTCGTTTAGTTTTGAGATAATGCACGGAAATAGGCATTTCGGTCTGCCGCGTCCATGCAAACCAGCGATCCCCGTACACTAACGCTATCCTCCATACTCGGGACAATTTACAATTTTTACCCAAGCCAATTAACCTATAAACCTGTACATCTTTGGAGTGTGCGAGGAAACCGGGCATCCGGAAAAACCTACGCAGTCACGGCGAGAACGTACAATATCCGTAATGACAGCACCCCTTAGTTAGGATCTGACGCTGTAAAGCAGCAACTCTACCACTGTGCCACCAATTATATTGCAATTTTCTAAATGCCCTGCCACTATATTCGTAATTAGAGATTCTGATAGTTTACTGACAACTTTTATGACTTTTGCTTTTAATTTATTTGTTTTTCATACTGTGTGTACACTGGCAGAGCCAGTGTTTACTGACCATCCCAAATAGCTCTTAAAATGGTAGTGAGTAACCACATTGAACTGCTGCAGACTTCTGATGAAAATATTCTCATGGTGCCATTGTACAGGAAGCTCCAGGATATATACCAAGTGATGGCAAACCAACAACAATCTTTCCAAGTTGCAACTTGAAATGGAAACAGTTGATCCAGTATTCACATCTGCATCTCTCCTCTTTAGTGAGGAAGGGAGTTTAAGAAGAACCGGGGGTTTTAACATCCGTGCCCTCAAGGTTAGCTGCAGGAGACACCTGGGGCGTGTTCACGCCGAGTTCATGCCGACCAGCGATCCCGGTGGACTAGCACTTGGGACAATTTACAATTTTTACCAAAGCTAATTAATCTACAAACGTATGATTTTGGAATGTGGGAGGAAACCGGAGCTTCTGGAGAAAACCCACATGGTCACGGGGAGAACGTACTAACTCCATACAGATAACACCGTAGTCAGGATCGATCCTGGGTGTCTAGTGCTACACAGCAGCAGCATTAGCACTGTGTCACTGCCGCTTTTTACCACTTATTCCTCCTGCTTCAATCATTTACTTCTTGCCACTATCTTCCTTTGGTACTCAGTTCTTGAAAATCTTACAACCATTGCATTACATTTGAGGCCAGTGAATGGTTTATTTCCTGGCAGTACTCAAAGCATGACATCTTATAAAGTAATCACACATGATCAAAAGGTAGCATTGGCGAGGCATACCTGTTCACATCCAGCATTCACCAATTCTTGAAGCATCTGCCTGTTTACTTCAACACTGATGGATTGACCCGACTCATTTGCAAATGGCATCAGGGAGTTTCTGATTTCACGGAGAGCCTTCTGATAAGGGCCAAATTTTGGGACAGGTCGCATCTGTTGCTGTCTGGTGGCATCTTTTCCAGCAGTGGCTTTCGGATCAAGTTGGACTTCGCTGTTAGAGCCAACATTCAAACCCTGATTTGAAGATTTAGACGGTTGCTTCAATCCCTCCCGAATTTCCTGTAGTCTTTGGCGGCTGTTTCCAGCATATGAAGTGGCTGGAAATGTCTTTGGCCTCATCACAGAAACAACTTTTGCTTTTCATAAATAAGATCTTTTTGCAGGTTTTTTTGAGGCAGATTTTCAGGAAGTTTTAATAGTTTGCTGCAATCAAAGATGTTCACTCGTGGTCTTGCAATTTACGTTAATTTCATTCTCATGGGCATCTGAAACGTAGAAGAAAAGAGTGTAATATTTTTTTTAATGCAATATTTTCTAAGGAAACATTTAATTGTATTCATATTAATTGTATTAATATTTAATTTTTCTTTGCATGCATCTGCAAGTACGTGCACATGTGCACGAATCTTCCAACAACTCAACAAAAAGGTTGAAAGATCCAAAGTTCCAAGTATATTTCCAAACAAACTGTGAAAAATGTGTATATTTTCAAAAACTGCCAAGAACATCCTGTACTTAGATGCCCATGTAGCTAATTGCCCTATGATTAAGAAAGCACAGTTTCCCTGCGCTAATATTTCCCCTCTTTTTTCCTGCTCTCTTAAAAGTTCCAAACTCTTGATAGAAAAAAAGGTTGGACAATTTCTGGGGGGAGGGGTCCTTTTAAACATGGACCCAGGAGGCCTTCACTGCCAAGTTTCACCTTGTCCTTGCCAAGTGACCACCAAGCACAATTTCCAGCAGGATATTCTGGTTGGCAAAGAGAAGAATTCAAGCTTGTTTTTATCTCTTTTCCTAGCCAAGTGTTGAGGCCCCTCCAATCCTTTATTTCTGAGAAAAACAAAAACTATTTCAGTAAGCAGTGAATTCCAGTGAATTACTTATGAATTCCAGTTACTTCTGACACAAACACCAATTCATTTTGTTTAAAGATTTGTTTTAAGGATAGTAGTTCGAGTTAAAGTTAGCAAACTACTTAGTCCTTATGCTTGTGCATAAGCAGAGTGACGGCACCGTGGTGCAGCGATAGAGTTGTTGCCTTGCAGCGCCAGAGACACGGGTTTGATCTTGACTATGTGTGCTGTCTGTATGGAGTTTATGTTCTCCCTGTGGCCGTGTGGGTTTTCTCCGAGTGTTCCGGTTTCCCCCCACATTCCAAAGACATACAGGTTTGGAGGTTAAATAGCTTCGGCAAAAATTGTAAATTGTCCCTGGTATGTGTAGGCTAGTGTATGAAATGGTCGGTGCGGACTCGGTGGGCTGAAGGATCTGTTTCCGAAAGTAAACTAAAGTAGGTTGCCATCTCCGATGCTCCTTAATTTTAAGATGATCAGGCAGAGACCACCAAGAATCAATAAGAATATTATTCTCCCAGTCTCCTGCGAGGCAGCTTTGAGTTTTCTCTCTCCTGGAAGGAGAAATATTAGAACCACAAAATTGGAAATGTTGACCTGGGAGAAGATGCTGACATTAGTTTTGCCAATGAAACTGGACAGCTTTTTGGATGGTGTTGGGAGTTAGTTTCCCAGTGCTTTTGGAGAGCCTGCTGGAAGTAGGTCATGTTTCTAAAGTATACAGGAGAGCCTAGATCACTGCTGTCTAGTAGACCATAAGCATCGTGCTAGTCTGAGTTTTGATCTTCGAACACTTCTACTCAAGTGACCAAAGGCTGTGCTGGATGCGGTGGCTGCAGTGATGAATTTCTTTGCATTTGCCTGCTTTCATTGAGGATTGGCTCCAATCTATGAAAAACTGATCCACATTTTCCAGAATATTGTCAGGTATTATGCAATGGGACGTTGGTAGAGACATTCCTTTTATGGAGGATCAATGCAAGGCCCATTCTCTCATACACTTTAATGATAAAACTTGGCGCTTGGTTACAGAGTGTGAATGTATTCAAGTGCCATCCGCATAGTGCAGTTCGTTGAATGAGTGTGGAATGACAGTAGTTAAAGAGTGGAGATGATGTAGACTAGACGGTTTCCCATTCCATGTACTGGTTAGGCCATGTTCATAAGTCATAGGACCAGAATTAGGCCATTCGGCCCATCGAGTCTAATCCGCTATTCAATCATGGCTGATCTATCTTACCCTCTCAAACCCATTCTCCTGCCTTCTGCCCATAACCTTTGACACCCTTACTAATCAAGAAACTGTCAATCTCCGCTTAAAAAAACCCCCAATGATTTGGCTTCCACAGCATTCTGTGGAAATAAATTTCACATATTCACCCTCTGGCTAAAGAAATTCCTCCTCGTCCACTTTCAAAGGTACTTCCTTTTATTCTAAGACTGTGCCCTCTGGATCAAGACTCTCCCACTAATGGAAACATCCTCTCCACATCCATTCTATTCAGGCCTTTCACTATTCAGTAAATTTCAATGAGATTTATCATTCTTACCCTTATCCTTCTAAACTCTAGCGAGTACAGGCACAGAACTGTCAAGCGCTCATTATACATTAACCCAATCGTTCCTGGAATCATTCTCATAAACCTCTGGACCCTCTCCAATGCCAGCAGATCCTTCATCAAATATGGGGCCCAAAACTGCTCACATACTCGAAATGCAGTCTGACCAGTGCCTTATTAAAGCCTCAGCATTACATCCCTGCTTTGATATTTTAGTCCTCTCGAAATGAATGCTGCCATTGCATTTGCATTCACTTTTCTTACTACCAATTCAACCTGCAAAGCAACCTTTTGGGAATCCTGCACCAGCACTCTAAAGTTACTTTGCACCTCCGATTTTGGAATCCTCTCCCCATTTAGAAAATAGTTTACACCTTTATTCCTACTACCAAAGTGCATCACCGCACACTTTGCTACGTTGTATTCCATCTAGGTCTATGGTAGCAGGAAGCTTATTTGAAGCAAAGAACAAACTTGCAGTAAAGAAGATTGTTGTGCCAATGAATGACACAGCTTTGCATTACCCAGTTCTGCATTGCGATTGGGAAATGGTGGATTTGCTGGTTAGATCTTTGACACCTCATTATTGTAGAAAGTTTAGAAAGGAGAACAAAGCTACAGTTAGGATAAAAATTGCTCCAGGGGTTTTTGTTGCTCATTTTGTACCCATGGTCCATTTGACCATGTGTTGAGCTGGAGCAAGATAGGAGCAGATAGTGTGTTGATGAAATGAGGTTAGGGAAACATACATTGTAATTTCAGTTAAGAAGGTCCAAATGCTCTACCCAGCAGACACTGACTACCTTGCTATCTTTGATGATCTCTTCTGTTCTTGGCATAGATATATAATCTTGTCAGCACTGAAGAATCGTGCACAAAGTTGTGAGCAAGTTGCTGGATCTCCTGCATTCTTTCCAGTAAAGATCTATTGTTTAAATCTGAGATTTGTTTCTTTAAGGATTTGAAACGTTTTCTTGTGGGACACATTAGAGCCTCATGGAAGTTACTGTGGATCCAAATGTTTGCCAGTCATATTGTACTGTTTTCTATCTATCCTGTGGAATTCCTTTATCTACCTATAGGGTGGGCTAGGGCAGCAGTTAATTTCTCTGTGAATTCCTCAATATATCATCACTCTGGCATATAAGGTAGCAAAATATGTCTACAGTGAAACCCAGGCCAAAACAACCACAATAACTCTGAAATATTTGATTATTTTGTTTTAACTTAATTTGCATTTCATTCCCTCATTTAAACCATTTGTCAAGAAATGCAAAAGTATGGATGGTAATTGGCACATTCCTGGCAAGTCTATTACTAAGCAAACTGATTACTGACAGTAAGTCAGAATAGTTTGTTATGTCATTGGAAGCATATCGCCATCTCCTATTCTACAGATTCTGTTGCAGCTCATGTCTTCAAACTGAATCAGAAGGCTTTTGAAAGCATCCGTTTTCATCTTTCTGTCAATTACACTGTAATTAGATATTCTGTATATATTAATTTTTTGATTGACCAGCATTGTACATTGGTTCCTGCATTCTAATAATAATCCTTCCTGGAGTTACAGCACAACTTTAAAACCTTGCATTCTCTTTCAGAGACAGAGGCAGAACTCTTTAGAATAGTCACTATTTATAGGGGGCGAAAAAGGAAGCTCTCCCACATTCAGACAGTGCCAAATGCACTGTGATTGGACAACAGGGACGATATTTGCTTGTTCTGGCTCCAGGCAGACAATGTTAGTTATTTCCTTTCTCTGAAATGGCCACACCACCAAAAAAAAAACTTGTCGCAATTAGTGAGCCATACTTTGCTGTCAGGGAACGCAAAACAATGAACTTTTTTAATCCTCTGGTTTGGAGTAATGTTATTAAGAGTATCCACGAAACCTCACATACTACAATTTCAAAAAGACAGCAGAGAAAAACAAAATCAATAATCAGCGCAACAACATGAATATTACACAATGGAATGGGAAGAGTGGGGGTGGAGGCAGGAAGAGGTGGCCATGGCAGTACAATTATAGCTTCATATATTAAATATCACACAATTATTTCATGGAATCTATAAGAAATAAAGTATAATCAGATGACGACCACTCAACTAATTGTCTCAATCAAGTAATATATTGCTTCTCTTTTGATCTGTTAAGTAAGCTCATAATTTAAACAAATTGCCCTTTGTTTTATCTATTTTGGAATAATAAAAATATAACAGTATTTATACTAAACACAAAATAGTACAGGAGAGCTCTGCAGAAAAAATGTGAGCAGTGCATTTTATAACAAGCTTAGGCAGGTTATTGCAATATTTCTTTTATCCATGAGTGAATCGGTTTAGTCAGTAATGTAAATTAAAGGGAGGGAACTTGCTTGCAATGACTTGAATAGGAAAAAAAACAAATTTGTTACACTTGTTAATTAAAAGCACTTCCAATTCACAAGCACAACAGCTTACTAATTGTTTTCAGGCATTAATACAAATTTTGCAGTAAGACTCGATGACAGATGTTTATTATTTGTTTTAATATAATATAAATAATATATTATAATAATATATCATTTAATATAATGAACATTTGTTTAAATGTAGCTACCATAACATAACACACTGGGTCCTGCGGATCTTGAGGACTGTCACATTATGGGTCTTGGTTGCTTTTTAAAAAATCGGTTGAATTACTAGTTCCTTTTTGATTGGCAGTTAATTCTCTTTCGGAAAATGGGCTTTTGTGGCATGATACTTGTTGTGGTGAAGAGGCTTGCATGCCCCCATGATTCCGAGAGCGATGCCGTCGGAAACATTAGATTCTGGTAGGGCCACCCACGGCGGTAAGGTCGAGGATGAGGGTCCAGACAAAGAACGATCGAACCTACAAGACCTCAACGGCGGACCAGGCAGACAAAGTTATCTTGAACTCAACGGCTGTGAAGGCAGATGAAGGCTGCGACAGATCGATCAGCTCCAATCATCTTGGTTCTCTTGCCATTGGAATTAGTTGATTGATTTGTGAAGGACCGTGTGCTTCTTGGAGTGCAACATCAAGTACATGTTAAATAAACACACGCACAGGTGTCTTTGTTCTGTGAGTGGCAAGACTTTCGGCGATCAGGGAAGGGCGACAGGAGCAGGCTAGGTGATGGCTGAAGCTCCTAGTCAAGAGCCGGCAATGAAGCGGTGAATACTTGATTCAATCGCTCAACTTTGGACAGAGGCAGGAAAGTTGTAGCAGTATTCATGTCTAAGCAGCCCTGTTTAGGATCCAATCTGCTCATCCTAAACTGGGAAGGGGCTAGAAAAGGTGCCCTAAAAATTGTCTGCTTCACCTCATCTGGTCTGGAAAGCCACATCCAGAGGGATCACCATCATGCGGTCGAAAACCATACTATGACAACCAAAGCCCGATCTGACATCTGGAATTACCTGCCCTGAATGCCGAAGAACTTTCAAAGCCAGGATTGGACTCATAAGCCACCTGAGAGTTCATAAAAACAACGGAACGTAGACCATCATCCTCGACCTCGAGGGATAGCCACGATGACGACATAGAAACTATTGCACGTTATCAAAGATAATTCTCTTGTAAAACAAGAATCAGAGTCCTTGTTATCACTTTTATACAACTAAATTGATAGACAACGTATAAAATTATATATTCATATATTGAATCTAATCATGCTCGAGCTATTTTCTACATTGCGCTATTACTTACAATTAACATGCTTGAAAACCAAATATTATGTAAACATTAAAAATCAATTCAGTTGCTACATTTTTCTTTCTCTTTTCAACAAATTTATGCCAAAATTTTCCTTACACAATAGCTTGTTAGCATTCATTCCAAGGAAACTATCAAATTGAAGACATTTGATATCCTTTGTCACTGTGTTGAATAGATACTGATGCCCTGTCCTAACTTATGCAACACTTACTAGTTTGAGAACGTATATTCACATTGCCAATCATTAGCCCCATATTTGCTGAGTATAGTATTGTTAGATGTTCATCCTTAACTGCTGACCAAAAAGTACTTGCTAGCAATTCAACAAATTAAAGAAAGCAACCAAGGCCTTTGATGGCAGCCCTCAAGATCCACTGGACCCAGTTCAAACGTCGTGTTCTCTAGGACTTTGACGGCAGCACGGTGGCGCAGCGGTAGAGTTGCTGCCTTACATTGCCAGAGTCCCGCATTCGACCCTGACTAAGGGGGACTGTCTTTATCCCTGCACAGTCTGCAGGAGGGTTCCAATTTGAACCATCGCCTATCGTTGTCCTCCAGATTTGATGTCTGACTTGCAGAGTTACTGCAGCACTGTGTTTTATTGCTGATGCAAGTACCGTTACAGAGCTGAAAACTTTCATGTCTATATTGTGCAAATGTTTTCTGCCAGTCTCATTTACCATATTATTCTCCTGTACCTTATGTACATTTAAATCACCTCTGATGTGCTCCACAATAATTAAAGTTACTTCTTTTTGAAAACATTGATAACATTTATTGTTCAACTGCTAATGCCCCAGGTAATATTTTAAAATAATTTAAAGATTGTTAGAAATCAGATAATTGTAGTTAGCTTAATGAAGCATAAAACCACATTCTACATAAGCTTCCGGCCATAAACAGAAAAATCCACCAATGCAAAGAGATGAAAAAGAGTAAATTTACCCGGAAGTTGAAATCCAAGTGATAGTCAATTTGGACAAATGTTTTTAAGTTGACAAGTTTTCGGGGGTACAGTGATGGCTAGCAAATATGTTGCTGTTCAATTATTGACATCGCCAATCAAACTGTCATATCATATCATATATATACAGCCGGAAACAGGCCTTTTCGGCCCTCCAAGTCCGTGCCGCCCAGCGATCCCCGCACATTAACACTATCCTACACCCACTAGGGACAATTTTTACATTTACCCAGCCAATTAACCTACATACCTGTACGTCTTTGGAGTGTGGGAGGAAACCGAAGATCTCGGAGAAAACCCACGCAGGTCACGGGGAGAACGTACAAACTCCTTACAGTGTAGCACCCGTAGTCAGGATCGAACTGAGTCTCCGGCGCTGCATTCGCTGTAAAGCAGCAACTCTACCGCTGCGCTACCGTGCCGCCGTAACCTTCTCTAAGGTTTTGCATTACTTTGGGTGTATGTACTCTGGGAAAAGTCATACCTTTGTTTTTAAAAAGCAAACTAAAACATCGATTAACAGATATACATCTTACATTATCATTATTTTGGATTATAATTTGGATGTAGATTGTTACAATGAAATACAAATGTACAACATGCATTAATAATTTTGCAAGTTTAAAATATGCATTAAATTCAACATGAAAATGAACACTAATGTTAACAAAGATAGACACAAATTGGTGGAGTAACTCAACGGATCAGGCAGCATTTCTGGAGAAATGTCTGAAGAAGAGTCCCGACCCAAAAAGTCACTCACTCTTTTTCTCCAGAGATGCTGCCTGACCTGCTGAGTTACTCCAGCACTTCGTGTCTATCTTTGTACAAACCAGCATCTGCAGTTCTTTGTTTCTACTAATGTTAACAATACTAACTGTGGGATTTAACCAATACGAGAACACAAGAAATAACAGCAGATCTAGGCTGTTTGCTCCTTTCAACCTGTGCCTCCATTCATTTAGACCATGAATAAATGTCTCTATCAACTATGGAAAGACACCAAGTGTTGGAGTAACTCAGCAGGTCAGGCAGCATCCCTGGTGAACATGGATAGGTGCCATTTCGGATTGGGGCCCTTCTTCAGATACCTTTCTGCATCAGCTTTGTGTATTCAAAAATCTATCAACTCCTGCCTTTGAACAACAGCAGGCCTCTCGGGCACAAAATTCCAAAGTCACAAGGGTAAGATTGCAAAGAATAGATTTCAAGCACTGATCTTTACAGTACCCACCAGTTACAGTTTGCCATCCTGCAAGAGTAATTTATTCCTGCTCTATTTTCCATCCGATTACCAATCCAATGAGCTCCTATGTGGAGCAACAATCTCTCAGACAGCTTTCATTTTGAAACTTCAATTATACTACATTTATCCAGGTATTTTTCAACTTCCATGTTTTGTCAAACATTGATTATCTACGTGGCCAGTTTGACTCAAATAAAAATTAAATTCTAGTGTTTTCTCTACTGGTGATAAACATAGCACAGTTTATCACAGCACAGGAACAGCCCCTTTGGCCCACAATGCCTGTGCCGAACACGATGCCAAGACCATCATTTGTCTATCTGCACATAACCCATATCCCTCCATATCCATGTGCCAATCCAAAAGATGCCAATCTCATCCGCCTACACACGATCCATATCCCTCCATCCCCTGCATATCCACCGCCCTTCCAAATGTCTCCCAAATACCATTATCATATCTGCTCTAGATGTCAGGTCAACCAGCTGAGAGCTCCCCATTTTCTCCCTCCTTCCCAAGTGCTAAAGTTACAAAAAGAGAATAAAGCATTATGATTCCATTATTCGAAAGAATGTTGCCAAAAATATTTTCACTCTTCTAATAAATTAAAAACATCCCTCTTTCGATTGGAGTTTCATTTTCTCCCTTATTACTAAGTGCTCAAGTTACAAATAGAATAGCGAATTGAGTATCGATTATCTGAAATAACTTTGCTAATTTCACTTCGGATAAATTGAAACCACCCCTTTCGATTGCAACATGGTTAAACACTAGAAATATGGTTGCTAGAAATGAAGATCACGCGATATATATATTTAAATTCCTAGGTCCCCTTAAGCTCCATTAAACTTAGTATTTTACACCCAACTCAACATTTAGTCGCCGATGACAAGCTTGCAAAAGCATGCAAGTTTCATAGTTGCCTCAACTGCGGCCTGATTCAGCTCTGATTCAGCAGACGTCTGTGGCTACTCGAAGCTGTCATCGGAGGGTCTTTCTTCGGCTGGCTTAAAAAAAATTCTGATATCCTGATATTTCCAAAGCGACACGCGAACTCTCCCGAACTACCCTCGAAGTGACCACAGCCCAGAGTTTGTGAAATAGGATTTTCCTTCGCTTTGCTTCCTTTGAGATTATAGTTTTTTTTAAAAACTGCTTCAAATTAGTGGAGATTTTTTTTTAAAACGTGACAGGACGAGGAATTTTAATAGTACGTTACCATCGAAAACGTATATTTTCTATCCTTAATCATGCCTTTAAAAAAATCACAAATCTTCTACCCAGGACTGCCCCGATTTAATGGGGTGTAAATGCAGGCAGTTTGGAGTCACCGCAGTTTCTCTCTTTTTTGCGCGAAGTTATGCGGATGGAAGCCAAAGGAACGCACCTCGGCCCAAGCAACCGCATTCCAAGGCAGGGAGAAAATGCATTTCAATCTGCCAGCGACACCATGTTGTGCTGTGGGAATAGAGAGAGGGAGAATAATAAGCCACAATTTACCAACATCATTAAAAGTTACTGTAAATCGCACAGATTTGGCTAATCTTCAAGAATAACTCAAATCGTTAACAAACGTCACGGTCTATCTAATACAACATTAAAAGTATTGGTCGACTCAGCTTAGTTTCGTTATTAAGTGTTATGGAATCTAAACATGTAGGCCAAACAATTTGACATGTATGAAATGTTTAAATATGATAAATGTAGTGATACAATTCAACTGGTGAGAACTGGTACGGTGTTTTTTTTAAATAAAAGTTTATCACTTACTTGTTTTTCACTGGTCTTCCCGACCCCGCTTTTGGAGACGTCTTGCTAGTAGTGGTGGTGCTCTCCAGGCAGCCGCTGCACCGTTCGGGCTGTCGCTCGGCGACTATCCTCCGCTCGCTGCTCCCTCTCAGAATGTGGGCCGGAGCTGGGACGCGCCTGATTGACAGCTGCGCTCCACATTGTTTTCATTCCATTCGGGTCACGTGGCGGAGCCGCGCGCCGCAACACCAGCGGGAGGCGGGGCCCCGGCCCCAGCTCCAGCAATGGGTCCATCTCCAAAATGTATCCCAGCGAGATGTATCCAGTCTACGACTTCTTCGGGATCCGTGCGCATATCCCACCCGTTATTTATTTTTTTGGCGTGTACCGTCTCCTTTAGCAACCTGGACAACTCCCCCCCCCCCACTCAGAGGGTGGTAGGTATGTGGAGTGAACACCAAACCTTTCCTATCCATGTACCTGCCCAATTGTCTTTTAAATGCTGTTATGTCTCAATATCTTCTCTGGCAAAAGAAAACACAAATTTGCTGGGGTAACTCAGCGAGTCAGGCGGCAGGTGACGTTTCGGGTCGAGACTCAGCATTTCTGGAGAACATGGAAAGGTGAAGTGTCCTTGTTTCTACTGCTAGAGAAGTTCTCCTGCGCGAGACAACCACTTATGAGGTGTTTGCGCAGCAATCAACCAGAACCAGAATATGTGGATAGAAGTAATTGCAGATGTGGTTCACAAAAAAAGACACAGAAATGTTCGAATAACTCAGCTTGTAAGGCAGGATCTCTGGAGAACATGGATAGGCGATGTTTTGTGTCGGGACCATTTCAATCAGTCTGAAGGGTCCCCATCCAAAATATCACCTATCCAGTCAGTCTCCAGGACTGAATCTTCACCTATCCATGTTCTCGAGAGATGCTGCCTGAGGAGGTAGTTGAGGCAGGTACTATAACAGCATTTAAAAGACATTTGGACAGATAAATGGATAGGAAAGTTTTAGAGGGATATGGGCCAAACCTGGGACTAACATTAATGGGGCATCTTGGTCGGTAGGGATGAGTTGAGCCGAATGGTCTGTTTTCTGTGCTGTATGATTCTGACTCTACTTCCTAAACCAAATTGTTTGAAGAAGGGTCCCAACTAGAAACACCATCTATCAATGCTCTTTAGAGATGCTGCCTGACCCGCTGAGTTACTCTGGCACTTTGTGTGATTTATTCACCTCCCTGCCCCTCCATTAAAACTTTACAAAATTACCTAACTTGTGATGCAAGGAGGAAAATTCAGGGAAAAGAAAATATCTTGTGATTTCTCTTCAAGGAAATAGCAGGTGATTTAAAGTTACAATTTAAATTTACATTTGGTTGACAATTGTATGTCAGGTTGGAGGCCAGTGTCTAGTGGAGTACCCCAAGGATCTGTGTTGGGTCCACTGTTGTTTGTCATTTACATTAATGATCTGGATGATGGTGTGGCAAATTGGATTAGTAAATATGCAGATGATACTAAGATAGGTGGTGTAGTTAATAATGAAGTAGAGTTTCAAAGTCTACAGAGAGATTTGGGCCTTTTGGAAGGGTGGGCTGAAAGATGGCAGATGGAGTTTAATGCTGATAAGTGTGAGGTGCTGCATTTTGGTAGGACAAATCAAAATAGGACGTACAGGGTAAATGGTAGGGAATTGAGGAATGCAGTGGAATAGAGGGATCTGGGAATAACTGCATTGTTTCCTGAAGGTGGAATCTCATGTGGATAGGGTGGTGAAGAAGGCGTTTGGTATGCTTGCCTTTATAAATCAGAGCATCGAATATAGAAGTTGGGATGTAATGTTAAAATTGTACAAGGCATTGGTGAGGCCGAATCTGGAGTATGGTGTGCAGTTCTGGTCGCCAAATTATAGGAAGGATGTCGACAAGATGGAGAGGGTACAGAGGAGATTTACTAGAATGTTGCCTGGGTTTCAGCACTTAAGCTACAGAGAGAGAGGTTGAACAGGTTGGGTCTTTATTCTTTGGAGCATAGAAGGTTGAGGGGGGACTTGATAGAGGTTTTTAAATTTTTAAGAGGGACGGACAGAGTTGACGTGGGTAGGCTTTTCCCTTTGAGAGTGGGGAAGATTCCAACAAGGGGACATAGCTTCAGAATTGAGGGACAAAAGTTTAAGGGTAACATGAGGGGTAACTTCTTTACTCAGAGGGTGGTGGCTGTATGGAATGGGCTTCCGGTGGAAGTGGTGGAGGCAGGCTCGATTTTATTATTTAAGAGTAAATTGGATAGGTATATGGATAAGAGGGGATTGGAGGGTTATGGTCTGAGAGCAGGTAGATGAGACTAGGTCAGAGAGAGTGGTCGGCATGGACTGGTAGGGCCGAACGGGCCTGTTTCCGTGCTGTAGTTGTTATATGGTTATATGGTTATTTAGGTTTTGCCTCTGACAGTGATGGACAGTATCCTTGCTGTGGATTAATTCCACAGACAGACCTGTTCCTCTTCAACATTGAAATGTTTGTAACAACATACAAAGAATTGTTGATCACGTGCTTCACTTTGTAAAAGGATGCATACGTCCAATGACTTCCCTTCACTATCTGTTTATTCCACTGACCATTCTGTCCTGGGCCTCCACCATTGCCAGGATGAGGCCACACGCAAACTGGAAGAACACCTCATAATCCGTTTGAGTAGATTACAATACAATGGTATGAACATAGAAGAAACAAAGAACTGCAGTTTCTGGTTTTCCAAAAAAAGGTACTGAAGAGCTTTTCATCTCTGAAGAACATGGAGAGGTAGCGTTTCGGATCGGGATGTCACCTGAAGAAGGGATTTCTGAAGAAGGTCCCAGTATGAACACTGAATTCTCCAATCTTAAGTAATAGCCCCCCTCTCTCTTTCCTCTAATCTCCCCCTCCCCTCCACTCCCATCCCAGTGAGCAACCATTTCTGCCAATATCTGCCTTTGAAATTTACTCCACCAATCTGACAATCAAAATCCCCCCTCATCTGTACCCAACTATCACTTACTTTGTCCCGCCCTCATATATTTTCCAGTTTTCTCCCCCCCCCCCCTCCACTACAATCAGTCTGAAGAAGGTTCCTGAACAGAAACGTTGCCTATCCATTCTCTCTGCAGATGCCAGAGTGGTTTATTCCACCACTTTGTGTTTTGCTCGTTAGTAAGTTTTCAGGCGTCATAAAAATTGGTAGAGTTGCGGACAGTGAAGAAGCCAGTCAAAGGATGGAGCAAGATATAGATCAGTTACTGATCTGGGTGGAGAAATGGCAGATGGTGTTAATCTGGGCAAATATGAGGTGTTGCTCTTTAGGTGGTCAAATGTAACGCGTAAGTTTACAGTTAATGTCAGTCCATATCTCGGTGAAAGTAACGACACGAATGATAAAGACTGCATATGGCATGCTTGTCTTCATTGGTCAGGGCATTAAGTGCAAGCGACAGGAGTTCATGTTGCAGCTTTGTAAAACTTTGGCTAGGCCACGGTCGGAGTATAGTCTGCAGTTCTGATTGCCCCATTACAGGAAGAATATGGAGGTTTTGGAGAGGGTTTGTAAGGCATTTGCTAAGATTCCGCATGGCAGGCTGACTGGAAGGTTAGATCCCATAGGATTCAAGGAGAGATAGCTGAATGGATAGAAAATTGGCTTTGTGGTAGGAAGCAGAGGGTGCTTTTCAGACTGGAGGCCTGTGTGTTTTTCATAATGGAGTGGTGTGCCTCAGGGTTCGGCGCTGGCCCATTGCTGTTTGTCTTTGATATCAATGATTTGGATGCGTGCGTACATACGTGACATGGTTAGCAAGTTTGCAGTGATCGGTTTGGCCGGTGGGCTGAGGAATGGTTGCTGGAATTTAATAAAGGGAAATGTGACGTGTTGCATTTTGGGAGCACTAACATGGGCAGAACCTACACTGAACAGTAGGGGTCTGGGGAGTGTTTTAAAGCAGAGGGATCTAGGAGTACAGGTACATAGTTCATTGGAAGTGGCATCACAGGTGGTCAAAAAGGCTTTTGGCACGTTGGCCGACATCAGTCATTGAGTAGAGAAGTTGGGAGGTCATGTTAGTTGTATAAGATGTTGGTGAGGTCGAATTTAGAGTATTGTGTTCAGTTTTGGGCACAGTGTCATTGGAAAGATGTTGTCAAGCTGGAAAGAGAAGATTTATGAGGATATTGCCAGGAGTCGAAGGCCTGAGCTACAGGGAGAGGTTGAGCAGGAACCTGAGGGGTAACTTTTTCATGAAAAGGGTGGTAGGTGTATGGAACATGCTGTCGGAGGAGGCAGGTACGTTTAAGAAACATTGAGACAGGTGCCTGGATAGGGCTGGTTTAGAGGGATACAGACCAAATGCAGGTAGGTGGAACTAGTGCAGATGGGAAATAGACACAAAGTGCTGAGTAACTCAGCATCTCTGGAGAAAAGGAATGGGGGACATTTCAGGTCGAGACCCTTCTTCAGACATGTTGACCGGTGTGGGCAAGTTGGGCCGAAAGGCCTGTTTTCACACTATGTCTCTATGACTCTGAGGGTGCAGAAGAGTCGAGGTGCAGCTGCTGCCTCGATTATAATTTTTTTTTGATAAAGAGGTTGAACAAACTTGGATTGTTTCCTCTGGAGTATTGGAGGCTGATAGGAGACCTGTTAGAAGTTTATAAAATTATGAGAGACATGGGGAGTATACAGTCAGTCTTTTTCCGAGGGTGAAAATGTCAAATACTGGAGGGGATAGCTTTAAGGTGAGAGGGAGAAAGTTTAAAGGAGAGTGCAGGACACGTTAGTTTTTATACACAGTGTGATAGGTGCCTGGAACGTGCTGCCAGGAGTAGTGGCATTTCTGATACATTTAATAGGCATATGAGTATTCAGGGATATGGATTATCTACCGGCAGAGGGACTGGCTAATTTGGCATCATCTTCAGCACAGACATATTTTGTATTATTTTGTCTGCTTTAAAAATAATTTAAAACAATCAAATTAAAGGATTATTTTTGTATTGAGACAGGACCACCACTGATATTCTGAACTCTTGGTTCAAGAGACTTTCTGGATTATTCATTTGCCGGACCAAGGGAAGTAGCAGCCTCTGAGAGGAGTCTAACAGTACTGGAACGGTCTGCCGAAGCTTCTAAGGGGCTTAGGTAACTGCTCGCAAAGTCAGCCTTGGAAGTCGAGGTCTGGGGTGATTTATTCAGTCTGAAGAAGGGCACTGACCTAAAACGTCACCTATCCATGTTCTCCAGGGATGCTGCCTGACCCGTTGAGTTACGCCAGCATTTTGTGTCCAAGAGAATAAATTGCCGTTTCTGTCTTAAACAAGCAAACTTTTATTTCTTAAAATCTCCATTTCCTTTATCGCCCTACTTTTTAATTCTTATCTCAGGTTTCTAAAGAACCCATATTTTTTTTTTACACACACTCTTCAGATGCTGGTACAAATTTACCCTGCCAACTTCTCTGACAATTTGTTTTTATACCTCTTGCTCGTCCTGACGCCTGATGTTAAACACTATTGGTAAAATACATCTCAATTATCAGGCTCACAATTCTTTTAGACAACATTCTACAACAATTCTTTATATGAAATACAATCTTTAACTTTTCTAGTTAGTCATAGATGCAAATTGAATTTTATTCCTTGAGGGAGAATATTTTCATTTTGAAATATAGTCATTGCTTTGAATGTTTAGGCTGCTTATCTACAGATTGTTCCATTTAATTTTTCAATCTATCTCTGTCAAGTCACATTTCAATAACTCATCAACTGAGTTTAGATTTAGATTTAGAGATACAGCGTGGAAACAGGCCCTTCGGCCCACCGAGTCCGTGCCGCCCAGCGATCCCTGCACATTAACACTATCCTACACACACTAGGGACAATTTTTACATTTACCCAGTCAATTAACCTAGATACCTGTGTGTCTTTGGAGTGTGGGAGGAAACCGAAGATCTCGGAGAAAACCCACGCAGATCACGGGGAGAACGTACAAACTCCGTACAGACGGCGCCCATAGTCAGGATCGAACCCGAGTCTCCGACGCTGCATTCGCTGTAAGGCAGCAACTCTACAGCTGCGCCACCGTGCCGCCCATACCACCGAATGTTTGTTCACATTTAAAACCACAAACCTAACAATATCATTGTCGTTATTTCCTAATATGTTCCTTTCACAATGTTCTCGACAGCATTCTTAGATGCATTCTATGAACTACTGCTCCAGCCTATTTTTACCAATGTGATTTGCTCAGTCTTTATGAAGATTAGGATCCTTCACAGTTATTGAAGTAGTCTTTCACATGCTCCTGTAATTTGTATTTTTACTTGCACCCTGTCTAACACAATGATTATTGTCAAAGTTCTGTAATCTACTTCTCTTGTATTTTCTGCTCTCTATTATTACTTTATTCCACTGATTACAATTCAACAACCTGATTTAAAACTAAGAAGATGCTGGAAATATTTACCTAGTCGGGTACTGTCTGTGGCGAAGGAAAATCTTAAGATGCAAAGTAAGGTGAAAGGGGATGAACACAAGAACAAAAGAAAAATAGAAGAAACAAGAAACTGCAGATGCTGGTTTACACAAAAGGACACAAAGTGTTGGAGTAACTAAGCCGGTCAGGCAGCATCAATGGAGAATTTGGATAGGTAACATTTTGGGTCAGGACATTTCTTTAGACTGAAAAAAATTGGAACATGGATGGGCCATTTGACACTCGTGATTTCAATGGGGTCAAGGGATATGGGGAGAGGATAGGACATTCTTCTACCCCAAACATTTTCCTATCCTATCTGCATATCCCTTGATTCCATTCAAATCCTGATATCTACCGATCCCTGTTTTTCTTGCATTTGTATAACTGAGCTACCACTGTCTCCTGGGGTGGAGAATTCCTAAGAGTTACCATCCTTTGATGATGAAATTTCTCCTTGTTTTAGCACTAAATGGCCTATCCCTTATTTTACACCATGACCTTTCCAGGCTGGAGGCCTGGGCCTAGTGGGATTGGTGCTGTTTGTGGTTTATATCAATGATTTGGATGAGAATGTGCAAGGTATGATTAGTAAATTTTTGTAGATGGCACTAAAGTGGGTGGTATTGGAGATGGTGAAAATGGATATCAAAAATTACAGAAAGATCTTGATCAGCTCGCAAGTGTGCTGAGGAATGGCTAATGGAGTGTAGTGCTGATAAGTATGAGGTGTTGCTTATTCGGAAGTCAAAACAGGGGAGGACCTTCACACGAATGGCTGGGCGCTGTGGAGTGTTGTAAAGAAAAGGGATCTGGAAGTACAGGTACATAGTTCCTTGAAATTGGTGTCATTGGTGTCATGGGTTGATAGGATGGTTGAGAAGGTTTTCAAAACATTGAGGGTCAGGATATTGAGTATAGAAGTTGGGATATTATGTTAAGTTGTAAAAATGTTCGATAGTCCGCAATTGGAGTATAGTGTTCAGTTTTGGTCAACCTGCCGTAGGAAGGATGCAGAGAAGATTTATGAGGATGTTGCCAGGACTTGAGGGCCTGAACTATAGGGAGCGGTTGGGCAGGCTAGGACTTTATTCCTTGGCTGAGGTGTGATCTTATAGAGGTGCATAAAATCATGACGGGAATAGACAGGGCAAATGTACAGTCTTTTATCCAAAATAGGGGGATCAAGAACCTGAGGACATAGGTTTAAGGTGTGGGGGAAAGAATTAATAGGAAAACGAGGGAAGCTTTTTACACAAAGGGCGAAGGGTATATAGAACGAGCTGCCAGAAGAGATAGTTGAGGCAGGTACTATAACCACAGTTAAAAGATACTAAGTCAGGTACATAGCTAGGAAAGACAGAAGGATATGGGCCAAATACAGGCAGGTGGAACTAGCATATGATGGGCATTGTGATCAGCATGGGCAAGTTGGGCCGAAGGACCTATGTCTCTATGACCTTTGTTCCAGACTCCTGTGCCATGCTATACAACCTTGCTGCACCTCCCCTGCTGAATTTTGTGCATTTCCATGTCACCATGTTTTTGTATGACAGATTTATCTTTCCAGGAATCAACAAACCATTGCTGCACTCCTCCCTTGACCAACTTTCCATATCTGTTTTTGGGTAAGACAACCATCATTACATACAATAAACTAGATGTGATCACACAAAATGCCTTAGAAAATATAACTTCAGATTTTTCCACATTGTATTTTATGAACTATTTTTTGATTCATTATTATTGTTACCCTTACTAAAGTACAATGAAAAACTTTGCTTTTCCTTTCGGGCATGTTGTCCAATCAGATCAGTTAATACCATACATAAATACAATGAAGTCATTCCCATGTACAAACATCACCCATTCCTTCTCTCCTGAGATGCTGCCTGACCTGCTGAGTTACTCCAGCATTTTGTGAATAAACACCTTCCCATGTACAAGGGGTAGGGCAAAGGAGAAGATGCAGAGTGCAGAATATATTTCTCTTAGTTTAATCTTAGTTTAGAGGTAGTTTAGACACATACACTGTGGAAACAGGCCCATTGAGTACACGCTGACCATCGATCACCTACAAACTAGTTCTATGTCCTACACTCAAAGGGCAATTTAGAGGCCAATTAACCTACAAACCTGCACGTCTTTGGAATGTGGGAAGAAACCAGAGCACCTGGAGAAAACCCACTTGGTCACAGGGAGAAGGTATTAACTCTGCATAGACAGCACCCGTAGTCAGGATTGAACTGTCTCTGGTACTATGAGGCAGCAACTCTACCACTGCGCCATGTACTGCCCTAATCATGTAATCATTCAGCATATTAGTAGGCCCCTCGACCCAACTCGTCGATGCTGACCAAGATGCCCCATCTAAGCTAGTCCCATTTGCCCTTGTTTGGCCCATATCCCTCCAAATCTTTCCTATCCATGTGCCTGTCCAGGTCTCTTATAAATGCTGCTATAGTTACCTGCTTCAGCTAACTCTTCTGGCAGCTCGTTCCACACACCCACCCCCACCCTTTAATTGGGGGGGGGGGGTCAATTCCTGCAATGTCCACCACTTCCTGCAGCCTCCTTTGCTCTTGGGTGTTCATATTGTCTAAGCCGGTATCTGCAGTTCTTTGCGACTGCATTGCCCTACTAGGTAGAAAAAAGGGAACTGCAGATACTGGTTTACAAAAAAAGACATGAAGTTCCTGTGTTACTCCAGCACTTTGCGTCTAAACCAGCATCTACTAAGTTCCCTGTGACTGCATGGTCCTACTTGCCTTGGTGATAGGTAGAAATAAAAAGAACTGCAGATGCTGTTTTGCCAAAAAGACACTTGGTTATCTGAGTTCCTCCAGCACCTAGCGGCTAAGACAGCATCCGCAGTTTCCTGTAAATGCAGAGCCATGCTTGCCTCTGTGCCAGGTAGAAAGAGGGAACTGCAGATGCTGGTTTATTTTTTTAAAAAGACACGAAGTGCCAGAGTTACTCCAGCAGTAACTGCAGTTCCCTGTGACTGCATGGCTCTGTCTGAAGAAGGGTCTTGACCCGAAACGTCACCCATTCCTTCTTGCTGTCTGTCCCGCTGAGTTACTCCAGCTTTTTGTGTCTATGGCCCTGTGGTGCGGGCGGGCTCTGCCTGCATCAAAAATGGCGGCGCCCGCAGGGGTCACGGCGGCCAGCTGCCATGCGCTTATGCGCGCGCGCGCGGGGCCCTTACTCGACACCGATGGTGCGGTCGCCATCGCTGAGGGAACGGCGGACGGGGAACATGGCCGTGGAGTCCAGAGTCACGCAAGAGGAGATCAAGAAGGAGCCGGAGAAGCCGGTGGATCGTGAGAAGGTGAGTACACGCTGGCGATGGCGGCGGCAGGGTTTACGCCAGGCCGACGAGGCCGAGGATCGGGTGTAGGCCGCAGGCCCAGTCTGGAGGAGGGCGCGCTTTGGAAGGCAGCGGTGGCCTCGCCCTCGGCCCGGGGCACCTGCAAAACCGACCACCCCTGCACCAACCCCCGGTCCCCTGCACCCCCACACCACTCCTGCACCCCCCCCACACCACTACTGCACCCCCACACCACTCCTGCACCCCCCACACCACTAATGCACCCCCTACACCACTACTGCACCCCCACACCACTACTGCACCCCCCACACCACTAATGCACCCCCTACACCACTCCTGCACCCCCCACACCACTCCTGCACCCCCCACACCACTCCTTCACCCCCCAGCCCCTGCACCCCCCAGCCCCTGCACCCCCCAGCCCCTGCACCCCCCAGCCCCTGCACCCCCCAGCCCCTGCACCCCCCAGCCCCTGCACCCCCCAGACCCTGCACCCCCAGCCCCTGCACCCCCAGCCCCTGCACCCCCCAGCCCCTGCACCCCCCAGCCCCTGCACCCCCCAGCCCCTGCACCCCCATCCCCTGCACTCCCCCCATCCCCTGCACTCCCCCATCCCCTGCACCCCCCCCATCCCCTGCACCCCCCCATCCCCTGCACCCCCCCATCCCCTGCACCCCCCCATCCCCTGCACCCCCCATCCCCTGCACCCCCCCATCCCCTGCACCCCCCCCATCCCCTGCACCCCCCCCATCCCCTGCACCCCCCCATCCCCTGCACCCCCCCCCCATCCCCTGCACCCCCCCCCATCCCCTGCACCCCCATCCCCTGCACCCCCCATCCCCTGCACCCCCCATCCGCTGCACCCCCCATCCGCTGCACCCCCCATCCCCTGCACCCCCCCCATCCCCTGCACCCCCCCCCCATCCCCTGCACCCCCCCATCCCCTGCACCCCCCCATCCCCTGTACCCCCCCAGCACCTGCACCCCCCCAGCCCCTGCACCCCCCCAGCCCCTGCACCCCCCCAGCCCCTGCACCCCCCCAGCCCCTGCACCCCCCCAGCCCCTGCACCCCCCCAGCCCCTGCACCCCCCCAGCCCCTGCACCCCCCCAGCCCCTGCACCCCCCCCAGCCCCTGCACCCCCCCCAGCCCCTGCACCCCCCCAGCCCCTGCACCCCCCCCAGCCCCTGCACCCCCCCCAGCCCCTGCACCCCCCCCAGTCCCTGCACCAGCCCCTGCACACCCCCCAGCCCCTGCACCCCAGCCCCTGCACCCCCCCCCAGCCCCTGCACCCCCCCAGCCCCTGCACCCCCCCCAGCCCCTGCACCCCCCCCAGCCCCTGCACCCCCCCCAGCCCCTGCACACCCCCCAGCCCCTGCACACCCCCCCCCAGCCCCTGCACCCCCCCCAGCCCCTGCACCCCCCCCCCAGCCCCTGCACCCCCCCCCCAGCCCCTGCACCCCCCCCAGCCCCTGCACCCCCCCCCCAGCCCCTGCACCCCCCCCCCAGCCCCTGCACCCCCCCCAGCCCCTGCACCCCCCAGCCCCTGCACCCCCCCCAATCCTCCCCAGCCCATCAGCCTCTTGTCGCAGCCCCCAGCCCTACACACTGGCCCCATCCCCAGTCTGCTGCCACATCCACGCCCCCTCACCCTCTCTCTTGGCTTTGTACTCTGTCACCTGCCCCATTCGAGGGCTCTATCCCAGCCACCCAATTAATTATATTTAACCAGGCACCCGATCAGCGCACAAGTGTGGGTACATATTGAGACTGATCACCATCTGTAACTGTCTCGAAGGTATTTATTCACAAAATGCTGGAGTAACTCAGCAGGTCAGGCAGCATCTCAGGAGAGTAGGAATGGGCGACGTTTCGGGTCGAGACCCTTCTTCAGACTGATGTCAGGGGGGCGGGACAAAGGAAAGATATAGGTGGAGACAGGAAGACAGTGGGAGATCTGGGAAGGGGGAGAGGAAGAGAGGGACAGAGGAACTATCTAAAGTTGGAGAAGTCAATGTTCATACCACTGGCTACCCAGGCGAAATATGAGGTGCTGTTCCTCCAATTTCCGGTGGAACTCACTATGGCACTGGAGGAGGCCCATGACAGAAAGGTCAGACTGGGAATGGGAGGGGGAGTTGAAGTGCTCAGCCACCGGGAGATCAGATTGGTTAACGAGAACCGAGCAGAGGTGTTGAGCGAAGCTATCGCCGAACCTGTGTTTGGTTTCGCCGATGTAAATAAGTTGACATCTGGAGCAGCGGATGCAATAGATGAGGTTGGAGGAGGTGCAGGTGAACCTCTGTCTCACCTGGAAAGACTGTTTGGATCCTTGGATGGAGTTGAGGGGGGAGGTAAAGGGACAGGTGTCGCATCTTGTGCGGTTTCAGGGGAAAGTGCCCGGGGATGGGGTGGTTTGGGAAGGAAGGGACGAGTGGACCAGGGAGTTACGGAGGGAACAGTCTCTGCGGAACGCAGAAAGGGGAGGGGATGGGAAGATATGGCCAGTGGTGGGGTCCCGTTGTAGGTGACGGAAATGTTGGCGGATGATTTGTTGGATACGCTGGCTGGTGGGGTGGAAGGTGAGAACGAGGGGGATTCTGTCCTTGTTACGAGTGGGGGGAGGGGGAGGAAGAGCGGAGCTGCGGGATGTAGAAGAGACCCTAGTGAGAGCCTCATCTATAATGGAAGAGGGGAAGCACCGTTTCCTGAAGAATGAGGACATCTCTGATGCCCTAGTGTGAAACACCTCATCCCGGGCGCAGATGCGGCGTAGATGGAGGAATTGGGAGTAGGGGATAGACTTTTTGCAGGAGACCGGGTGGGAGGAAGTGTAGTCCAGATAGCTGTGCGAGTCAGTGGGTTTATAGTAGATGTCAGTCACTAGTCTGTCTCCTGTGATGGAGATGGTGAGGTCCAGAAACGGGAGGGAGATGTCAGAGATAGTCCAGGTATATTTAAGGGCAGGATGGAAATTGGAAGTGAAGTGTATGAAGTCAGTGAGTTCTGCATGGGTATAAGAGGTAGCACCAATGCAGTCGTCGATGTAGCGGAGGTAGAGTTCGGGGATGGGGCTGGTGTACGCCCGGAACAGGGATTGTTCGACGTACCCGACAAAGAGGCAGGCATAGCTAGGGCCCATGCGAGTGCCCATAGCTACGCCTCTGGTTTGGAGGAAGTGGGAGGAGTCAAAGGAGAAATTGTTAAGGGTAAGAACCAGCTCTGCTAGGCGGAGGAGAGTGTTAGTAGATGGGGATTGGCTGGTTCTACGATCGAGGAAGAAACGGAGGGCTTCGAGACCATCCTTGTGGGGGATGGAAGTGTAGAGTGACTGGACATCCATGGTAAAGATGAGGGAGTGGGGGCCTGGGAACCGGAAGTTATCGAGGAGATGGAGAGCATGTGAGGTGTCTTGGATGTAGGTGGGGAGGGATTTAACCAGGGGGGATAGGATGGAGTCGAGGTAGGTGGAAATAAGTTTGGTGGGACATGAGCAGGCAGAGACAATGGGTGTCCCGGGACAGTTCTGTTTATGGATTTTAGGTAGGAGGTAGAATCGGGCCGTGCGGGGCTGGGGAACTATAAGTTTGGAGGCATTGGAAGGTAGATCACCCATCTGTAACTGTCTGATCACTTCTTCATTTTAACCAGTGTTAATTTCCTCAGGGCTCAGAAGGCCCCTGGCCCAAACCCTTGTCAGTCCATTCCTTTCACAGACGCTGCCTGATCAGCACTTTGTGTTTTGTTAATGATGTTTTATGTCCTGATCACAAATGAATTAGACAACGGTCACAACACAAAATGAAATTGAACCCTGAAAGTGGAAAAAGGAAATGGTGCTTATGATCAGATGGGTCGCCGTGGACTGACAATGTTGTTAGATGTGCTTCAGTGCTGGAGTTTGTAATGATGTTACTTGGTTGGTGGTTAGGGAGGTTTGTAGTCCCTTTTGCACCCAGTTATTGCAATTTTAGTTTGGAAACAGTATGGAAACGGGCCTTATGGCACTCCAAGTCCATGCCGACAGTGAATCTGCTCACAATTGTTCTATGCTATCCTACTTGCTAATTCATTCTCTACACATAAGTGGCAATTTTACAGAGGCCAATTAACCTACAAACCCACATGTCTTTGCCATGTGAAGAAAACCACATGTTAAACTCCACACAGACAGCACCCATAGTCAGGATTGAACCTGGATCTCTGGCACTGTGAGGCAGAAGCTCTACCATCTGCTCCACTGTGGTGGAGCACTTTGCAGAGACTGTGTTGGTGTTATCATTTCAAAACTTTATAGGTGGTCCTTGTCTCAGAATCAGACACGAGGCAGGATCACTGCTGCTCAGTAGACCTTGACCTTTACCTTTGTGCTAGATTTCAGATCTTGAGATCTTGGTGTTGACCTTGGTGGGTTGGTCTATCTCCTGGTATGATTTTTCTTTCAAAAGTGGTCATGGAA
Source organism: Rhinoraja longicauda (assembly GCF_053455715.1). Taxonomy (NCBI): domain Eukaryota; kingdom Metazoa; phylum Chordata; class Chondrichthyes; order Rajiformes; family Arhynchobatidae; genus Rhinoraja; species Rhinoraja longicauda. The sequence goes on along the minus strand of NC_135959.1, from coordinate 46,074,357 downwards.
GAAATGTTGTTTTCGTCAAGGATAATTTCCACCAGTTGAGTAAAAGGGCAGGGTGTTCCATAGACAATAAGGATCATCGTAGGCAGTGGAGATGAGATGGTGAATATGTGATTGAAGTTCTACTGACACCAGAAGTTCAAGGACCAACAGAAAATCTGTGCTCTAAAGAACAGTAGGAGGAAAGAATGTACACAGTCGAGCAATTTGCTTATATAGTGCCCTCCATAATATTTGTCACAAAGACCCATCATTTATTTATTTGCCTCTGAATTCCACAATTTGAGATTTGTAATAGAAAAAAATCACATGTGGTTAAATGTGGTCACATTGTCAGATTTTAATAAAGGCCATTTTTATACATTTTGGTTTCACCATGTAGAAATTACAGCAGTGTTTATACATAGTCCCCTCATTTCATGCACCATAATGTTTGGGACACAGCAATATCATGTAAATGAAAGTAGTCATGTTTAGTATTTTGTTGTATATCCTTTGCATGCAATGACTGCTTGAAGTCTGCGATTCATGGACATCACCAGTTGCTGGGTGTTTTCTCTGGTGCTGCTCAGCCAGACCTGTATTGCAGCCATCTTTAGCTTATGCTTGTTTTGGGGGCTAGTCCCCTTCAGTTTTCTCTTCAGCATATAAAAGGCATGCTCAATTGGGTTCAGATCGGGTGATTGACTTGGCCACTCAAGAACTGACCATTTTTTAGCTTTGAAAAACTCCTTCGTTGCTTTCAGTTAATCTTCGTCTCATCTGTTCACAAGACTTTTTTCCAGAACTGTGGTTGCTCTTTTTAGTACTTCTTGGCGAACTGTAACCTAGCCATCCTATTTTTTCAGCCAACCAGTGGTTTGCATCCTGCAATGTGGCCTCTGTATTTCTGTTCATGAAGTCTTCTGTGGACAGTGGTCATTGACAAATCCACACCTGACTCCTGAAGAGTGTTTCTGATCTGTCGGACAGGCGTTTGGGGATTTTTCTTTATTATAGAGAGAATTCTGTCATCAGCTGTGGAGGTCTTCCTTGGCCTGCCAGTCCCTTTCCGATTAGTAAGCTCACCAGTGCTCTCTTTCTTCTTAATGATGTTCCATCATTAACGGGGACGGGGACTATGTATAAACACAGCTGTAATTCCTACATGGTGAAACCAAAATGTGTAAAAATACCCTTTAATAAAATCTGACAATGTGCATTTTAACCGCATGTGTTTTTTTTCTATTACAAATCTTAAATTGTGGAGTACAGAGGCAAATCAATAAATGATGGGTTTTTGTCTCAAACATTATGGAGGGCACTGTAACTATGACACGCAGAGATACTTCAACATTGTTGAGGTCTATTGGTCCACCACAATGGTTGCACTACGCACTTCAGTTTTGCTCTGTTATAGTTACCTAGTATAACTGTTATCAATTGTATTATTGATTATTATATGGTTATCTGTTATTGTGTTTGCGGTCTGTTAAGGTGGAGCAAGTAAGAATTTAATTGTCAAGTGTACCAGTAATGGAACAACTAAACACTCTTGATATGAGAGAATGGGCCTCTGCCAATCTGCTGCCCAGGTGCAGCAAAGTCCAACAAGAACGTTTCTCAAAACGTGGATCACTTCCTTTATCTTGGAGCCACCTGGCAGCGAAGGCAACATTGATAATCTGAATATATTCTTCCTTAGTTTATATTCATTTAAACATATCAGGGTAATGCCTGAGAAAATGGATTTAGACAAATAACTTAAATAACTCTCCTGGATAGCCTAGACATGGATCTGATCGATTTAGAGTTTGAATCCTGCAAATCTATTTAAGGTGTAGGAAGGAACTACAGATGCTGGTTTAAACCGAAGATAGACACAAAAAGCTGTAGTAACTCAGCAGGTCAGACAGCTTTTTTGGAGAAAAGGAATAGGTGACATTTTGGGTCAAGACCCTTCTTCAGATTGAGTCAGGGGAAAGAGAAACGAGAGATATAGACGGTGATATAGAGAGATATAGAACAAACTAGACCAAGTGGACCCGTTGGGCCCAAACCTCTCCTGCATTGGTGCAGCATCCTCCCCTCCCCCCCCATCCTCCCCCTCCCTCCCTCCCCCCAACTCCCTCCCTTCCCACCTCCTCAACCCTCCTAATCCTCCCTCCCCCCTCCCTCCCTCCCTCCCTCGTTAAAGTTCATTTCTTAAAACAGACAACAACATAAACAGTTAAAGGTAAACCAAGCAAAGCTTTAATTATCTTCAGACGGGAGTGGGGGGAATCAGTGCTAAGGGTGTATGACCATACTCAACACTCCCCTTGCTTCCACTCAAAGATACAGCATTTTCGCAGCATTTTTAGACAGAATTTGCAGCAAGAATGTTTAACACAACATTTCCTTCAACTCAATCACATTGTATTAGAACACAATATACTTGTCACCCAATATTTTACACAATAAGTCATTAGTCGAAGGCAAGGGCCCATATCATACCACAGAAGGTCCTGTTTTCACACTCCCACAAATAGTCAACAGTTAACCACATCCTAATCTTAACGAGAGCATTGTCCATCGTCTTTCCCAGACATCTTTCCCAGGGATAACAGGATGCACTGCTCGAGAGACTTTAAGAATTGCAGTCTTATCCTGCCTGGTGCAATTTTGCAAACATCAGCTATTCAGGATCCAAAGTTCAGGCTCATCCTGTTCATTGCTCTCTTGCTCTCAACGTCAGCAAGACTAAGGAGCTGATTGTTGACTTTAGACGACGAAGACCAAGGATCCATAAACTTGTCTTCATTGACAAGTCAGTGGTGGACCGAGTCAACAAACTTTGGGTCCCTGGACATCTACATCTCTGAATTGCCCTGGACCCAGCAGAATGATGCAATCAAAGTGAAAGTCCACAGTTGCCTCTACATTCTTAGAAGATTGAGGAGGTTCTAAATATTGACGAGTACTCTCTTGAACTTCTATAAAAGTATGGTAGGGAGCATATGGATTGGTTGCATTATGGCCTGGATTTGTAACTCGAAAGCCCACGAGCGAAGATTACAAAAAGTGATGGACACTGCCCAGTCAATCATGGGCAAACTCCTAGCCTATAACTTACTAATGTTATTGAAATGTTCGGTGATTAAATTTGGCGCATTCAATGTCTCCCTCTTAACCTGACTGCCTTTCAACATGACGAGCCACGATATTTAGTTTACGGTGCTGTGCTTTAGAAACTATTATTTTGTAATTTCTTCATCCTGTGTTACATTATTCATTATATTTTACATACATTTAGACCTGCCCTCTTCTGCTGAGAGTATTCACAACTAATAATGGAAGACATCACAGAATGGATGATTTTGCTAGAGGAAACGTCCCATCTAGTGAGCTTCAGATCTATACTTGGTAAGTTTTGTTCTTCATTTGTTAACACGTATCTGATTATTATGGTACTGATGGCTACAGCCTTACCATTTATTTACTTAATACATGACAACATTGTAAAAAGTCTATTATCAAACCTATTGGTATTACAACATGCTTTGTGAATGTATTTAAAGAACAACTTTTTAAAATATGTTTGCGTTTTATATTTAAGGATGGATGCTACATTGAAGGAGTTAACTAGCTTAGTGAAGGAGGTTTATCCAGAGGCACGGAAGAAAGGAACACATTTCAGCTTTGCAATTGTGTATCCGGATCCTAAACGACCCGGTTACAGGTTAGTACACAATTACCAAATTCTTTGTATACCAGACAGCTCTTTGTAGGCACTAAAAATAGGATCAGTATTTCCCTAAATTTGTACATCTCAAGATGGATGTTGATGTGATTTTATATTTATCCATCTGTTGAAGCCGACATGATTCTCACACCCATCCAACCTGCATGAACCAAATCTTATCTCAGCAATGGAACACTACGGATCACCCCTTGAACAGCATGGGACCGTTTTCTATTTGTATTTTGTACTAATGTCTTTTTCTTTCCACTGTCTTGTAGAATTGTGTGATTTATGTATAATTTGTTTTTTGTCTGAGCCTATGTGCTTGATGATGTAGAATGAGATATGAGAAAAATATCATCTCATTGACAGAGGAAAGGGACAGGACTAGATCAGAAAGCAAGTGCCAGAATTTTGCATATTACATTAAAAACTTTAACATAGTATGGTCAACAATCGTTATACAGTATTATCTGGTCTGATTGGATAGCATGCAAACAAGGCTTTTCACCATACTCGTGCCATTACAAAACCTAAACTATTCAATGGAAAGAGGTACAATGACCTAACTAATTTGGGTAGAGATTTCCCATACCATAATATTTTTAAAAGATTTGCAGTCTTTGTTGAACAGTGGAATCTGATTGTGCCACTTTGTTCATTACTAGAAAATAGAAATTTTAGTTCATGTTTTCATAAAGCTAGATGTTACCTTAATTTCTTCAATCTATCTGACAAATATTGGGCGACACAACGGTAGAGTTGCTGCTTTACAGCGAATGCAGCGCCGGAAACTCAGGTTTGATCCTGACTACGGGTGCTGTACTGTAAGGAGTTTGTACGTTCTCCCCGTGACCTGCGTGGGTTTTCTCCGAGATCTTCGGTTTCCTCCCACACTCCAAAGACGTACAGGTATGTAGGTTAATTTGACTGGGTAAATGTAAAAATTGTCCCTAGTGTGTGTAGGATAGTGTTAATGTGCGGGGATCACTGGGCGGCGCGGACTTGGTGGGCCGAAAAGGCCTGTTTCCGCGCTGTATCTGAAATATGAAGTAAATAAAGGATTTGGTGATTTAGGCTACTGGACTACCAGTTAGAGACGTGGAACATTGATGTGATTCCAGGCACACCAATGTGTTTGACTCCTTTAAATTTTTTTTTTTAAAAAGACACAAAGTCCTGGAGTAACTCAGTGCATCAGATAGCATCTTTAGAGAACATGGATAGATGATGTTTTAGGTCGGGATCCTTAAGCAGACCCTGTTCTCCAAAGATGCTACCTGACCCACTTGCCCAGCTGATCAAGATTCCGCTGTAATTCTTGATGACCATCTTCCCTGTTTCAATGGCATCTGCAACTTGTACATTCTCATCCAAATCGCTGATATAGATGACAAACAAAGATGGGCCCAGCACTGATCCATGAGGCACACCACTAGTCATAAAATTCCACTCTGAAAAACAACCTTCAACCACCACTTTCTGCTTCCTACCATAAAGCCAATTGTGTATTCAATTAGCTAGCCCTGGGTTCCATGTGATCTAACCTTCCATATCGAACTTTATCAATGGTCTTGCTGAAGTTCATAGACTACAGCTATGACCCTGCCTTCAACCTTAATAATATATTCCTTTATTCGTCCCACACCGGGGAAATTTACAGGTTACAATATCATTGGATTGGTCAATTTATTGGTTACATCAAAAAATTGAATCAAATTCATGAAACACAACCTTCCATGCACAAAACTATGCTTACTATCCCTAGGTAGGCACAAAATGCTGGAGTATTCAGACTGAAGGGTCTCGATCCGAAACATCACCCATGCCTTCTCTCCAGAGATACCGCCTGTCCTGCTGAGTTACTCCAGCATTTTGTGTCTACCTTCGATTTAAACCAGCATCTGCAATTCTTTCTATCCCCAATCAATCACTGTCTTGTCCAATTTTAGTGTGGTACCGATTAACTCCAATATATAGTTAACATTTTAATGCTCCTAAAGATACTTTGTTAGAAACTAAATATATAGATCAATTTTTTTAATGTAGACAATCAATTTGAGTTATCCTGGTGGAGGTGACACGGTAAAAGTTCACATGGTGTGTTGGCGTCAGTTTATATGTCGAGATTCCAGAGATAAGGCTGAATAATTGTGAATGTCATAAATTAATGATGAACTGTTAAAACTGAGATTTCTTTGCATCAAGTAATAGACGGGAAGATTGCTTATCATCAGAATAGGTGACATTTAGGAAATGGTAATTTGCTTCAGCTTTAAGATTGTAGTAATCATATTTAATGCTGTTGATACTAAAGGCAAATTAGGAACATTGATGTATAATTTGAAGACTTCCTCTATGGAGAATGTTTAAATGTTAATCATGCATCAACAAGCACCTATAGTTTTAAGATGTGAATTAAAGTTCAACAGCTTAGAATTAACAGGAAAAGGGTTTGATTAGGGTTTAAAAAAAACCATGTTTGTGTTCCTTTTAGGGGTTTAGAGAAGAAAAATTACAGCTGGTGATAATTTATGGATATTTTTATATGACAGAGTTAAAGAAATTGGCACCACGGTTTCAGGAAGGAAAGGACCAGATGACTCCATGACATTACAATCACAAAAATTTCAGATTGGGGACTATCTGGACATTGCAATTACACCGCCTAGTCGAGCACCACCGCCTCCCGGCCGTATGAGACCTTATTGATGTTCTTTCCACATCCTCTTGTGTGGTGGGGGATAGAAAGCCTCCAAAACTAGGTTTTGTATTTGAAACAAATGGGCCGTTATGGAATATTTGTTATTGGCCTTGCTACAATCCCACCATTACATAAAACAAAACCGTATTCTAACTTCATTGTAAACGATGTATTTTTGAAAATTGAAGAGACTTGTAGGATTTGTGTATCGTCTTTAGTTATGGTTTTTCATTGGTTACTTGTTTGGACTTTAATAAAGGTGTTCTTTGTGAATTTTTATTTTGCAGCATTACTACAATTTACACAAATTTCTGGATAAAACCACAAGGTTGAATCCCTTCTAGCATTCCATCAACATGTCAGAGAAGGCAGGAGTGTTAAAGTGATCAGAAACCAGCGGTCCAGCGCATATGTGAGGCTGAGGATTGTATAGTGACTGAGTATGGCAGGAAACTACTATAAGCTGGCTGCAGGTTATGAAAGGTTCAATTTTTGCAGATGTGCACAAGGCAATTTTGCCTGTAAATCTGAAAGTACACAAGCATGACCTGGTATGGTAACCATAGTTGGAAATGAAAGGCACACAAAACTGATGAGAACTATTACTAAGCAGTAGAGGGGAAATTAGTTCTGCCATTTGTAAGAACTGTTTTGTATGTATAACTAAGCTTTCATAAAACGATATTGTCTTGGTTTGATTCCATTAAGCTTATCTAAAAGAATAGGTATACTTAGTTCTACTGTGCAAAATATCTTTCTTTTAGCGTGCACTAAGCCAGCTTAATTAGTTATTTATGTGTGCTGCCAATTGCTGAAATTACAACAAAAATGAAGCAAAGCCAAGGAGACATAAGAAACTGTTGGAATCTTGAGGAAAAGGGTCCCAGCCTGAAATGGAGCCTGACGCACTGTATTTTATTAAAGCATACCTAGGTAGTTTAAACTCCCAACAACTTCTCCATTACATATGATATTTAAAAGCAGGCCAAGTATTACAGCCATTAGTGGAAATGTTCAAGCTACAATTTTGTTACGTACCCATGAAGATATGGGAGAAAAATATCAATCTCCAGCATCCATAAGCATAAACCAAACTTTTTAAAAGGTGGAACTGTTGCCATTTAAAAAGGCTAAAAATATGTAGTAATCTCGAGCACATTAATTAACAATTGCATAAATAGAAAAATACAACATGGGTAACAAACAAAACAAGCACTGGATTAGCAGACAAGACAAAATGGAAATGAGTTTGAATTGGGGTTTCTTCAATTAAAGCAAATGCCTGAAATCCTAATGCAATCAGAGTCTACACAAATCAATTAATTTTATATAAATCTTACTAATGTATAAAAATGGAGAATTTTACACAAACTATCATCACGGCCAAAGCATTAGAATTTAGGAATTAGATCATTTGCATAATCACATACTGAATGTCAAGATCAGTCACTTAAGTAACGCATTTTACTCCAGCCTCAAAAATATTGTGCTTTACTGTTTAAAGTGATTCCTAATTACGCCTTTAATATACCCGTACAAATATATTGAAAGTATGGAAACAACTCTGTGCTTCATTACAACTGAACATTTATTCTACATTATTATTTATATGAACCACTTCAGTCTATGTGGAGCTGTTGTTGCATCGAGCCTGCTTATCAGCAGTACCGAGCTTTCTACTTCCAGAAGCACTCTTCTAGTCCAGTTCTGAATTTTCCAATTAATCCAATGTTTTATTCCATTTAGTTTTTCACACCAAAACATAAATGTACAAACAGGTCACTTTCTAGGAAAAATATAAACATCATTAGAAAATGATTCCCTACCCCCCCCCATTACTAAAAGTACACGGCTAAGCCATTAGTCTCACAAAGAAAGGCTATTGAATAAAAATGCAGAATCACAGTGCAAAAGTATATTATCAATCACTCCAATTCACTTAAACTTTACTATGTAGCATGGCTGCCATACAAAATTTATTGAGCACTGATAAAAGGTACAAGAAAAATAGTACTTTAAGCCAAAAGCCAGTCTTGATGATTTTGAAAAACCAACCTTTCCATCAACGTCTCTGAACAACTATTTTTACCGCCAGAGCCTTCCTTGGAAAATTATCCAGACTGTTGAGCATACTTACTAAACAATTTGTTTCTTAATATCTACTATAAAATAGTTTAAAAATATTATACCCTTCAACTGAAAGTGCATTTGTGAACATTTGCATCTTTGATTTGGTTGATAGTTCCTATGAAGTAGGTTGAGAGGGTCACAGGACTGGAAGAGATCACATATGTGGCTGAATCCAAACACACGAGAATTAACCAGGTGGGATCAAATAACAATATTAAAGGCTCAACATGTATGTATTTTTGCAACACAGATGTCCCCATTCACACCTTGTATTGATTACATCCTTGAAAACGGCAAGTAGTGTCCTTTAATTCCAGTCGTAATGGAAGTATCTGTTATGATTAACTTATCTTTACTAAAAAAAGCTTTAATGAATACATTGTATCAAAGGGATCACACTTTCTTTGATGAGGTGCAGCCTTGAATCATGTTAGTTGCAGTACTGAATCAAAATTCTTGACAGTTAAAGAAATAAAAAAACACATTTAAATGCAAACTGCTTACCTATTTTCCTTCATAAATTTATTCCTTGTTACAAGAATCATTACATTAAATGGATGAAATTCTCTTTGCGAGATTTATGCCCATAAGGAGTCTTCAAATTCACATCATACGATGATATAATCTGGCACAGAGATTGTATGGTTAATATTTTATGGCAAAAAAAATTAGAAACTTATTTTAACTATGGTAATATATTTTAGTTGCACATCTTACTTGAATGCATAGACATTAAATTTTACGGAACAGATTATGATTATGTTAAAATAGATAAAATCAGGGTGTCCATTTAACCCATCAATCTCAGCTTGATGTCTGAGTGCTTAATCCACACCAGCTACATATTTATACAATGTTTTAAAGATAAAAACAACCCTAAAATGCTTTGCACAAATATTGAATACATTTAACAATGCCATACAAGGAAACATTTGATGAACAAAACTGAAATCAAAGAGTGAAGCTCTTGAGGAGAGCACTACCGAGAGGGGTTGAGAAATAGAAAGGTTCAAGGAGGGAATTCCAGATGTCGGCAATGACAGTTGAGAATTAGAGTATGGAAACAGGCCCTTTGGCACAACCTGTTCATGCAAACCAGATGCCCCAGCTAAGCTAGTCTCATTTGCCTGCATTTGGCCCATATCGTGCTAAACCATTCCCATCCATGCACCGTACTAATGTCGTTTAAATGCCGTTATTCTACCTGATCAACTCCTCAAGCAACCTGTTCCATATAACCACCACCCTATGCATGAAAAGGTTTCCCTACAGATTCCCGTTAAATCTTTCCCTTCTTATCTTAAACCTACGTCTTCTAGGTCTTGATTCCCCTACCCTGGGGAAAAAGACGGTGCATTCACCTTATCTATTCCTCTCATGATTTTAAACACCTTTACAAGATCACCCCTCAGCCTCCTGAACTCCAAGAGATAATGCTGTAACCTGTCTAACCTCTCTCTTTGGATCAGGCCCTTGAGTCCTGGCAACATCCTTGTACATTTTCTCTGCACTCTTTCCATCTTGATGACATTGTTCCTACAGCAGGGTGACCAAAACTTAACGTAATATTCCAAATGTGGCCTCACCAATGTCTTGTACAACTGCAACATAACATTTCAATTTCTATAAGCAATACACAGTACTAAAAGTAGAATAAAAGACGGAATGTGCGAGAAACCAGAATTGGCGATATGCAGAACGCTGTTGCGAATTATGCTGAAAAATCTGAAAACCAGGTCAAGAATTTTTACATCAACATATTACTGAACTGGGTTCAAGGGGGAACAGAACTTGACATATGCATCAACAGGAACAGCATGTTTTGGCAACCCCGTTTACAAAAGGTAGATGATGACAAAGTAGAGTTGTAAAGGCATAGCTTAGTTCCACTCTCCTATCTCAAGATTTTACATTTTTCCCATTGTTTCCAAAGTTGTGCCTTTACAATGTAATGGTCAGATTGGATAATATTTACTACTATACCAAAGATATATTTTTTAATCCCACTGGCTCCCTTTTTCTTCTTATGTCTTATGTTTTGTTGTAATTACCAATTTGTCAAAACCAATTATGGTATAAAACCCATTCTTAAATGTTCTTATAATAATGATATATCAGTAAGTTTCAATATTTCCTAAAATAAGACACCATAAATTAGATATGGCACTAACTGTGGCCTTTAGCAAGTGCACAAGTTTTGGAGAGCCTCTGTTTGAAATCAGAACATGGACATATGACCCGTTTATGTTGTCTCATGCCTCATCAATGAGTAGTGAAAAGAAACAAAACCAACCTCAAGGACATCACTTGGAATTGTGGTGGTCATTTCTGGGATCTTTGGTGTGTCAAAAAGAATTTCATAGTTAGTCATCATTGGTGGAGGCGTTGGTGATTTGGTGTATCCATTCAAAAAGTAATTTTCGGAGCTCATAGGCAGTAGCTGAGGTTCTTCCAAAGCAAGCTCTTCTGATGCTTCTTGCATACATGCTTTAGTTCCCTCATTTTTTAAATTTTGAGACTGCAGAAAAAGATTTAATATGAAATATAATAATTCCTCATTGAAGAGTTTCTACTTAATTCAGCTGAGTAATATTAACCACTTTTCTAGGTGAGATTGCCTATCGTACACTTTTCTTTTCATTGGTACCCAAAAATGCAAAATTCATTTATGCTTTTGGCTATGTGAAGCTCAGGGACAAGTGGGTTCTTTAATTTCACTTCCCTAATCCATTTCAAAGTGCAGGTATTGTGTGTGGACCATGGGGTAATGTGGGAAGCGCTAGGAAGGTACAGCAATTTTACATCCTACTGCTTTGATGCTCAATGCAGTGATCTCGTAGTGTGCTATTGTCCACATTGCGTTTTCACAAGAAAATGAATTCTTCAATAATTTGACAACATTAAATTTACCATGCAAACATAGAGTGAACAACAATACAAATTTCAGATGGTAAGAGTAATAGAGGTACTATGAAAAACAGCCCCGTGGATACAAAGGTAAGGGAAGCCCATTTTGGAGTGACCCAGAAAATAGCAAAGCCACTGATCTAGAAAAAAGTTCCAAACAAAGGTCCTATGTGGCAAGTGCTTTCCCTTTTCAAATGTCTTGTGCTGTTCATTTCCAAGATCCCTCTCTCAGAAGCTGTGGTATAACCGAGCCAGTTGAGTGGCTAATCACATTGAAGAATTTGTTATGGCCAAGTGATCATTCAGTCCTTTGAGTCTACGCCGAGTCTTAGAGCAATCTCAGTCAATCTCATTTCTCACATACAGCACATCAGAAAGCAAGGAAAAAAACTCCAAATGTCCAATGAGTTTTAGGGACAGAGCATGGAAATAGGCCCTTTGGCCCACCGAGTCCACACTGACCAATCGATCAACCGTTCACACTAGATTCAATGTAATCCCACCTTCGCATCCACTCCCTACACACAAGGGCAATTTACAGAGTCCAATTATCCTGCACGTCTTTGGGATGTGGGAGGACACCAGAGCACCTAGAGGAAGCCCACAGAGAGAACGTGCAAGATCCACGCAAAAGCACCCAAGGTAAGTTTCGAACCTCGGTCTCTGGAGCTGTGAAGCAGCATCTGTACCAGCTGTGCCACTGTTGCCTTGGAAAGTCAGTCATATCCAAACCACATTATTTTGTCTCTAGCTGTACGTAGGTTGTAACTGGGTCTGAAACAGTTACTACAGAATTCAAAGAGAGAATTGACAGTCAGCTTATTGGCAACTGCCACTTCAGAATATCATTTATCGATTTTCTTAAAAATGGGAATATTAGAACATTAATACACTATATTGGATTTCAACAATGAAGTCAGGATAGAGATTCCAGTTTAACGAAGGAACTGCAGATTCTGGTTTAAACCGAAGATAGACACAAAATGCTGGAGTAACTCAGTGGGACAAGCAGCATCTCTGGATAGAAGGAATGGGTGATGTTTCGGGTCGAGACCCTTCTTCAGACTGAGTCAGGGGGATAACAGAGATAAGGAGGTGTAAGGTGTGAAAACGAGACAGAGAAGTAGATCAAGGAAGGTGTAGAGTAGATCATTGTTAGCTTGGAGAAGGTAACAACAAAGCAAACAGATAAAATGTAAATAAGGATAGTCAAACTAGTTGGAGAACTGGGAAGGGGGGAAGCATAGAGAGAGGGAAGGCAAGAGTTACTTGAAGTTAGGGAAAATATTCATACCGCTGGGGTGTAAGCTGCCCCAGCATAGACATGTACAGTTTTAAGATTGCATTCATGACAGTATAAAACATGCTGATAAAAATAAACGTGAAATAATGGACATCTATATATTGGCAAGTTTGTGACAATTTTTGAAAGTCTCAGTGGTTTTATTTCCTGAGATCCAAGCAATACAAAGTCAGTCAGATACAAAGATTTTTTTTTTCAAAATCAGGATTAAGAAAGGTAATTGCAGAATGCTGATAGAATTTATGTGTCTAACTAACAAGCACAACAAAAAATTAATTAGTATTATCCATGAATTGCAGATTTGCTAAACAAAATGAGCACATATGCTTGTATAGCTACTTTGCATTAGGCAGAATATCATACTCACAATAGATTGCTTTTTTAACCAGGGTGTTTCAAAATTTGGTAGAGCCGGTGAAGGAATTGAACCATTGGATCTTCTTATTTCGTCCACTGAAACCTTCGAGTTATCTTGGTGTACTTTCAGACCAGGTGTGCAGAACACAGGAGGCAAAGGAGAATTCAACATATCTGCCAAAATATGAAGATATAATGACATTTCAAGGCAGGACTGTTATATTTACTTATATACACTTATGTTATATTTACTTTATATACACTTAGAACGCAGTATTTGAAACTCAAACTGGAGTACCACATCATGAATGAACAGAAGGAAAGAATTCTAATGGATTTGAGTGGAAGTACCTCCGCATCCAACACACCTTTCTCCAACATTTACGCCACCTTCAACCCGATCACACCACCAGTCACATCTTCCTGTCCACACTGCATTGCACAGACACCACACTCTCCGCAATTCATTAGTTCACCCATCCCTCCCCAAGCACTTTCCCCTTCAATTGCAGATGTAACATTTGACCCAACACCTCTCTCACGTCCATCCAGGGACACCAACAGTCCTTCCAGGTGAGACAGGTTCACCTGCATCTCTTCCAACTTTGACCATTGCATTCGATGCTCCCGATCTGGTCTCTACATCTGAGAGACCAAGCATAATCTAGGCAAACGTTTCACCAAACATGTGGTCTGAACAAGGCCTGCGTAGCTTCCGGTTGCCAGCCATTTTAACTACCCTTTCCTTACCGACCTCTCTGTCCTTGGCCGACTCCATTATCATAGTGAGGCTGCATACAAACTCGAAGAACAGCACCTCACATTGTGCTTGAATAGACAATAGGTGCAGGAGTAGGCCATTCAGCCCTTCGAGCCAGCACCGCCATTCAATGCGATCATGGCTGATCACACTCAATCAGTACCCCGTTCCTGCCTTCTCCCCATACCCCCTCACTCCGCTATCCTTAAGAGCTCTATCCAGCTCTCTCTTGAAAGCATCCAACGAACTGGCCTCCACTGCCTTCTGAGGCAGAGAATTCCACACCTTCACCACTCTCTGACTGAAAAAGTTCTTCCTCATCTCCGTTCTAAATGGCCTACCCCTTATTCTTAAACTGTGGCCCCTTGTTCTGGACTCCCCCAACATTGGGAACATGTTTCCTGCCTCTAATGTGTCCAATCCCCTAATTATCTTATATGCTTCAATAAGATCCCCCCTCATCCGTATAAATTCCAGTGTATACAAGCCCAATCGCTCCAGCCTTTCAACATACGACAGTCCAGCCATTCCGGGAATTAACCTAGTGAACCTACGCTGCACGCCCTCCATAGCAAGAATATCCTTCCTCAAATTTGGAGACCAGAACTGCACACAGTACTCCAGGTGCGGTCTCACCAGGGCCCGGTACAACTGTAGAAGGACCTCTTTGCTCCTATATTCAACTCCTCTTGTTACGAAGGCCAACATTCCATTGGCTTTCTTCACTGCCTGCTGTACCTGCATGCTTCCTTTCATTGACTGATGCACTAGGACACCCAGATCTCGTTGGATAGCCAATAACACAACCGTGTGAACACTGGATTCTCCAAATTCAAGTAATACCCCTGCCTCTCCCTTTCTCTTTTTTTGTCCTCCCCCTTGCGTACACATTTCTCTGACCATGCCCTTTCCCCACCTCCTCCCACTCATCTCCCACCCCTCTTACTTACCGTCAGGCATTGACATACAAGGCACAAAACCATCCCTTACAATCTGTTCTGATGAAGAGGGTTTTGGTGGAAAATCTTCTGCTGTAGATGAGGGATTACCACTGGAACCCATTGGTTTTGGGATGGTGGGGAGAAGACAATGGAAGGAAGAAAAATAGAGAAACACGTATCTTTAAAGATTGAAGTAGTGACAAATGATGTTCATTAACACAAAAATTCTGTCTGAGGAAGATATGAAACTTTTTTTTCCTCCTTAATTTCAGAGTTACATGTGCTGAGAAATGAAGTTACTCTGAACCATTCACTAGCACTGCTAAGGACATTATGGACTGGAGATAAAACCATTTCTGTCAAGTTTAGGTGTTATGAATGCTTATCTTAAATCTGTTCTGCCAAAGGAATAAAACAGATTAAAAACTGCATAAAGGTTTAATGTTCATTGCAGAAGTTAAGACTGCAATAGTTATTATTGTAAACAGTAAATTCACAATAAATCCTTAAGTATATAAATTCTGTTTGAACCTTAGTAACCTTAGGTTTACTGTTAGGTTTGGTGTAGAATCCTCACTAATGATCCATTTCTAAAAATCAGATATAAATAAATTATTATTGATTCATTTTTGAAAATTACATAGTTCTTTGGAAATAGAATACACAAAATTGAAGGACTTTTTCTTTGGAAAATGTTTATACGTTACTTGTTGTTCTTCAGTTGATCACGTTTATTGTACAGAGCCAAGGTAAAATCATTTACACAGCCTGTATGTTCACCAATTTCAAAATTTTCCATCTTGGGAGTAAGGAGCATCTCATCACCCAGCTGCAATGTGCGCTTTGGTGTTTTTGGCCAAACTGGATCTTGACATTTGGAAGAATGCACATCATAGTTTCCAGGGAATTCCTGAGCCATTTTAGGATCTGAAGGCAGGGTACACTCTGGCACTCCCCAAACACTTTGAAACATTAAATGACCAAGTCCAAAATCTCCAAGTTGTGGGGTACGCAAATGGTCAGTCAGCGAAGGCTTCTCACACTGCGGAGTATTAACTTCTTCATGTTGTGGTTCAGGCTCAGGTCCAGCATTTTCAGCCACTTCAGTTTCCATGGATTTCATCTGTGGTTCTTGGAAGAGGAAACATAAGTGCATTTTATTTGGATATTGCCTACTTTCCTTTGCTTCAAGGCAATGAGGCTCATCCTCAGAACATCTCATTCAACCAGGCGTAAGATACCCTCCCATATCATTGACTAAATTATTCAACTGCAATTAACATTGCACTATAGCATTATAAACAGTCTGAAGATTTAACCACCACTTTTCATGAACATTGCCCAAATACTTTGATGATGGGAGGCAGAGGGAAGTGCTGATGCTTTCTTATAGATGAGGCTCTCCTCTATATCCCGCAGCTCCACTCTTGCCCCCCTCCCCCCATTCGTAACAAGGGTAGAGTCCCCCTTGTCCTCACCTTCCACTCCGTCACCATCGTATACAACAAATTATCCTCCAACATTTCCGTCACCTCCAACGGGATCCCACTACTGGCCACATCTCCACCCCTTTCTGCTTTCCGCTGAGACCGTTCCCTCCGTAACTCCCTGGTCCACTCGTCCATTCCCATCCAAACCACCCCCTCCCCAGGTACTTTTCCCTGCAACCGCAGGAGATGAAACACCTGTCCCTTTACCTCCCCCCTCGACTCCATCCAAGGACCCAAACAGTCTTTCCAGGTGAGGCAGAGGTTCACCTGCACCTCCTCCAACCTCATCTATTGTATCCGCTGTTCCGGACGTCAACTTCTCTACATTGGCGAGACCAAACGCAGGCTCTGTGATCGTTTCGCTCAACACCTTCGCTCAGTCCGCCTTAACCAACCTGATCTCCCGGTGGCTCAGCACTTCAACTCCCCACTCCCAGTCTGACCTTTCTGTCATAGGCCTCCTCCATTGTCATAGTGAGGCCCAGCGCAAATTGGAGGATCAGCATCTCATATTTCGCTTGGGCAGCTTACACCCCAGCGGTATAAACATTGACTTCTCTAACTTCAGATAGTTCCTCTGTCCCTCTCTTTCCCCTCCCCCTTCCCAGTTCTCCCACTGTCTTCCTGTCTCCTACTACATCCTATCTTTGTCCCGCCCCTCCCCTGACATCAGAGTGAAGGGTCTCGACCCGAAACGTCACCCATTCCTTCTCTCCTGAGATGCTGCCTGACCCGCTGAGTTACTCCAGCATTTTGTGTCTACCTTCGATTTAAACCAGCATCTGCAGTTATTTTCCTACAAATCTTTCCCGATTGGAGGTTTTTTAAATTTTAAGAGGGACGGACAGAGTTGACGTGGGTAGGCTTTTCCCTTTGAGAGTGGGGAAGATTCCAACAAGGGGACATAGCTTCAGAATTGAGGGACAAAAGTTTAGGGGTAACATGAGGGGTAACTTCTTTACTCAGAGGGTGGTGGCTGTATGGAATGGGCTTCCGGTGGAAGTGGTGGAGGCAGGCTCGATTTTATTATTTAAGAGTAAATTGGATAGGTATATGGATAAGAGGGGATTAGAGGGTTTTGGTCTGAGAGCAGGTAGATGAGACTAGGTCAGAGAGAGTGGTCGGCGTGGACTGGTAGGGCCGAACGGGCCTGTTTCCGTGCTGTAGTTGTTATATGGTTATATGGAGGTCTTTCGCCAGTGATGTATGGCGGGGATTAATGCTAAACCCCTTGTTGATTATAAAAAAAGCACATTATAAGCACAACTGTGTGAATGGGATAAAGGGGGTTCGGGGCTAGAGTTTCAGACTCATACCAATTATTTTTCCTAAAGTATTTTCAAAAATAAAGGTCTTTTTAATGGTGCTAAAAATCTGAAGGTAGTTTGCTACATGGTTTATTTAATGGTGGCTCATTGGAAGGACGCAAAAAGGAGGTACCGGGACAGGATGGAGTCACAGATGGAGCAGCAGGACACCAGACGCCTTTGGCAGGGGCTACGCACTATAACTAGCTACCGGTCCAGCACCCCCTTAACCGGAAGTGCCGGCTCCTCCTTAACTGATGACCTGAACTCTTTTTATGCACGGTTGGAGACGGGTAACATCACCCCTAGCTCGCCGTCTAAAAACAACACCGACAGGGCGCTGACTAGCGAGGCTGGAGGGGGACCCACCGCTGGGGATGTGCACACATTCTCGGTGTCCGAGCATGACGTGAGGAGGGCTCTGACACGTGTGAACACGAGGAAAGCTGGAGGCCCAGATGGTATAGCTGCGCGAGTACTAAAGTCTTGTGCTACTCAGCTTGCTTCAGTGCTCACCACAATATTTAACCTCTCCTTGGCAAAATCCGTGATCCCTGCATGCTTCAAAAGATCCATTATTGTACTGGTGCCAAAGAATGCCTCTCCAGCTTGTTTAAATGGCTACCGACCGGTGGCCCTCACCTCGGTTGTCATGAAATGCTTCGAGAGACTAATCAAGAAGCACATCTGTGCCCTCCTTCCTCGCAACATGGACCCACTACAGTTCGCATACCGTCCGAACAGGTCCACGGATGATGCAGTCTCCCAGGTTCTGCACACCGCTCTCTCTCATCTGGACAGCCAGAAGGGGGGCTATGTGAGGATGCTGTTCATTGACTTTAGTTCAGCTTTCAACACAATAGTCCCCAGCAGACTGGCTGAGAAGCTGCTGGAACTGGGGCTTAGCACCCCTCGGTGTGCCTGGGTCCTGGACTTTCTCACCGCCAGGCCCCAAGTGGTCAGGATGGGCGAACACACATCTAGCCCCCTCACTCTGAACATAGGATCCCCCCAGGGTTGCGTCCTTAGCCCCCTACTGTACTCCCTGTACACACATGACTGTGTGGCCAGGTTCAGCTCCAACTCCATCAGCAAGTTTGCTGATGACACTGTGGTGGTGGGCCGGATCTCCGACAACGATGAGAAGGTCTACCGGGAGGAGGTGGCTGATCTGGCACTCTGGTGTCAGAACAATAGCTTCCTCTTGAATGTCACAAAAACGAAGGAGCTGATTGTGGACTTTAGAAGGGCTCAACATCCAAGGACATGCACGCCACTGGAGATAAATGGGTCTACTGTGGATAGGGTGAGCATTTTTAAATACTTGGGAGTCCACATCAAAGAGGATCTGACATGGGCAACGCACATTGCCGCACTGGTGGGTAAGGCAAAGCAGCGCCTTTACCACCTTAGAAAGCTGAGGAAATTCAGTGTCTCCGAGGATCCTTCATTGCTTCTACTCTGGGGCTGTAGAGAGCATCCTGTCCGGCAACATTACAGTCTGGTTTGGGAACAGCTCTGCCCAGGGCAGGATGGCCCTGCAGAGAGTAGTGCGTTCGGCAGAACGCACCATGGGAAGTACACTCGCCCCCCTGCAGGACCTATACATCAGGAGGTATAGATCGAGAGCAAGCAAGATTATGAGGGACCCCTGCCATCCCAGCAATGGACTGTTCCAGCTGCTACGGTCAGGCAAACGCCTCCGCTGTCACGCTGTGAAAACGGAGAGGATGAGACGGAGTTTCTTCCCACAGGCCATCAGGACTGTTAACTTTTATAACTCCAGGGACTAATTTTTGTCTTCTCTGTATTAACTGTATTTATATGCTGTAACTGTAATTCTTTTTTGTGCACAATCCACAGGCATTGCCACTTTCATTTCACTGCACATCGTGTATGTGCATGTGACAAATAAACTTGACTTGACTGGCACAAATATCAATGGAAGCATTCTTGTCAATTGCAATGGTCACATGTGGTGAAACCACCAGCATTTTTAAAAGACAATAATGTCTGATTACCGAGAGGGCAGGGTGGTTTAGGTGGAAACAGTTTCAGTTTCCTAGCCTGCTTTTTCCAGGGCAGTTATTTTCTGTTTGTCAATTTGCAAAGTAACATTTAGGTGGTTCTCCAGTTCCCAATAGAAATCGTGTTATAACTATTTTGTCCCGTGTAATACAAAAAGTGTTCATCAATCATCAGATGTGTTAAATTCAAATCACATTGTTATTTCTTCATATACCTTCATCTTTTTTATGCAAGGACTCATATCCATAATTCTGAAAGTGTTCTTCAATTTCTTTAAGGTCTGCACTATTCTTCTGGTGCAGTGTCTGGAAGGCTCTGAGTAATACACCGTTCTCTGTGTGTTCTGTTTCAAGAGTTTCTATTTTTTTGTGAAGATCTGCCTTTGAAGGGGAAACAAAAAAGTGTACAAAAGGTATTATGTTGAATTCCATTGACCCGACCCAAAACATCTGTTCATTCCCTCCACACATGCTGTTTAACCCGCTGAGTTCCTTCAGCGCTTTGTTTTTTGCTTAAGATTCCAGCACCTGCAATCATGTGTATTACCATCTCTCATCCCTTTCAGATCACCTATCAATGACACTCCCAGTCATGTTGTGTGGCATTACAACTTAGCTAAATGGGACATACAGAATATTGCAGTACAATGGACCATCAGCAACAGGGGTAATGTACACCACCAGGATTTATAACCTCATGGCCTTACATAACAAGCAAGTTAGGGGACAACTCTAGTTGAATTAGGAGTGTCAAAAGGCATTAACAGAGCCACATCCACAGCACTTAAAAATAAAGTACCAATCTGGAAAAGTTCTAACATCTGCATAACAGACATAACAAAAACAGAGCAATGTGATTACACAATCAACAGAGCAAGATGTACAGTTCTGCCACATCTAGCCATCAGTGCAATGAACAATCAAACAGTTAACGGGAGGCGGCAGCTCCAAGGACATATCCATTATCAATGATTCTAAGAACATACCAATTCTCATCCAGAGCAGTACTGGATGCAACAATGGATATAAGACCAGATAATGGCCTCGCTAAAATATTGAAAACTTGGTCTCCAGGCTCTGCCCTATCTCATCCAAACTGCTACGTGCAATGGCAACATTGACATCTACCCAACGTAGAAAACTGCCCGTGCATCTTGTTCACAGAAAGTAGGACAAGTCCAATCTGGCTAACCATCATCCAGTGTACTTTCAACCATTAGCAAAGTAATTAAAAGAGTCTTCGCTAGTGCCATCAGGTAGTCATTATCCTTCAATTACATGATCTCTGATGCCCAATTTGGATTTTGCCTGGAATACTCGCATTAACACAGACCAATGAGCTCATTCAAAGCAGCATTTGACCAAACGTGAAATCAAGGAGCCTTGGTAAAACCAGAGTTCACGTGCGCCAAGAGATGAGCACTCTGATGTTTGGAGCATCACACAAAGGAAGATGGCTGTGGAGATTAATCAGCCTCGCCCAGGATGCCATTTTCAGAAGTCCTCATGACAGGAGACTTTGGCCTAACCATCTGCAGCAGCTTCAACAATGCCTTACTTTAATCACCAGTTCAGATGTGGGGACGTTTGCTGATGGTTTCATTCAGCACTTCTCAACAAATTAAGCAGCACATTCCTGCTTGTATATAGGTTGTAAGGCACAATACTGCTGTAAAAATTGCTGGGCAATCCCATCTCCATCAGGACAGTATAACCGCTGCACCTGACATCCATCATCAAGTCCCCCCTCTTTCAACATCCTGAAGGTGACCATTGGCCAGAAACTCAATCTTTGTCACACTAATCCTGTGGCAAGTGGCTCATGCACTGACAGCTCAAAGCCTTTGTACCATCTACAAGGCACAAGTCACAATTGTGACTGAATAAATGGGGCTCCAACAAAACCCAAGAAACTCAACACCATCCAGGACTTGGATGAAGGGATTAAAAGTACCATTAGCAAATTTGCAGATGATACAAAGTTGGGTGGTGAGGAAGATGCTATGAGGTTGCAGGGTGACTTGGACAGGTTGTGTGAGTGGGCGGATGCATGGCAGATGCAGTTTAATGTGGATAAGTGTGAGGTTATCCACTTTGGTGGTAAGAATAGGAAGACAGATTATTATCTGAATGGTGTCAAGTTAGGAAAAGGGGACGTACTACGAGATCTGGGTGTCCTAGTGCATCAGTCACTGAAAGGAAGCATGCAGGTACAGCAGGCAGTGAAGAAAGCCAATGGAATGTTGGCCTTCATAACAAGAGGAGTTGAGTATAGGAGCAAAGAGGTCCTTCTGCAGTTGTACAGGGCCCTAGTGAGACCACACCTGGAGTACTGTGTGCAGTTTTGGTCTCCAAATTTGAGGAGGGATATTCTTGCTGTTGAGGGCGTGCAGTGTAGGTTTACTAGGTTAATTCCCGGAATGGCGGGACTGTCGTATGTTGAAAGACTGGAGCGATTAGGCTTGTATATACTGGAATTTAGAAGGATGAGAGGGGATCTTATCGAAACATATAAGATTATTAAGGGGTTGGACATGTTAGAGGCAGGAAATATGTTCCTAATGTTGGGGGAGTCGAGAACCAGGGGCCACAGTTTAAGAATAAGGGGTAGGCCATTTAGAACGGAGATGAGGAAAAACTTTTTCAGTCAGAGAGTTGTAAATCTGTGGAATTCCAAGAAAATGCACTTGCCTAGGTTGCTCCAAAAATACCTCCCAAAGCCACATCTCTACCTCTAAGGAGTCCAAAGGCTTCAAATATATGCGGATACCATCACCATCCCTTCATCATTCAGTGGTCTAAATCCCTCCCCAACAGCAATCGGGTATTTAGATTCCGCAAAGATGAAGGACAAACAGGTAAAGATAACAACTTACCACAACGTACTTCAAAGGCTATTCGGGATGAGCAATAAGCAATACCCAGATCATAAAATACAGCATAAATAAGTTTTGTACATACAAAATAATTCACATTAATATGCAAATATTCAACAAACTAATAGCTCCATTGGGCTTTGTAGTGATTTTCTCGAAGTGAAAGATATATATTAGTTTATTCAAACCAGTTCAAAAATATTTCTGAAACTGCTGCACATTTGAAACCCTGATCGTCATCTGCAAATTGTAAGAATCAGAACTGCTGTAAGGCTCAAATAATTAACTGCAGTAATGAATAATAATATAATAATAATATATTCCTTTACTTGTCCCACACTGGGGAAATATGCAGTGTTACAGCAGCAAAGTGGATAGCAAGAGACATTCATTATAAATAAAAATAAAGATGAGGATAACTGTCATCATTTACTGTGTTTTTTTAAACTGTTACTGTTAACTGGTCTGTTGACTCGGTCTGCTGGGAGTAGCGCTGGTTGTGCAATCTCACAGCAGCGGGAAGATACGAAGTTTTAAAATAATTTGTCTTCTGGTTGGCCAATTTAAAAGATATGGGGCAATGCAGTTAGAAACTACTTAAGATGTAATGGATGAATTTCAATCACATAGTTAGAAATAGAAGTGAAGCTTCCAACATAGTCAATCGACTGTTGGAATGTATGCATAATTTAATATTTACCTTAATATTTCTAACTTCAGAATGTAATTCATGAAGGATCTTTTTGGGAGCAGTTTCTTCATGATCTTCATGGGATAGAAAGAAAATGTTAGTTTTTTTTGGCAGATTTGAGTAAATTCAAAGCAGAAGCCACAATATAGTGCACCACCCTGGAAAAAAGGGAGCTCAACATCCCTCTGTAGCACAAACTTAAAGACAAAATAAATAATTGCAGAAGATTGGGTAGGATATAATAAGACAAAGGATGATTAAATCATTAGTGAAGAATGAAAGAATGCAGATAAAGTTAGTTACAAATATAAAAATAAGTAGAAAATGTTGATAGATATTTAATATGACAGAGACCTTTGGTCTTACAGAAAGCTAAGAGAATTAATGAAGGCAAATTAGGAGATGACAGATGATTAAAGATCCTATCAGTCTTCAATATTAAAGATATGTTACGCCTCGTGAATAGCTGCGAGTCTGTCAAGATACCCAGATCCAGATGGACTTCATCATTGTGTTTTAAATGAGATAGCTAATGGAATAGGTGATATGTTGGTTTTAATTTTCTAAAATGCCATCTTTCTAAAAAGGTTGCATTACATTTCTTTCAGTATCCCACAAATCCATACTTTATTCAAAAAAGGGAGGCACCCCAAAAGCAAGAAACTTCAGGCCCGTTGGCTTAGCATGTGTCACTAGCAACCTGCTTGAAGTTATTGAATGCTATAATTTGGTTTTGTGAAAGGGAAGTCACATTAGACCAATTTGCTGGAATTCTTTGAAGTTGTAATGTGTTGTGGATGAAGAAGAAACATCGATTTACTATACATCAATTTGCAGAGAGCTCTTCATAAGGTGCCACATCAAACAATATCATGAAGAATAAAAGCTCACGCTGGCACGGTTGAAGATGTGTAAGAAGGAACTGCAGATGCTGGTTTAATCCGATGATAGACACAAAAACCTGGAGTAATTCAGCGGGACAGGCAGCATCTCTGGAGAGAAGAAATGGGTAACATTTCGGGTCGAGACCCTTCTTCAGACTGGTTTGAAGAAGGGTCTCGACCCGAAACACCACCCATTCCTTCTCTCCAGAGATGCTGTCTGTCCCGCTGAGTTACTCCAGCTTTTTGTGTCTATGGTTGAAGATAGGTTAGTTGGCAGTTGTAATTAGTTGTGCGCTCGGGACATAGGGGTGGCAGTGGCGCAGCAGTAGAGCTGCTGCCTCACAGCGCCAGAGACCCGGGTTCGATTTTGACTACGGGTGCTGTCTGTATGGAGTTTGTACGTTCTCCCTAGGACCGCATGGGTATTCCCCGGGTGCTCCCGTTTCCTACCTCATTCCAATCACATGCAGGTTTGTAGGTTAATTGGTCTCTGTAAATTGTGCCGAGAATGTAGAATAGAGCTAATATACAGATGATCGTTGGCCGGCCTGGACTTGGTGGGCTGAAGGGCCTGTTTTCACGGTGTATCTAAGCTAAACTAGACTCAACCGGTCAGAATCAATATAATTTAGGTGAAGATGCTGATGATATGGATGGGAAATTTATTGTCGACACAAAGGTAGAACAGTCAGAGGAAAGGAGACATGGATAGGTTACACAGATTGATTAAGAACTGGCAAATGGAATATAACCTAGAAAAAAAAAGCCCATTCTGCCAGAATAATAACAATTCTACATCATAACTACATGGCAAGTGCTTGAAGAGCTCAGCATTGCAGAAGGATATGGGTGGCTTTGTATACAATTTGCAAAAGGCTGGTGTATAGGTACAGCACATAATTAGGAAACCTCACAGAACATCATTTCATTGTTCTGTTCCCAGTGTATATCATAATTAAACACTATTGACATCATTTATTGCTAGGGAAATTGAGGATCAGTTACATAAAACTTTTCATGACTCTTGCTCTCTACTCAAGATAGGTAGAATCGAGAGCGACATAAGCCGACGTTTTCCAGGGATTGGTAGAAGTGTGGAATTGAGGCTACGAACAGATCAGTTGTGATCTTAATGAATACTGCAGCAGTTTCATAGGGTGCGTGGCCTACTCCAGCTCCTCATTCATACTGCTGTAACCATTGGAATGGTTAACATCATAAAATGAATGTCCTGTGTCTTATTTATATTAAACTAAATGATAATCATCTACCAGTCTCGTCTAACTTGTCTTTACTCAGCATTTTAAAAAGAGTGTATATGGGACAACAAATGCATAGATGATGGACATTTATAAGTTTTAGTTCTTATGTCGTTTCAGTAGAAAAGAGAAATTCATCTTTGAAACTGCACTGCAAAGTATTAATTAACTTGCTTACCATATTCATGATTCAAAGCATGGTCCAAATATTTGATCTCTTTCTCCAAATTTATTGCAAGTATTCTTAACTTGGTGAAGAAATTAGCTGCAACATCCATCCTGGTTCAAAGCAAACTACGAAAGAAAATTAAAAACATAAGTTTGGTTATTTTCAAATGGATACATGCAATCATGCTGCCTTCTCCACTTCAGACTCAGCCATCAGAATTTTAGACAATAGAGATACAGTGCGGAAACACCCACTTCAGCCGACCGAGTCCGCACCGAACAACTGGACAATTTCCAATTATACCAAAGCCAATTAACCTACAAACCTCTATGGTGTATGGGAAGAAACCGGAGCACCCGGAGAAAACCCACTGTCACGGGAGAACGTACAGACAGCACCAGTAGTCAGGATTGAACGCGGGTCTTTGGCACTGTATGGCAACAATTCTACCACTGTGCCATTTAAGTGGTTTTTCTCCAAAGAATTCAAGCATAATGCCAATATAACATAAATTCTGTGCCATCTCCACACAGGCGATGGTCAATTTTTAAACGCGACAGGGAATTCCCAGAGAATTCAGACAGGAATTTTGAAGAGATTCTGACTGTCAAATGCAATGTGACGGTTGGAGGGATTGATCAACTTCCGATATCTCCCATTTTCAGAGGGTGGTGGGAATATGGAACAAGCTGTCAGAGGAGGTAGTTGAAGCCAGTACTATAATCTATATACTAAAACTCTCGTTTGTTTGTTCCTGAACTACAGCCAAAACGGTACACGATAGCGCAACCATTTTAGGCCCACTTTATTCTCCGTCGTCCCTTTGGTGCTAATGGAAGAAGTTTCATTGAAATCGGTGTTATATTTTTAAAGTTTTTCACATTTTAAAGTTTAAATCTATCTCCTAAGGAGGGTGGGGGGAGGGAGAGGGAGGTAGAGAGAGGGGAGGTAGAGAGGGAGGAGGGATGGGGGAGAGGAGGGATGGGGGAGAGGAGGGATGGGGGAGAGGAGGGATGGGGGAGAGGAGGGAGGGGGAGGAATGGCGGGGAGGGGAGGAGAGGGCGCTGCACCAATGCAGGAGGTTTGGGCCCACTTGGTCTAGTAACATTTAAAAGACATTTGGACAAATACATGGATAGGAAAGATTAAGAGGGATATGGGCCAAATGGGACAAGCTTAGATAGGGCATCTTGGTCAACATGAATGTGTTGGGCTGAAGGGCCTGTTTCATGCTGTATGACTCCATAAAAACATTACAATACTTTCCCACAGTTGAAAACCTCTCGGCCTGGCAATGCATTAACTATACCTCCGCATTGTTCCCATAATGCTTCAGTAATATGAACAAAACTGCAGGGTGTTCTCCAGTAAGACCTTCCCAACATTATTTACTTCCAACAAAGCTGTCCTTATGTTCTGTGTGTTGACGAATAATGAATATCATTCTGCATATCTTCCTAAGGCTTGTACAATTCTAGTTACTTTCACTAGTTGGAATATACAGTCCTGGACCCTCCTGTTCTTGTGTGTACCGCTGCGCCACTGTGTTTATTATGGTGTCCTCTCGATTAGTAAGGGCGTCAAAGGTTACGGGGAGAAAGCAGGAAAGTGGCATTCTGCTCTTAGTGATGTGTTTGCATGTCTGTTGAGCCGCTGCAAGTAAGAATTTCATTGTTCAGTTTGGGGACAAACGGTAATAACACACCCCTGTCTCTAACACACCCCTGTCTCTAAACCAAACTAAAAAGGTGCAGCAATGATGTCTTGCGGCTGCACGGAGGGCCCGGCGACCAAGACGCAGCCAGGACTGGGCCATCGGGTGCAGCGGGTTCGATCCTCAACGCAGCTGTAAATCCCCGGAAGGCCTATTTCCACCGTAATTTAAAAAAAAAAATCTGTTTAGTAAAAATAAAACCCCGTAAACAATGACTCACAGGTGAGAGTGTTTCGTTTCTAAGCGGCTGAACGGCCACCCTGGCGGCACCGCTTCCGCGCGCGCGATCCGTTTGAATTTCGCGCGCACCGTCGACGGGCGGTTGAAACGGCTCGAGGACCGCGCATGCGCCGCCCGTCCAACAGCCCCGGTCTCTCCCCGAGGGCGTCTGCAGCGCACCCAGGCGGGCCGGCGGGGATCTGCAAGCAACCGCTCATAATAAAGAACTGCAGATGCTGGTTAATGCACAAAATCACACAGAGTGCTGGAGTATCTCAGCGGGTCAGGCGGCATCTCTGAAGATAGACACACAGAATGCTGGAGTAACCCAGCAGGTCAGACAGCATCTCTGGCGAAAAACACAAAGTGCTGGAGTAACAGCGGGTCAGGCAGCATCCCTGGAGAAAAAGGGGAGGTGTCGTTTCGGGTCGGGACTCTTCAAACCTGTTCAAACATTCGCAGGGGCCCGAGCTATGCCTGCCTCTTTGTCGGGTACGTCGAACAATCCCAGTTCCGGACGTACACTGGACCCATCCCCGAACACTACCTCCGCTACATCGACGACTGCATTGGTGCTACCTCTTGTACCCATGCAGAACTCACTGACTTCATACACTTCACTTCCAGAGACAATAGACAATAGGTGCAGGAGTAGGCCATTCAGCCCTTCGAGCCAGCACCGCCATTCAATGCGATCATGGCTGATCACTCTCAATCAGTACCCCGTTCCTGCCTTCTCCCCATACCCCCTCACTCCGCTATCCTTAAGAGCTCTATCCAGCTCTCTCTTGAAAGCATCCAACGAACTGGCCTCCACTGCCTTCTGAGGCAGAGAATTCCACACCTTCACCACTCTCTGACTCAAAAAGTTCTTCCTCATCTCCGTTCTAAATGGCCTACCCCTTATTCTTAAACTGTGGCCCCTTGTTCTGGACTCCCCCAACATTGGGAACATGTTTCCTGCCTCTAATGTGTCCAATCCCCTAATTATCCTATATGTTTCAATAAGATCCCCCCTCATCCTTCTAAATTCCAGTGTATACAAGCCTAATTGCTCCAGCCTTTCAACATACGACAGTCCCGCCATTCCGGGAATTAACCTAGTGAACCTACGCTGCACGCCCTCAATAGCAAGAATATCCTTCCTCAAATTTGGAGACCAAAACTGCACACAGTACTCCAGGTGCGGTCTCACCAGGGCCCGGTACAACTGTAGAAGGACCTCTTTGCTCCTATACTCAACTCCTCTTGTTATGAAGGCCAACATTCCATTGGCTTTCTTCACTGCCTGCTGTACCTGCATGCTTCCTTTCATTGACTGATGCACTAGGACACCCAGATCTCGTTGAACTCCCCCTCCTTCTAACTTGACACCATTCAGATAATAATCTGCCTTTCTATTCTTACTTCCAAAGTGAATAACCTCACACTTATCTACATTAAACTGCATCTGCCATGTATCCGCCCACTCACACAACCTGTCCAAGTCACCCTGCAGCCTTATTGCATCTTCCTCACAATTCACACTACCCCCCAGCTTAGTATCATCTGCAAATTTGCTAATGGTACTTTTAATCCCTTCGTCTAACTCATTAATGTATATCGTAAATAGCTGGGGTCCCAGCACCGAACCTTGCGGTACCCCACTGGTCACTGCCTGCCATTCCGAAAGGGACCCATTTATCCCCACTCTTTGCTTTCTGTCTGTCAACCAATTTTCTATCCATGTCAGTACCCTACCCCCAATACCATGTGCCCTAATTTTGCCCACTAATCTCCTAATGTGGGACCTTGTCGAAGGCTTTCTGAAAGTCGAGGTACACCACATCCACTGACTCTCCCCTGTCAATTTTCCTAGTTACATCCTCAAAAAATTCCAGTAGATTTGTCAAGCATGATTTCCCCTTCGTAAATTCATGCTGACTCGGAATGATCCTGTTACTGCTATCCAAATGCTCAGCAATTTCGTCTTTTATAATTGACTCCAGCATCTTCCCCACCACTGATGTCAGACTAACTGGTCTATAATTACCCGTTTTCTCTCTCCCTCCTTTCTTAAAAAGTGGGATAACATTTGCTATCCTCCAATCCACAGGAACTGATCCTGAATCTATAGAACATTGAAAAATGATCTCCAATGCTTCCACTATTTCTAGAGCCAACTCCTTAAGTACCCTGGGATGCAGACCATCAGGCCCTGGGGATTTATCAGCCTTCAGTCCCATCAGTCTACCCAAAACCATTTCCTGCCTAATGTGGATTTCCTTCAGTTCCTCCATCACCCTAGGTTCTCTGGCCCCTAGAACATTTGGGAGATTGTGTGTATCTTCCTCAGTGAAGACAGATCCAAAGTAACGGTTTAACTCGTCTGCCATTTCTTTGTTCCCCATAATAAATTCCCCTGCTTCTGTCTTCAAGGGACCCACATTTGCCGTGACTATTTTTTTCCTCTTCACGTACCTAAAAAAACTTTTGCTATCCTCCTTTATATTATTGGCTAGTTTACCCTCGTACCTCATCTTTTCTCCCCGTATTGCCTTTTTAGTCCAAGTTCCATCCTGCCCTTAAATATACCTGGACTATCTCCGACATCTCCCTCCCTTTTCTGGACCTCACCATCTCCATCAATGGAGACAGACTAGTGACGGACATCTACTATAAACCCACCGATTCGCACAGCTATCTGGACTACACTTCTTCCCACCCGGTCCCCTGCAAAAAGTCTATCCCGTACTCCCAATTCCTCCGTCTACGCCGCATCTGCACCCGGGATGCTACCTCTTATACCCATGCAGAACTCACTGACTTCATACACTTCACTTCCAATTTCCATCCTGCCCTTAAATATACCTGGACTATCTCTGACATCTCCCTCCCGTTTCTGGACCTCACCATCTCCATCACAGGAGACAGACTAGTGACTGACATCTACTATAAACCCACTGACTCGCACAGCTATCTGGACTACACTTCCTCCCACCCGGTCTCCTGCAAAAAGTCTATCCCCTACTCCCAATTCCTCCATCTACGCCGCATCTGCGCCCGGGATGAGCTGTTTCACACTAGGGCATCAGAGATGTCCTCATTCTTCAGGAAACGGGGCTTCCCCATCTCCATTATAGATGAGGCTCTCACTAGGGTCTCTTCTACATCCCGCAGCTCCGCTCTTGCTCCCCCTCCCCCCACTCGCAACAAGGACAGAATCCCCCTCGTTCTCACCTTCCACCCCACCAGCCAGCGGATCCAACAAATCATCCGCCAACATTTCCGTCACCTACAACGGGACCCCACCACTGGCCATATCTTCCCATGCCCTCCCCTCTTGCGTTCCGCAGAGACCGTTCCCTCCGTAACTCCCTGGTCCACTCGTCCCTTCCTACCCAAACCACCCCATCCCCGGGCACTTTCCCCCGGCAACTGCACGAGATGCAACACCTGTCCCTTTACCTCCCCCCTCAACCATCCAAGGACACAAAGTCTTTCCAGGTGAGACAAAGGTTCACCTGCACCTCCTCCAACCTCATCTATTGCATCCGCTGCATTAGATGTCAACTTATTTACATCGGCGAAACCAAGCGCAGGCTCAGCGATCGCTTCGCTCAACACCTGCGCTCGGTCCGCATTGACCAAACTGATCTCCCGGTGGCTGAGCACTTCAACTCCCCCTCCCATTCTGACCTTTCTGTCATGGGCCTCCTCCAGTGCCATAGCGAGGCCCACCGGAAATTGGAGGAACAGCACCCCAACAGCACCCCATATTTCACCTGGGCAGCTTGCAGCCCAGTGGTATGAACATCAACTTCTCCAACTTTAGATAGTTCCTCTGTCCCTCTCTTCCCCTCCTCCTTCCCAGATCCCCCTCTATCTTCCTGTCTCCACCTATATCCTTCCTTTGTCCCGCCCCCCTGACATCAGTCTGAAGAAGGGTCTCGACCCGAAACTTCACCCATTCCTTCTCTCTCGAGATGCTGCCTGACCTGCTGAGTTACTCCAGCATTTTGTGAATAAATACCTTCGATTTGTACCAGCATCTGCAGTTCTTTTCTTATACTTCAAACCTGTTGAGTCACATTGTGTCTATCTTTGGTAAAATCCAGCGTCTGCAGTTCTTTGTTTCAGCATCTCTGGAGAGCATGGTTGGTGACGTTTCGGGTCTAGACCCTTCGTCAATCCTGACTAGCTGAGTTTCTCCAGTACTTTGTCTCGCAAGTACACTTGTCCTGTGAATTGTATGTAGACACAAGGAACTGCAAATGCTGGTTTACAAACCCAGTGGGTCAGTCAGCATCTCTCATCCACGTTTTCCACAGAGATGTTGCCTGCCCCGCTGTGTTGCCCCAGCACGGTGTCTTTTTTTTGAAATTGTGGTCTAAAAGACACCTTGGACTCTCCCACTTACCAACAATTGTTCTGCACTGACTTTTTCTTTAATTTATTGATTTACCATGTTGGGGATCGCTGGAATTGACAGCATTTATTTCCAATCTCTCTCTCTTTCAAATCAATATCTCAAAATCAATCTTTCAAATTGCCCTTGAGAAGATGTTCGTGAGCCACCTCCATGGAGTTCTTCAGGTTTTTGGGAGGGAATTCCAGACGGAGGCAGCTAAAGGTTACTCATCAACGGGAACATTCAAGAAACCAAAGTTGATGGAAAGCGGAAATCTGTGTGTTTACAATCTGGAGAAAATTCTAGATAGAATGATAACTTGGAGGGACTTAAAACAATGATCAAAGCACAACTTAGGGCTTGAAGAGCAGAGTTTTCGATGACTACGATGGTAAAGTACAGGTAGTTCTGCTATAAGACGATACCTTGCGTTATAGAAAATCGTATTACAAAATCGATTTGCCAATGATGAGAAAGGGGGTTAGGAGATAGTGTTTCAGCACACAATAAACATTTCCCCTGCACGATTTTCAACAATAAAATGGTTTTTTTTAAAGTTAAGTTAGTTGTTGTT
Source organism: Rhinoraja longicauda (assembly GCF_053455715.1). Lineage (NCBI taxonomy): Eukaryota > Metazoa > Chordata > Chondrichthyes > Rajiformes > Arhynchobatidae > Rhinoraja > Rhinoraja longicauda. Next base: position 46,041,955 of record NC_135959.1, on the reverse strand, counting down.
ACTACAGAGTAAAAATATTAAAGGTTTTATGTTACATTGCACAAGTGTCAAAGGAAGCGATTGCTTGCCAATTTCATAGCCATCCACTGTGAGATTGACAAACTGCGTTCTTCAGAGACAATGGTGTGCAGTTAGTGTGAGGTGAAGTTACGTGTAAACAGTTTTCTCCCAATACTTTTCACTTAAAGCAACTCATATGGTTTTCGAGTTCCGGATCGACTTATTATTACCAATTTAGCAAGCGCAATAGTGCTCCATAATTTATCAAACATGTTCCATTTGATTCGCATATTGGAAATGTGTTCCCCTGAACTATCTGTAGAACAAGTGCTGGAATAACTCAGCGGACGTCAGCTCAACATGTCTGAAGGGTCCCGACACGAAACGTTGCTTATCCATGATCAGAGATGCTGCATGACCTGTTGAATTATTCCAGCACATTGTGTCTTTTGTAAACCAGCATTTGCAATTCCTTGTGACCTATCCATATTCTCTAGAGAAGCTGCCTCGCCCGCTGGGTTACTCCAGTATGTTGTCTTTTTTTCTGTAAACCAGCACCTGCTGTTCCTTGCGTCTCCGAAAACGAGAGAAACCTGGTGTGAGTTCATTCCGAAAGTTAAATCTGGCGGTAACAAAGACATGGATGTAAATTAAATGTCGTGCAACTAATTATCAAGACGAAAGGGAAACACATTTCAACCTGTTTCATCTCTAGTCCCGACCAAGATGACTCCATCCTCAGTCGTTGCAAACAGCATTTGTAGTTCCTCGTTTCTAGCAGTAATCCTTGCCCTCTAGTGAAACACGTACTGCAGCAGGTACTGGAGAGATAACACACCAAAATCTCCACGAAGGTCTCCAAATAGACCGTAAGACGAGGTTAAATCAAGACCCGAATTACATACACAATCAACTTTGTTAGGCAAACCAAGTTGTTTGCATATCTGACACCGCACTCTCAAAGAAACACTACTCTCAGCAGCTATGGGAAGAGATTGCCAGGTGGGCAGAGGAAATAATTTAAGAAAATCTCTAAAACCTCCTGGAAAAGTACAATATTCCCACCATATCCATGGCTCATAACTGCTTAAGTGGAGAAGGAATATTGGGAAAGAATCATGAACCAGGTCCATGTATCCAGAGTCCAGAGAAGCCCAGAGAAAATAGTGATAAGAGTACACCACCTCACAAACTGCCACACAAATCGGTATATGCAGTTCTGTTACAGGTGCATTCCAAAGAAACTTCATGGTTCGGGGCTAACGAGTTTCAGACTACCAAGAACAGCAGGGGTTTTTTTCAAAAATAAAAAGGTATTTTAGGTTATTTTTGTAACTGCAAATAAAAAGTACTAAAGGCTTATGTTACATTGTTTAATCAGGATTCGTACACTTGGAACAGCAAAGAATTCTAGGACTTTTCAAGGACTTTCAAGGTCCAAAAATCCCATTTTCAAGGACCAAAATCCAACAAACATTGATGTTTTTTTCCAGTTTTTCTCCGTATAGGTGAGAAAATACTGTTTTCAAAACTGTTAATTTGATGCATATAGTTAATTAGTAAAAACTACGATGATTTTGTAGGTTTTTTTGCTTTATGCGGCGAGTTCCGCTCAACTCTCCCCGATTCTTTAACTTGTCCCGGAGCCGTGGAACCGTGGCGGCGGGGACTGGAGACAGAAGCTGCCGGTGAAGGTTCACTGGAGAGCGGATCGCCACCGACCCAGAGCCGTGACAAGGCGAGAGATCACAGCGCCTCCTCGCAAACACAAGGAAACTTCCCTCCTCGCAGCCACCGCTGCCGCTCACCCCGGGGATGTGGGGCTTCTGAATAACAGCTACAACACTTGTGTTTACTCTTATTTCGCTGCGCTAGAGGGAGACGGGGCCGGGGAAGAGAGTGGAGGAGTGGCGCAGATCTCGCTTGGGGGGGGGGGGGGGGGAGGGAGAGAGAGTCGGGGGCAGGGAGAGAGAGAGTCGGGGGCAGGGAGAGAGAGAGTCGGGGGCAGGGAGAGAGAGAGTCGGGGGCAGGGAGAGAGAGAGTCGGGGGCAGGGAGAGAGAGAGTCGGGGGCAGGGAGAGAGAGAGTCGGGGGCAGGGAGAGAGAGAGTCGGGGGCAGGGAGAGAGAGAGTCGGGGGCAGGGAGAGAGAGAGTCGGGGGCAGGGAGAGAGAGAGTCGGGGGCAGGGAGAGTCGGGGGCAGGGAGAGAGAGAGTCGGGGGCAGGGAGAGTCGGGGGCAGGGAGAGTCGGGGGCAGGGAGAGAGAGAGTCGGGGGCAGGGAGAGAGAGTCGGGGGCAGGGAGAGAGAGAGTCGGGGGCAGCGAGAGAGAGTGTCGGGGGCAGGGAGAGTCGGGGGCAGGGAGAGTCGGGACAGGGAGAGTCGGGGGCAGGGAGAGTCGCGGCAGGGAGAGTCGGGGCAGGGAGAGTCGGGGCAGGGAGAGTCGGGGGCAGGGAGAGTCGGGGCAGGGAGAGTCGGGGGCAGAGAGAGTCCTGGTTGAGGGAGCAGCGGGTGAGAGCAGGAGCGCGGGGAGGGGGAGGGTGTCTCTTGCGGGGGCTGCTCTCTCCCCTCTCCCTCTCTCCCAGCGCCAGCGAGATCTGCGCCGCTCTTCCACTCTCTTCCCCGGCCCCGTCTCCCTCTAGCGCAGCAAAATAAGAACAAACACAAGTGTTGTAGTTGTTCAGAAGCCCCGGGGTGAGCGGCGGTGGCGAGGGGGGAAAATTAGGGGACAAAGACAAACACGTCTAACGATGTTTCCCGACCTTTAATAAAAATACACATTATAAACAATGAAAAAAATACCACGTTACTCTGCATGAATTAATACTTTTATCATAAAAAGTGAATTTTCAAGGACTTACAATGACCTATGATAAATCCAAGGACTTTCAAGGCCTTGAAAAACAGAAATTTAAAGTCAAGGACTTTCAAGGGCTTTCATGGACCGTACGAGCCCTGTTTAATAGAGTGATATTGCACAAGTGTCAATAGTGATCAAATATTAATTTCAATTAAGCAGCAGCTGTCTTCTTAAGAGACAATGATGTCTGACTACTATGGGAAGGCTTTTTTTCTGCCTGCCAAGTTCCAAAGTTACTTTGAAGCGGTTCTCTGGAGCAAAACAGATCTGTGACCAAATAGGCCTGCATAATCCAAATAGCATCTAGCTGGCCTCTTGGTTCTCTGCAGACCCACCAAATGGCAGTTTGTGCATTCTGGCCAACACAAATATGAAAGGCAGATGCAAATCCATAAGCATAACTCCAATAACACTCAAAATTCAACACATCAAGACAAGGCAGCCAATATGATGGGCACCACATCCACTCCCCTAAACAATTAGACCTTCCTTCAATTCTATGCCAGTGGCTGCAATGTATACCATACATTCCAGGTATTAATTCTGGCCTATTCCAAAGTATCTCAAAAACCCATGATCTCTACCACTAAGGAGGACAATGGCTTCAAGTACATGAGAACACCAGCATCTGCAGGTTCCCCTCCAGATTGAGCACCATTCTGATTGAAAATATACTGCTGTTCCTCCATTGTCATTGGATCCAAATGGCAGACCTTTCTTCCCAATAGTGTGGGAGTATCTTCACTAGAAGCATGGAAGTGGGTTACCATCACTTTTCCAAGGGCATTTGAGGATGAGAAATAAATGCCGACTTTACCAGCAATGTTAAGAACCCCCCCACCCCCCTGAAAAAAATGAACGAATAAACATTCTCATTTATTCTTACTGGCAAGTTTGACTGAACAAAATAAGAGCAGTATAATATATAGAGTGTAGAGATGACAGAATACAGTGCGAAACACGCATATTACCTGTGCCAGCTTTTATTTGGCTATCTTTTGGAGCAAAGATAATTTATACAACTCAGACACATGTCATGCGAAGTAACAATGAAATTCAGCTATGTCTACTAGTTCTAATTTCATTACATTTTCTTCATATTAATAACTGAAACCAATGCTATTACAGCTTGACTATTTTCAGGACAAATTCCACAGACAAGTTTTAACTGTCCATCAGCACAAAAGGTAAGAAAAGATGCTGACAAAGACAGATGGAGTGCACATCATTTAGTTTATACTTCAATTCATATTAAACTTTATTCCAATATTTTCAACATTTTATTTGGATAATCTATTAGTAAACATCATCAATGCAACATTAATTGTTGATCAGATATCAATGTTGTATTCTTGTATAGATTTTTTTTGGATAAACTTACTCGTTGGCTTAATACTTCACAACTTTCATGATTGCAGATTTTTTTTCTGCATAATATCACAATGTATTATGTACAATGCATTATTATCATAAAAACTTTATATCAGTAACACATTTGTGTCTATAGAATGTATCTGAACCCTGATGAAAAAAAGTTGAAGGTAAAATAAAACTATGTTAAAATTGCACAAACATACTTTGCTGTGGCTTTAAAATACATTCACTTATCATGGTAATGGTATAAAAAACATAGCAAATATTGAGAATGTCATCCATTTCCTTTATGAACTATCCAATTCAGACACTGCAACTATCAATCCACGTAAACTTTGCAACATAAAACCCACAAAATAATTTACAAATTAGTTATGGAAGCCAGAGGATCATTTTTGAATCAGAATCATCTCTTTTCCTATTTCAATTCTGAAACTTACAATTTTGTTTGTTTGCTTAGATTGCAACGTTTTGCACTTTGATAATGAGTGTGGTTAGGGGTTACGTGGGGCACACTGTAGTGCTTCAGTCCAACTTTAACACATTGAAAAGTTGAATCAGGAATTCTAATATCTGTTAAAATACTTTTAAAATCAAACCTTTCCCAAACCATTTCAGATTTATATCTAAATTAATTGGTATATACTAGATGTCACTAACTACATACGAATGATTTGTACTATGTAAATTAATTTTTAAAGTTCATTGCCATATATAAAAAGACAACTAGCAATCTTGATTACGAGCAATCTTGACAACATATTTTTTAAAAAGCTTAAACAATGTGGCATTTGTAAACCACTGTTCATTCATTGCCAACAATAAATATGTTTCATAAACAGTAACTGCTCTTTGGTGCACAGCAGCTCTGATTAACAATATGCATACAAATACATTAAACATTAGTGCAGCAAGTTTGTTTTCCAAAATTTCTTGCATAAATTTAAAGTAATAACACCCTCCCCCCCTCAAGGTTATTGGCTTTTGCATAAAATATAGATCTGCATTTGATTTTATGGTATAGCTTGCTATCATTTATAATTTTTGTAACTTCCTTGCAGGTTCAATTCATGATTATTATAGAGGTTAGGGGCTTGCATCCCATCTATACAATGTATCTGGTTTATATATTGCTTAGTAAAATGTTATTACTAAAGTAATTCTTTTCAGTGCCTGTTATTTCCAATAACAGTTCAACCTGGCAGTCGGGGAGGTAAAAGTCAACTCTTCTGATAGATTAAAAATATCTAAACAGCCAACCAAACAAAAAGAACAGTTGTGTGATTGGACATTTTAAATCACAATTACAGGTTACCTACTCTAAGACTACTGTGTTACAGGATACAAATTATATGAATAATTTTATTATCTGGTCAGCTGTTCATGTAGTAATGATTAGTGGCTTGATAATTTAGAGCCCAGGATTACATTTGTATCACCCATTACAGTGTCAGTGGGCACTAAGCCAAGTTATCATTTAAGGCAACAAGCGATGGTAATTTAAAATACATTGCCTTTCTCAACAGTGGTAATACTGCTAATGACTGTTACACAGCACACAAATTCCTGATACAGAAGTTGGTCACCAGTATCCAACAGTTTTCTCTTCCAGAGAAGTGAGCAGCATTCCAATTTCAACATCTGGTACCAGAAACATCTATGGAAAAACATTTATACTAGTTTGAAAAGTAACAAAACAAAATGTGAACAGAATTCATCTTAAGGTACTTAGCACAAAATCAAGTACATTTTTCCTTTTCCACTTAATGCCCCTGATGTTGTTTAGTTCAGTTTTAGTTTCAGGTACAGCATGGAAACAGGCCATTCGACCCGTTGAATCCACAGCAACCATTGATCACCCATTCAGATTAGTTCTGTGTTATCCCACTTTCACATCCACTCCCCACACACTAGGGGCAATTTACAGAGGCCAATTAACCTACAAATCCGCACATCTTTGGGATATGGGAGGAAACCAGAGCACCTGGACGAAACTCAAGCGGTAACAGGGAGAACGTGCAAACTCCACACAGACGGCACCTGAGGTCAGGATCGAACTTGGGTCACTGGTGCTATGAGGCAGTAGCTCTACCAGCGGTGCCACAGTGCAGCCTTTATGTTGATAAGTGGCTGCAAATACATTTATTTCAGATTTTACATTATCCTCATTTAGGGGAGAGGAGCAGAAGGAGAAGGAAAAGCTACCATAGTTCAAAAAGGCAATAAAATAATAAAATTTACCTAGACACAATTACATTTCCCTCTTTGATAGGATTACTTTATCTCTAGTATATGAAGCTTATTATAAATATAGTGTCAAAATATTAATTAATACAATTTCCAGTTAATCTAATAATGCATTACACTGTGAGAATAAATATTGAATTTAATATACAAATGATCATATTCTTCTGTGATATTATCACGTTTAGAATCAGCAGCATTTATTAATTTTACCTTTGCTATGTTGAATGTTTTGTAGATTCATGGTCAATTGAAATTGAGACATTTTGATTTGGGACTGCACGTGCTGGTGAGAAAAGAAATAAAGCATTTTGAACTTTAAAACATTCTTGTTATTAGGAAGCTTTTCAGTAAAATATTTAGAAACAGAAATTTTACAGCAATAGTTTCTTAATGAAGCTAACCCCAGTCCTGCTGGAGAGGTCCAATAAACTCAAGATAGTGGGCTTAGAACCTCTTTATAGTGTGGTCAGTAATATGGGAGGAGCCCACTGATGATATGTGGTGTGGGCTTCTAAACATAACATGGCAGTCCTCAAATATGTATAGAATTGCAAGCTTCAAGACATGGGAGATAGTGGTTTATTACTGTCACGCATAATGAGATAAAGTGAAAATCTTTATAGACAATAGACAATAGACCAGGCAGGGGTGGCCAAACTTGCTTAATGTAAGAGCCACATACGATAAAGTTCAGATGTTTGAGAGCCGCAAGACATGAACAAAATTTACACATACGTTTTTATTGTTATACACATTTTGTTACAAAAATTTTATATAAATATTAAGAAATGCATGTATGCAATAATATTTATTCATGTATGCAGTTTTTTAAACTGTTAATTTGTATTAGTTTCAGTAATCACAAAGTACACATATATACCAAATGTTTTCAAAATCTCGACTGATGATTGTTTTAACTATATTGAGCGTATTTAATACGGTAATGAACTACGGGAACTTCTAAGATAAATGTGCAAATTTGCATTTCTGGCTGATATGTTGTCAAAGCTGTACGAATTAGCTCCGTCAGGTGTTGGTTTGTAAGGATTGCACGATGCTTCGACTTCACACACTTCATTACAGAGTAGTGATTCACAGCAGTATGTTGTGCTGAAAATTGAGATGAGTCGCACACTAGTTTTCTTCAGTTCCGGATATTTTATTTCTGGAACTTGTTTCCAGAACTCAATTGTAGACTGGGATTTATGGATCATCTTTAGACCCAGGTCCTCCTGTAATTCCATTAGTTCCATTTCCACAGCAGATGATTCCGTAACCGGAGGTTCGAGAATTGGACATCCATCATTGACCACATCAACCATGAATGGATTTACAAGAAAGGCGAAGCAGGGCTTCAGCTTCTGCAAGTCATCAACCCTGGCTAGGAAATTATCAAGCAGTCCTTGTAATTTATCTTTGTATTCTTCCAGTTTGTGGTCTTTTATTTCAATACCAGGGAATGTATTTACTCTCCTACTGAGATTGGGAAAGTGACTGAAGTTTCTTGACAATATGTCTCTTTGAAAAACTCTTATTTTACTCTGAAAGCTGAAAATTGTCTGAGTAAGATCAGAAACAATCTTATCCTTCCCCTGGAGTGCCAAGTTGAGAGTTTGTAGATGATTCATTATATCAGTAAGGAACATCAGATCTTGCATCCATTCATCATTTTCCAGTTGAGGATAGGATCTTTTCTTTTCTTTAAGAAAAGTAATAATAGGCTCCAACAGATCCACAAACCTACTCAAGACATTGCTGGTTGACAGCCACCTCACAATGCAGTAGAAAGAGACATCACTGGGTTTATCTTCAAGCTCCAGTTCTTCAATAAAATTTCTGAACTGTCGGTGGGTCTTCCCATTTACGCGTATGAAATTGACAATTTCAAGGACAGATTTCACAACATCTTCATACTTGAAGTATCTGGCTGCCAGGTGTTCATGATGAATAATGCAATGAACAGGGAGAAACTCTGGAAAGCTGGGATCACTTTTCCCCACCATTGCAGGAGCTCCATCTGTTGCAACACTGACGAGTTTATTCAGCGGAACATCAGCATTTGTTAAGGTTCTGTCAAGCTAATTTTTAATGTCAACACCACGAGTTGTTTCTTTTAATGCCACTAAGTCCAACATCTCTTCTTTCACAGTTACATCAGAGGAAACATAACGAACAAATACTGCCAGTTGTGGGTTGTCTTGTATGTCTGTTAATTCGTCAAGAGCTAAGCTGAATGCAACAAAATTTTAAAAATTATTTTGCATTTTGCCTGCAACATCAGCACTGATCTGAGAGATACGCCTGTCTGTAGTGTGGCGTGAAACTGGTGTTTGTGCTATTAGTCGCTGAAGTTTTGTGTTATTTGGATCTAACACTGCAACAACCTCAGCTATATTCTTCTTTACAAATTCGCCATCAGATTATGGGCGTTTAGCACGAGCAATATTCCATGACATAACAAAACTGGCTTCAGTCGTTGTATCGGCTTCCTTACTGAACGCTGTCAACAGTGTCCGCTGGCTATTTAGTGATGATTTTATGATGATTGAATAGACAATAGGTGCAGGAGGAGGCCATTCGGCCCTTCGAGCCAGCACCACCATTCAATGTGATCATGGCTGATCATTCTCAATCAGTACCCCGTTCCTGCCTTCTCCCCATACCCCCTGACTCCGTTATCCTTAAGAGCTCTATCCAGCTCTCTCTTGAATGCATTCAGAGAATTGGCCTCCACTGCCTTCTGAGGCAGAGAATTCCACAGATTCACAACTCTCTGACTGAAAACGTTTTTCCTCATCTCAGTTCTAAATGGCCTACCCCTTATTCTTAAACCGTGGTCCCTTGTTCTGAACTTCCCCAACATTGGGAACATGTTTCCTGCCTCTAACGTGTCCAACCCCTTAATAATCTTATACATTTCGATAAGATCTCCTCTCATCCTTCTAAATTCCAGTGTATACAAGCCTAGTCGCTCCAGTCTTTCAACATATGAAAGTCCCGCCATTCCGGGAATTAACCTAGTAAACCTACGCTGCACGCCCTCAATAGCAAGAATATCCTTCCTCAAATTTGGAGACCAAAACTGCACACAGTATTCCAGGTGCGGTCTCACTAGGGCCCTGTACAACTGCAGAAGGACCTCTTTGCTCCTATACTCAACTCCTCTTGTTATGAAGGCCAACATTCCATTGGCTTTCTTCACTGCCTGCTGTACCTGCATGCTTCCTTTCTGTGACTGATGTACTAGGACACCCAGATCTCGTTGTACGTCCCCTGTTCCTAACTTGACACCATTTAGATAATACTCTGCCTTCCTATTCTTACCACCAAAGTGGATAACCTCACACTTATCCACATTAAACTGCATCTGCCATGCATCCGCCCACTCACACAACCTGTCCAAGTCACCCTACAACCTCATAGCATCTTCCTCACAGTTCACACTACCACCCAGCTTTGTATCATCTGCAAATTTGCTAATGGTACTTTTAATCCCTTCATCCAAGTCATTAATGTACTGCCTGCCATTCTGAAAGGGACCCATTTATCCCCACTCTTTGCTTTCTGTCTGTCAACCAATTTTCTATCCATGTCAGTACCCTACCTCCAATACCATGTGCTCTAATTTTGCCCACTAATCTCCTATGTGGAACCTTGTCAAAGACTTTCTGAAAGTCAAGGTATACCACATCCACCGGCTCTCCCCTGTCAATTTTCCTGGTTACATCCTCAAAGAATTCCAGAAGATTAGTCAAGCATGATTTCCCCTTCGCTTATGTGAGGACTGTTCAGTAGTCCGATAACACTGGGAAGAAGCTGTTCCCGAATCTGTTGGTATGCGTTTTTGACCTTTTGTTATCTTCTGCTTTCCTGAAGTATAGATGGAATCGATGGATGGGGGGTTTGTGGGGAGGGTAGGAGGCTGATTTGTGTGATGGACTCGGCTACAACTCTACAATTTTTGTGATGTTGGGCAGTTGTTGCCAAACCAAGCTCTGATGCATCCCAATAGGATGCTTCTGTAGAAATTGGAAAGAATCATTGGAGACATGCTGCACTTCCTTAGTCTTCTGATGAAGTCAGACATACAGCAGGGAAACAGGCTCTTTGGCCCAACTCATTCAACTGACCAGGACGCCCCATCAAAGCTAGTTCCATTTGCCCAGGCCTGGCCATATTCCTCTCACCCTTTCCTATCCATGTATCTGTCCATAAGTCTTTTAAACATTGTTATGGTTCCTGCCTCATTAACTTCCTCTGGCAGTTCATTACATAAACCCACCATCCGTTGTGTAAAAAAGCTGCCCCTCGGGTTCCTTGTATATCTTTCCCCCTCACCTTAAATCTATGGCCTCTAGTTCCACTGGGAGAAAATGACTGTATATTCACCTTTATCTATTCCCCTTACAGTTTCATACACCTCTGCAAGATCACACCTAAGCCTCCTGTGCTCAAAGGAATAAAGTTCTGGCCTGGCCAACTCTCCCTGTAGTTCAGGCACTCGTTCTGGTAATAGCCTTGTAAATCTTCTTTGTTGTGCTACAGAGGGATCTAAGAGTACAAGTTCCCTAAAAATGGTGTCGCAGGTAGATAGGGTGGTGAAGGCTTTTTGGTTTGCGGATCTTCGGCAGTTAGACATTTGAGTACAGATGTTGGAGCATTATGTTACACATGTACAATACATTAATGAGGCCATGCATGGAGTATTGTGTTTAGTTTTGGTCACCTTGCTAAAGGAAAAATGCCTAAAAAGCAGAATGAGCACAAAGAAGATTTAAAAGGCTATTACCAGGACTTGAGTGCCTGAACTATAGGGAGAGTTGGCCAGGCCAGGATCTCTCAAAATCCTCTTAGGCGACTGTCCCACTTAGGCGTTTTTTAGGCGACAGCAATAGTCGTAGCAGTTTGCCAAAAAACGGCAACTGGACCTCCCCACGACAATGTCTACGACAAGCTACAACAACTTACCACCTAGTCGACGTCAAGCTATGGCAAGCGACTTAGGACATCCACCTACGACTGCACCTACCACAACCTACGACCACACAGGCGGCAACCTACGACAACCAAAATTAACCTACATCTACCCGTGACAAGCTACAACCGTGTCGGCGACAACTGAAGACAATTCAGGTCATTTTGGCCTCTGGTTTTGACGCCGGTACCTGTCGCCGGTTGATGTAGGTGGTCTCCAATGGAATTCAACGAAGTCAGCACTGGCGACAAACTACGTCACCTGGCGACAACCTACGACAGCGCCTACGTCAGGAGACGTCAAGCTATGATCATTGGCGTCAAACCAATAGTCGCCAAAATTTTTCAAACATTTCAAAATCCAGCGGCTACCAGAAAAACGCTACGACTCTTTGGAGACTACACACGACCATACAGGCGATACCCCGGCGACCGTATGGCGACAGCCTAGTCCCCTGTAGTCACCTAAAAAAATCGCCTAAGTGGGACAGGGGTTTTACTTTCCTCCCAGAGATGTTAAGCTTATTGGTCTGTCGTTCACAGATTGTTCTTTGCAGCCCTTCTTAAATAAAGGCATAATATTGCCACCCTCCAGTCTTCTGGCACCACATTCGAGGCTAATGAAGATTCATATAACTCAGCAGGGCTCCTGCGATGTCTTCTCTAGCTTCCCAGTGGCCTTGGATATATCTGTTCAGGCCAGGGAGATTTATCTACCTTCATGTTCTAGGACATCCAGCACTTTCTCGACTGCAATACGGGCTATCCTCGACATCACTGTTAATTTTCCCATGTTCTCTAAACTGTGTTAGCAAGAAAGTAGAAACTAATTTTAAACAGAAAGTCTTGACAATAATTATTTTTACTCTAAACAACTTAATGTATTAATTATTGTTTAACAATATTTCTGACTGCCACTGAAAACCATCAGCTGTAAGTGTTGGACCTGAATTCTTCAGGTTGCATTATTGCAACATATTTTGTAGCAACATTTTAAGCTTTAAATTTTTTTTAAAAATTCTGACATCTCTAAATGTCAGAAATGACATTTTCCAAAAACTTAAAACTTTATACAAAATACAATCTTTTTCTCTATATATCTCTTCCATGTATAATTAAACATCCAATTCATCCCTTCCAAGTTTTGCTTCCTTTTCTGTATTTGCTCTTTTAATTTCACAATCCTTAAAGTCATTTGGTGAAGGATACAGTGACTGGTCTGTGTCTTTGTTACTTAAATAGGTTATAATTTCATGAAGATAATAATTTAATCATTTAATTAAGATATGAGATACAGAAACAACAAGCCTACAATACATTGGATGGACATAAAAGGCCAAGCTGAGATACTTTAAATGAAAATCAAAACTGTAGATGCTGGTAATCTGAAAGAAAATCAGCAAATGTTAAAATAAACCCTCATCATCTGGGGAAAGAGAAAGTTACAATTTCAGGTCCAGGGCTCTTCATCAGAACTAGGATGGAGAGATAGACAACATGACTGTTTCCAATAATTTTTGTTAATTTGAGTGATACTTTAAGCCCAAAACAAAATGAGGTTAAGTTTAGGTGCCATATATAAGTTAGTTCTCTAAAATGAGTGTTTAGACGGAATGTATCTAGCAGCAAAATAGATTGGTGCATTTTTAAGCCAAATTAGTAGACGATGACTTGATAAAAATCGGTTAACTTCTTTTTAGAGTAAAAGTTGGAATATCAATCAGCTAGAAATGACTTAAACATCGTGAAAAAAAATTACCCTTGGAACTGTCTTCATCTGACTCGTCATCTATCCAGTGTTGATCTATCCCTCCTAACAATCGGTTTTGAGATTCACTCAATGGTCTAGGAGGAAGTGACTGTCCATCTGTAATGCTGCGACAATGAACAGTAATTACGATTACAAAGCTTCCGAAAAGTCATTGCAGTCATCTCAAAGATCTCAAAGTGCTTCTCAGGAGTATAACCAGACAAAAATAATCAAAGCTGAAGGCTTGACACCCAATAAATGGGTGAAGTGGTCAGGTGGGAGTTAGAGGGATGGTAAAATCACAGTTGCAGGACTCCAGATGTGAACTGTGTTACTGAAAATTAAAAGAGTATTCAATTTTTCACCTTTGACAGTTTACAATTAATACTTATTATTATGCTATTAATAAGTGTTAAATACTGTACACTGAAGATATTTGAGAGAGGAACATTTTCAGTAATTTCCACTGCAAGACTGCAATGTAGTTAATTCCCATTGCAAGTTGAATTGTATTTGCTCGTGGAAGGAGAAAAACAATGGGGATGAGAGGTAGGAATGGTGGGGAGAGTTGGCAGAGAGAAGATTGAATAGGCTTCAAAGGAGAGGTGGGAGGGAATAGTAGAGGGAAGAATATGAAAGGAATGGGAGGGAGAACTGAGAAACAGAGGCAAGAAGTAAGGCATCTCTTCATTTTCTTTGTGCCCCCTTCTTTTTCTCACTCCATGTTTCTATCCTTCCCATTTTCTCTCACTCCCAGGAAGAAGGAAGGATCCACAACAAGAATTCCCTATGTTTAAAGAGCATGGATGAGGTCAGCAATGGGAAGGAAAGAGATTGGATAAATCAAATAGTAGACCTGCTTAGGACTTCTTTTATTTGACTTATCCTGTCCCATATGTGGTCTTATAAAGGGAGATGACAACCTGCTCCTGTGAGACGATGGCTGCCATTCTTTGTTCTCTCTGTGTGAAGCCTTTAAGTATGTGGAGATTGGAGGTAAATTTGATTTCTTCAAAATGTTAAAATATGACCCCAACTTCAAATTTGGGTATTTTAATTATACAGCAATACACTGTAAAAGATTTGGTCAGACCCAATAAAATGGATGAGGATGCATGCCAAGCTTGCAAAACAATTAAATTCAGCCATAATGAACTAATGAAGCTAATCTTAAAGCAAATAGTTAGTCGTGTTTCACAGCTTTGAGGGAAAATGCATACATGTTCTCACAATGAAAGTCAGAAGTCAATGCACATTGGTGTCTTCAATTGAAATTTAAAGTAAATTTGTCTTCAACAGATATTTAACCTTGCATTTGGAAGTTTATCTATTACTGTTTACTTGAACAAATTTGCAATTATAGTTTTGAGCTAACAAAATCAATTCAGCTTACAGTAGCAAGCTAATTAAAGGGAATATTATAATTAATACTCATGTTAATACAAAAGTAGTACATATACTTTTTGACAGGTTCACTGTTGTTGATTGTATTGGGCTGCTCTACATCCTGATTGATCAGGCGAGTTGGATAAGAACAACCATCACCTTGGCTGAATGGAAAAAAACAGACAAAAAGTAAGACATTTTCATCATCAGCAAAAGGAATCCTCATGAATATAAGCAGATTTAAATGACGCTGTTAAATGCAAGATCATTTATTTTCCCCTAAGCTACCTCTTAAAACCTAAGATCATAAGTCCAGTAAATTTGCGAATTTTTGTCTGAAATGCTACTATTTATTGCTTTAGGTTCCCCCTTTTTAATTAGATCCTAAGTTTTCCTCTTCTCTCAGTCTTGATCATCCGGTGTCGATTTTCCCCAAACGATGCAAACTCGCCCCCCCCCCCCACCCCAATTTTAGGTTTACCCATCTTCCTCCTTTAATCTAACAGTTTCTTTAATTTTCTTAAATTGGCTATAATTGTTCCTGTGGAGTTATTTTCCAACTAGGGAATATCTTTCCCTTAAAATATAGGATTTCTTTTGCTTTTATAAACGTTTGCTTTTCTCGTCAGTTTCTCCTTTTAATCTAATTAGACCACCTTCAGTCATCCCACTACAAATAGCTCCAAATGACCCGAGTGTCATACTTAACCACATCATTAAATGTAAGGCAAAAAAATCCGACAATATACTTCCGAAAGATGCATTATATTATTGAATAGTCATACGCTATTTTTAAAACAGCTACTTCCAGGTTGGCTCCCTGATACCATCTTCTGGAAAATTAATTTATCAGCAGTTCTCATATCTTGTTATCAGCAGATCTTGTTATTTCTCAGCTTTGTGCAATTCAAATCTACTTTCTGATTTTCTGCAAAATGTTTCTTTCTCCCTATACCTTTATCATCCTTTATTATCAGGGTTACTTTCTTAGACCCGACCTCCTTTCTTATTTTACTTGGGGTTTTTTTAAAGTACCCTGACATTTAATTCACGGTACTGGTCATCGTGCAACCTGTTAATAATGGCTACAAGATTGAGCCCACGTATATCTCTATCTTTTTCATGATTTTTTTCTCTAATATGATTGCATCATAATAGTATGAAATAACATCTAATTTAAAAAAAAATCCTCAGTCTTAAGAGGTTCCTGACCTTTCCTGACATAAACGGCTTGATTTTATTCATTTTGCTATTCTGCTCTGTTTTTCTGACCTCAAAATTCACCTTCTCTCTTTTATTAGAGTTAAGATTTAGATCGTCAAACAATTCAAAGTAATTGCATTTAATCAAGATTGTAATCCCCCTATTAAACAATAATAAATGTTTAAATGGTCCAAATGAACCATTGCTTTTTCCATATTAAAGGCTCCGATGAAAAGTGCTTTGTTTTAATAACCCCATATTATACAAATTAAAATAGTTCTGTCCGAGTTCCTCAGTGGAGTTTAAGAGTCATAGGGGAGTCTGACATTGCTAGGAACCGCACGCAGCACATGGCTGCCTACAGGAGATCAAAATGGAGTTAAATTAAGTTTAATTTTTGTTGAAGGGTTCCGACCGGTAACGTCAACTATCCCTTTTCTCCAAAGTTGTTGCGTAACCCGCTGAGCAACTCCAGTATTTTGAGTTTATCTTTAATCTTTGCTTTTTTTTTTTTTACCATTAAAAGGCACTATTAAGTGTTAGAAATGAATGAATACATTCCTCTTCCTAATCATGTCCATTACTAGAGATAAATTGATGGCCTCAATTGAATGTCCTAACTTAGTACTGCAAGTGGTCCCGCACTGTATGGGATTTCTTATATCGGAAAGGTACTTGTCCTTAGATAACTTTGATTCATGTATCAATTTCCCCACAAAACTGACGGAGGATGTTGCAATTGGGCTGGCAATCCTGAAGACAACTACAGCTCCGTGTACTGGAGAAACTAATGAAGTAATCCCTGACCACCAACCAGATTTAACCATAATGTGGTTAAACAATCTTTGGTTTAAACCAGATGCCGGTTTAAACCGAAAATTGACACAAAAAACTGGAGTAACTCAGAGGGACAGGCAGCATCTCTGGAGAGAAGGACTGGATGATGTTTCGGATCAAGAGCCTTCTTCAGATCTCCAGGTCATATTTAATGAATATTAGTCATATTAGTTCTGATATTTACTGCAAATGCAAACTAATACATCAATTAAAGACCACATAAAGCACCACTTTCCCACTGCATTCTCTCTCAGCAAATTTTCTACTGCCAGCTCATTTATGCACAGGTACACCACCGATTTTCCAGCAACTGATGGTTCGGCACCTCCTTTAATCTGAACATAATTACAAGAGCATCGCGTGTGGTGCACGCTCTTTCAGGACACGTGCCTCCATGCTGAAAGAGTTCATTGTTTACTTCTTTGTTAATTGCTAATTCTTCATGTCAGTTTCTAGCAAGCCATGGTGCTTTAGATACGGGAGGGGTATAATTATTGTTGAAGTATTATCACGTGAACTCTGTTGGTCTGGCAAAATGGCTAATCCAGCAAGGCTCTGAATCCAAGGGTGCCAGAAAATCGATGATGTACGTATTTTGTTCACCTTGCCACCTCATCTCTGAACCATACCTCGTAAAAATAGGTAGCAGCCAATATTTTACTTGATCACCATACACTTGTTTGATATTTTTGCCAATTCCAAGACTATATCCATTTTTGTCAGGGCCACTTCGAAACACCGGTGCTCGGAAAGCCTCTGGGGAGGGTGGAAAAATTATTTGGTTAACAGCAGTACAATATTTTCAAAATAAATCAAAATAATATTAATTAGTGGTGGACGAAGCTCTTGCTGCCAAGATTTAAAGTGAAAAGTTCTTGATGATAACTGGTAAAAACACAAATAATCAGCATTGTTAGCCACCTTCTTTCCAGGCCATAACCATCAAAAGAGGCAGTAGAATATAATTGGTGTAACTTTGTAAATTTATCTTTATTATTTATTATCTTATCTATTATTTGAGTAATTAAAGACTCTTACCCATGGTAGACCTGTTTTTGCTGACCAACCAGCAGTGGTAACTGAAGAGTGACAGTAAACTGATGAAGAACATAGCCGCCACAAAGAAAAGAAACAGAACGTGGAATTTTGCATGTGTATCTGGCAAATCACCCTATAAGAAGCAAAAATAATTTCAGTCACATTAATATTTGTCATGAGCATGATGAGTGACTGTAAGATAATGTAATTTTCAAACCACTTTGTTTCAAATCTTTACCTCTGTTGCTAAACCTAACTTTTTAACATTTATTTAAAAATGTCATTGATCTTTTCAGGTCAGAAATACATATTTTGTTGATAAACGTTGAGCTTATTATCCAATTTATTTCAAGGATTTAAATTCTTGACTGCTTTCTCTGAGAAAACCGATGCAATTAAAGCCAATCACATCAATTATAGCAAGTCTGCCCATTTTCATTTCACCAGCCCCATGTCATTCAAGTGGGAAGTTCTGATCCAACCAATAATTATGGGCTCAAGCAAGCCAAACGTTTTCTTCAACCATCATAATCTGATTGCTGATATAGATAAAAACTGCAGTATGACATAGGTTAAGATAGCTATACAGCACAACAACCTTGAGGCATTCATTGTTCCTGATAGGTATTCTTTGATGTACCCCTATGTTTTGGGATGGGTATTCCTTGACGCACACTACAAGGTTCTTGATATTGAAAATTAAATAAAGGATGAAATAGCATGTAGGTTTACTTGTATTAGTGTTATTGCATTTGTATATTAATGCTTTGAGAATGTATTGTTATTGATGATAAAAAATTAGAAAGCATGCACAATTTCAAGGGTCAAAATCTGTATAAAAAGGTTGACCGTTCTGATTGGAATTTCATAGTACAGTAACTGGTATTGTACTGCTCTCCTTGTGCACAAGTGAATAAAGTGTGTCTGGAAAATGAATGCAAGTTGTCAGAGACCAGTTGATCGGCGACAAGAGTTTCTTGGAGGTTCTGCCTTTAGCTTCACTATACGGGAGAACGAAATTGAGCCCCGATGACAGGTCAGTCCCGAGTCCGCGGCAGTTCATATTTGAGCAACAAGACTGAACCTATCGCTGGAACGCAGATTTCTTCCTTTGTAGAGTAATTGAAGTACTCCCTTTTCATTAGGGAAAAGCAATTGCAGCGGCAGGTTTGGAAACCCCATCAATGGGGAGTTGAAGGTTCAAGTCTTCGACTAGGTACCTGTGGGCTGTGTCCCACGAAGAACATAGGAAGGAAGACCGATGTGGGTAAGAGTGGAAATTTTACATGTGAGTGCGATTATAACTAAAATGGCCCAGATTCCCAAGGGGGATGCTGACAGATATAAACAGAAATTGTGGAGTTTAGAATCCCAAGACAAATTCCAATATTGTCGTATTAATTAGTTATGATTGATTAGTAATGTTTAAGGCTTTATATTCAGACACAGTGGTTGGGTGGTATTGGAGCGGAGCATTGAAGGGTCTGCAGACTTTGACTAAAAACTGAACATATCATAACTAACAAAACAAAAACTAACGAATTCAACTAACAACTTTCACACAGAACACAGTGAACACACTGCTGAGAAAACAGGCTTCCTTATCTGTGTGGGATGATTAGGATGTATCAAGTGCTTCCATGTCATAAAGGGATTTTCACAGTTCTGTTTGGGTTCTTGTTGCTTGTGGCCTTGAGTTTGTGGGCTGTTCTTTGTCACTGTGTTCAAATGACTTATTTTCAGACATTTAACCATTTTTTGAATGAACTAACTCCATCAATTCTCTGCAAACTCTTACAATTTCTAATTTGCAGATCGATCTGCCCCATCAGTCCCCTAACTGAACATGACGTACGGGCACCCCTTCAAAAGCATGCACGTCAATCCGCAGAACAACTAACAGTCTTTATAATCCAAGCCCTATAATAAATCAGAATTTGAGGTTTGGAAATGGTTGGAGTTTTGGTTGATGTGGGGGTGTTTCACTTTAAACACGTTGAACATTTACTTCATCGATAATTTCCAGCATCACTCTCCCTGTAACCACGCGAGTTTTCTCTGGGTGCTCCGACTGCCTCCCACATCACAGACGTGCAGGTTTGTAGATTTTAACTAGTGAGCTTAATTGGCTTTTGTAAATTGTCCCTAGTGTGTAGAATAGAACTAGTGTAAGGTACTAAGGTAAACTAAAAGTTATGGCATTTGTGTAATTTTGCTTTGCATGAGAAAGAGAAAATGCACAAGTGAGTGCAAAGGCTGTTATATGTTTGTTAAATTTAAATTGGGAGAATGTTGAATGAATCCTGTGCTGCAGATGGAATAGGATAAAAAAATCTGCTCCTCTGTTTTAAGAGGCAGTGTCTCTTTAAAGAAGTTGTGTGGAGGTGGAGCCACACATCCATCTTTTCTTTCCCTTTATTGGATTATGTGTTGGAAGTTTTCACTGTGAAAATTATTGTTTTTCAAGTTATTTGTGAAGGATCTAAAGAAAGAGCTTTGTCCTGTCCAATCTGGTTTTTTTCCTATTTAAAAAAAAATTTGATTTGAGAGAGACCAGGATTCCACACCGGCCATGTGGAATCCAGATGTTAGAAATATGAGTGCCTCTATTCCAGGTATGACTTGCCCTCATTTCAGAAGGAAATTGGTACATGGGAAAATTGTGATTAAAGTATATTTAAATTGGGAATTTGAAAATAGTATCTTAAGTGAGTGGAAAGTTAGGGAAGCAATCTTTAAAGTTAGTTTACTAACAATAATGTTTTATTTTACGGAAGTTTAAAAGGTTTCACGCAAGATTTGACATGCTAATTTTAGTTTTGGTGTTTCTTAGTAAAAATTGTTTCGATGTAATCATACTTTCTTTGCAGATGTTCTTAATTATGCTGGAGAACACAAATGTCAATCAAGTATGGACAGCAAATGATTCCAAGGGACCATTTGTGCCAAAAATACTGGTGGGAGGCTGCAGGTCAAACAACTAAATGATACAGGGAGCAGTGAGGACAGTTGACACCCTGCTATGGAAAATGAAACCACAGATATCACTTCAAAAATGTTGTTGACAAATTATCTTGGATGGTTGATGGAATCAGGAAGGCAGAATGTGGAATTTTGTAGAAAATTACTCCGGCACATCTCAGGCAAAGATGTGAATGTCTTCCGATTAGATACTCAACCTATTGAATGTGACTGTTTTTGAACACTGCATTCTAGCAGAAAACTTTGGGTTTCACTTGCTTCAAATGACATTAAAGGAAAATCTGATGGCTCGGGTAGCATTGAGGATCAGTGCTGGTTCAATATGTAGATGACCTTTTAGCCTCTCGCAGTCTAAGCATCGGAGACTAATGGCCTTTCCCTTTTACTGCCTTTAGAGACTAAGGGACACAAGTTCTCAAGAGACAAACTACAACTTTGTCAGCCTATGCAACAACAAGTTCCTCCACTTCTTACAAGAGACCAGTGACACTGTCAAAATCTAATGAAGGGGAAAGTGGAGCCTCAGCCTGACTTTCTGTGCAAACACCAATGCAAAGCCTTTCCAGGTCCTGATGGAGGTAAAATTCTAGTTTACTGACCCTGTACATTCACCGAGTTGAGAGCTATAACTGAAGACTTGCCTAACCCCAAAGATGATGTTGAAAAATTCTTTCATAAATTAGACATACCACACAAATGCAATAAAAAGTGATATTGATGTGATCAATGCTTTCTTTGAAAATTGTGCTATTCAACCAAAATTTGATCAGGACAGTTATGCGGAAACGGACACTGAGCTTTGGACTACCTTGAAAGATGCATTATGGAAATACTATCTGTCTCTTGTCGACTGGAGGAAGATCTATTCTTTTGTTCAGATACACGGCAAGGATGTTGGGGATTACGTTGATCATGTTTGAACACCTTTGTAAAATATTGGGGAATAGAACTATGAACAGGCAAGTCTGATGTAGTCAGTGCTATTGTTCATGGGTTGCAACCTCATATAGAACAAATGTTCTGTGTAACTTGCATAGGATGGGAAAAAATGCACAGGATGTTTTGCTTGTTTTATATAATTGTCAGCGCCAGGCCAAATAACGGCAACAGAGACCCAGTGAGAAACCAGTAAGGATCCTGGTAGAAACATTTTAATCTGAAGGTCCTGGAACCCAAAGAGGAAGAATGGTTGAAAGGGGAAGTGGAAGAGCTAGGTCACCAGGCAGGGGTAAGCAAAATAAATGTGTTTTTTAAAATTGTGGTCAATGTAGACACTGAGTTAGTAGCTGCCTGCAAACACTCGCCAAGGACATAATCTAATGTTTACAATAATGACGTAGGCCAGATCACCCCTGCACCATGAATAACCGCTTTGGACCCAGTCAAATTATCTGTAATAATTTGAAAGCATTCAAATGTCCGAGCAGATATGCTCGGCAGCTGCCAGTCCAAACAACAGGACATCAATCCCCCAGTGTCTGCAGAATTCTATTCACCAGGGCTGTCCATGATGAAGAAATGTGCAAACTGCTGCCAATGTTTCTGAGCGCCAATTGGGGACTGATACCATTCCTCATACAAATACCTAAATATTTAGGGTTAAAATTATGTACGTTATGTATTTGCTTTCTCGATGGATAGAAGCTCATCCAATGCTTAGAAATGATGCTATAACTGTTGCCAAACTTTTATTACAAGAACTCATCCCTAGGTTTGGAATCCCTGAGAAGATTTCAAGTGACAATGGCCCACACTGTGCAGGGAAGGTGGTACTGGAACAGTCAAAAGCTTTGCAGTACAAGCATCATTTCACTTGTCTTTACCACTGTAAGATTTGAGAAGTTTTCCCTCATTCTGAAATCAACACAAAACCAAAGAGCTGCAGTTTGGACATTTTAAACGGGAGACTGGGGCTGATAGCGGAGAAAGGCTGCAGTCAGTTTACCAAAGGATGTCACAATCTGTGGGTCCTAAAATGGCTGCAGGACCTCGTGACCAGCCACAAAAAAAGGTAAAAACCTTACATCCCAGTCTCTAGGTTTTCTGCAAAGCCATGGCCAGAACAAAGGATGGGTATTGGCCATGCAGAAACATACGAAACCAGGTCGGAGTCCAGACACTGGGGCGCTGACATCAGCATACTCACAATGCCCCAAGCCGACCTAAACAGTTCATCTCAGTGAGGGGGCACAATAGCCCATAGAAAACTACCTGGTAGGTGATGGGAAACCAGTTAACACCCATCACCTCACAATGAAATCCCAATTAACACCGTCTGGCCATCCCCGGTATCCCCGAACATAAGCGCAGATCAGAAGAAAACCTCATACATATCTTTTTGAACAAAGAGATTCCAAGATCTGGCGGGAGATAGGACGGGTCAGAAACAGTATAACTGGCCACTACTTTTGGGTTTTAAACTGAAGAAGAAATACTGGAAGAAGAAGCTGAAGCTAGAAGAAAACCTGCAAGAAACGCAAGCAGGCAAGAAAACGAATGCAGGAGGAAGAAAAGACAGGCAAGAAAAACGGATGCAAGAGAGAGGAACAAGCACGCAACTCGAGGAGAAATACTGCCAAACGAACAGCCAGTAACCCCAGTAATAGCCCCATGGTGAGCATGCATTCCAAATCCTACATATCCTGGACATAGTTTAGTGTAGAGGGGAGGGTGGTTGTGAATAAACGTTGGGTGTGTACTAAAATATGTGTTGGTCAAGGTTGCGATGCGTCGTGCGTTCCCCATCTTACAGTCGTGTATGTGTCTTGCAGAACTGTGTTTAAGAATTCATAAGTAAAAGGTATTCGTGTATGTGTCTTGCAGAACTGTGTTTAAGAATTCATAAGTAAAAGGTATTCGTGTATATGTCTTATAGAACTGTGTGTGTTTTATGATTCATAGTTATAAGTATTCGTGTGATTCGGTATGTGTTTCATAGTCATGTATTATAGAACTGTATAAGTATTCATGGACAATAGTCCCAAGTGCTGAATAAAAGCCTTTTTCATTTAAACCCTGGTTTTAAAATCTGGTCTGGTTGAATTTTTTCTGCACTATAAGAGCTCCTGCATCTAAGCCCAGTGTCTAGAACCGTAAGGGGTGAGTGGGTCGAACCGCTCACGGGGAACCAGTGTGCACGGCCTGGTCAAGGGATCAGAGCAAGGCACGGGGACCTTAGGTCGGGCGAAAGCTCGGCGCAGAAACCCCTTACACCACCCACAATCAAATGGAGCGGCAAAATAAATTCCTGAAAAATAAATTGGCCAATTTGTGTGAGGAGACTGGACTAAAGTGGCCAGATATGTTTTTGTTGGCCCTCATGACAATGTGTTATGCACCGAACCAAGTAACGGACCTATCTCCACACGAGGTAGTATTTGGGAACATCCCATGTGCTTACCAGTCGCTCCTCCCCTCTCTGTCAAACAGATGGACATCCACACCATGAGTGAAGGCATGTTGCATTATTGTGAGGCACTAATATGAATTCTTAAAAGTTTCCATCAGCAGGTGATTGAAGCCCAGAAGGCCGTGACGACTGCGGAGTGGCATACCTGCTAGCCAGGAGACTGGGTATTCGTGAAATCCTACCGATGGGAAAATTACCTTGAGCCCCTGTGGGAAGGTCCACACCAAGTGCTGCTGACTAAGCATATCCCCTTCGGTGAAGGTTCAAGGGAAGCCGATTTGGGTCCACGCATTGCACGTTAAACCCGCTGCACCACTGGACCAGGAAACCAGTGGCAAGGAAAACTCCGGAGATAAGGACTACTTGAGTTCTCTGATTATTTGGGACTTTTAAGTAACCACCATGCATGCTAGGTTTGGGATATTCTGGATCTTGTTTTTGTTCCGACACAATTCCTTTTTACACCTCAGTAACGAATATGCTCAGTGTTCTAATCAGTCGAGATGTTGGATATGTTCTAGGGTACCCACACATTCATAAGGAGGAGTGCCAATGCAGTCATTAGCCCTTAATCAGAGTGAACTTGAATCCGTTCTCTACTTTGATAACATCAGTCGAGGGGCACAGGAATCTGCACTACAAATGAGGATGAGCCCTGTCCTTTCAACTGCTTTGAGGGATGGTATCAGCCTTCCTATAATGGATTGCGTACCCCAGGGCTTCGCCCTGGCTGCCGGGATGTCCCTTTCCAAATGGAGCATGTGGCCTGAATTATGTATTTGAAAGGGGTGCTGTTCCTTGGTCGATGTGATACCATATATGTACCAATTGCAATCGCTCTCTCCACATCCAGCTGTGCAAGGCTGCCATCAAAGAGCGATCACAGAGGATGAACCATTGTGGATAAAGCGCCCCATTCTGGGGGCCTGCGACTTGCTTGTGAGAGCATCCATATGGCGTCAGGCAATGGATAAGTTGGCCAATGAGACAACCCAGGCATTACAGGTCTGATGAAGGGTCTCGACCCAAAACGTCACCCATTCTTTCTCTCCAGAGATGCTGCCTGTCCCGCTGAGTTTCTCCAGCATTTTGTGTCCATTACAGGATACCAGCCGGGCTATTACAGGCATTACGGCTGAGATAGTAGTGATTCGCACTGTGGCACCTCAGAACTGGTTAACATCAGACTTCCTGTTGGCCAAGGAAGGTGGTACTTGTGCCGTTATTGTTTGGGAGTGTTGCATGTACACTCCCGATGCATTGAATACATCACTGACTTAGCCACATACATTCAGAATGAGGCCGACAAAGTCAAGAAGATTGGGAGGGAACTACACCAAAGCCTTTCTTCACCCTGGGAACTCTTTAGCTGTCTTCATTCCCGGCTGGGAGTTCCGGAACCTCTATCATACAGTGGGCGTAGGGGCTTTGTTCCCACTGGTTGCAGCATTCGATTGAATCTAATGTTTAAAATCACTCTGTGGAGTTCAGAGAACAGCCCTTTCCATCATGATCCAACAACCGAGCACCTCTGACATAATCACTACCGAGCTCCAGAAAGTCTGTGCTATTGAACTCTAGCAAAACCTTATGTTGTCCTTTACAGGACAAAAGGGTGGAAGTGTGGAAGCTGCAGTATGACAAAGGTTAAGATAGCTGGACAGCACAACAACCGTTAGGCATTCATTGACGCACATCAATGTTCCTGATAGGTTTTCATTGACGTATGGGTATTTCTACAAGGTTCTTGATATTAAAAATTATTTAATTAAATAGCATGTAGGTTTACTTGTATTAGTGTTATTGCATTTGTATATTAATGTTTTGAGAACGTATTGTTATTGATGATAAAAAATTAGGAAGTGCACACAATTTCAAGGGTCAAAATCTATATAAAAGGTTGACTGTTTTGATTGTAATTTCAGAGTAGTACAGTAACTGGGATTGTACTGCTCTCCTTGTGCACAAGTAAATAAAGTGTGCCTGGAAAATGAATGCAAGTTGTCAGAGTCCAGTTGATCGGCGACGACAGGTCCCACAATAGACCATCCTGAACGCTATTTGTTTCTCTTCTCCCACCCTCCAACTGATATAGCCCTGAACACCAGTTGCTCCTCAACTCTCAGTTCATGACTGGATTTCACCAATTTGCCACAAACTCCCTGCAGTGATGCAGATTCCGCCTTGATCTACTCTGCTTCTTCATTAACGTTAGCCTTTGGAAACAAGTCTATCTCCCAAAACACCTTTAAGAGTGACAGGTCATTTGTAGGTGGCAAAGGACTTGAAGGGTTCTTCCAATTAAATCCTACGGATCTTTTGCATAAGCTATTCTTGGCCTCTGGAAATGACAGCATCTAACTCCACAAAGAACTTCTCTCCATTCTAAAATCTGGTCCATGCTGTATTGTATTGGTCCAGTGTAACATCCGTAAAACATCTTTATAACAAATTCATACAACTCATGCAAATATTTGTGTGGTCTGGACACAGTAGGTAAAATTGCTTTTTTAAAATCTTCAATGTGGTAAAAAGCATGTCAAGAGCAACTGCTGAAATTGACCAGTATTAACAGATATTATGCCTGCAGCAATGAAAAGCGACCACTTAACCAATTACTACCAGAAATTCCTGCAGAAACAAGGAACTGCAGATGCTGGTTTACAAAAAAGGACACAAAGTGCTAGAGTAACTCAGCTGGTCAGGACCACAGTTACTCCAGCACTTCTTGTGCAGCTTTGGAGAACTCTCAGTAACAGCAGCGCAGGCACTGGAGAAAGTTCTCCTCGCTTTCACAGAGATCTTAGATAAAGCTCTAAGATCTTTCAATGTCTGCAGTAAGATGCTGCAGATATTCTACCAATCGGTGGTGGCCAGTGCCATCTTCTTCACTGTCGTGTACTGGGGTAGCAGGGCGAAGGCCGCGGATGCCAACAGAATTAACAAGCTCATCAGGAAGGTTGGCTCCGTCCTAGGGATGGAGTTGGATTCACTGGAGATGGTCTTGGAGGAGAGGATGCTCCTCAAATGTAGAGCATCTTGGACAATACAGCTCATCCCTTCCATGACACACTGGTCAACCTGAGGAGCACCTTCAACATCAGACTGGTTCCACCAAGATGCAGCACAGAACATCATAGGAGATCCTTTTTCCCTGTGGCTAGCAAACTTTACAACTCCTTCCCCTTCTGTCGTGGGGTAGACTGACTCCTCTTCACCCCCCCCCTCAATCTTTGCACATCCCAAATCTTGGAGTTCCACTCATCACTTTAATTTTATGTTTCATGTATATGGTTGTGCTGTTGGCAGACCAATTTCCCTTCTGGGATAAATAAAGTTATATCGTTTCGTAAGATGTGGAGATTTATAAGGAGGTGAACCACATTTGTGGCTGAAGGAAGCCATTAAGTGCAAATATGGAACCTGCCTCTCTCGGAGACAGAAACATAGATAATTGTCCTCAATAAAGCAGAGGACTCAGTTTGAGGTAACAAGATATTCAATGATTTCACATGTAGTAAAAGTGAATAGAAATAGCAACATATTTCATCTGCCCAAAACAAGCATTCCCATAACATTCATACACGTACTTCAGACAAATCAACTACTTTTGGAACATTATACATGACATTGCCACACACTTCCCAACACTCCTTCCTCTCTTGCAGAAGAGGAGACTACAATGGCAGATTACAGGAGCATACTGGAATGTAAGCCTGCCCATGCCTACATCTTTCTACAAGGTTAAGTGCAGTAGCTGCTTGACTTGTTTTACTTTGATTATTTGGTCCTTCTCTTCAGCATATCACTGTTCCATGAACTCAACAGCATGTCTAGCAATTGACCAGGCAGTCAGGTGCACTGACTTCCGAGTTTGCACATATCTCAAACTTCTATCTCTCAGGTGCAGAAAACCAGGATATGCTGAGCCACAAAAAGCTCACTGTTGGAATTTCTCAAGGGAACCAAAGGCCAATAGTTCGTCTGAATTAGGTCCACATACAAAACATATACTGAATCATTGACCTCAAGCAATTGTAAAATCAAAGCTAAATGCACAGTGCAATTAATCTCCACTATTTCAACACCAAAAAAGGAATGCAATGGCATTTTACCTTAGGGCAATTCACTGATGATTTCCTGCGACAAAGCTATACACAAATAAAAACACACTTTAATGAAAACTACATTAATTCATTAATTCATGTGCCATGCAAACAGTCATGAATGGAATGGGATGGGAAAATCATGAATTGTCCATGTACAACATTCTATTTGTACACAACCATCTACTTGAAAATTGTGCCACCTATTGTGTCACCTGTTTTTGGAAGTAGGATACTTTTGCTCCTGCATATGCATGCAATGTTTATAGTGAAGCTATCACAGAAACTATACATCAACATTTCTGAATGTACATTTTATCTGCAAGTGTTAGAGTTTGTTACAAGCTACAATTGCAGGTAGTGCCCAGCACTTTGCATCTTCAGGACTTCTAGTCTAAGACAGTCACACAGAATAAAGTAAATGAATGAACAGTTTTAAATTTTAGATGTTTTTGTTTAGGATAAGGGTTTAGAAGAACAAAACACAAAGTGCTGGAGTACCTAAGCAGGCCAGGCAGGACCTGGGGAAGGAACAAACAGGTGGTGCTTTGGGAACACGTCAGCAAACAGCGATGAAAGCACTAAAGCGTAACAGTAATTGTTGCAACATTGAACAAAAGAGTTTGACTCAGTTTAAAATGCTACCAGATGAGCTTAGCTGCTAATTTAACAGTAAGGGAGCCTATTTCTCCAGTCCATGAAACATTACTGAAGTTAACAATCTGAACCTTAACAGGATAGGTAGTTCTGTGCAAAATCATAAAGTACTTTGATCAGAGAGGCCCTCTAACATAATCCATAACTTTTAAGTTGCTGCTCTCTTATGTATTGGTTTAAATTGTGTCAATTCCATAATTTTCAACAAGGTCAAAAGACAAGATCCACAGACACTACCAATAGTTTTTGTTTCTATAGGAGAGATCGGATATTGCTTTGGACACTACATATTTCATGTGTCTCTCTGCACTGGCAGCATGCTAACTAAGCTGGGAACTAGGTATTTAGAGGGTGCAGCCTTGAATTGGCATTGTTGTACACCACGGTAGCACAGTGGCACAACGGTAGAGTGCCACAACTCTTGCAGAGATGGAGACATGGCTTCGATCCCGACTACGGGTGCTGTCTGTACGGAGTTTGTACGTTCTCCCCGTGACCTGCATGGGTTTTCTCTAAGATCTTCGGTTTCCTCCCACACTCCAAAGACTCCAGGTTTGTAGGTTAATTGGCTTGGTACAAGTGTGAATTGCCCCGAGTGTGTGTAGAGTAGTGTTAGTGTGCGGGGATTGCTATTACGGCACGGACTCGATGGGCCGAAGGGCCTGTTCCTCGCTGTATCTCTAAACTAAACTAGAACTGAACAATGGCATCTATACTTTTTTTCACTTGAACTGAATGATAGTAGTATGATATGGCAACTAAATCAAGGTAAATAATACCAACAAGAAACTAATGTTTGTCAAGAGATTTAAGAGCCATAAATTGGTATGCTGCAAAGATTGTTTTATGTAACATTTCTGAGAAGAAAATATCATCTTCCACTGACAATTAAGTGAAATACTTTGAAATTAAAACATTTCTTAAACAGTCCCTCCATTGCCTTGAGATCTTTACCAAAGTGTGATGTCCAGAAATGGAAAGCAATTTATTAATAATTATGCTTTATCTGTACTCTCTATCAATATAGGCATGGAGCCAGTAAGTTTTATTTAAAACAAAAACTAAATTCAACCTTCGCACATTTGTAAATGTAACTCATGTCCTCTCATAATTTTTCCTCTTGATGCACAGATTTGTACATCTCCACATTAAATGTTATCTGTCATGCCTCAGTATTTTACCAGCCAACGTCCTCCTGATGCCTGCTGCAACCATGTGCTGTGTTTACAATGCAGGCATTCCCTGGGGTTATGCATGGGTTCTGTTCCTGAGAACATTACGTAAGCCAATTTCTCTAAGTAAGAAAAGTCTACTTTTAGTTATCCATATTGTATCAACATTCACTTGCTACAATTCTTTCATTGAATAATCAATAACACTCGTGAATCAGTCAATCATTAATGAATAAACAGTTTATGATTATTATTACTATTACCTTGAAAATGTATGGGAGAATTTGTATTTATGTGTAGTCAAAGAGTTTCATAAATCAGACCATTCATATACCTGGGAATACAGTACCAGAAGCCACTGTATTCTAATTTAGTTTTGGCTTTTAGAGTTATAAGTCTTAGTGTGGAAACAGGCCCTTCGGCCCAATTTGCCCACTGCAATTTGCACACACTGGGTCAACATGTCCCACCTACACTAGTCCCACCTGCCTGCATTTGGCCCATATCCCTCTAAACCTGTCCTGTTAAGGTACCTGTCTAATTATTTCTTAATGTTTAACTTTTCCTTTGCAACTTGATAATCAATGTATAAAATAATATTTCTATTTTTTTTAAAGCAATACGCCAATGTCTGAAACTGTGAGCCAGTATTTGTAACTGTGTCTAATTTATATTTAAATACTACACTGAAATTATGCTTTTTATTATTATGTATATTAAATTTGGAATGTAGGTCAGCACTATATTAAAAAAAAAAAAATCAATTAAATTTGCCAGGAATATGTTGGTTGATATAAAAAGCACTGAAGAAATTAGCAGATATGTAATACCACTACACTGTAATATTTCACCTACTAAAAGAGGTGAATATTTAGATATGCCCATTTGTTTATCAACCAATTTCTGAAACGTAAAATTTGCAAATGGATTCTCTTACAATAAAAATAAAACAATTTGTACTTCCACACAAGGAAGAGAGTTAGCATACTCAAAATAGACTGAATTGCAAAGGGTTACTTCATCTATCTAAACATTGTCTAAAATGCATAATTCAAACAGGTGACACTCACAATTTTTGCTGCTACATGACTGAGGACTAATATCTGATGCACAACGCTAAAGGAGTACATGGCAAATAAGCTGGTTTCCTGCACTGATGATAATGAGGACTGCAGAATACATGTTACATCCTTTTTGGGAATAATGAAGGAAACATTAGCCAAGAGAAATAAGATACTTTGAATAAGTTGGACTGATACGATCAGAAGAGCTGTTACACATGGAAAGCAGTTTATACCATTTCCCCAAATGACTTCCAGAGTTTCTCTTCAGAACAACACCAAGGATGCCACCAGTGTCATAAAACAAAATTTTAACAGAGGTATTTACCTATTGAACACAGTACCATGCTGGTGTATGGTTGAGGATACCAGCATCCCTCTTGTACATTATCCAATTGGTCATTCCTTACATGGGTAATCCAACATTAATTAGTTGGGCTAGTTAATGATATGGCATTGCATTAGATTCCAACATAACTTTACTTTAAGTCCACACTTGTATCTTTCCACCATGTGCCATTGCAATTAATTGCCCAAGCACATGGATCTTATTTTTAGCACCCTTGGAGCTAATCCAGATCAGAACATAGATCCCCTTCATCTATGTTGATTGGTATCATATCAAACCAAGTCACCTGGGGAGCTGGGTTCACCTGTTTCAGAATAAGTTTAGCTAAACATTATTTAATGGAATATAACGGTTTTAGATATGATCCAAGAAGTGATTTAACTCAAGTGTTACTAATGTAATTGAAAATATTGTTTGGAAATATTGGACCTGTGTGATGCAAATAGTGTTCCCTAATTCATCACTAATATCATATCCATTTTGTGTTATTGAAACATGTGTTACAGCAGAACTATTTAGAATCTTACCACTCACTAAAATCTGGTATTTAAGTTTATACAAATAAAAATGAATGCATCACATGGATCAGGCTCCCCACCATTGATTCCATCTGCACTTCAAGCTGCTTCAGAAAAGCAGCCAACTTATTCAAGCATTTCTCCCACCCAGTCATCCCTTCTTCTCCCTATTCCTGTTGGGCAGAAGATAAAGCTTGAAAGCATACACCACCAGACTCAGGAACAGCTTCTTTCCCTCTGTTATCAGGCTTCTGAATGGTCCTTCCATAAGCTAGGATATTACTGAATCATCTCCACCCCTTCGTGGACATTGAACTTTGTCACTTGAACTGGTGCCCTACAATGTTTAATATATATTCTTCCCTTTGCTCTATCCTGTCCTGGCTTGATTGTATTTATGTATAGTATTATCTGATTTGATTGGATAACATGCAAAACAAAGCTTTTCACTATACCTCAGTACTTGCGACAACAATAAACCTAAATCAATTGAAATTTTAGAGCCCAGTATTACAAAATCAAAAGTGAGGTGTGGATAATGTATACCTGGTCCACACCTAAAATTATAATAGAAACATAGAAAATGGAGGAGCTGCAGGAGTAGCCGTTCGGCCCTTCAAGCCAGCACCGCCATGATCATGGCTGATCATCCAAAATCAGGACCCCATTCTGGCTTTTTCCCCATATCCCTTGATTCCCTTAGTGCTAAGAGCTAAATCTAACTCTCTCTTGAAAACATCCAGTGAATTGGCCTCCACTGCCTTCTGTGGCAGAGAATTCCACTGATTAACAACTCTCTGGGTGAAAAAGCTTTACCTTATCTCAGTTCTAAATGGCCTACCCCTTATTCTTAAACTCTGACCCCTGGTTCTGGACTCCCCCAACAACGGAAACATTTTTCCTGAATCTACCCTGTCCAATCCTCTAAGAATGTTATATGTTTCTACTAGACCAAGTGGGCCCATTGGGCCCGTCCTCGTAGGGTTTCCATTGTAACCTGGGGAAATCGCGTTTTTTCTTTAAAATAAATTGTCTGTTAAAAAAAAACAGAATCTCAATGGGGGCGAGAGGAGGGGGGGGGGGGGCGGGTTGTGGAGAGGGGAGGGGTGCGTGAGGAGGGGGGAATGGGGTGGGGGAGACACTGACACCGTCCTGCCAGCGGCCATCTAATTTCTCCTTCACTGTGGTGCCGTGCTCCTCCAGGGGAGGGGGAGCGCAATCAAAGGCGGTACAGGGAAGGGGAGAGGGTGTGACCGAGGAGCCCTGGACCCAAAACCTCTCCTGTATTGGTGTAGCACTCTCAACCCCCTACTCAATCCCCCTTATCCCCCCCCTTCCCTACCCCCCACTCTGCCATCTTCCCTGACCGCCACTCTCTTATCCCCCCACCACCACCCCCTCCTCCCCTCACACGTTTTTTCTTTAAAATAAATTGTCTGTTAAAAATAAATAAAATGAATCTCAATGGGGGAGGGGGGGGGGGGGGGGGGTGGAGAGGGGAGTGGTGGGTGAGGAGGGGAGGAATGGGGTGAAGGAGAGGGGAATGGGGTGGAGGAGGGGGGAATGGGGTGGGGTAGGGGAAAGGGACACCGTCCTGCCAGCGGCCATCTTCTTTCTCCTTTACTGTGGTGCCGTGCTCCTCCAGCAGAGGGGGAGCGCAATTAAAGGCGGTACAGGGAAGGGGAGAGGGTGCGACCGAGGAGCCTTGGACCCAAAGCCTCTCCTATATTGTTGTAGCACCCTCAACCCCCTACTCAATCCCCCTTATCCCCCCTCCCTACCCCCAACTCTCCCCCTTCTCCCCCACACCCACTCTCTCCTCCCCTCACCACCACCCCCTCCTCCCCCCACCCCTGCTGTCCCCTTCCCCCCACCCCTCCATTCCACCCCCACTCTTCCCTCCTCCCCACCCCACACTGCTCTTCTCCCGAGTCCCACTTTCCCTCCCACCCCCACTCTCACTCTCCTCCACCCCCCTTTCCACTACTCCTTCCTCCCCCACCCCACCACTCTCTCCTCCCCCCACCCCCTCATTCTCTCCTCCCCCAGCTCCACTCTCTCTCCCCTACCCCCCCTTTCCCCCACTCTCTCCTCCCCCCCTTTCCCCCACTCTCTCCTCCCCCCCTTTCCCGCACTCTCTCCTCCCCATCCCCCAAATTCTCTCCTCCCCATCCCCCAAATTCTCTCCTCCCCAGCCACACTCTCTCTCCCCCAGCCCCACTCACTCTCCCCCACACCCTATCTCCTCCACCCCTCCTCCCGCCTCCCCCCACCCTCACCCCTCGCCCCACCCGCATTCTCACTATCCCGTGACCCCCACTGTCCCCCTACCCCCACTCTCTTCCCCCCACCACCATCCCCCTTTCCCCCACACCCCCTCTCTCCTCCCCACCCTCCCCCTCCTTTCACTCTCACTGTCCCCTTCCACCCCACCACCACCCCCCTCCCCCACTGTCCCCCTCCCCAGTCCCACTCTCCCCCCACCCCCACTCTCTGCTCCTCCCAACCTCCCCCCACTCCCCTCTTCCCTGACCCACACTGCCCCCCTTCTCCCCCAACACCACTCTCTCATCCCTCCACCACCACCCCCTCTCCTGCTGTCCCCTTCCCTCCACCCCTCCTCCTCCCCACCCGCACTCTGCCCTCCTCCCCAGTCCCACTTTCCCTCTCACCCCCACTCGCACTGTCCCCCACCCCGTTTCCCCCACCCCCCGTTTCCCCCACACTCCCTTCCCCCCACCCCCACATTCTCTCCTCCCCCAGCCTCTCACTCTCCCCCACCCCCCTTTCCCCCACTCTGCCCCCCCACCACCCACATTCTCTCCTCCCAAGCCACTCTCACTGTCCCCCACCCCCCCGCTCTCCTCCACCCCTCCTCACCCACCACCCGCCTCGACTCTCTTCCCCCCCACCCTCACGCCCTCCTACCCCCACCCTCCCCTCCACCCACTCGCCCCAACCCCATTCTCACTGATCCCCTCCCACTGTCCCTCTTCCCCCCACACCCCCTCTCTCCTCTCCTCACCCCCATTAACTCTTACTGTCCCCTTCCCCCCACCCCCATTCTCTCTTCCCCCCACCATCACCCCTTCCCCCCCCTCTTCTCTCCCCACCCTCCTCCCTCTTTAACTCTCTGTCCCCTCCCCCTTCCCACTACCTCTCCCCTCTTCCCTGACCCCCACTGTCCACCTTGCCCCCACCACCCCTGCTGTCCCCTCCCGTCCCACTCTCCCTCCCACCCCCGCTCTCTGCTCCTCCCCCCCCTCTTCCCTGACCCCCACTGTCCACCTTCCCTCCACCACCTGCCCTCCCCAGTCCCACTCTCCCTCCCACCCCCACTCTCTCCTCTCCCATCCCCACTTTCACTCTCCCCACCCCCCCTTCCCCCATTCTCTCCTCCCCAGCCCCTCTCACTCTCCCCCACCTCCCCCACTCTCTCCTCCCCTACCCTCACCCCCCTCCTACCCTCCACCCACTCGCCCCCCACGTCCACTCCCCTCCGTGGAGCCGTTGGCGGCGAAAGGCACTTACCGAGCGTGCAGGGAGGAGGAGGGAGCACCGGACTACTCGAGTCGGGCAGCGGAGGTCGGAGTACTCGAGTCGGGCAGCGGAGGTGCGACTACTGGAGTCGGGCAGCGGAGGTGGGACTACTCGAGTCAGGCGGCAGCGGATCTGGGAGCGTCGGGAGGGGAGAGAGGCGCGGCGGGGGGCACGCCCAAAATGGCGGAGCGTGAGGAGGCCGCCATCTTTGTGAAGTCGCGACGGGCCATCGGTGGCAGTGGCCCTCGTCGATGCCGCCATCGGAGGAAGCGGCCGCTGAAGGAGAAGAAGAAGCTGCCCGCTGCGCTGCGGCCTGTGTGCGGTAACGGTGCTGGGCCCGGGCGGGAGGGGGAACTCGAGGACGCCGTGGCGTGGGTTGAAGGGACGGATGATTGGACCATTAGTCCGACCATCTTCTCCTGCTCGGGAGTGTCCCCCGGGTGTGGGAGAGTGAGGGGAGGGGAGCCCGTGATTGCGGGCGGGCGGCTCCGCTAACGGCGTCCATCTTGTTGGTTCGAGTGAGGAGTGGTCGTGCGTGCCTCTCTGGTGACGTCAGACGCACAGCACGTTAAAAAAATGTGTTTAGAAATGAAAGTCTTAAACTTTAAAATGTCTCTAACTTAAAATATATACGACCAATGTAAATAAAACGTGTTATAAACAGTCGCCAGGACAGTGGTGATTAAGGTGGCGCTGTGGTTGACCGTTTTGGCTGCAGGTCCACTTGTCTCTCAGAGAAATATACATACATACCAATATATTTATATATATCTGCATGAGTTGTGGGGGGGGGCAGGGCGAGCTCATCTCACAGGGGTATTGTGATGTCACACGCTGAAGCCCTTCAAGAAATCGGTTAGAAATTAAATGTTTAAACTTTTAAAACTTCTGTAAGAAAATATAAGACCAATTTAAATAAAAATATAATTGGCACCAGCCGGGAGAGTGGTGATTAAGGCGGTGCAAAAATTGTGGTGCTGCGGTTTACCGTTTTGCCGAAATCACCGAAGGCTTCATACAGATATATATATATATTAATATACAAGATCTGAGTTTTTGTAGTATATAGATTCTCTGAGATTCCCTCTCATCCTTCTAAATTCCAACGAACACAAGCCAAGTCGACCCATTCTTTCATCATATGTCAGTCCCGCCATCCCGGGAATTAACCTGTTGAACCTCAATCGCAATAATGTCCTTCCTCAAATTAGGAGACCAAAATTGCACACAATACTCCAGGTGCGGTCTCACCAGGGCCCTGTACAACTGCAGTAGGACTTCCTTGCTCCTAAACTCAAATCCCTCGCAATGAAGGCCATTAGTTTTATTCACTGCCTGCTGTACCTGCAGGCTTACTTTCAGTGACTGATATGCAAGCACACCCAGGTCTCGTTGCACCTCCCCTTCTCCTAATCGGACACCATTCAGATAATAATCTGCCTTCCAGTTCTTGCCACCAAAGTGGATAATCTCACATTTATCCACATTATACTGCATCTGCCATGCTTCTGCCCACTCACCCAACCTATCCAGGTCACCCTGCAACCTCATAGCATCCTCCTCGCAGCTCACACTGCCATCCAGTTTTGTGTCATCCGCAAACCTGGAGATGTTACATTCAATTCCCTCGTCTAAATCGTTAGTATATATTGTAAATAACTGGGGTCCCAGCACCAAGTCTTGCGGCACCCCACTAGTCACTGCCTGCCATTCTGAAAAGGACCCGTTAATTCCTACTCTTTGCTTCCAACCAGTTCGCTAGTCATGTAAATACCCTACCGCCAATACCATGTGCTCTAATTTTGCACACTAATCTCTTGTGTGGGACCGTCAATGGCTTTTTGAAAGTCCAGATACACCACATCCCTTATCCATTCTACTCGTCAATCAAGTCAGTCGAATGAAGTCCAGCGACTGGAGTCTCACCAAAGTTCGCAGGACATCAGCCCCCCTGATGAAGGAAACTCAAGCACAATTATGCAGGCAGAGGAAAATATGGAGCCCATCCAGCCACGAAAACCAGCAATGGAGAAAAAGATCAGCGGAAGAAAACCCCCCGTGAAATGGCCTGGCGCCTTGGAGAAGAAAGAATGGGAGACCATAAATGCAGACCTGACCAATATCCTACAGGGTGTAAGGGGTACAGTCGAAAGAAAGCTTGATAAGATGGGGGACATTATCTATGGCTATGGAGCAGAGCGATATGGAGTAAGGGAGGAAAAGGATAGGGCACCCTCTTTGGAAAGCAAGTCCAGACGGCAAAAGGAGATGGAATGCCTAATCCGGGAGAGAAGACAGCTCAAGAAGCAATGGAGGAAGGCTTCTGATAGTAAGAAGGAGGGCATCAACATTCTCCAGGGAAACATCAAAAGCCGTTTAGCAACCCTGAGACGAGCAGAATGCCTGCGGAAGTCACGAAAAAAGAAAGAACGAACGAGATCACGCTTCTTCAAGGACCCCTATAAGTTCGTAAAATCACTTTTCATCAAAGAAAAGGGAGGAAACCTGAAAACATCAAGGCAGGAGCTAGACGAGCATCTGAAAAGAATACATGCTGATGACAAAAGACACCTGAAGACAGCTATTCCATCGGACATTCCACCAATTGAACAACCAGAGCACCAGATGGACATTAGTCCTCCAAAGTGGAGTGAGATGGAACAGACAGTAAAGCGGGTAAGAGCATCTTCAGCCCCAGGGCCAAATGGGGTTCCGTATCGACTCTACAAGAGTGCTCCTGATGTTCTTCGCTTCCTGTGGAGGCTAATGAGAGTGGCTTGGGAGAAGAGAATTATACCCAAAGCATGGCGCAGGGCAGGTGGAGTCCTGATTCCGAAAGAGAAGGAATCCACAGATATCAGCCAATTCCACCCTATCAGTCTCCTCAATGTAGAGGGTAAAATCTTCTTCAGCATCATAGCTCAGAGGATGACCAGCTATTTAGAGAGAAACAACCTTGTGGATACAACAGTCCAAAAAGCAGGCATCCCAGGGTTCTCTGGATGTCTCGAACATACCAGCATGATTTGGCACTAAATCCAGACTGCAAGAAAAGAAAAGAGAGATCTGCATGTCGTTTTCCTTGACCTTGCCAATGCGTTCGGAACTGTCCCTCACAGTTTCCTGTGGGCGTCCTTTGACTTCTTCAGGATACCAGAGACCATCGCAAGCCTTGTCAAGGCTTATTTTCAGGATCTGCAGCTGTGTTTCACCACGCCAGACTTTACCACCACATGGCACTGCATGGAGATTGGCATAATGGCAGGGTGTACCATCTCCCCATTGATTTTTACAATGGCTATGGAAGTCATCATAAGGGCCTCCAAGTGGGTGGTGGGAGGCGAGCGGCTGAAGTCTGGAGTCCGTCTACCACCCATCAGGGCCTACATGGATGACATAACAATCATAACAACAGCACCTTGCACCAGGCGCCTTTTAGGGAAGCTTCAAGAGAACATCACTGGGGGTTAGAATGAAATTTAAGCCATCCAAATCAAGAAGCATTTCTATAATCAAAGGCAAACAGTTTTTCATTGATCAAGAACCAATCCCAACTGTGTCAGAGAAGCCAATCAAAAGTCTGGGGAGATGGTATGACTCTAAACTGAAGGATACTGATCAGGCAAATGAGCTGAGGCAAGAAATCATCAAAGGTCTAGCAAACATCGACCGATCCATGTTGCCTGGAAAGCTGAAAATCTGGTGACTGCAGTTTGGGTTACTACCTCGCCTTATGTGGCCACTAACCATGTATGACATCACCCTCACAAGAGTTGAGAAGATGGAAAGAACAATCAGCTCTTTTGTGAGAAAGCGGTTAGATGTTCCTCGATGCCTGAGCAACGTAGGCCTGTACGGTCAGGGGGTACTTCAGCTGCCTCTCTCTAGCCTCACAGAGGAGTTCAAGTGCACTAAAGTCAGACTAGAGATGACCCTGGCAGAATCGAGGGACACTGTCATCCGAGCTGCTGCCCCAACCCTGGCAACAGGAAGGAAGTGGACGGCTAAGAATGCGACACAGCAGGCAAAATCTGCTCTCCACCAAGGCGACATGATTGGGCAAGTCCAACACGGACGAAGTGGCTTGGGGCTTGGCGGAAAGCGACCTTGCTGGAACAAGGCATCCTCACTGGAGCGCCGGAAGTTGGTCACGGCCGAAGTCCGCCGACAGGAGGAGTCGAGTAGGTGTACCAAGGCTGTGTCGCAAGCTAAACAGGGCCAGTGGATGAGATGGGAGAGTGTGGAAAAGCGGAAGATCAGCTGGAAGGACATGTGGGAGATGGAGGCGAGCAGGATAAGCTTCCTCATTCGGGCAACCTATGATGTCCTTCCTAGCCCAAAAAATCTCAACCAATGGCTGGGCGAAGATCCATCATGCCCCCTGTGTTCAACACCAGCCACGCTTAAGCACATCCTCACTGGGTGTAAAGTAAGCCTCTCCCAAGGACGGTACACCTGGAGGCATAATCAAGTGCTCAAATGCCTGGCAGCGACTCTGGAAAGCAGGAGAACAACCAACAATGCCTTGCCGCCCAGAACAACCAACCCAGTTATGCCAATTGCCTTTGTTCGGGAGGGGGAACAAAAGCAACGGAAAATTCCACCAAGGACAAGATTTGGACAGCTGGAGGCAGCCCGGGACTGGCAGATGCTGGTGGATGTGGACCAACGGCTTACAGTTCCACCAGAGATAGCCATCACCAACTTGAGGCCTGATCTTGTCCTCTGGTCCAACTCTCAGCGCATGGTGTATTTTGTGGAGCTCACAGTCCCTTGGGATGATGCTGTGCAGGAAGCCTTTGAAAGGAAGAAACTGCGCTATACAAACCTTGCAGCGGAGGCAGAACAGCGGGGCTGGAGAGCAAAGATCTGCCCGGTAGAAGTTGGATGTCGAGGATTTGTGGCAACATCTACCGTAAGACTGATGAAGGACCTGGGGATCAGCGGACAAGCCCTACGCCAGGCTATCAAGGAAACATCACAGGTGACAGAGCGGAGTAGCCAGTGGCTCTGGCTGAAGAGGAAAGACCCCATCTGGTCTCCCAAATAATCCGGCTAGGCAGATGCAGAGGGGGTTGGTTCTGGGACGCCAGAATGCACTGCTGAGCCTACTGGAGACGTCGTGGGTCCAATCAGCGAAACGTCGATGAAAGTAGGTACCCACTTGATAACCCCAATGACGTGTCTGCCTAGCCTTTCTCAACATCGGAGGAGCATAGGTGAGTGCATAAGCCTCCCATTACCACTGGGAAAAAGTTGACATTTGGCACTTTGGATTTCTAACATTTTGTCCTGTGTATTTGGAAACGTTACATCCTCAAAAAATCCTGAGATTAGTCAAGCATGATTTCCCCTTCATAAATCCATGCTGACTTTGACCGATCCCGTCACTGCTTTCCAAATGCGCTGCTACCGATGTAAGGCTAACAGGTCTATATGTCTCCATTTTCTCTCTCCCTCCTTTCTTAAAAAGTGGAGTTACATTGGATCAGTTTCCGTGGACTGGAGGGTAGCCAGAGTCGAGAGAACATTGGAAAATGATCACCAATACATACACGATTTCGAGGGCCACCTCCTTGAGTACTCTGGGATGTAGACCATCAGGCCCTGTGGATTTATCTGCCAACAGTCCCAACAGTTTACCTAACACCATTTTCTGACTATTGTGGTTTCCCTTCAGTTCCTCCCTCTCACTAGATCCTCGGTCCCCTAATATCCGGGAGATTGTTTGCGTCTTCCTTAGTGAAGATAGAACCAAAGTACTTGTTTAACTGTTCTGCCATTTTCTTGTTTCCCATTATAAATTCACCTGTCTCTGCCTGTAAGGGACCTACATTCGTCTTCACTAATCTTTTCCTTTTTACATACCTACAGAAATTTTTAGTTAGCTTTTATATTCCCCACAAGCTTTCTTTCATGCTCTTTTTTCCCCCTTTGCCCTCCTCTATTGAGTTCTAAATTTCTCCCAGTCATCTGGTTTGCCACTTCTTCTGGCCAATTTATATGCCTCTTCCTTGGATTGAACACTATCCTTGACTTCCCCCGTCAGCCACGGTTGGGCCGCCTTCCCAGTTTTATTTTGTCATCAGATAGGGATGAACAATTTCTGGAGTTCATCCATGCAGTCTTTAAATCTTTGCCATTGCATCTCCACTTTAAGTATAATTTGGCAGTCTATCCTAGCCATTTCCCGTCTCATACCCTCAAAGTCTCCTTTATTCAAGTTCAGGACCCTAGTCTCTGAATTAACCGTGTTAGTCTCCATCGTAATGCAGAATTCCACCACATTATGGTCACCTTTGCCCAAGGGGCCTTGCACAACAAGATCGCTAACTAATCCTTCCTCAATACACAATACCCAGTCTTGGATGGCCTGCCCTCTAGTCGGTTCCTCTCCATATTGGTTTAAAAACCCGTCCCGTATACATTCCAGGAAATCCTCCTCCTCAGCACTATTACCAATTTGGTTGGCTCAATCTATATGTATATTACAGTCACCCATGATAACTGCATTTAAATCGTGGATTTTAATTTAGTTGTATTGTTTGCATTTCTTGATTCAACTGGCTGGATGGAAAAGAGGGCTAGACATTAAACTTTCATATTTAGGACCTTGTCAGAAAGCATAAAGATCTCCCTCTGTGGTTCCAAAGTCTCAATTCACTACTTACTATGCCCCAAACCATCTGCAATTTATCTGAAATTGCCAATCTTAAGTATGACTAATACACCCAAAAAATATATATTAGCATAACACCAGTGCCCACTGTTTTGGCCCAGGTTTATTGCTGGAACAGATTTGAATGGTGGAACACCAATGGCAGGTATTCCTGGGAATAATGCAGAAGTTGCAGGATCAATACATCCCAAAGAGGAGGAAAGATTCTAAGAGGAGTAAGTGGCACCCGTGGCTGACAAGGGAAGTCAAAGACAGCAACAAAAAAAAAAGAGAATAAGTATAACATAGAAGAGCGGGAAGCCAGAGGAATGGGACTCTTTTAAAGAGCAATAGTTCTCTGAATGCTTTCAAGAGAGAGCTAGATAGAGCTCTTAAGGATCGCGGAGTCAGGGGTAAGGGGAGAAGGCAGGAACGGGGTACTGATTGAGAATGATCAGCCATAATCACATTGAATGGTGGTGCTGGCTCGAAGGGGCGAATGGCCTAGTCTATTGACTATTGAATCCATTCTAAACCAGAGCTTGAAGTGCTTGACACCAGCTTTGTGTCCAAAATATGGGGTAATATTTCAATCTGTACCATCTTAATGATCGCTAAAGTTTTCCAAAGACACTAATTTACCATAGGTACTACTTAGCATATCAAATGCAATATCGCAGATTTCATATTGGGTCAGCAGTGTATTTCGAGCAACGGGCAATTTTTACATAAACTAATGTCCCCTGATTTTCTTAATATCCAAAAATCTTTCAAACTCTGTACTGAATTTATTGAGACTCCACAGCCCTCATGGATAGGCAATTTCAAAAATTCACTACCCTTTAGGTGAAGAGATACTTTCTCACTAATTCCGAATAGCCAACTCCTTATTTTGCGACTGTCACATGTTTCTAGATGAATCCTCTCTACATCTTGCATGTCATGTCCA
Organism: Rhinoraja longicauda; assembly: GCF_053455715.1. Classification (NCBI taxonomy): domain Eukaryota; kingdom Metazoa; phylum Chordata; class Chondrichthyes; order Rajiformes; family Arhynchobatidae; genus Rhinoraja; species Rhinoraja longicauda. Next base: position 45,998,890 of record NC_135959.1, on the reverse strand, counting down.
GACCATTACACGTTTCAATGAGATTTTCTCTTCTTTTCTAACCTCAAAATAACATATGTCTTCTTAATCTTTCCTCATAAAACAAAGCCCCCATCCTAAAATACAATCTAACGAACCTTCCTGAACTCTTTCCATCACAAAAACATCATGGTTCAGGTAGGGAGACCAGGCTTGTACAAGATCTTGGCTACCTTTTTCAAAATCTTGGGATGAAAGCTGCCAGATCCTAAAGATTTATTGGCTTTTATCCTATTAATTCTCAATCTTCTGGGCGGGAGGCTTTCAATGTTGTTAATCACTGCTTTTCCAATCTACGGAGCTATTCATCAAGACTAACAAAAATCTAAATATATATTGAAAATTGGAGAATAAACTCCAAAATGAAATTATTAAAACATACAATGGATTATGCAACAGAAAAGAAGCCATGATAAAGTTTAACTTACTGTCCAAAACTTGATGAAATATTGTAGCACCGTTGCTGCAATGAATAAATTATATAACAGAGAATATGCTAAAAAAAGCATAAAATATTTGTAGTTCGAAAATCCCACACAGTTATTCACCCTGACAGGGAAAGAAAATACATGTTATTAGGCAATACATATCTACATTCCAATTCATTTAAATAATATCACATTATCCATTGATATGTATAAATTAATAATATCATGCAAATATTTTAAAAACTCTGAACATACAGAAGTGCACCACCTTTCCCGAAATATAAATTTCTTCTTAATTTTTCCACTGCTTTCCACTACATCAACTATAACCCAATTGTCCATCTAGTCTCCTACACCAAATGATCTTTGAGTGGAGGAAAAACCTGTTATTAGGCTTTATTAGTATCATCACTGGCAAATAAATGAATACACCCTTGAACTGATTGATAAATTTCAGTGCCCACAGTTAACAGCCAATGGTTTTTTTTGCCCCAATAAAAACTGAGATTCTTTGGGCAAGTTTTTGCATCTTCAATATCACAAATTAGAAAATAAAGTTGCCCTCGACAGTGTCCTATGATGAAGACAGAATACATTTCCCCATGGTATTTTGTGCTTTTTTCATAAATAGCATCACAATACTATTTTAGAAAAGTTATATGGTTAAGTAAGTTTCAAATTGACTCAGCATTCCCTGTTCCAAGAAGCAATAATTTATGGTCATGCCTATGAAAAGCGTAAAATAAAACATTTTATATTTGATTCCAAGATACCATAAACTGTTTTTACAATTGATAAAACTTACTATTTAATACTGAAATAAAGTTACACAGATAAATAATCCAAAAATTATTTTATTTTCAGTCTCAAATTAAATTCTATATATCTTTGATCTTTTTAAAACAATCCCGCCTTGTCCAGCACACAAATTTTCCATTTCTGTGAAAGGAGCACATTTCAATAACTGTGTTGTCTGTTACTTTAAATATAATTAAAATGTATATTGTTTTGAGCAACGTACCAAGGACAATGATGATCCATTTTTAATACACACCTGTTTTAAAACAAAAATAAAAATTAGGACAATACTAACATTTTTTTTTTTAATTGAGCAAATTTAGTGGTTTTGTACGAGTCTTGGGAGACTGCTGGAGGAACAGCAAGCCGAGTAGTATCTGTGCAGGTAAAGGGATGGTTGACATATCGGGTCGAGATCCTGCATCAGGACTGAGATTTGTACAATGACTCTGTTTTTCTGACCAGATAGTGAACAGCATGTGAATTAGTTTGAGGTCTGACTTTATGTGATGCTTCTGTTTATTCGCTTCATTTTCTACATATGGTAAAAGTCTCATTCTGGCTGTTCTTAATTGTAGCAAATTCAGATTTTATGCAAGCTCTCAGTACTTCGACCATCAAAAAGTTAACACTGGTGCAAAGTCACATAACCTCCTGAAATTAGACTGATTCCTAAACTTATGATTCAGGCCAATCTGCAAGCAGTAGGTGTCAAAGGCTGTTTACTTGTTTGGCAGTTTAGGTTTTAATTGTGGTAAATTCAGATACCGTACAAAATGTGCCATTGTAACAGTTCATTTTTCTCTTCATAAATATTTCCTTTCTAATACTTCGAGTACCTCAATGGAAAAACAATGAAAAGAGAACTTGGATATAAATACATCTGGGTGGACCAAAGTAATTTACATACAATGAACTATGGAGGCTAATTTATGAACAGGGAGGTTCCATAAAGAGCAATAAAATAAATGACTAAAACTTCTATTTTGAATGTAAGTTGAAAGATAAATACTCATCAGAATACACAAGAGCTATCATGCGCTGTAAACAATGCAATGAGATTAATGTTTGAAATGTCACTGCAGGCAAACATTTGAAACATACTCGAGTATTTTAAGAGTTTATTTCCAGGTTCAGCAAAGAATATGTAGTCCTACTGCTGTGACAAAAGTAAAACGTTTGTTGAATCAACAATAAAAAGTATCTTTTATTTCAGCTGGAGTCACATGGCACATTGATTTGGTATTGAGAAATATGTTTTTAAAATACATTACATTTTGAGATGGAATAGAAAATGGAATCTGATGATTATTATTCATCAGAAGCATCTTAATGATTAGAGGTTATTCTATTTGGAGAATGCTGGAAACAGTCAAATTAGTCAGCATTTGTGGGGGGCGTTATCGTTACAGTCATCAGAAATGGACGAATCTGCACATGAAAAACATTTTAAAAATAGACCATGTGAAATTAAGAGCAGAAAAAAAAGCAGCTATCCCTTCCTTTTTAATGCCATTTACCGGTAATTTTATCCTGTTTCAAAGCACTTTTTAACTTGTTTGTTTTGCCTTCACACATGTAGATTGATTAACGTTTATCATGCATGCTGTTGTAGGTTGCCAGTAGCTGCTGCACGTTTCTTTTAACTGCTTTTCAGTATGGTGGACATGATCCATCAGCTGAATGCAGACAAGCATCTCAGAATTTTACAGCCTGACAGCAATTATTTATAATTGACAAATATTCTAGGCAATTAACAGCTAAATTAAAAGCTATCTGATACACTTAAGACGATTTAGAGTTTAAAGATGTTCTGCGAATAACAACATTTAGAAAGCACAATTAAGGGCAGCTGGTCATCTTTAGTCGAAGCAGCAGGGACAGAATCACTGGCTGGGAACCACCTTTTCTTGGAAAGGCCATTTTGGGATATTTTGCCCTCAAATAGTGGATAACTAATGGAGACAATTTCCATGTACCACCAAGAGTGAAGCTATCTTTATGTTTGCACCTGGTACTACACTTGAGACTGGGACCTGCACCCAAGGAAGGGCAGCAGCAAAAAGAGTGCCTTAACCACAACACTCAACATACTTAAACAATATCAATTATATCCATGAGTGAACCCCGCTTCATATTTCAGAAACAGATTTGCAACAAATCTTAAGGTTGAAATTTCACACCAAGCACATAAAATTAATGAGAATGATACCCTAGCATTAGTCGTAATTTTCTCAATCTCTTTATAAGGTGAAACAATAGAACTACCTTTACAAAAATCTGCAAGATGAATTGAATTATTTGAAAAGCTATATAAAATGTCATCCCCAGGTTGTGCATCCCTGTTGTTCTAAATTGAGAACTTATCGTGTGAAAATTCAGAGCCAGAGAGCTACATTTCAGCACTCCATCCACTTCCAAAATGTTGGAAATGAATACAGCACAGTTTTGTTTAGTATTAGACTGATTGTAGAATATAGACTCAGTAGTTTTTGGAGCAAGTGATACATTTCCAACTATTTGTTCTCCAAAAACCAAACACTTTAAACTTCCAAATGGATACAATCAACTTACATGTCACAGGCAGAGCAATGATGACATCGGTCTGGTTTAATTAGTTGGCAACGATCACAGTACCTGATGGCTGGGGAAAGAGAAAGTAATTTGAATTTGAATAAAACAAGTTATCAAGGAAAAAAAAGCAATATGTAATTGATGTACATTTATATCTCATCAACATACTAAACATAGCACAAAAAGTAAGGAAATTTGTGTTTGGTAGATTATTTCTTTGTTGTAACAATGCATCGTGGCAATAAATCTTATACCGTTGGAAAGCCTGTTTATTTCCCTTTTAAATGGTGCCACATTTGTAAGGAACATGCGTTTGTGGGATGAGCAGCAGAGCTGAGTATATGGGTTGCGCCCATGAAAAATTTGCCAAATCTTCTCTGCCAATGCCAAACAGCTTATTCTGCTGTTTCTATTGACTCTTGTTTTGAGCTTCTGGTACCCCCAGGTGCTGACAATCAGGTGCCTGATTGGCACCTGATTGGCAGCATCTGTGAGCATGGGCCCTGCTACAGTGGTCAGTAGGTGTCTGCTCCAAGAATCGGCATGTCACGTTTGACTGATCTGGATAGGGCCCGTGCGATAGGGCAATTTCAAGCTGGTGTCCCGCAAAACCAAGTTGCGGCATTATTTGGAGTGAGCCCTAGCACCATCTCCAAAGTGAAGGCCAAGTTCCATATAACGGGGGATGTCAGAGACAGGCCGCGAAGTGGGCGTCCCAAGAAGACAACACCCGAAGAAGACCGTTTCCTCACCCTGTCAGCACTTAGGAACCGTAGGCTGTCTTCTACAGATTTGCAGTCAAGGTTTGCAGGACGATATGGCCGACGGCTCTCTGCCCAGACAATTCGGAACAGACTGCACGCAGCCGATCTCTGGTCTCATAGGGCTTCCAGGAGGCCTGCCATGACTGCCCTTCACCGTCAGGCCCGTTTGCGCTGGTGTCGGCAACACGTGCACTGGAACCTGAACATGTGGAGGAACGTTATGTTCAGCGATGAGTCCAGATTCTGCCTATGGCAGTTGGATCATAGGGTCAAAGTGTGGAGAAGACGTGGAGAACGCTATGCTGATTGCTGCATCGATAGAGTAACATCTTTTGGTGGAGGCAGTGTGATGGTGTGGGGCGGCATCTCCCTCACTGGAAAAATGAGGCTTGTCATCATTGGAGGCAATCTCAATGCAGAGAGATATCGAGATGAGATTCTGCAACCAGTGGCAATCCCATATCTCCATAGTCTGGGACCGAACTCTATCCTCCAAGATGACAATGCTCGCCCCCACAGAGCAGGGTTTCTCAGAGACTACCTCCAGAATTTGGGAATGGAGAGGATGGAATGGCCTGCCAGCAGTCCTGACCTCAACCCCATTGAACACTTGTGGGATCAGCTTGGGCGTGCTGTTCGTGCCAGAGTGACCAACACAACCACATTGGCTGACTTGCGACAAATGCTGGTTGAAGAATGGGATGCCATCCCACAACAGTGTGTGACCAGGCTGGTGACCAGCATGAGGAGGAGGTGCCAGGCTGTTGTGGCTGTATATGGTTCTTCCACACGCTACTGAGGCTCCTGTTTATTAAATGAATAAATTGTTAAATTGCCAATATGTCTTGTTTCTTGTTTCAAACAACACCGAACAAGAGTCAATGGCAGAATAAGCTGTTTGGCATTGGCAGAGAAGATTTGGCAGATTTTTCATGGGCGCAACCCACATACTCAGCTCTGCTGCTCATCCCACAAATGCATGTTCCTTACAAATGTGGCACCATTTAAAAGGGAAATAAACAGGCTTTCCAACGGTATAAGATTTATTGCCAAGAAGCATTGTTACAACAAAGAAATAATCTACCAAACACAAATTTCCTTACTTTTTGTGCTATGTTTAGATTCTGGAGAATCCACATAATGTATCCTCTTTCGCCAATTGTTCATTCTTTTACGATTAAATATTGCTAACCAATTTATATAGCACCATTTCACCCTGGACCGAGCCTGCTGCCCAGAACACTTGTCATGTTCTTCCCATTCATAAAGCCATTGTGGCTGATATCCTTCTTTATTTTGGATTTGTCACAATAGAGCATTGAATGAGACCATTTCATAATAGATAAACAAAGAATGAAGCAGATGCAGAAGAACTGCATATGCCTTTCAAGTCACTGGTTGGCTAATATTTATGTCTTTCTCTATATCTACCAGCAAGGCACCTTGATCAAAACTTCCAATGCACTCTTTACAGTTTTAATGATTTTTTCAAAAAGTCACAAAGAAGCTACCTACCTTTGTAAAATTGTGACTAGTTATTTACCATTCATGCTACTTAGGAGGAAAAGCTAGGGTGGAGTTGATCAATGTTACAAGTAAGGACGTATTCTGTCATTGTAATAAATACGGTTGGAAATTCCAGACTGAACAAGATACAGTGTGACACCACTATGATTCCACGATATTAAATTGTGAATAATGAAACTGGTGGCAGGAATAATTAAATAATTGAGTAATAGAATAAATTTTATTAGCCAAGTATGTATACATACAAGGAATTTGCCTTGGTGATTTGCTCGCAAGTAACAACACAACATACAGTAAACAATTAAGAATAAAACATAAACCATTAAAAGTTCACAATTTATAAAGATGGCCTGGAAGATTTTGAATTCAGGACTTTTAACAGTAAATTAAACACGTTACCAATATAATTAAAATTGCCATGGACAAGTTACAGAATGGATTATGCAATGGACATCAGTTTATTCTGACCTGGCAAGGCTGCATGATAGTTGCATAGCATAGCATAGAATTTTTATAAAAACATATTAACACCCCAGCAGTCATTTACGAACTTTGGAACTCTCAATGACAGTTCTCAATGCATCACCTTGCGTTTAATTGTATTAAACTCCACTTGCCATTTCTCAACCCAAGACATTATCATGTAGCTGAAGACCATCCTCCATACCTTTAACAACATCACTAATTTGTCTCATGTGCGAACTAACTGATCATGCTTCTTACATTCACACACAAGTCATTCACTTATTTTACAACAGATAGGTCCCAGCAATGATCCCTGTGAAACTACACTACTCACAAGCAATGACAATAACAAAAACCCAATGTTGGTCAGTACAACCGTTCTACCTACTGCAAATGCCGCACTACATGATGAAAGATGCCATCTCTGTGAATATGAAAATTATTTCAACAAGAAACCTGCAACATTCACTCCAGCAATGCTTCTTCAGCAGATATATCCATGACAGGCAGGTAACAAAGTACAGTAGGAAAATTCACCATATCCATGAATCTTATCGCAGGCTAGGATGGAAGGCTCATTGATACTACCAAGTCTCTCGGTGATGTATGAAACAGTCCATCTGCCAAAAACATTCAAGTGATGTTCAATATGAAGCAGTAATGTTGTGCTGCTGCAAGTAAGAATTTCATTGTTCTATCTGGGACATATGGCAATAAAACACTCTTGATTTGACTCTAATGACTTGTCAATGGAAGGTTGGGTTGGATGGTTTAAAAGGAAAATTGCTCTTGCAATTTAGTGCATTTGCAACTTCTCAAAAAAAATGCAAAGGAAATAACCATCAATATCTGGGAAAATAGATATGTAAAAATAATGCAGTGCTTGATTTTAGACAATCACAACTTTAATCATGTTTTATTATTTACTCAATGACACCTTTATCTTACTGAAGTATTAGTTTACCTCCATTTGCAGTTCTGGTATAAACAGGCAAGTCTTTGGCAGCTCTTTTGAGAATTTCTTGCTGTGTTTCAGCTCTTTCTTCCCGATCATACTGTTCCTTATCGGATTTTATCAAGTTGAACTGCAAGAGGAAAAAAGAGTGCAATTATATTCAATTCTGAATTTCATCACTATCCTCAGTATTAATAAAGTGATTCCAGTAATTTAGGGTTTCCCATGTTAATCTACCCTTTCAGACAAAATACGTATTATGATGATCAATTCAGTTAGAAAGCTTGCTCCATTCGCTCATTAAAGAAAAAACCCATCTCAGCATATTGCTGCTGGCTTTATTTTTATTTCTAATAGACTTGCTGTCATTTATGAGATTTAATTGTTAAAGTTTTATTAATGATGACAATATAATGTTATTTTGCCAATCTGTCAGCATTCACTTTCTTGGATTTTGACTTAACCACCATCCCAGTTACAAGCTCAAAATTAATTCCAGCATACTGCGCAACTTTACGTTACTAAGAATATTTTCGTTCAGGTCGTCAAATATTGGTTTATTCTACGTTCTCCTCTATTTCACTATTAATGGCTACTCTTTCAATAATTATCACATCAACACATTTTCAACCCCAACCTGATTTTTTACTTCATGTTTTCTTAAGTTCCCTTCTCATCCTTTTTTGCCAATCCTTAACTTTACCCTTTATTCTATCAATCTAACTTGCATTTTAACTCCGGACCTAAAAACAACAGACGATACGACTGTATGCAAAGCGCAATACAAGTGCATAATAGAAGTCATAAAATAGGGGGTGGGTTTTTGTTTGGGGAAAAAACATGCAAAACAACCAATCAGCACCAAGAGATAATAATCCCTGGTCGGTTAATAATCCATCAATGCCATCAGTAAAACACAACCAATATTACAAAATACTGTCAACGGGCAAAGGAGATTGTGTCTACTGTGACCATTATCTGATGTTAAAAAAGGATAAAGTAACCCTTTATGTTAATCATTTATTTTTGTGCACAAGGCAGGAAACTTGCATTTAATGCCAAATCCCAGGTACTCTAACATAATAGTGATGATCCTTTGTAACTCTTCCAGTACAAGCCCTCCTGAGGTATCAGCAAGGTTTCATTCCTGAGAACTGTTCAAAACTCAAACAATTCGCAAGTTGAAAATCAGCCTCGGACTGATTTCCCACTCGAAGATGCCTGCGGTGGCTTGCAAATCTATCCCGTTGATCTCCCAAATACTTGTTCACATGTACAGGCTGCACTTAGGTCAAGCGTTTGTAACAGTTACAGTTGCATCACAACCTGTTAACTTAGTGAGCATTATGCATCCATCAAATATTGTGGGACTGGATGAAGATTTACAGATTTCCTACCCTGAAACGTAAAAATGAACAGACAGATTCTAATACCATGGCAGCTTAAGGATTTTTTTTTCTGATAATATCCACACACGATGATGTTAATAAATTAATTTTCATGATTTACCATGGTGGGATTTAAATGTTGGAGGCTGACAATCAATAGGCAATAATTGAAAATAAAAAATCGTGCAGACTCTCAAAATTTGAAATAAAAACAGAAAATACTGAAACTCAACAGACCAGGCAACATCTGTGGAAAGGGAACCGTCAATGTTTCGGGTCCGCAACCCTTTGTCAGAACTCGGAAAAGAGAAATACAACTTAGTATTTGGCAAGGTGATGTAAAATAAAATGAATTTCTCTAATAGGGCGAGTGGAATTAATGGGGTAGCTACCAGCACATTATGCAAGATTAGATTATCCAGAAGCTCCCATAAAATGAGACCACTCACCATTCGCCTGTGGTGTGCAGTATCACGTTTTGTTCAAATTGTTGCGCTCTCGTGTACCGTTTTGGCTGTATTTCGGACACATCCCCATAAAATAAACATCGCTATTTTAATCTAATACTTCCTTGGTCATCTTGCGTCACACCAGGAACCCAACGGTTATCCACACGTGCGCAGTTGGGGGAGGGTTGCCGGGCTCGGCAGCTGCGTGCCTGCGCAGCAGCACCAGGAAGACCGGCGCCTGCCCCGGCGTGCCCCGCGCCTGACCTTCCTCCCATGGTGCAGGGCAGCGGCAGAGAGAAGGTCAAAGAAGATGGCCGCCTGCAGGACGAACATGGGGCAGCGCTTTGCTGCCGCTCTCATGCTGCTAGCTGCCCGGGGCTGGGGTGAGTGGCTACATATACAATAACGGGAATCCAACAGGTCCACGGGTCATCTAGTACTCTCTAAGACCATGCAGGGAGACACTATGGCACAACAGTAGAGTTGCTGTCTTACTGTGCCAGAGACCCGGGTATGATGCTGACTATGGGTGCTGTCTGTATGGAGTTCGTACATTCTCCCTGTGAATGTGTGGGTTTTCTCTGGGTGCTCCGGTTTCCTCCAACACTCTAAAGATCTACATGTTTGTAGGTTAATTGGCTTCTGTAATTGTCCCTAGTGTGTAGGATAGTGCTAGTGTGTGGGGTGATTGGTGTGCCAAAGGGCCTGTTTTCACACTGTATCTCAAAAGTGAAGACGAGAGTAACGTTTATTTATAGCAAAATATTCATGCCCCTGTACTCAAATTCTCTTGCTATGAAGGCCTTGAAATTTAATGGTTATTTTATCTAAACCCCAATATCAACAGAGACCAGTGACCAATAATTCAACTGCACCAGCCATGTAAGCACAATCTGTAATGGCAGATCAGAAACTATAATCCTTCAGAAAGTGACTCATATCTTGACACTCCACTATCTAGAAGGCACAAGTTAGGCATGTGGTAGAAAGCTCCCCACTTGCCTGGATGAATGTATCTCCAACAATATCAAAGAGGCTCACTTGACTGGAAGCCCATTCACCAACTTAAACATTCATTCCCTCGACCACAGTCACCATATTTATTACCCACAAAATAAATTGCAGTTTTTCAACAAAGCTACTCAGGCAGCATTTGTTAAATCTGTGACTTCTCCGACTGAGGTGGTCAAGGTCAGCAGGTGCAGGACAATGCCACCATTTGCAAGTTGTCCTTTAAGTCACACACTAATTTTCCATGGAATTATGTTTGTTCTGTACTGTGGCCAAAAGCCTAAAACTTCAAAATCCATTTGCAAAATTGTTCTTGGGGAACTTTCATTAGAAAACTGTAGTGATCACAGTGGCAGCTCATCACAACCTGGAATTGGAAATGGTCAACGAATGGTGACCTTGCCACCGATGCCCACATCCCACAAATTCATTTCATAAAAGCCGGGTTGGTGCATCACATTAAGGGGAATGAAAGGCAGGGACTCTCCTCTACACATTTTAGCCCTAGTCTTTTAGAGCTCCGATTAGTTGTGGGTTTAAAAAAGATGTGGTGCAGAGAGATTCTGGCAAGTAACTGTAATGCAGCTTCCAGATATTCTTTTAAGGGGCTCCTCTGCATAAGTGCCCAACAGAATGAGCAGATCGTGGTTGGAGAAGAAAAGTGATAATTTTTCAAAACTCTTTAGATTCTGGAGTAGTTCCTGAGGACTGGAGGGTAGCTAATGTAATCCCACTTTTTAAAAAGGGAGGGAGAGAGAAAACGGGGAATTATAGACCAGTTAGCCTAACATCGGTAGTGGGGAAAATGCTAGAGTCAGTTATTAAAGATGTGATAGCATTACATTTGGAAAGTGGAGAAATCATCGGACAAAGTCAGCATGGATTTACCAAAGGCAAATCATGTCTGACGAATCTTATAGAATTTTTCGAGGATGTAACTAGTAGAGTGGATAAGGGAGAACCAGTCGATGTGTTATATCTGGACTTTCAGAAGGCCTTCGACAAGGTCCCACATAGGAGATTGGTGTACAAACTTAAAGCACACGGTATTGAGGGTTCAGTGTTGAGGTGGATAGAAAATTGGTTGGCGGACAGGAAGCAAAGAGTAGGAATAAACGGGTCCTTTTCGGAATGGCAGGCAGTGGCTAGTGGGGTACCGCAAGGCTCAGTGCTGGGACCCCAGTTATTTACAGTGTATATTAATGATTTGGACGAGGGAATTGAATGCAACATCTCTAAGTTTGCGGATGACACGAAGCTGGGTGGCAGTGTTAGCTGCGAGGAGGATGCTAGGAGGCTGCTAGGAGGCTGCAGAGTGACTTGGATAGATTAGGCGAGTGGGCAAATGCATGGCAGATGCAATATAATGTGGATAAATGTGAGGTTATCCACTTTGGCGGCAAGAACAGGAAAGCAGAGTATTACCTGAATGGTGACCGATTGGGAGAAGGGGAGATGCAACGTGACCTGGGTGTCATGGTGCACCAGTCATTGAAAGCAAGCATGCAGGTGCAGCAGGCAGTGAAGAAAGCGAATGGTATGTTGGCATTCATAGCAAGAGGATTTGAGTTTAGGAGCAGGGAGGTTCTGCTGCAGTTGTACAGGGCCTTGGTGAGACCGCACCTGGAGTATTGTGTGCAGTTTTGGTCTCCTAACCTGAGGAAAGACGTTCTTGCCTTAGAGGGAGTACAGAGAAGGTTCACCAGATTGATCCCTGGGATGGCGGGACTTACATATGAGGAAAGACTAGATAGACTGGGCTTGTACTCGCTGGAATTTAGAAGACTGAGGGGGGATCTTATAGAAACATATAAAATTCTTAAGGGGTTGGAGAGGCTAGATGCGGGAAAATTGTTCCCGATGTTGGGGGAGTCCAGAACCAGGGGTCACAGCTTAAGGATAAGGGGGAAGTCTTTTAGGACCGAGATGAGAAAACATTTCTTCACACAGAGAGTGGTGAGTCTGTGGAATTCTCTGCCACAGAAGGTAGTTGAGGCCAGTTCATTGGCTATATTTAAGAGGGAGTTAGATGTGGCCCTTTTTGCTAAAGGGATCAGGGGGTATGGAGAGAAGGCAGGAACAGGCTACTGAGCTGAATGATCAGCCATGATCATATTGAATGGCGGTGCAGGCTCGAAGGGCCGAATGGCCTACTCCTGCACCTATTTTCTATGTTTCTAAAGGTGAAATATTGACCCAAGGAATTATAAATTTAACGAAACTGATCTGCAGAATATTTTGATAGGTGAAACTACTGAATAAAAAACCCAGATTAGATTACATTGAAAATGCATTTGTTCTGCCAAAGTATAGAATATGATTTGGATCACAATTTATGGTTTTTCAATTAAACTTTATTGATGCGTTTCACAAATTATTTAGTAGTGGTGTACTGTTTTAAAATAGATTGCATAACATAATTTCTATTTTAAATTGTAATTTGACAGAATATATTCAGGTTCTGCCAGATTTACAAGGCAAAGGGTAAAGCATAGGCATCAATTTGTCAATATTTGACTTCTGAAAATGGGACTTTAAGATAAATTAAACGTATTTAACTAATTGCATGTAAAATAGTAATGGGAGGGGAAAGCTGGAATTAATATCTATTGTACCCTCTTGTAAGATTTATCATTTTCAAATACCTACCACCTTGAGAAAGATATTAAATAACTACTGACAACTAGTTGAATTTTGATAAAATCTATATAATTAGGAGTTAGAATCTGATCCAATTTATCATTATTGATTTTCAGAAAATGGAAATTACCAGAACATGAGAAAAGTTTGTAATAACAAAACTTATTCAACTTTTAGAATATTAGTATCTCATAGAACTTTAAAATGAAATTAATGCAGAACTTTTCAAATGTCCCTCGCTGATTGCAGCACTCACCTCTTTTGATGGCTTGGCTGGTGATGTAAATATTGTTTTCCAGTAGGACCACACAAACATGATAAAAGATAGATGGAACACTATAAGGTAAACAACTGAAACAGATGGAAAAAAAATATTTAAAAATTAGCAAAAAATAACATTCTCCTGTTGGAGACGTGTGTTCTCCAGAGTATAATCTTTACAAGGATAATAGAACCATAAAAATGTATATTACGTTTAGCATAAAAGGTCCTGTGAGCTTGTTCCACCATTCAATAAGAATATTAATCCAGGCCTCAACTTTATATTGCTGCCCAATTCCCCATAATCTTGAATTTCCCCGTATTCAAAGATCTGATAAATTCAATCCCAAATATTTTCAAACGACTCAACCTCACAGTCAATAGTCAATAATCATTTTATTTGTCACATACACATAAATGTGCAGTGAAATTAAAAATTACCCGCGGTTCAACAATAAGACCAATAAAAATAAGCAATAAAAATGCAATAACACATACAATCATAAACCAACACCAAACAAAAGAAACATCCATCACAGTGAGTCTCCTCCAGTCACCTCCTCACTGTGATGGAAGGCCAGAATGTCTTTTCCTTTCCCTTGCCGTCTTCTCCCGCGGTCAGGCTGTTGGAGTTGCCACATCGGGGCGGTCGGGGCTCCCGACATTGAAGCGCTGCTCCGGACGGTGAAAAGTCCGCGGCGGGCCGACCCAAGCCCCGCGTTTCGGGGCGGGTGAAGACGCTGCCACTGCTGGAGCTCCCAATGTCGGCCCCCATCCAGGGGCCTGCGGGAAGCTACTTGAAGTATAGAATTCCAAAGATTCAGCATGCTTTGCGAACAGAAATTCTTGGTCTTAAATGAGTGAACCTTATTTGAAACTATATTTGCTCATTTAAAATTCTCTCGAGGAAAGACATCTTCACAACCTCTGGCCTATTAAGCCCCCACAAAATCTTGCATGTTTAAAAAAGTTCCCCTCTTATTCTTCTGAACTCCAAAAAGTAAAGACGCAATGTAGAAACAAAGAACTGCAAAGATCCAATGTGCAGGTAACATCCCAGTGAATCTCTTCTGTACACTTTCTGACTAAATGACATAACTTCCTACATCTATGTTTTAAGAAAGAGAGAGAGAGAAAACAGGAAATTATAGACCAGTTAGCCTGACATCAGTGGTGGGAAAGATGCTGGAGTCAATTATAAAAGAAGAAATTGCGGAATATTTGGATAGCAGTAACAGGATCGTTCCGAGTTAGCATGGATTTACGAAGGGGAAATCGTGCTTGACTAATCTTCTGGAATTTTTTGAGGATGTAACTAGGAAAATGGACAAGGGCGAGCCAGTGGATGTAGTGTACCTTGACTTTCAGAAAGCCTTTGATAAGGTCCCACATAGGAGATTAGTGGGCAAAATTAGAGCACATGGTACTGGGGGTAGGCTACTGACATGGATAGAAAATTGGTTGGCAGACAGGAAACAAAGAGTAGGGATTAACGGGTCCCTTTCAGAATGGCAGGCAGTGACTAGTGGGGTACCGCAAGGCTCGGTGCTGGGACTGCAGCTATTTACAATATACATTAATGACTTGGATGAAGAGATTAAAAGTAACATTAGCAAATTTGCAGATCACACAAACCTGGGTGGCAGTGTGAACTGTGAGGAGGATGCTATGGGGATGCAGGGTGATTTGGACAGGTTGTGAGAGTGGGCAGATGCATGACAGATGCAGTTTAATGTGGATAAATGTGAGGTTATCCACTTTGGTGGTAAGAACAGGAAGGCAGATTATTATCTGAATGGTGTCAAGTTAGGAAAAGGGGAAGTACAAAGAGATCTGGGTGTCCTTGTTCATCAGTCACTGAAAGTAAGCAGGCAATGCAGGCAGTGAAGAAAGCTTGTTGGCCTTCTTGACAAGAGGAGTTGAGTATAGAAGCAAAGAGGTCCTTCTGCAGTTATACAGGGCCCTAGTGAGACCACACCTAGAGTACTGTGTGCAATTTTGGCTTCCAATTTGAGGAAGGACATTCTTGCTATTGAAGGAGTGCAGTGTAGGTTCACTAGATTAATTCCCGGAATGGCGGGACTGTCGTATGTTGAAAGACTGGAGCGACTGGGCTTGTATACACTGGAATTTAGAAGGATGAGAGGGGATCTTATTGAAACATAAGATTATTAACGGATTGGACACGCTAGAGGCAGGAAACATGTTCCTAATGTTAGGGAAGTCCAGAACCAGGGGTCACAGTTTAAGAATAAGGGGTAAGCCATTTAGAACAGAGATGAGGAAAAACGTTTTCACTCAGAGTTGTAAATCTGTGGAATTCTCTGCCTCAGAAGGCAATGGAGGCCAATTCTCTGGATGCTTTCAAGAGACAGTTAGATAGAGCTCTTAATGATAGTGGAGTCAGAGGGTATGGGGAGAGGGCAGGAACGGGGTACTGATTGTAGATGATCAGCCATGATCACATTGAATGGCGGTGCTGGCTCGAAGGGCCGAATGGCCTGCACCTATTGTCTATGTTACCAGAACTGCAGGCAGTACTCAAAGTGTAGTCTCACCAACAACTTGGTCCACCATGATGTCTTAGTTATTTCCCAATGAAGGCAACTGTGCCAAAGGCCCTTCTTACCACACTGTACACCAGATTTGCCACTTTTAGGGAACCATGTACCTGTAGTCCCATATCTCCTTTCTGCCATTCCTGCTAGAGCTGTACCATTTACTCTGCAACTCCTGCCTTTGTTTGATATATGAAATTGCAACACCTCATATTTGTCAGAGTTCAATTCCATTCACCATTCCTTGGTCAACCATCCCAACTAGATCTTATAGTACATAAATCACTGAAAGCTAACCTGCAAGGTCTTCACAACTTAACAAATTTAATGTTATGTAAGTAAATGCACACAAGAAATTATATATCGACCAAGCACATTGTGCTTCTGACCCATACGATTTATAAAACACACATTTTCTCACAAATTTCTCTTGCAATAGTATTTAACCATAGTCTAATATCGAGCTGGTATCATAATTCAACACATCAAAACAATTCACTGCTTCAGATATGCGAATTGTCAATAAGATTGATATATTACCCCCCTGGGGTATAGTCATCATAAAGAGCAAAGATTGCATCCACGTGAAGGGTACAGGGCAGGTAAGTTGACCTACCACAAAAAGAAGAGGGAATTTCAATGGAGAGGTCTTTTTCTTTTAAGATAATGATGAAACCAAATTTGTCACCCATCAGCATTCTGCGACACCACATTTTAGAGGCGTCCACAATGCACGTGTTATTCCCTTCAAGTAGATCTCAACTGTTGTCACTATTTTTCAAATGTCTCTATAGAACCTGAGAGTTAATCACTAAACTGAGGTTGCTAACAAATTGTGACAAATGGGTTCAAATCATAGAGTGCTAACTCTGTACTTAAAACAACTGGGACTTGAAAATGGTGCCAAACCTGGTGACTCTGACATACTCAGCGTACTATTTCAGTACACTTGCACTGTGTTCAAGATATGCTTATGCATGATAAGTATGAACTGCATGTAAAGATGATTTTCACTGTTTCTCAGTACATGCATGTGACAATAAAGTACCATTGAACCAATGTAATTGGAATAATTAAGCATGATTTGTTAGATGTGGAATGTATGTTTATTCACTATTTCTACATGCTTCAGCATCACTTATCCACCTACACACCACCCTGCCCTTCTTGCACGAAGAATATACAATCCAGTTTCTTGATCATGTGTCAGCTGTGCCTCTCCCACTGCTAGGTTAGTAGGCTAATTTACATCAAAGTTTGCTTAAATTGGCTCCATTCCTGCCTTTTAACGCTGTTTACATGTCAGCGTATGGCCAACAACATTTTCTCAAAATAGAAATACCGAAGTAATGAATACATCTTTGACAGCAGAGTTGTAAGTCTGAGCACCTGAATCTCATCTGAACACAAATCCACATTTAATAATAATAATAATAATAATAAATAATAATAATACATTTTATTTGTCATATGTAGGTTGGCACAGGGTCAACGGTACAATGAAATGTATTTGACAAGACAACGGGTCACCTCAGCAGTAATATTCCAAGGATAAATAAGATTAAAAAATGACATTAGTAAAGTAAAAAGACAATATTAAAAATAGTTAAAAAGACAATATTAAAAAATAATCAACATATGATTTGAAAGTGTTTATGAGTTCAGAAGCCTGATGGCCTGATGGTAGAAACTGTTCTTAAGTCTGGTAGTACGCGCAGCCTTACTCCTGTATCGTCTGCCTGACGGTAACAACAACAGCCTGCGTGCTGGATGGCTGTGGTCCTTGATGATGCTGCGTGCCTTCCACAGGCACCGCCGGTAGAAAATGTCCTGAATGGCCGGGAGACAGTTGCCAGGCCAATATTAGCCTAGATATGCTAAAAAGTCAGCATGGATGTGATATGCCAAAGAGCCCATATCTTTGCTGCATAACTCCATCACCATGTAAACAATGCCTCTGCAGAGTCTTTGTTAGATTCATTTAAAATAGTTTGTTGCAATCTATCTGGATCATTACTTTTATTCTGTGTTGAGTTTGATTAATTTAACATAGCCTATTTTTACTACTTCAAATTCATTTATCTGATTTCTCATCTCATTACCTATAGTCTCATCGGAATAATCTGCCTCCACTGCTACATGCAAAATTATCCCATCTATTTCTTAATGGCTCTATTCCCAAGATAGCCTCTACTTTTTAAATTGATATTATTTTGGAGTTTTATGTTCCTTGACAATTTAATTTCAGTTCCTTTGTCTTCCTAATTGTTTTTGTAAACTTATTTTTTCATCATACACACTACTTTAAATGCCTCCTTCCTTATCTTCAATTGTTCTCTTATGTCTTTATTTATCCATGGAGTTTTACGTGTATGTAGAGAATGTGACTGGTGGAGTGAAATTAATTATATTCTTGACTGGGTGATGGAAAGGTCATAAAGTGAATCATAGGACACCCTGGTTCCACGCTTATGACCACAATAGTTCATGCTACTCCCATATCAAAGGACTTCATTCTCACTTCATCTACCCAAGTCAACTTCATGTTTGGTCTGTTTGAACCAAGACTGTAATGAGACGCCCTGTGTCTCACCAGAATCTGCGATTTTATAGTAATTTGCTTATTTGTCTCATGTCTGTTCACACGGAATAGTCTTGCAAACTTATCATACAACCGACAGGAGCTTTTAAACATTGGTTCCTGCAACTATGACAACTTTTTAGGCGAACTCCATTTCGCTCCTGAACTGGCCAGGTCAGCAGAGCGTACCAAGCCAGCTCGGCCGACCGGAAGCGCCCATAGACGGCGCAGCGAACGTAAACACCGCCGTGGATGCCGAGGTGGCTTAAAGGCTAGGCTAGAGCTAACTCCACACAGGCCATCAATTCCTAGCCTTTTCCTTGCCAACGTACGATCATTGGCGAACAAAATGGACGAACTCCGGCTGCGGATTACCTCCCACAATTGGATTAAGGACTGCAACATCATGATTTTCACGGAAACATGGCTTAACAACGACGTTCCTGATAGCGTTATTGAGCTAACGGGGCGTCATATACTCCGAGCGGACAGAACAACTGACTCCGGTAAGACCAGAGGTGGGGGTCTGTGCATCTATGTAAACAAAACCTGGTGCACGGACACTACCATCATCGAGAGTCACTGCTCAGTTAACCTAGAGTTTCTCATGGTCAAATGCTGACCGTTTTATCTGCCCAGAGAGTTTACATCTACTGTTGTGACTGCAGCCTATATTCCTCCGGATGCTAATACTAAGCTTGCAATGAAAGACCTGCCATAAGTAAACAACAGACTCACAATCCTGAGGCAGCCTTCATTGCTGCGGGTGACTTTAATCACTCCAACTTGAAGACTGTACTCCCCAAATTCCATCAACATGTCTCCTGCGCCACTAGAGTAGATAAGATACTGGACAAAGTTTATACAAACATGGCTGAGGCCTACAAAGCTGTCCCCCTCCCCCACCTTGGTCTGTCTGATCACCTCTCATTGTTCCTGCTCCCTAAGTACTCCCCACTCATCAGACGTGTGAAACCCACAGTGAGAACAGTTAAAGTTTGGTCAGACGAAGCGGACTTCTCACTTCAGCAGCGTTTTGGAAACGCTGACTGGAGTGTGTTTGCAGCTCAGGCCACGCTTGACTCCCACACGGACATTGACTCTTATACCTCCTCCGTTCTGGATTTTATCAATTCCACCATTAACAGTGTCACCACCCTCAAACGGATTACCATATTCCCGAATCAGAAGCCATGGATGAATAGTGAGGTCAGACTACTACTGAAAGCACATGACACCGCTTTCAGGTCAGGTGAGGCTCGGGCCTACAGTTCTTCCAGGGCTAACCTGAAGAGGGGGATCAAGAAGGCCAAGCACAGCTACAAGCTAAAGATCGAGGAGCACTTCAAGAACAACTCCGACTCCCGACGCGTGTGGCAAGGCATCCAGGCCATCACGGATTACAAACCCACCAACTCGATCCCCACATCCAGCGACGCCTCCTTCCTTGAGGAGCTTAATCACTTTTATGGCCGCTTTGACAGGGACAATCAAGAGGTGGCCATCAAGGCTGTGCTCCTTGCTGATCATCAGCACCTCACACTCACCCCCACCGACGTGTGTACGGCATTGTGCAGGATTAATGCACGGAAGGCTGCTGGCCCTGATGGTATCCCCGGGCGCGTCCTCAAGGTCTGTGCTGCGCAGCTGACAGTTGTTTGGACTGACATCTTCAACTTGTCACTTGCCCAAGCAGCTGTCCCTACGAGTCTTAAAACCACCTCCATCGTGCCGGTGCCAAAACACTCCACTGCAGCGAGCCTCAACGAGTTCCGCCCAGTTGCACTTACTCCCATCATCACTAAGTGCTTCGAGAGGCTGGTCTTGGCACAGCTCAATGGCTGCCTACCTCCCACACTGGACCCCTATCAGTTCGCCTACCGCCAGAACAGGAGTACGGAGGATGCCATCTCCACGGCACTTCACTCTGCCCTCTCCCACCTTGACAACAGAGACACCTACGTGAGAATGCTGTTTATCGATTTCAGCTCAGCATTCAACACCATCAGCCCTTCCACCGGTTCCTCACTCCCCTCCATTGAGTCTATCCAGAGTAGGCGATGTCTGCGAAGGGCACGCTGCATCGTCAAGGGCAGCTCTCACCCCAACCACAGATTGTTTACCCTCCTCCCATCTGGGAGGCGCTACAGGTCTCTCCGTTCCTGGACCTGCAGGTTCAGGAACAGCTTCTTTCCTGCGGTCACTACCGCTACTGTGCATATATGTATATATTATATGTTTTACTATTCCATCACATGCACTCTGGTTAAGATGCTAACTGCATTTCATTGTCTCTGTACTTGTACACTGCACAATGACAATAAAGTTTGTATTGTATTGTAATATAATGTAATCTAGAGCTAAGTGAATCAGGGAGAAACCAGACTAAAAACTGGTCAACAGGATACAAGAAAGAGTCAAGGAACAACACTATGGATAATATTTTGTTGATGATTCAGAAATACCCATGCAGAAATAATCAAATGGATTGTGTACCTGGTATACCCGGGTAATTTTTCATTTTGTCAGGCTGAACTCTAATGAAACAGCTTGGCTGGAAGTACGACTAGTTTTGGAAGTACCTGAGCCAGGATGTTGTCAGAGTTTCAAGAAACTGGCTATTAGCAAGACATAACACACACAAAAGCCATAACCTGCTTCTAACTGCCACATTAACCCGTTTGGTCCTACCCTTTCAGAGATATTCCATTTCAACCATTCCTTCCCCTTCTTCCCAACAATTGAAAACTAATTGGTTTTCTCTCTTACTGAGTTCTTACAAAGCATCTCAGATCTGAAGAAGGGTCTCGACCCGAAACGTCACCCATTCCCTCTCTCCTAGATGCTGCCTGACCTGCTGAGTTACTCTAGCATTTTGTGATATCTCAGATCTGAAAGGTTACTTCTGTTGCTTTTGCCACAGATGTTACCTTACCGGCTGAGTGTTTCCTGTATATTCTGATTTGATATCAGAGCTCCATCAGGTAGAATATTACAACAGGTAGAATGGATTTGATGAGGTCAATGGGAATTCCTGATAATGTAGGACCTAACCCAAACCCTGCTGTACAGATATATATTTTGAGACGCAATCAGCTCAGTTAGCAACCAATGTCACTGTGCCAATAATATTGAAGACCTGGAAAACCCTTTCAGGTTACTCTCTATGCTCTTATTACACTTGGTGCTTCTTCTAAACAGCATTCAACATGAATAACATTGCTTTGGCAAGATGTCGCCTAGTCCCTTGCAAACGCTTAGGGAATCAGTGTCAATGCTGGCACTTCTTCCCTGAGATACTACTTTTGATGGCACTACACTTTAAGCTGGGCGATCATTAAGGGGAGGAGAAATCTGGAGTGATGGGGAAGTTGGTATCGTTGGTTAGTAATTACTAATTATAGAAACATAGAAAATAGGTGGAGGAGTAGGCCATTCGGCCCTTCGAGCCTGCACCGCCATTCAATATGATCATGGCTGATCATCCAACTCAGTATCCCGTACCTGCCTTCTCTCCATACCCCCTGATCCCTTTAGCCACAAGGGCCACATCTAACTCCCTCTTAAATATAGCCTATGAACTGGCCTCAACTACCTTCTGTGGCAGAGAATTCCACAGATTCACCACTCTCTGTGTGAAAAAAAACGTTCTCATCTCGGTCCTAAAAGACTTCCCCCTTATCCTTAAACTGTGACCCCTTGTTCTGGACTTCCCCAACATCGGGAACAATCTTCCTGCATCTAGCCTGTCCAACCCCTTAAGAATTTTGTAAGTTTTTATAAGATCCCCTCTCAATTTTCTAAATTCCAGCGAGTACAAGCCGAGTCTATCCAGTCTTTCTTCATATGAAAGTCCTGCCATCCCAGGAATCAATCTGGTGAACCTTCTCTGTACTCCCTCTATGGCAAGAATGTCTTTCCTCAGATTAGGAGACCAAAACAGTACGCAATACTCCAGGTGTGGTCTCACCAATGCCCTGTACAACTGCAGCAGAACCTCCCTGCTCCTATACTCAAATCCCCTTGCTATGAATATATCATATTCTACGATAAGGTCTTTACCCAAAACGTAACCCATTCCTTCTATCCAGAGATGCTGCCTTTCCTACTGAATCACTCCAGCAGTTTGTATTTATCTTCAGTTAAACCAGCATCTGCAGTTCCTTCCTTCACAGAATGAATATATCAAACTGTTTTCCGACTGGGATTCAACTGTCAAAAGTTTACTTGTCTCTAGATGTTAGCAAGGAACATTTTTGCAGGGTTGTTTGAACTGGGTGTGTCTTTGTCATATCCGGTTCATTATTTCCTTTGGAGATATTTGTCACAATCTTGCAGCTTGCTAGGTGATTTCAGAGATAAGAGGCAACAACATTGCTATGGTCACACATACATCGAGCCAGAAATGGCATGTTTCCTTCCTTGAAAAGTACATTGCTATGTGCTCATAAATCTTATTTGCTCATGGTCAATATAATCACTTCCTGTAATTGATATCATTCACAGTATAGCAAAGGGGATTACAGAGGCATGAGGCAGGAGCTGGCCAAAATTGACTGGAAGGAGGCCCTAGCAGGGAAGACGGTAGAACAGCAATGCCAGGTATTCCTGGGAATAATGCAGAGGTTGCAGGATCAATTTATCCTAAAGAGGCGGAAAGACTCTAAGGGGAGTATGAGACACCTGTGGCTGACAAGGGAAGTCAAGGACAGCATAAAAATTAAGGAGAGGAAGTATAACATAGCAAAGAAGAGTGGGAAGACAGAGGATTGGGACTCTTTTAAAGAGCAACAAAAGTTAACTAAAAAGGCAATACGGGGAGAAAAGATGAGGTACGAGGGTAAACTAGCCAATAATATAAAGGAGGATAGCAAAAGTTTTTTTAGGTACGTGAAGAGGAAAAAAATAGTCAAGGCAAATGTGGGTCCCTTGAAGACAGAAGCAGGGGAATTTATTATGGGGACAAAGAAATGGCAGACGAGTTAAACCGTTACTTTGGATCTGTCTTCACTGAGGAAGATACACACAATCTCCCAAATGTTCTAGGGGCCGGAGAACCTAGGGTGATGGAGGAACTGAAGGAAATCCACATTAGGCAGGAAATGGGGAGAGAGAAAACGGGTAATTATAGACCAGCTAGTCTGACATCAGTGGTGGGGAAGATGCTGGAGTCAATTATAAAAGACGAAATTGCTGAGCATTTGGATAGCAGTAACAGGATCATTCCGAGTCAGCATGGATTTACGAAGGGGAAATCATGCTTGACAAATCTACTGGAATTTTTTGAGGATGTAACTAGGAAATTTGACAGGGGAGAGTCAGTGGATGTGGTGTACCTCGACTTTCAGAAAGCCTTCGACAAGGTCCCACATAGGAGATTAGTGGGCAAAATTAGAGCACATGGTATTGGGGGTAGGGTACTGACATGGATAGAAAATTGTTTGACAGACAGAAAGCAGAGTGGGGATAAATGGGTCCCTTTTGGAATGGCAGGCAGTGACCAGTGGGGTACCGCAAGGTTCAGTGCTGGGACCCCAGCTATTTACGATATACATTAATGACTTAGATGAAGGGATTAAAAGTACCATTAGCAAATTTGCAGATGATACTAAGCTGGGGGGTAGTGTGAATTGTGAGGAAGATGCAATAAGGCTGCAGGGTGACTTGGACAGGTTGTGTGAGTGGGCGGATACATGGCAGATGCAGTTTAATGTAGATAAGTGTGAGGTTATTCACTTTGGAAGTAAGAATAGAAAGGCAGATTATGATCTGAATGGTGTCAAGTTAGGAAGAGGGGATGTTCAACGAGATCTGGGTGTCCTAGTGCATCAGTCACTGAAAGGAAGCATGCAGGTACAGCAGGCAGTGAAGAAAGCCAATGGAATGTTGGCCTTCATAACAAGAGGAGTTGAGTATAGGAGCAAAGAGGTCCTTCTACAGTTGTACCGGGCCCTGGTGAGACCGCACCTGGAGTACTGTGTGCAGTTTTGGTCTCCAAATTTGAGGAAGGATATTCTTGCTATTGAGGGCGTGCAGCGTAGGTTCACTAGGTTAATTCCCGGAATGGCGGGACTGTCGTATGTTGAAAGACTGGAGCAATTAGGCTTGTATACACTGGAATTTAGAAGGATGAGGGGGGATCTTATTGAAACATATAAGATAATTAGGGGATTGGACACATTAGAGGCAGGAAACATGTTCCCAATGTTGGGGGAGTCCAGAACAAGGGGCCACAGTTTAAGAATAAGGGGTAGGCCATTTAGAACGGAGATGAGGAAGAACTTTTTCAGTCAGAGAGTGGTGAAGGTGTGGAATTCTCTGCCTCAGAAGGCTGTGGAGGCCAGTTCGTTGGATGCTTTCAAGAGAGAGCTGGATAGACCTCTTAAGGATAGCGGAGTGAGGGGGTATGGGGAGAAGGCAGGAACGGGGTACTGATTGAGAGTGATCAGCCATGATCGCATTGAATGGCGGTGCTGGCTCGAAGGGCTGAATGGCCTACTCCTGCACCTATTGTCTATTGTCTATAAGATTAAAGAAATCAAATGGAAAAATTATAATGGTAGAATTTATATTAGATCTTCAGATTATTAATCTGTAGTCTATATTAGACAAAGACCAAAAACAAAATCTTTCCTTCCTTTCCATCCAAAACAACATTTCCAGATATGATTTCAGCTATCGCAATATTTCTTATCATAACCTTCCAAGATCGACCATTTACCTCAGCCCTCCTGAGGTAAATGGTCGATCTTGGAAGGTTATGTCTCTCTCAACTTCCTCAGGATTTCATAAACATACAAAGTAATCCTTACAAAATAATGTACACTAGTTACACTGGATAAACTAAATAAATGGGATACGACTATTTAAAATATAATGCACTGCGATGGAAGGGAAGAATGACAAGTGGTAATATTTCTTTAGTTTCGATATTGGAATTAAATTTCATTTGCAATCTGAACAATGTAATTAATTTTGTCTGGCACATCACAAAACTGAAAAATAATCCAAAAATAACTGTTACTATGTTGAATTTTGTAGAACCAGTGGTGTAAATGTATATACTCTAGCAAAGTCATCAAATTCAAAGAAGTTTGGATTCAGCATCTTTAACAGCATGTGTCAAATGTTGTGACTATCCTGAGAGATGAGGGATTCCTTTCTTATCATTGATAAACCTCACATTGTTGATGATAGAAATCATACATAGTAAAATAAAACTACAGTTGGATCACATTGAAGTTTCTTATTTACCAGACTGTACAACTATAAAATATTCTAAATTCAAATGCATAGTTTATTTTTATTGCATTACGAGTCATGAAAACATGGGTTGGTTAACACCAATGCTCACCTTTTTCCCCAATGCTCAGGATGGTAACTGCAAGATAGAAGAAAAGAATTCAAGCGTTAAACACAGATTTTCTTTTAACTACCAAATCTAAACTGACTTCAATATTGACAGGAATCTAAAACTCTAGTTCTAATAAATGCAGAGCTGAGCCACCAATAGCAATCCTGAATTTAATGGTTGTGAAATACACAAAATAGCATTGGACTGAAATAGCATTGAAGAGTGCTATATGCTGAATATAATCTTTTAAAAAAAGGGTGTTTTTGATATGTATCTCTCGAAATAAATCGCAATTGATTTCAATATAAAACACTGCTACCAGAACCTAAGGTTAGCCACCATGTTTATCACAGCCTCCATGCACCTGCCCCAAACTTCCAAAATAAACTCACAACGTGTGACTTTAAAACAGCAAATATGTACACAGTTCTAAAAATTGTTAGTTTTAGTGGTGCTGCAATCCAATAGACCATTCCGAAAAGTTTTAATTGGCTTCTAATATAATTGAAAGCCCATGGCAGACAAGTTTCTGGTTCTATTGATAAAAGTTGTCCGTCTTAATTTAAAAAACTTATTGTTTTTTGTCAATTTTATCTTCTCCATTAGCTGTAAATTCTGTTTGAATATGATTTTCTGTGCACGGTCTCCATCCAACATGCTACCTAATGTATCGTAATTCATGAGCAGGCTATTGGCAAGATATTTCTCTAGAGTCATAGAGTTACACAGCACATTAATAGGTCCTTTGTCCCATCTTGCCCATGGTGACGAAAGTATCTTCCTGAGCTAGTTCCAATCCACAAAACATTTCCTACCAATGAACGTAACCAAACGTACCTTTTAAATGTTGTAATTGTACATGTCTCTATGCTTCCACTGGCAGTTTGTTCCTTATATTTGCCACCCAGTGAAGAAAACGTGCTCCTCAGGGTTCCTATATATCTTTCCCCTCTCACCTTTAACCTATGAATTCAAGTTTTCAACTCCCCTACCCTGGGAAAAAGACTATAACAATACATCTGATCTATGTACTTCATGATATTATAAACCTCTATACGGTCACCCCTTAGCTGCCATCGGCTAGAAGTTTCCTTCAAAGTCAGAAGTGAGAAATGCTGATTGCATCCAAAGTTATGGTTTACCTATACATTCACAAGGATGGACACTAGGAACTGCAGATGCTGTTTTACCAAAAAGACACAAAATGCTGGAGTATCTCAGCGGGTCAAGCAGCATCTCTGGAGAATGTGGATAGGTGCCATTTTTGGTCAAGACTGTTCTTCAGGCACAAGGATATTGCTGGAATTAGTGGGATTACATTATAGAAAGAGACTAAGCTAGGAAGTCTCCTATAGAGTGTCAGCACTCTGGGAGAGACATCCTAGCTTAGTCTCGCTCTATAATGTAAGCCCTCCAGTTTGAGCAACATCCTTCTGTCCGAAGAAGGGTCCTGACTACTTGTAATTGACAATTGTAATTTAACATTGAAAATCAGAACAAAACAAACAATGCTGTTTTGGGTGGAGCTAATATTTAACTCTCATAGCTGATGTTAGAATATGTTCAGCAAATTTTTAAAGGCCCAATTTCTCTTCAAGTCCTACACAATGTAAATATATTTCTGGAATTCAATTACTCCACAGAGTTGAGATTGATAGGTACAATAAACATTATAGATGCTGAAAATTGTAATGCAAATCAAATCACATACTATCAGGATACTTAGCAAAGACAGCTTTTGACACATTCTGTCCAACACAAAGCGCCAGCTGATTTTCATCTTTGCTTTTACTGACTAGAGTATCATATCATATCATATATATACAGCCAGAAACAGGCCTTTTCGGCCCTCCAAGTCCGTGCCGCCCAGCGATCCCCGTACATTAACACTATCCTACACCCACTAGGGACAATTTTTACATTTACCCAGCCAATTAACCTACATACCAGTACGTCTTTGGAGTGTGGGAGGAAACCGAAGATCTCAGAGAAAACCCACGCAGGTCACGGGGAGAACGTACAAACTCCTTACAGTGCAGCACCCGTAGTCAGGATCGAACCTGAGTCTCCGGCGCTGCATTCGCTGTAAAGCAGCAACTCTACCGCTGCGCTACCGTGCCGCCAGTTTTACACACCATACTATGAGTTGCATATTATTCAAATATGAATGTTTAAACTTTAACTGACAGGCACCAAGAACATCTCCGTCCTCTAAACTTGCAAAGGTGAATATTTCTGAATTTCTTTCTAATAATAAGCATCAAAGATTATTGATTTCTGAGAAACGTTGCTCAGAAAGCTGAGAAAAGTTTCTCTTTTGTTAACACAGGCAGTGAGTGCCTAGGTTACGTAAAGTTTGTGCTCTTGAAAAACGATTTTCCTTAGGTTAGAAGCGAACAATTTCAACTAGGACCAATTACCATGAACATTTATTGGTTTTCCCTTATGTAGTTGCAATTTTACAGAATCAGAATATCCCACACCCAATGGCTATTTTTTATGGGCTTAAAGTATCAATGGATGTAACATTGTTTAATGAAGTAGTTTGCAAGTGTCAAAGATATTTGCCTTGTCAATTCTGAAAGACAATGTATCCGTTTGATTGTGGGATTGTTACATATAAAGAGGTTTATCTTTTGAATAAACTAGTTACCCCTATGTCATAATTCCTGTAGATGTTGGCACCTCAGTAATGTATATTCCAGTCTTAAAAAATGTTTTAAAAATTAATGGGAGAATTTGAATAATTCAATTTTTGGAAGCCATGTACTGTTTTGAACCTTACAAAACCCTGCAGATTCTGTTTGCATCAACTCATCCTGGCGGCACGGTAGCGCAGCGGTAGAGTTGCTGCTTTACAGCGAATGCAGCGCCAGAGACTCAGGTTCGATCCTGACTACGGGTGCTGCACTGTAAGGAGTTTGTACGTTCTCCCCGTGACCTGCGTGGGTTTTCTCCGAGATCTTCGGTTTCCTCCCACACTCCAAAGACGTACAGGTATGTAGGTTAATTGGCTTGGTAAATGTAAAAATTGTCCCTAGTGGGTGTAGGTTAGTGTTAATGTACGGGGATCACTGGGCGGCACGGACTTGGAGGGCCGAAAAGGCCTGTTTCCGGCTGTATATATATGATATGATGATATGACCCTAAATGCACTGCAAGCAAATACAATTTCACAATAGTGCTTTAAAATCAAAAAGCACATTACAGCAAATGGAAATGGGGCCCCATTTTTTGTTCTCCCTTTAACTCCATGTGGCCCCATTTCCAAATCTCTCCTTAAACTACTTGAGTCCCTATTTTCAGATCTCGCAAAGGCAACATCTCCGCTCTCCCTTTGAATTCAACAGGTTAATTGGGAAACTATTAAAGCACTGCATAACATTTAAAAAGTGAATTAACAGTATTTTGAAGTATTATAATATTTCCCTATCCATCATCACTAAAAACCCGATTGTGCTGGATTGTTGGGGAGTTTTATTATAGTTGAAGAATGGAGGTTAGAAATGAGCAGGGAAGCTGTGCTTCTGTTTCATTTTCCAGACGCTGCCTGAGTCATTCCAGCATTTTTCATTTTTAATTACAGATATAATTAGCCCGCAGTTTTAAAGAAATATGCAAGCTTTGAAAACTTCTCTCATACAGCTACTTTAACAAAGACAATTCACATAAACATTATCAACATTTCACACCAGCTGATGCAAGGAAGTATTAGTAGCTAGCTAAAAACTTACTCAAAGAATTATGTTTTAAGACATCTTTTAAAAAAGAGATACAGGTGGGGAGTTTTACAATAGGAATATATAAACTGAGGACGTTAGCAATAAAAATGTGTGATACTCTGGAGGCCAAAACGAAGAAGAGCAGAGACAAGGGTTGTAGATAAGGGGATGTTATATGCATACAGCAAATATCTCAGAAATTGAATCCATTGGGGGAGGTTCAACATTATGAACATTCATCACCTATAACTTGAAGACAATGCACAAAATACAATAGACAATAAACAATAAGTGCAGGAGTAGGCCATTCGGCCCTTCGAGTCAGCACTGCCATTCAATATTATCATGGCTGATCATCCAAAATCAGTACCCTCTTCCGGCTTTCTCTCCATATCCCTTGATTCCATTAGCCCTAAGAGTGATATCTAACTCGCTCTTGAATACATCCAAAGAATTGGCCTCCACTGCCTTCTGTGGCAGAGAATTCCACAGATTTCCTCATCTCAGTCCTAAATGGCCTACCCCTTATTCTTAAACTGTGACCCCTAGTTCTGAAACAGGATTGGGGTGAGTTAGGATAAGTGCAGTTTTAGATTATTTCAGGTTTACAGAAAATAGATGTACTGGAATCAAATCTAAGGGTACAAATGTAAATGTAAAATGTAAAAAACCTTTATTGTCACTACACAAAGTACAGCGAAATTAAAGCAGTCCAGATGATGCAATCACACACAGCGGACAGTACAAAGGATAAACCTTTATCCATAACAAGCTAAACCTAATCTACTGATTTTAAACAAACTGACCTCTAATACAATATAGACAAAACAATTACAATACGGTCAAGGCAGTATACAGTTCAATCAAGCTGTGATACAAGTTCCAGCTACAGATGGGTGCCGTTTGCCTCTGTTACAGAGATAGAAACAGGTAATCTGTGGTAGCATCTGAATGCAAAGTTCTTCACAGGTTCAGATGTGATACCAAGTTTGTGCAAATCTGGTTGTGTGTGCTGAGGGCTGCAAGGCCTGGAAGGTCGCAGTCAGGAGAAACAATAAACATAGAAACTAAGTAATGTAATCACCACGGAATGTGTTTGCTTTATTATTACACATCTGAGACACAGATGTGACATTGGCGACGAGGATATTTTGGATATTCTGGATATTTTGGATTCTGAATCCGAGACTACCTGCTGGAAAAAAAAGGGTTAGAAAAAGGTTGTAATGGCTGTCGCTGGAGCTGATTTCTTAGCACTTCGTGGAGTTCCACACTTTGATCCGACTGGTGATGCGAGTACTGTCAGTGTGAAATGGAAAGCTTGGCTGGAGGAATTCGAGGCCTACGCCGACAGTCGCGGGCTCTTTCTTGATGAGAGTACGCCGGCGCAGAAGGCACAGCGGAGAGCGTTGCTTCTCTTCACTGCGGGGCCTGCAGTTCGAGAAATGTTTAAAACACTCCCTGACACCGGAATGAAGGATGACTATAAGAAAGCCGTTGATGCATTGAACAGTCATTATGTGGTGGTACCGAATGCTACATTTCAACGCCATTTATTCCGCAAAACAACACAGGAAGAGGGCGAAACTGTTGTTCAATTTGTCACGAGACTCAGACAGGTGTCTGTAGGATGCAAATATGTGGCTGCTGATGTGGAAAACCAGATATTGGATCAGATTGTCCAGCATTGCTGGTCAGACAAGCTCAGGAGAAGGCTGCTAGAAAAAGGCGGTGAGTTAAACTTAAATGATGCTTTGTCGATTGCGGCAGCACTGGAAGCTGTTGAGGGACAGTTTCACAGCATGAAATTGAAAGATTCCAAGACTGGGCAAGTTAATTGGTTGTCCCACGGGAGACAAAGATGTAAGCCTGAACTTGAGATTGAGTGTTACAGGTGTGGCAACATGGGTCACGTAGGGAAAGATGCATGTTGTCCAGCAAAAGGTAGAACGTGTAGGAAATGTGGAGGCAAAGATCATTTTGCAAAGAAATGTAAAAGTAAGGCCAAGGACAATACAAGGGATTACAAAAGTGAATTTTCCAAGGCAAGGGAGAAAGTGAAGTCCAGTGACAAGATAGACAGACCGTGGCAGAAAAAGAAGAGTCACGTCCGTCACGCAGATGATGATTTCGGAAGTGATGAGGACGGTGAGCATGCTATTAAAAGGGATTATCAGTTTGCATTGAATGATAGCCATCTGGAAAAAGTTGCAGTGACCATCGGAGGTGTTACAGTGCCAGTGATTGTAGATTCTGGTAGCGACTGCAACGTAATTGACAGATCACTGTGGGAATGCTTGAAACAGCAGAAAATCAAGTGCATGTCAAGGAGGTGTAGTAGGAAGTTATATCCATACACTGCAACTGAACCGTTGCAGACCATTGGATGCTTCACGGCAGACATAGAAGTCGGAGATAGAAAAGCTGTTGCAGAATTCATGGTGATAGAGGAGAAAGGAGAACCCCTGCTCAGCAGAAATACAGCTCGAGAGCTGGGAGTGCTTCACATCGGAGTGCATGTCAATTCAGTGCAGTCATATGATGACATGAAGCAGGAATTTCATTCTGTGTTCCAAGGAGTTGGAAAATTGAGAGGCCGGCAAGTGAAGTTAGCCATTGATGTAACTGTTAAGCCAATAGCACAACCAGTGCGGAGAAGCCATTTGTCTTCGTGGAAAAGTAGAAGCTAAAATCAAGGAGTTGATTGATCAGGACATTATCGAGCCAGTTGAACATTCAACACCATGGGTCCAGTAGTGATAGTGCCGAAACCCAATAATGATATCAGACTGTGCGTGGACATGAGGAGAGCCAATGAAGCAATAATCAGAGAAAGACACCCAATTCCTACGATCGAGGAAGTCCTACAAGAGTTATCAACTAGTAAAGTGTTCTCCAAAATTGATCTCAAGTGGGGATATCAATTGGAAATAACATCCAGAGTCAAGAGAGGTGACAACATTTGTCACTCACCGCGGATTGTACCGGTACAAAAGACTGATGTTTGGAATCAATGCTGCCCCTGAGATCTATCAGTATGAAATCCACAGAGTGATTCAGGGTGTACCAGGAGCAGCAAACATATCAGATTACATCATCGTCCATGCATCAATTCGTGAAGAACATGACAGGAGGTTGAAGCTAGTGTTGACTAGACTTCAAAAAGCAGGTCTCACTGTGAATGAAGACAAGTGCAAGTTTGGCGTCTCTGAGATGGATTTCATGGGACACAGACTCACAAGTGAAGGGCTGAACCCGGCAACGGCTAAAGTGAAAGATGTTGCAGATGCACGTGAACCTCACAATGCAACCGAGATGAGGAGCTTTCTAGGACTGGTTAATTACTATGCAAAGTTTATCCCAAATTTTGCTACACTGGCAGATCCGCTGAGAAAGTTGACCAGGAAAAACATACCGTTCCATTTTGGAAATGAACAGAGACAGGCTTTCAATACACTGAAACAGAGCCTAATGAGTGCAGAAACCCTTGGATATTATGATCCAGCTGCACCAACAAAAGTCATAGCAGATGCTAGTCCAGTTGGTTTGGGGGCTGTGCTGGTACAGACACATGCTGATGGAACCAGAATCATAGCATATGCCAGTCGATCTTTAACCAGCGTGGAAAGAAGGTATTCTCAAACGGAGAAAGAAGCACTGGGACGTGTGGGCCTGTGAAAGGTTCCATGCTTACTTGTACGGCATTGAATTTGAACTTGTTACAGATCACAAGCCGCTGGAAGTGATCTATTCAACAAGGTCCAAGCCCTGTGCCAGAATAGAACGCTGGGTGCTGAGACTCCAACAGTACAAGTACAAAGTAGTCCACATCGCTGGAAAAGTAAACATTGCAGACCCGCTGTCGAGACTGTTGAAGGATGAACAGCTGAGAGTAACATCCACTCTAGGGATGGAAGCAGAAAACTTTGTGCGCTTCGTTGCAATTCAGTCAACGCCAAGAGCCGTGACAACGAGGGAAGTCGAAAGGGAATCAGAACATGACCCTGAACTTAAAGATATCAGAAAGCATATTTATAGTGGGCAATGGGACCAATGCCCTTACAAAGCATATGTTCCCATAAAAGATGAATTTTGTGTGATTGGTCAGTGTGTGCTTAGAGGTAACAGATTGGTGATCCCGCAGGCACTACGAGCAAGGATCGTGTCATTAGCTCATGAGGCACATTTAGGCATCGTTGGTACCAAACAAAATTTGCGGAGCAAAGTGTGGTGGCCAGGTTGAGACAGAGATGCCGAAAAATTTGTCAGGACTTGCCACGGATGCCAAATCACAAGCAGGAGCAACCCACCAGAACCAATTAGAAGTACGAAATTGCCAACAGGACCATGGGTCAACGTAGCTGTTGACTTTCTAGGACCACTTCCAACAGGTGAATCAATTATGGTAGTGGTAGACTACTACAGCAGATACTATGAATATGCGGTGATGAAGTCAACTACGACAGAAAAGACTGTACAGGCATTGGCAGAGATTTTCGCCAGACATGGGTTGCCTGTTACATTGTACTCCGACAATGGACCACAGTTTGTGTCCGAGACATTTGCTGAGTACATGAGAACCACCGGTATTCATCATCATAGAGTGACTCCTAAATGGCCACAGGCTAATGGAGAAGTCGAGAGACAAAATCAGTCCATAGAGAAGAGGATACGAATCGCTCATGCCGAAGGGAAAAATTGGAAGGAGGCGCTGCTAGCATACGTAGCTGTATATCGGGCGATCGCTCACTCAATGACTGGGAAAAGCCCGGCAGAAGCCTTGTTTGGAAGGAAAATTCGCACTAAAATGCCAGAAGTATGAGAGGTCACAGAAGACCAGGAGCTGAGAGACCATGATGCCGAAAAGAAAGGTGCGGCAAAATGGTATGCCGACTTGAAACGAGGAGCCACATACTCAGAAATAATGCCTGGTGATGACGTACTTGTGAGGCGAGATGATGGCGGTAAGATGGACACTCCATACCATTGCCAGCCGCACAATGTTGTATCGAGGAGCGGTAGCAGGGTGACAGTCAAGTCTCCAGAAGGTGTTATGTACAAGAGGAATACATCGAATGTAAAAAAGTACATGTCGAGAGACACTCGAATCGAGGGCCAAAGTCCACCGAGAGTTATCGATTCAGAGGGACCAGCAGACATCCCTGAGGTGAAGATCAGTGTTTCTGAGCCAACCAGGATTCCTGAGGTGGTGACCAGAGTTCCAGAGGCAGCACGCTGCGATGCAGGTGGTGAGCAGAGACAGTGTCTGGGTGACAACACTTTAGCAGATTCAACAGACTCTGATGTTCTTGTGCCAGCTGGTAGACCACGACGTGAAAGGAGAGTTCCCAAAAGATTCGATGATTTTGTGCTGTAGACTATAGTTATAGTTGTTTAGTAATTATTTGTATATTTGTATTAAGGGAAAAAAATAACATAATGAGTAAAGAATTGTTTAATGAGTAAAGAAAAGTCTGAAGAAGGGTCTCGACCCGAAACGTCACCCATTCCTTCTCTCCCGAGATGCTGCCTGACCTGCTGAGTTACTCCAGCACTTTGTGAATAAAAAGAATTGTTTAATTGGGGGAAAGAACACAGCAAGTTTAATTCTGGTAAAGGAGGGATGTCAGATGTTATTTAAGCTAACTGGCAATTTGGAAACATTTTAAGGCAAGGAAGAAGAAAAAACAGCAGCTCGTTGAGAAATCTGCAGGGGAAATCAGTTGTAGTTCAGTACTTCCTGACCCAGAAGTTATGAGCTACAAATGAAAGACTGTTATCCCACAAAGCCAGGACAGGTTATACGACACATAATGAACCCGTATTTCCTGATCTATGAGATCACTCTTTTACCCGAGGCAAAAAACAAAAGAGCACACTCTACGCCACATGAAGTTCTTTTTGTTCGCGTCGTTACCGAGTATGTATTTTGAAAAATGAACAAAAACGATTCTTCAGGTGGCGATTAGAATTGGATAAAAATCTGGCGTTCGGATTAAACTAATCAGATTCTCAGGACAGTTGTTGCAGCCACTTACAACTGGACGGATTGCTCGGGAGTTGCCAGTGGTCGAGTAGCAGGTATCTGCTGCTGAACCCGAGCTCTCCTCTGCCGAGGGCTGGGAGTGGGAGACCGACACGGCTACTTCCTCCTCATACCGCCGCCGCGACTGTAATGCAATAGGTGCGGAACGGCGACCGACCCCACGCGCGTTTATCTTTTACTCACACACGCATAATTCAATCACGTAAGCGTAGTAAGACCAGCAGAAAACGAGTGTGATGAAAATGACGGGGATCCAGCCGACTACCCGTTGACAACATCTCAGGACGTTAGTCGGCGCCATCTTGTTCCCAACCCTCCCACCCACCCGGAATCCTCGCAGGAACCGTCAGTGCGCACGCGCGCACTGCCAACGGGCGGGACCGTTGCCTGGCAACCACCACGATGCGGGCGACGCAGACCGGGGCGGTGGCGATGGCGATGGCGGCGGCTCTGCGCTGTCTGACAGCTGAAGGTGATGGATCACGCCGGAGAAACATTGGGCGCAGCACCGTTGATTACAGGCAACGAATAACGTTGTACCTTGAGGCTTTTTTTTTGAGCGCTTGAAGTTCTGAAGCGTGTTGTATGAAAAGTATTCTAGTTGAACGATGATTGCTTTTGTAGAAAATGCGGTTTTCGCGGTGTAAAAAAAAAGAACATTTAAAAAATGTTATCTATCTATCCGTGTGTTATTGACTTTATGGGCCTGTTAAGGTGCTACAAGTAAGAATTTAATTAGAACAGAAAGTTCTGGAGTAACTCGGTGGGTTTTGGCAGCATCTCTGGAGGTACACAGTAGCGCAGCTGGCAGAGCTGTTGCCTCTCTGCGCCAGAGACACGGGTTCGATCCTACCTGGGGCCTCGGCTGCTGTCTATATGCAATTTGCACATATCCCCAATGACCACGTGGGCTTCCCCGAGTGTTCCGGTTTCCATCCACACAATAGACAATAGGTGCAGGAGTAGGCCATTCGGCCCTTCGAGCCAGCACCGCCATTCAATGTGATCATGGCTGATCATTCTCAATCAGTACCCCATTCCTGCCTTCTCCCCATACCCCCTGACTCCGCTATCCTTAAGAGCTCTATCTAGCTCTCTCTTGAATGTATTCAGAGAATTGGCCTCCACTGCCCTCTGAGGCAGAGAATTCCACAGATTCACAACTCTCTGACTGAAAAGGTTTTTCCTCATCTCTGTTCTAAATGGCCTACCCCTTATTCTTAAACTGTGGCCCCATGTTCTGGACTCCCCCAACATTGGGAACATGTTTCCTGCCTCTAATGTGTCCAACCCCTTAATAATCTTATACGTTTCGATAAACGTATCAAGGGGTATGGAGAGAAGGCAGGTACAGGTTACTGAGCTGGATGATCAGCCATGATCATATTGAATGGCGGTGCAGGCTCGAAGGGCTGAATGGCCTACTCTTGCACCTATTTTCTATGTTTCTATGTAAGATCCCCTCTCATCCTTCTAAATTCCAGTGTATACAAGCCTAGTCGCTCCAGTCTTTCAACATACGACAGTCCCGCCATTCCGAGAATTAACCTAGTAAACCTACACTGCACGCCCTCAATTGCAAGAATATCCTTCCTCAAATTTGGAGACCAAAACTGCACACAGTACTCCAGGTGCGGTCTCACTAGGGCCCTGTACAACTGCAGAAGGACCTCTTTGCTCCTATACTCAACTCCTCTTGTTATGACGGCCAACATTCCATTGGCTTTCTTCACTGCCTGCTGTACCTGCATGCTTCCTTTCAGCGAATGATGTGCAGGGTTTGTAAGTTAATTGCACTCTTGGAGGAGAAGGTGAGGTAACATGGGTGGGCCGAGGAGCCTGTTTCCATGCTGTATCTTTCAATAAGCTGTTGCAAGTAAGAATTGTTCAGTTGTCAGTACATGTGATAATTAAGCAACTTGTTGGACAGGCTACGACATTATTCTTTGGAGTACAGTACAGGAAGCTGAGAGGCGATCTTGTCGTAAGGTGTGTAAAATCGTGAGGGGAATAGATGCACAGGGTGAATACACAGAGTCTTTTACTCAGAATAGGAATCAAGAACCAGAGGACATAGGTTTAAGGTGAGAAGGACAAGATTTAATAGGAACCTGAGGGGCAACATTTTCGCCCACATTTTGGTGAAAATGTTGAACAAGCTGCCAGAGAAAGTAGTTGAAGCAACTACTATAACAACATTTAAAAGACATCTGGACAGGTACGTGCCATGCTGTGGATAGGAAAAGATTAGAGATTTTCTAAACCAACATGTCGAGGAACCAACGAGAGAGCAGGCCATTCTAGACTGGGTATTGAGTAATAGACAATAGACAATAGACAATAGGTGCAGGAGTAGGCCATTCAGCCCTTCGAGCCAGCATCGCCATTCAATGCGATCATGGCTGATCACTCTCAATCAGTACCCCGTTCCTGCCTTCTCCCCATACCCCTTCACTCCGCTATCCTTAAGAGCTCTATCCAGCTCTCTCTTGAAAGCATCCAACGAACTGGCCTCCACTGCCTTCTGAGGCAGAGAATTCCACACCTTCACCACTCTCTGACTGAAAAATTTCTTCCTCATCTCCGTTCTAAATGGCCTACCCCTTATTCTTAAACTGTGGCCCCTTGTTCTGGACTCCCCCAACATTGGGAACATGTTTCCTGCCTCTAATGTGTCCAATCCCCTAATTATCTTATATGTTTCAATAAGATCCCCCCTCATCCTTCTAAATTCCAGTGTATACAAGCCTAATTGCTCCAGCCTTTCAACATACGACAGTCCCGCCATTCCGGGAATTATCCTAGTGAATCTACGCTGCACGCCCTCAATAGCAAGAATATCCTTCCTCAAATTTGGAGACCAAAACTGCACACAGTACTCCAGGTGCGGTCTCACCAGGGCCCGGTACATCTGTAGAAGGACCTCTTTGCTCCTATACTCAATGAGGAAGGGTTAGTTAGCAGTCTTGTTGTGCGAGGCCCCTTGGGCAAGAGTGATCATAATATGGTGGAGTTCTTCATTAGGATGGAGAGTGACAAAGTCAATACAGAAACAAGTGTTCTGAACTTAAAGAAAGGTAACTTTGAGGGTATGAGGCGTGAATTGTCCAAGATAGACTGGCAATTGATGCTGAAAGGGTTGACGGTGGACATGTAATGGAAGGCATTTAAAGGTTGCATGGATGAACTACAGCAAGTGTTCATCCCAGTTTGGCAAAAGAACAAACCAGGAAAGGTAGTGCATCCGTGGCTAACAAGGGAAGTCAAGGATAGTATTAAAACAAAAGATGAAGCATACAGATTAGCCAGGAAAAAGTAGCATACCAGAGGACTGGGAGAAATTCAGAGTCCAGCAGAGGAGGACAAAGGGCTTAATTAGGAAAGGGAAAATAGATTATGAGGGGAAAACTGGCAAGGAACATAAAAACTGACTGCAAAAGCTTTTATAGATATGTGAAGAGAAAAAGATTAGTTAACACAAATGTCGGTCCCTTGCAGTCGGAAACAGGTGAATTGATCATAGGGAACAAGGAGATGGCAGACCAATTGAACAACTACTTTGGTTCTGTCTTCACTAAGGAAGACATAAACAGTCTGCCGGAAATAGCGGGGACCGGGGGTCTAATGAGATCGAGGAACTGAGGGAAATCCAGGTTAGTCGGGAAGTGGTGTTAGGTAAATTAAATGGATTAAAGGCAGATAAATCCCCAGGGCCAGATAGGCTGCATCCCAGAGTGCTTAAGGAAGTAGCCTCAGAATTAGTGGATGCATTAGTGATAATTTTTCAAAACTCTTTAGATTCTGGAGTAGTTCCTGAGGACTGGAGGGTAGCTAATGTAACCCCACTTTTTAAAAAGGGAGGGAGAGAGAAAACGGGGAATTATAGACCAGTTAGCCTAACATCGGTAGTGGGGAAAATGCTAGTCAGTTATTAAAGATGTGATAGCATCACATTTGGAAAGTGGTGAAATCATCGGACAAAGTCAGCATGGATTTACAAAAGGCAAATCATGTCTGACGAATCTTATAGAATTTTTTGAGGATGTAACTAGTAGAGTGGATAAGGGAGAACCAGTCGATGTGTTGTATCTGGACTTTCAGAAGGCCTTCGACAAGGTCCCACATAGGAGATTGGTGTACAAACTTAAAGCACACGGTATTGAGGGTTCAGTGTTGAGGTGGATAGAAAATTGGTTGGCGGACAGGAAGCAAAGAGTAGGAATAAACGGGTCCTTTTCGGAATGGCAGGCAGTGACTAGTGGGGTGCCGCAAGGCTCAGTGCTGGGACCCGAGTTATTTACAGTGTATATTAATGATTTGGACGAGGGAATTGAATGCAACATCTCAAAGTTTGCGGATGACACGAAGCTGGGTGGCAGTGTTAGCTGCGAGGAGGATGCTAGGAGGCTGCAGAGCGACTTGGATAGATTGGGCGAGTGGGCAAATGCATGGCAGATGCAATATAATGTGGATAAATGTGAGGTTATCCACTTTGGCGGCAAGAACAGGAAAGCAGAGTATTACCTGAATGGTGACCGATTAGGAGAGGGGGAGATGCAACGTGACCTGGGTGTCATGGTGCACCAGTCATTGAAGGCAAGCGTGCAGGTGCAGCAGGCAGTGAAGAAGGCGAATGGTATGTTGGCATTCATAGCAAGAGGATTTGAGTTTAGGAGCAGGGAGGTTCTACTGCAGTTGTACAGGGCATTGGTGAGACCGCACCTGGAGTATTGTGTGCAGTTTTGGTCTCCTAATCTGAGGAAAGACGTTCTTGCCTTAGAGGGAGTACAGAGAAGGTTCACCAGATTGATCCCTGGGATGGCGGGACTTTCATATGAAGAAAGACTGGATAGACTAGGCTTGTACTCGCTGGAATTTAGAAGACTGAGGGGGGATTTTATAGAAACATATAAAATTCTTAAGGGGTTGGAGAGGCTAGATGCGGGAAGATTGTTCCCGATGTTGGGGGAGTCCAGAACCAGGGGTCACAGCTTAAGGATAAGGGGGAAGTCTTTTAGGACCGAGATGAGAAAACATTTCTTCACACAGAGAGTGGTGAGTCTGTGGAATTCTCTGCCACAGAAGGTAGTTGAGGCCAGTTCATTGGCTATATTTAAGAGGGAGTTAGATGTGGCCCTTGTGGCTAAAGGGATCAGGGGGTATGGGGAGAAGGCAGGTACAGGTTATTGAGCTGGATGATCAGCCATGATCATATTGAATGGCGGTGCAGGCTCGAAGGGCCGAATGGCCTACTCCTGCACCTATTTTCTATGTTTAAAAGGGCCAGTCAAGGGCAAATGGGACTAGCTTAGATGGGGCATCTCAGCATGGACGAGTTACGTTGAAGAATCTGTTTCTGTGCTGTATGACTCGATGACTATTTCAATGCTTAGTCTGGATGTGTTCATTTCCTCACCCAATGAGTCTGTCATACAAGCGCACTCTACTGGACGGTCAGTCTGGAAAGGTGGTGGAGAGGCAAGTGAGCTAAGGATTTGTGGGTACTGCACTTAGTGCCAGGGACTCATAATGGTGGGTGTGTTGGATTGCCCCCAGTTGTCAGCCACCCTGCTGGCGAGGGGCTGTCTTTAGGCTGGTGGGATGGGCAGTCTGGGGGCTAGTTAGATGGGTTCCTGCAGTTGGGTCAGGCAGCGTTCCATCAATTGAGGCCTGAGAAAGAACAGTGCACCCCTGCCACCCAGACCGAGCATACCTCCCTGAAGGATAAATGGCTAATAGCACAAAAATGGCAGCATAAAAGGAGACATCTTATTATTAGATGAAAATAAAATCTGCAGATGCTGGAAATCTGAAATAAAACAGAAAATGGTTTAGGTTTGGTTTTGGTGTATTATGTACTTTGAAAAGCTTTGTTTTGCATGCATGAATACTCCAGAGAGGGAAAAATAATAATTTCAGGTACCTGTAATTGCAAAGTGCTGGAGGAAGTCAATGGTCAGGTGGGATCTTTGGAGAGAATGCACAGGTGACGTTGTGGGTCAGGTTCCTACTTTAGGCTCAGTCTAAAGAAAGGTGCCAACCCGAAACAGGACGTGCCAGACCCCACGTGGGGTTCCCATTGTGACGTCAAACACAGAGGTGGTCAATCAGGACGCGCCAGACCCCATGTGGTAGAACCAATAAAATTTATTAAAGTTTTAAAAGTGTTTTTTTAAAGTTTAAAAAGCGAAAAAATAAATAAAAATATAACAATCATTTGAACCGCAGGCCAATGGTGAGTAAGGTCAGCCTAAAATTGTCGCGCTATCGTGTAGGAGAGGGGCGAGGGAACGACTGAGCGCGGGTGGGCGGCGGCGCGGGTGGTGGTCATCTTGTTTTGGCGAGTGAGGAGCAAATGAAGTCGAACGTGGAGCATTGTGACGTCAGACGCTGAGGAGTTTCAGGAAATGGGTTAGAAAGTGAATTTTAAAATTTTTAAATGTCTGTAGCTTTAAAAATGTAGCTTCAGTTTGAATGAGATTTGTTACATAATATGCCCAGGATAATGGTGAGTAACGTGGTGCGCAAATTGTGGCGCTACGGTGTACCGTTTTGGCTGTGTGAAGCACCAAAGTTATAGTGTGCACATACACACGGACAGAGAGTTTTAGTAATATACTAGACCAAGTGGACCCGTTGAGCCCAAACCTCTCCTGCATTGGTGCAGCACCCTGTCCTCCCCCCCTTTCTCCTCAACCCCCTCTCCCTTCTCCCCCACTCCCCCTTCCCCCCTCCCCCTCCCCTTTTAAACTTAAAAATGTGAATAACTTTAAATATATAACCGATTTTAATAAAACTACTTGCATTATCACTAAAGTGACAATGGTGAGTAAGGTGGGCCTAAAATTATTGCGCTGTCGTGTACCGTTTTGGCTGAAGTTCAGTCACAAACAAGATAACAAACGAGAGTTTTGATAGATAGATTGATTGATTGATTAGATCAGATCAAGTGGACCCATTGGGCCCAAACCTCTCCTGCATTGGTGCAGCACCCTCTCCGCCCCACTTCTCTTCTCCCCTCACTCCCATCCCCCCTTCCCCCACTCCCCTTCCCCCACTCCCCACCCCCACTTCCTCCTCCCCTCCCCGCTCCCCCTCTCCCCCGCCCCTCCCCTACTCTCCCCACCCCCTGCCCTACCCACCCCCTCTCCCTCCCCTTTCCCTACCCCTCCCCTTTCCCTACCCCTCCCCTTTCCCCACCCCCACTCCATCCCCCCTTATCCTCCCCCCTCCCTTGATTTTAACTTTTAAATGTGAATAACTTTAAAAATATTATATCGATTTCAATGAAACCTCTTCCATTAGCACCAAAGGGACGACGGTGAGTAAGGTGGGCCTAAAATTGTCGCGCTATCGTGTACCGTTTTGGCTGTAGTTCAGGAACAAACAAACACATGCGAGTTTTAGTATATAGATTTATAGATAGATCCCTCTCTTTCACACAATCACAAATAGGTATGGAGTACAAATAACTTCTAATTATTAACTGATCTTGCTGAAATGAATGAAATCAGCTTTCTTCTCTGTTTGTGAAAGATTGTGGGTGTTTAGCTATTCAGACTCTGTTTTTGGCAGGATTATCTAATTAGAATAATAACAAATGAAAAAGAATCTTTGCATTTCAGTTTTATGTGGGTAGTGAGTATTTCTGAATGGTGTAGGAGCCTTTCATTTCATCTGTAGCTTGAAAGAATGCGATGAGTGTTGTGGTAGGTAACTTGGGAACGAAGATACCTAAACCAGAAGTCAACACAACAAGGGCCAATTAATATCAAGCTTTACATTGTGAAGACTATTGTTGTTGTATGGGGAAACATATCCCCAGACATATGTAGGCTACATATCATTTTCATCTTGGTGATGATGACAAATGGTGGAATGGCTTAACATATTACATTAGCAAGTTTCAACATGTTTTGCATCTTCGTATTAACAAACAAATAATATGTTATTCGTTAGTGGTTGGCTAAAAATAGTATTCTTTAAATTTTGATTAAATATGGAATAGATTAAAATAGAAACGGTTCTTAAAATTGAATGTCCAGAGGTATAATGGGCCATCATCAACACTAGAACTGCATTGCATCATATTCAATGATCTTGTGATCTCCAGATCACAATTAGGGCAGATGACCAATCTTGGTTCAATGAGGAGTGTACAAGTGAACACCAGGTCTGACAGAAATTGAGGTGCTGACCACTTGAATCTATACACAGCTACAGTAGCAGATTTAAGTGATCCTCAAACCAATGGATTGGGCCACAGCTCTGTAACTATCTACTGTGAATGGTGGTGATCAATTAAACCACCTGGAGGAAGAGGTTCCAATCCCCATCTTCAATGTTAGGACATGCATGCAAAAGTTAAAGCTGAATGATCCGCTTCATCTAAAAAAAAAAAATTCTGCCTCCTCCTTTGGCAACCACTTCACTGATTCAATTTTCATCAGTTCAATTCATTTTGTATTGCATCACAAAACTGCTTACCACACTGGACATAGCACAGGTTAAAGATCCTGGCAGCATCCTGGCTGAAGTGTTCAAAGTTGTGTTCTATCGCAGGCTATCAGTGCCATTAGTAAAGCTGTTCTAACACAATTTTAATAGTGGCATTTATTCAACAATGTGGAAAATTGGACAGGTATGCCATGTTCACCAAAATGAGACCAAACAGTACATGCAATTTGGGCATTTACTATAATTAGAACAGTTTATTTTCAATCACTCAGGACACCTTATTAATAAAAATAAAAGAGGGAAATTTGAACTGGAGAGGAAAAGGCTGGAAGTATTCAGCAAGTCAGACTGCAGTTGTGGAGGGACAAACTGCTCACCATTTCACACCAGTGACTGTTATCAGACCCCCAGTTAATTTTTATCTCTGCTGTGATACCCTCTCTTGTTGAATATAATTTTCTATGGAATGGTCTGCTGGAGCAGCAGCATCTCAACTGCTGACAGAAAGAGACTTGATAAACTGATCAAGAAGGGCAGCTCTGTCCTGGGATGCCCCCTCGACTCAGTGCAGGCGATGGGAGAGAGGAGGATGATGGCAAAGCTATCATCACTGCTGGACGACTCCTCCCACCCCATGCAGGACACTGTCACTGCACTGAGCAGCTCCTTCAGTGACAGATTTCTTCACCCCAAGTGTGTGAAGGAGAGATATCGAAGGTCCTTCCTTCCTGCTGCCGTCAAATTGCACAATCAGCACTGCTCCCAGCAGACCAGTAAATAAAGACAATTACCATTATGTTATTTTTTAATGAATGCTTATTTATTTTTGCTATCCACTTT
Source organism: Rhinoraja longicauda (assembly GCF_053455715.1). NCBI lineage: Eukaryota > Metazoa > Chordata > Chondrichthyes > Rajiformes > Arhynchobatidae > Rhinoraja > Rhinoraja longicauda. The sequence continues at coordinate 45,954,054 of NC_135959.1, read as the reverse complement.
GCTGCTGTAACCCTGCAAATTTCCCCGTTGTGGGATGAATAAAAAGGATTATTATTATTATTATTATTATTATTATTATTATTATTATTATTATTTCCTTGAAAATTTTTGTTCAGCTCCTGAAGTTGTTGTCCTGTTAACTTTGTGCCGTGGTGTCTCTGTTTCTTCTTGATTGTAGGGTCTATGAATCTGAAGCAAAGGTCTGATTTCATTGCAGTTTCTTATTATCTGCAAAGTAAATACCAAGGTTTGAATTAATCTCTCTTCTCCAAGTCTCAAACCTTATTGACAATGTCCTAACATTTTCATAAATCTAGCTGTTTGCTTTATGGGTTGGTGATAAATGCCATCACTTGTATGCATGCACGGACACACGTACCTTAGTTTGGATCCTATCAGGATTACTCAGCTTTAGCAAAAATCAAGAGAGCAGCTGGTGGAACAGCCAGTCAGGCAGCACCTGTAGAAGGAAATGGACAGTTGCCATTTCAGATTTAGACACTTAATCTACACTGAAAGATCTGAGTAAGAGGCAGTATAAAGAGGTGGGGGAGAGTGGGGTGGCAAGACCTAGTGGACAATAGTTGGATAGAGATGATGAAGGAATAGATGGCAGATAAGTCAGGTGGGGGAGACAAGAGTGGAGATAGCAACAGAGGCAGGGAATTATAAATGGAAAATAGAAGCGTGCAGATTCTGTAATCTGATGGAAATGGAAGGTGAAAAATTGCATTGAATGGTTGTGGGAGAAGGGAATGACAAAGGGAGCAGATAGTGAACAAAAGGAGTGAAAGGGATTCAGTGGGAGGAGTTTGTGGGGAGGGGTAAAAGAGTAGTAATTCCTACACTTTGCTTCCTGTCTGCCAACCAGTTCTCTATCTTGTCAATACCCTACCCCCAATACCATATGCTCTAATTTTGCACAGTAATCTCTTGTGTGGGATCTTGTCAAAGGCTTTTTGAAAGTCCAGATACACCGCTGTGGCTCTCTTAACCATTCTACTTGTTATATCCTCAAAAGATTCCAGTGGATTAGTCAGGCTTGATTTCCCCTTCATAAATCCATGCTGACTGACCGATCCTGCTACTGCTTTCCAAATGCGCTGCTATAACATCAATCCACTGGGTGGCGCCACCAGCACTGGCTGCCTCGCCAAAAGTCTGTCTGTCCTTTATTCTGTTTTTGTTATTTTAATTATGTGGTAAAAGTATGTGTTAGTGTTTCTTGGTTTGTTTTATGTGGGGGGTGGGGAGGGGAATTGGAGGAAACATTTTTTCAATCTCTTACCTCGATGGAGATGTGATTTTCTCCTTATCGGATCTCCGTCCCCACTGCGGCCTAATATCGAGGAGTTGGCGACCTTTCCTGGAGACCGGACCGGCGCTTCAAGCCGTGGGCGCAGCGCGGACTTTAACATCGGGAGCTGCGATCCTTTGCCGAGGATCGACTGTGGAGAGCTCCAACCGTGGGGCCTATGGACTTTAACATCGGGTAGCTCGCAGTCTCTGGTAAGAAGAGGCCGACTCGGGAATTCCATGCCGCGGAGAGTTTGTCAACCGTTCCGACGCGGGAATTCGATCATCCCGACGCGAGGGCTTGGACAGTTGGCAGCGGCGACCACGGGTGAGCAAAGAGGAAGCTGATTAAACTCATGATAATTCCTCAAGATGATTCCATCATAATGAGGAATGTGGAGTCCGCTGTGGTGGATGTTTATGTTCAATTTTATTTTATGTGGCTGTGTGTCTTGTTGCTTTTTAATTAGTATGGCTGTATGGTAACTCAAATTTCACTGTACCTTAATTGGTACATGTGACAATAAATTGAATCTTGAATCTTTAATCTTTAATAATCGACTCAAGCATCTTCCCCACTACCGATGTAAGACTAACTAGTTTATAATTCCCTGTTTTCTCTCTCCCTCCTTTCTTAAAAAGTAGTTACATTGGGTACTCTCCAGTCCACAAGAACTGACCAAGAGTCGAGAAAACATTGGAAAATGATCACCAATGCATCCATGATTTCTAGGGCCACCTCCTTGAGTACTCTGGGATGCAGACCATCAAGCCCTGGGGATTTATCTGCCTTCAGTCCCAACAGTTTACCTAACACCATTACCTGGACTATCTCTGACATCTCCCTCCCGTTTCTGGACCTCACCATCTCCATCACAGGAGACAGACTAGTGACGGACATTTACTACAAACCCACCGACTCGCACAGCTATCTGGACTACACTTCTTCCCACCCGGTCCTCTGCAAAAAGTCTATCCCCTACTCCCAATTCCTCCGTCTACGCCGCATCTGCGCCCGGGATGAGGTGTTTCACACTAGGGCTTCCGAGATGTCCTCGTTCTTCAGAAAACGGGGCTTCCCCTCCTCCATTATAGATGAGGCTCTCACTAGGGTCTCTTCTACATCCCGCAGCTCCGCTCTTGCTCCCCCTCCCCCCACTCGCAACAAGGACAGGATCCCCCTCGTTCTCACCTTCCACCCCACCAGCCAGCGGATCCAACATATCATCCACCAACATTTCCGTCACCTACAACGGGACCCCACCACTGGCCATATCTTCCCATCCCCTCCCCTCTCTGCGTTCCGCAGAGACCGTTCCCTCCGTAACTCCCTGGTCCACTCGTCCCTTCCTACCCAAACCACCCCAACCCCGGGCACTTTCCCCTGCAACCGCACGAGATGCAACACCTGTCCCTTTACCCCCCCCCTCAACTCCATCCAAGGACCCAAACAGTCTTTCCAGGTGAGACAGAGGTTCACCTGCACCTCCTCCAACCTCATCTATTGCATCCGCTGCTCTAGATGTCAACTTATTTATATCGGCGAAACCAAGCGCAGGCTCGGCGATCGCTTCGCTGAACACCTGCGCTCGGTCCGCATTAACAAAACTGATCTCCCGGTGGCCAAGCACTTTAACTCCCCCTCCCACTCCCAGTCTGACCTTTCTGTCATGGGCCTCCTCCAGTGCCATAGTGAGGCCCGCCGGAAATTGGAGGAGCAGCACCTCTTATTTCGCCTGGGCAGTTTGCAGCCCGGTGGTATGAACGTCGATTTCTCCAACTTCAGATAGCTCCTCTGTCCCTCCCTTCCCCTCCTCCTTCCCAGATCTCCCTCTATCTTCCTGTCTCCACTTATATCCTTCCTTTGTCCCGCCCCCTTGACATCAGTCTGAAGAAGGGTCTCGACCCGAAACGTCACCCATTCCTTCTCTCCCGAGATGCTGCCTGACCTGCTGAGTTACTCCAGCATTTTGTGAATAAAACCATTTCCTGACTAATGTGGATTCCCTTCAGTTCCTTCCACCCACAAGATCCTCGGTCCCCTAGTATTTCTGGGAGATTGTGTCTTCCTTAGTGAAGACAGAACCAAAGTACTTGTTTAACTGTTCTGCCATTTCCTAATCGTTTCCTTTTTACATATCTAAAGAAGCTTTTAGAGTCCGTTTTTATATTCTCCGTAAGCTTTCTTTCATGCTTTTTCCCCCTCTTAATTGACCCATTTGCCTTCCTCTGTTGAGTTCTAAATTTCTCCCAGTCCTCCGGTTTGCTGCTTCCTCCGGCCTCTTGGATTTAACACTATCCTTGATTTCCCTCGTTAGCCACGGTTGAGCCACCTACCCCGTTTTAATTTTTCGCCAGACAGGGATGAACAATTTTGGAGTTCATCCATGCGGTCTTTAAATCTTTGCCATTGCATCCCCACCATCAACCCTTTAAGTATAATTTGCCAGTCTATCTTAGCCAATTCCCGTCTTATACCTTCAAAGTCTCCTTTCTTTAAGTTCTCCTGATAGGTCAGACACACAATGCATGGATTTGATAATCAAACTCACCATTTAACTGTGACAACAGCTAGCTCGTACACCTGCTGTTGAGGCCTTGGATGCCATCAGAAATGGCTTAGATTGGACCCATTGGTAATTTTGACACTACGATCAGATGGCAAGCGTCTTTATTGTCCTTTGTCTCATGCCAAGTTAGTTCATCCTGTTGTTAATCAGTGCTGGAAATTTACACCTTTGAAGCCAGTGGTGCCGACAATGGCTGCCTCGCCAACGGTCTGTCTCGTCTTTTCCCTTCTTTGTTGTTTTTAGTTTGTTGTAAAATGTATGTTTAAGTGTACTTTTAGTTTTGTATTATGTGGGGGGGGGGGGGGGGAACATTTTTAATCTTTCCTCGACGGAGATGCAACTGTTTTCCATGTGGTATCTCCGTCTGCACTGCGGCCTAACATAATGGAGCTGGCAGCCTCTTGCTGTGGACTGACCTTGGGATCTCCAACCACGGGTGTCTGTGGATTTAACATCGTGGGCTTGCGATCCCTTTGTCAGGGTTCGAGTTTGTGAGCTCCAAGCCGCAAGAGCTTCGACCACCCCGATCGCAGGAGCTTCAACCGCCCCGATTGCGGGAGCTTCGATCGCCGGCTGCGGGAGCTTTGATCACTCCGACTGCAGATAGTTCGACTTCCCCGACCGCAGGAGCAAAAGGAGGAAAGAAGATAAGACTTTATTGGCTTCCATCACAGTGAGGGATGTGGAGAAGCCGCTGTGGTGGATGTTTATGTCAAATTTTATGTAGTCGTGGGTCTTGTTCCTTTTTTGGTATGAGTGTATGACAAATCAAATTCCTCGTATGTTGCAAAACGTACTTGGCTAATAAATTACGATTATGATTATGTTGTCTCCTTGCAGATATTTTCTTAGCACTTCCAGAGAATGACAATGAGCATAAACCATCTTTGTATGTGACAGCCTCAAAATGGTGATTCAAATTGCAAAAGCTGTCTATTGTTCTATACTGTGATGGTTATTTTAATGCATTGACTACCACTGTCCTCAGTGGAGAGTGATATTTACCAGCATATGCAATACTCTTTTTGAGCTTTGTTATTGAAAACCATCAGAACAGTCAAGGCAACAGAATCGTTGCTTGAAGGTCCCATTGATCTGGTCAATGAGAGCTTTATTCAGCTTTTGTTTATGAAGCAACCCAGTACAGCTGGCTTCCTAAGACAAATAATTAAATAACTTTGCATAAGACATTAATTGTTCCCAAAAACCAGCCTCACTGTGTGGAGGCAAAGCCTTTTTATAAATTCATTTTCGCTATCTTGACCTAGTTGTCCGAGAGGCAATGGTGAGCTGCCTGTTTGAATCACTGTAGTCTTTCTGCTAATATACAGTAAACCCTCATTTTAACGGACCTCTTTTTAATGGATTTTGCTTATAGCGGACTGACCTACCAATGGTTGCCCAAGCCTCCCCTGTTGCTTAGACCGCCAGCTGCCTGCACCACCCCCAGCTTGTACCCCCTCTCCTGTCATTTACAGCTGGCTTCCCTCTCCACCCCTGGCTCTCGCTGCCTCCCCTGCCACTTCCAGCTATTGTACTCTCACAATGCAATTGAGCAGTGAGTTCCAAGTTTTAGCCCTAGTGACAATGAAGTACAGGTGATATATTTCAAAGTTGTGATGATGCATGACTTAGAGGATAGCCTTTAGGTAATGGTTTTCCTTTGTCCCACTTGGTAGTTAGAGGGTGTAGATTTAGGGAGTGTTATCAGATTGGCCCGAGTGAGTAATTTTGTAAATGTTGCACAGCGAAGGCAATGAGTACTGCTGGTGGATGGAATGAATGGTAGGATGATTGAAGCCCCATCAAGGCTGCTTTATCCTGGATGGCGTCAATCTTCCTGAGAGTTGTTGGCACTGCGCTCATCGAGATAAGTAGGGCATATTCAACCATGCTGCTGATTTATTCCTAGCAGATGGTGAAAAAGGCCTTGGGATGTGTAAATGTGAGTCACTCATAGCCTTTGACCTGATTTTAATGTCATTGATGAATCAGCTGATGATGGTTGCACCTGTACTGCCTTGAGGTACTCCTCCTTGACCTCCAACAGCCTTCTGAGTGTTTTTCCTTTAATGCCATTTTACTAGGACTTTTTAATACCACATTTGGCCATATGTGGCCTTGCATTCACTCTCACCTCACTTCTAGAATTCAGCTCTTTGGTTTGTGTTTGAACCAAGGGTGTGATAATGTCCAGAAAAGACCTGGCAAAATCATACTGACTTGTTAGGGTTGTCTGTAACCTAACTTGAACAGTCACGCTCAGCCCTCTCATTCCTGCTTTTGTGGTGCCCTTAAATTTTGATAAATATTTGAGGATTTTTCCTAATTTTTGAGTGATGGTTCAACATTAATGTTTGTTTTAAAACACTCCTCTGAACCACATAGGCATGTTAAAGGCACTAAATAAATGGATATTGTTATTGATCCCTAATTATGTTGAGTCAGGCCCTTAGTGCAAATGCACGTCAATAAAATCAAGGCTGATCTGATGAGAATTTTAAGTCTCCACTCTCACCTATTCCCGCAAACGTTTCACCATCTTGCTTATCAGGAATTCAACTCCCAAATATCTCAAACTATTCAGACTGTTTCTATTGCCTTTAAGAGAGAGAGCATTCTAAAGACGCATTGCTCTGAGAATTCTAGCTGTACATTATTTCATTTTAGGTGTTTATTTGGAGCACTGTGTGCCACAGTACAGGAAGGATATGGAGGCTTTGGGAAGGGGCAAGCCATTCACCAAGATGTTGTCTAGATTAGAGTGTGTTAGCTACAAGGAGAAATTGGACAAGCTTGGATCGTTTTCTCTGGAGTGTCAAAGGACGAGCGATTTTGGATTGCTCTAGAACATATATGATAATTTGATAATTGAAAGGTATCTTTTGTTGTAAACTTTTATTGCTTTTAATGCAATTTAGTCTGCTGCCATAAAATCTGAAAATTGATTATGGCTCTGAAGTCTAAGCCATTAACTGAATGTCGATCAATCAGTTTGATGCAGATTTACAAGACCAATTACTGAGATGTGTGGGGGTGGGGGGGGGGGGGGGGGGTGTCCCTAGAGCAATAGAGAAAGCTTGGTCTACATTCGCTGGATTTTAGAAGAATGAGAGGTGATCACGCCATGGTGTAAATTCTGGGAGGGATTGACATGGTAAATGCTGAGCAGCTGTTTTTAGACATACTACAAATCCAATTTATTGAGCTTGCTTTATTCAATGGCTTCAGATTTATTTGCCTTTTCTTACAGGGTGTCCCAGAGGAAGGCCTATAATGTGCCTAAGTCTAAAAAGTGCCAATTGACCGTCTGACCTGGTTTTGAAATGTTATTGATTGCACAATCAAGCTAATGTATTATTGAATCCAGGTCTTATTTAATACCTCAATTTTGAATCACCTGTTATTGTCTGCAATGATACAGCAAAGCATTGTTTTTGTGGGTTTCGATTTACCGAAATATTGATTAATTTCTATGCAGTTTAGAAGAAAACAGTGGACTGCAGACATAGTTCGTGCCAAGGTTACCACCTTTACAGAAACAGTCTTATAATGGTGCAATGGAACTATACCTAGAAAAGTATAAAACGCAGAATTTAGTGTGCATGTCAATAGCCAAGGCTTATGGCTGTTAGTTCGCATTTTTGTAAATGGGAGTAGGATTGGTACAATGTACAGTGAAGTAAACACTGTCCCAAACATGTTTAATGTTCTCATTTAAAGATGTGTATGAATTACTATTTAGATGGTTCAATGACTTGCATTTTAGGAGAATACATGTTATCTGGATTAAAGTACTTTAATAACAATCAGATAAGAGGCATGTTTATTGTTTCCTTGGTGTGCTAGGAAAAGCCTTTTACTGGTCATGCATGTTCTGACATAAATTAGAATTTATGTGTCAGAAATATAAATCTGACACATAAGATTTTCAAAGCCAAACTTTATTAGTGCAAAAGAAACGGCGTAGATTAAAGTTTCCAGGTACATTTCTAAATTTCATTATTTAAACATTTAAATAATACAATTTAATACACTTTAATCCACCCTGAAAATCTGGAGTTGAAGAATAATGGAGATCACCACAGTAAATGAACCATCTACACAAATCACTTGAAGATGTTTCACAAGACAAATAGTTTAAAAAAATTCATGCATTTTTGAAAATAATTTGAGATTCTTTGTATGTTTGTGTAAATAAATTGATACTGACATTCACTGAAGTTCCTGGATGTTGGTGCTTTGCATTAAACTAGCATTCATTAAATATTTTAGAATATTTCTTGTAAACATACAAATATTATCCCTCAATGTAATTAAGTAAAAATAATCAATGTAACTATTTAAACAGGTCTAATTTTATTTAAACTGCATTGGATTCATGGAAAAAGTAATGCATGACATTTTTGTTATTTGACGAAGAGAGAGGTAATAAAACATTTCATAACGGTGATGTCGATTATAAAAGGCACATTATATCTTAAGTTTTATGTATGTTTCCTAAATGAAAAAAGACTTGCCAGAATATATTTTAATGGAGATAGTGTAACATTCCTCTTCTGTAAACATTTTATTTCAGTAAGAAATGGACAACTTTCAATGAACTCTGGACACATTAAATCAAAATATATGGTGGGTCATTTTAAATTCACAAACAGAAAATTTTGTTTGTTGAGAAAGTCCACTTTTTATAGTGGATTTTCTTCTGTAGAAAGGTTTTGCATTCAGTAGAATTAACAGAGACTGCTCCCTGACCGCTTCCAGGCTTCATGTACCCCAGCAATAGTTTCTCTCTTTACGCATTTAAAATAGCCCTTCAAACCATGTTCTGTTGGTGCCTGTGGAAATGAAAGTAATATGTTGCAGCTTCTGTAAACAGATACAGCTGTGGTTCTCTACTTTCATACAAAATAAAAGAATGCTAAATGGTCCTTTGAGCCTGTTCAGCCAATCAATAAGTTTATTGCTGAATCTACTTTTCTGACCAGACTCCTTATCCCTCAACTGTAATGAAAAACAGATAAAATTGTGGCTGCTACAATCTGAAACATAAAGAGAAATGCTGGAAGAACATAGCTAGTCAAGCAGCATCTGTGGAAACCAGTTGAGGTTACCTTATCATAGAAACATATAGAAAATATGTGCAAAAGTAGGTATTTCGCCCCTTCAGGCCAGCACCGCCATTCAATATGATCATGGCTGATCATCCAAAATCAGTACCCCGTTTCTGCTTTCTCCACATATCCCTTGATTCCGTTAGCCCTGAGCTATATCTAACTCATTCCGTTAGCCCTAACAGCTATATCTAACTCTATTCTTCAAAATCATGTCAAATTCTCTGAAATTATCTTTGTATTGTATACCCACAGCCCTTAAGATAGGGAATATGCGTAAAGACATTTCCCCATATCCCAATTCCTAGATGTCTGATCCCTGATTCTGAACTTATCATAATTTCTACATTCTCCTGCCTCTTGGCATCTAAACCACAGAGCCATCTGTTCCAGTTAAAAATAAAATTTATTTTGACAGTTTGGATTATCTATATATATCTATATATTACTAAAACTCTCGGTTTGTTTGTGTGCATGTGTGTGTGTGTGTACTATGCCCTCTACACAGCCAAAACGGTACACGATAGCGCCACAATTTTAGGCCCACCCTACTCACCATTCCCCTATGGTGTGAATAAACCCACTTTCGTTACTTTTTTAAAACAATTTACCTTATAAGCTTTAATAAATCCGTCCACCCCCCCCGGGAGGACCAGCGGGAGGGCCGGCGCCCGTCCTGGTGTGCCCCGCGCCTGACCTTCCTCCCGTTCTGCAGCGCGTCGCAGAGACTGGCAGAGGGTCCAACAAGATGGCCGTCGCCACCGCTCACAGCAGGAGAAATGCGGCTGAGGTCAGTGCCTTCTCCCTGGTCCACTCTCGCCCACCCACGGCCCCGGGAGACGCTCCCCACCCGACAACGGGTCCATGCCATGACTTTAAAAAGTTAAAGTTAAAAAGTTAAACTTTAAAAAATGGAACGTTTCCAGTCAGGTTTCAGAGCCCACCACAGCACAGAGTCTGCCTTGTTGAAGGTACACAACGACCTGCTTCTCGCCATCGACACCGGCGACTGTGCAATCCTGCTCCTTCTCGACCTCAGCGCAGCGTTCGATACAGTGGACCACACCATCCTTATTGACCGTCTCCGGTACGCGGTTGGCATTGATGGCACTGCCCTGAGCTGGTTCGCTTCGTACCTCAAAGATAGGAGTTTCGCCATCATCATAGGCAGTTATTCCTCTGCTCCAGCTAGCCTCTCCTGCGGAGTTCCACAAGGCTCCATCCTAGGCCCCATTCTCTTCTCTCTATACATGCTCCCCCTTGGCCAAATCATTCAAAGGCACGGCATTTCTTTCCACTGCTATGCCGATGACACTCAGCTTTACCTCCCCTGAAACCCAACAACCAGTCAAATTTAAACAGCCTCTTACACTGCCTTGAGGACATAAAATGTTGGATGGCACAGAACTTCCTCCAATTAAATGAGAGCAAGTCTGAGATCATCCTATTCTGCCCCCCCGACTCCATCAAATTGATAACAGGCAGTCTTGGAAGTCTATCCTGCCTAGTCAAACCGCATGTCAAAAACCTCGGCATGATATTTGACTCTGCATTAAAATTTGATAAGCAAGTCAACGCTGTGGTAAAAGCCAGCTTCTTCCAACTTCGAACCATAGCTAAAATCAAACCTTTCCTCCAATTCGACGACACAGAAAAAATCATTCACGCTTTCATTTCCTCCCGCCTAGACTACTGCAACTCCCTATACACTGGGATCAGCCAATCTTCCCTGTCCCGCCTGCAACTGGTCCAAAACGCCGCAGCGAGACTCCTGACGGGTACCCGTAAAAGGGACCACATCACCCCGATTCTGGCCTCTCTCCACTGGCTCCCTGTACGGTACAGAATCAACTTCAAGCTCCTCCTATTCACGTATAAAGCCCTAAATGGACACTCCCCCCCCACATCAAAAATCTTCTAACGCCCCTCTCTAACTCCAGGTCCCTCAGGTCGGCCGACTTGCGGCTACTCACTATCCCGCGGTCTAGGCTTAAGCTCAGGGGTGACCGCGCTTTTGCGGTTGCAGCTCCTAGACTGTGGAACAGCATCCCTCTCCCCATCAGAACTGCCCCCTCCATCGACTCCTTTAAGTCCAGGCTCAAAACCTATTTCTACTCCCTGGCGTTTGAGGCTCATTGAGGAGGCGCTGTGAACTGTTTGCGTGCTACTGTATGTTTCATTTTTTTTCCCATTGGAACCTAATCAGATGTACAGCACTTTGGTCAACGTGGGTTGTTTTTAAATGTGCTATACAAATAAAATTGACTTGACTTGACTTGACTTTAAGGGGTGGGGGGGGGGGGGAGGGGATGGGGGGGAAGGAGTGAGTGGGGGAGGGAGTGGGTGAGGGGAGATGGAGTGGGTGAGTGGGGGGAATGGAGTGGGTGAGTGGGAGGAAGGAGGGGGGATGAAGTGAGTGAGTGCGGGGGGAGGGAGGGGGGATGAAGTGAGTGAGTTCGGGGGGAGGGAGGAAGTGAGGGGAGGGGGGATGGAGTGGGTGAGGGGGATGGAGGGGGTGGGTGAGGGGGGGAGGGATGGAGTGGGGGGCATGGGGGAGGGAGTGGGTGAGGGAGATGGAGTGGGTGAGTGGGGTGGGGACCGCCTGATTTGCTCCTGCCCCCCCACGTGGGGTCCATTGATTGGCTCCGACCTCCCGCTCGACGCCAGATTGGTCCGGAACCCATGTGGGGGTCGCCGGCAAGTCCTGATTTGCTCCTGCCTCTCACCCCCATGTGGGATCCATTGATTGTTTACGAACTCCCACTCGACGCCTGATTGGCCCGCGTATCCATGTCAGGTCGAATGATTGGCTCCGACCTCCCGCTCGATGCCCGATACCCTTCCCTGTCCCCCCTCACCCGCCCACGGCCCCAGGAGACACTCCCTGCCCGGCCGCCAATTTTTGGAAAAGACCTCGGATCCATCTCGGCCTCTTTATTTTACATAGGATCTTCATTTCATTGAGATTCATTTCATTTTTTTAAAAGTAATTTATTTCAAAGAAAAAATGCGATTTTCCAAGGTCACAATGGAAACCCTACGAGGAATGGGCCCACCGAGGTGAGTGGCACCCTCTCCCCATCCCTGTCCCTGTCCCCCCTCTACGAGGAATGGGCCCAACGGGTCCACTTGGTCTAGTTTTTTATAAATTCAATGATGTACAAATTAATTAAAAAATCCTTCTGTTTCACATACACCTGAAGCTTTTGTGTATAGAAAAAATAATGACTTTTTATTTTCCTCTCTGTCCCACCTTCTCCAAAATCTTGAATTTAGATGAAAGTAGTGGAAAGATGCTATCTTTTCAGGTGCTAAATGAAATCTTAAGGAGCGTCATATTTCATTTCTGCCCTTTAGTAGAGAATGAAAGATGCTTTAGCTGCTGAGAACCTTGGTCAAATTCATCTGTAGACACTAAAACATGGCAAAATACATTGGGCTAGGACAGGACACCAGTAGTTCCTCAATTAAGAATAGGAATAAAACATTGAATTAAATGAAGGTTGTTCCAATTTGCCAAATGTCCACCTTTCCACCTTATCCCCTTGATCACAAATCTTCCTCAGCTTTGAATATATTCTCTTCAGCATTTTGGAGTATGAATTTCAGATTCATTCCCTCCAAGCTCATCATCAAGCTCCAGATTGTGCGTCTCTGCACCTTCATTTGCAGCTGGATCATTAACTTCCTCATCGGCAGGGCGGAGCAGTAACATAATCTTCACCGCAGTGACCAGCAACACAGGTGCACCTTAAGGCTCAGTGCTCAGCATCTGCTCTACTCTCTTTACACCCATGACTGTGTGGCTAACCATGGCTCCAATACCATCTATACGTCCACCGACATAACCACCGTTGTTGGCTGAATTACAGTTGGTGATGTCAGCATACAGTAGAGAGAGACCTGTCTGAGTGGTGCTGCAACAATCTCTTGCTCAACATTAACAAAACCCAAATAATTAATTGCCGACTTCAGAAAGGGGAAGTCAAGTGATCATGTTCCAGTTTTCATTGGGGATGGGAATTAGTGACTAGAAGATGTATCTGTTTTCTGATGTAATTGTGGTATTGAAAGTGGTGAGAATTTTTGACATCCACTCAGCAGCTTTTCTAAATCAGAGGAATATTCCTCTCTTTCCACCCCATTGACAGACCTTCATGCAATGATGCAAATCTGGAGCACTTTCCTGACAGGTAAGCCGGTTAAGTGGTGGGACTGAAGCTTGTGTCAGGCAAAAATTACCAAAATTCAGTTTCTTTTAAGTTCAAATTCAAAATAACTTATTGGACGTTCTTACACTGGTTCCAATCAAGAATTTATGGCTAAATGACAGACAGGTAGAAATTCCAGCTGGGCAGAAATATTTGTCTCGATCTCACCCCAATTTGCAGCCATTCTGGCAGATGGATGCTGAGATTATGAGAGATTTTGTAATTGCAAAACAAGGAGACATATTCTTATTGCAAAAGGAATTGATTGCAAATTTAAGGATGTGTGGTCCAATTAGAGAGAGCCCATATCTGGAATATTGTGTTTAGATCAGGTCTCAAAATGTAAGGAACTTGCAACAGAGAGAGTCCATCAAAGATTCACTGTATTGGTTCCTGGAATGGCGAGGTTGTCTTATGATGACTGATTAAGAAAGCAAGGCCAATGCTTTTTAGAGTTTAGAAGAATGAAAGATTTATTTGAAAAATCTTAAGGGGTTTGACAGAATAGACGAGGAGTTTCCTCTGACTAGAATATACAGACCAGTGGTCTGATATTCATCCATTCTCTGCCCAAGAGGAGTGCTGAGGCTCACTTCCTGAATATAATCATGACAGCGATTGAAAGATTTTAGATATTAAGGAAATCTATGGCAAAAGGATTTAGTGCAGGAAAATGCAGGTAAATAATTATTCATGATTTCATTGAACGGTGGAACAAAAAATTACAGGCTTAATAGCCTTCTCCTACTATTTCTTATTTTCTTAAAACAATCAGAAATTACCTTAAAGCCACGATGGAGTCTGGTCATAATCACTGCAAGGAACTCTTCTTTGCTCAAACATCCATCTCCATCTACATCAAAGATCTTGAAGACCGTATCAAGCACATTATCTGACAGTTCTTGGCCTGTTGCAACTTTCACAGCTCTCTTGAATTGTCCTAAATTTAATATGGAAAACATTTGTAAATTAGTAAAATATTTGGCACATGGAAGATACAACATATATTCCTTAAGCAACTGTAGATTTACAGGACCTCCACACCAGGTTCTGTTCCTGAGAACCGTACATAACAGTATGCAAGTCGGAAATGCCACTGTCCGGCAACATGTTTAAATAACCATTCAGATATTGCAGTGAGCCAGTGCCCACATGGTAGAAGATACCTGCAGCCCCAAAATAGCTGGCACATCCATCTAAACAATTGTTCGCGTGCAAAGGCTGTACATAAGCCGGGCAGGGCCTAGGTGTTGTATTTATTTTCGTCCATTTGAAATATAATGAAATGGATATTATAAGGGCATAATGTAATATTTTATTTTCATGCTAAATCATTTAAAAATTGTGTTTATTATGATATTTAATCTTTGCTTACTGTCCACTACAAGATGGAATTGATCCAACTTTCAATTCTGAGCTTTCCTGCAGCAGTTGCAGTAACATCATCAATGAAGGCCTGTTTTATGCTGAGCTTTTGGTATCTTATTTTCTGGCTTTTCTCTTGAGGCTGTATACATCTGCATTAGAAATGAAGGGGTGTTGGCTTTCATTCATTTGGCTATTTTGCATTTCGCTTTCAGTGCTCCAATTTTCCACATTTACCCATTTACAGTGGCTGGGTGTGTAATGTTCAGGAAACCTTTTTTGCAGAAAGCCACTCCTGACTTCCAGAAATTCAGTAAACCGTTGCATGTGATTTGTGGGGAAGAGCAAAACTAGAGGTTTTCATTATAAAATATTTGCCAAGAATAGTGGGGAAGAAACTGTTCTTGAGGGCGAAGAGAATAGAGGAATAGACTGACTTATTTAAGTGTGGAAAGATATGCAGAAGATTTTATAATTTTGCTGGTGATTCTTTCTTAAAGCCTTCAGGACAGCACTAGAATGTGTAAATGGATGGTCCCTTGAATGACAAGGAACCATTTCCAAAGTTTAAAGAGGAATGCTAACACTTAATTACTAAAAATGCTTACCTAATTTTAACATAGTAAGAAATATTGTCCATATTTACCTATTCCAACAGGACGATTGGCTGCAGTGAACATATTCATGGTGAAAGCAAAGTCCTCAAGATTATTCATAAAATGATAAAATGCCCTGAATTCTTCAAAGGAAATGCTCTAGAATGCAACAGAGAACCAATTAATATTGAAGGACAGGACACTTACTGTAAAATATGAGGGAGTGATAGAGAGAAGCGAGGAAAAGGACTTGGAGAATTTAAGAAATTGATTTGAGATCCTTCGATTACAATACTAGAAGACGTGTCTGTTTTCTGATGTAATTGTGGTATTGAAAGTGGTGAGAATTTTTGCCATTTACTCCAGTAGTTTGTCTAAATCAGAGGAATATTCCTTGCTTTCCACCCCATTGACAAACTTTCATGCAAAGAGGCAAATCTGGAGCACTTTCCCAACAGGTAAGCCGGTTACTGTACCTTAAGTGGTGGGACTGAAACTCGTGTCAGGCAAAAATGTCCAAAATGTAGTCACTTTTAAGTCCAATTCAAAATAACTTATTGGACGTTCTCACTCTGGTCCCAATCAGGAATTTATGGCTAAATGACAGACGGGTAGAAATTCCGGTTAGGCAGAAATATTTGTCTTGATCTCAACCCAATTTGCAGCGATTCTGGCAGATGGATGCTGAGATTATGAGAGGAGCACATCCAAATAGGAAGGGATATTTTGCTCCAATATATTGAAAAAATATTTGATACAAAACGGAAATAATAGAGATCAATACGTAAATAGAATATAACATAACACTTCTTCCGTAAGACAGTTACACAGCCCAACTCCAACTCTCAACTGTTTGACAATTGCAATATCTGTGGAGCCAACATGTTGAAAGTCCAACAAGGGAGGGGGCGGTATTGGACTTAATCTTGGGAAATGAGGCCGGACAGGTGGCTGAAGTGTCAGTAGCAGAGCACTTTGGTGACAGTGATCACAATTCAGTGATATTTAAGGTGGTAATGGAAAAGGATAAAGAGGGACCAGAGGGAAATTTTCTAAATTGGGGCAAGGCCGATTTTAATCTGATAAGGCAGAATTTGGCCCTGGTGGACTGGGATCAGCTTCTCGTGGGGAGGACCGCATCAGAACAGTGGGAGTTAAAGGAATAATTGAAAAAGTACAGAGGAAGCATGTTCCCCTAAAGTTTAAGGGTGGGACAAACAAGTCCAAAGAACCTTGGATGTCGAACGATATAGTAGGATTGATTCGAAAAAAAAGGGGGGGCTTTTGGAAGGCATAAAGAACTTAAGGCACAGGCATCATTAGAGGAATACAGAAGGTGTAGGGCGGTTCTTAAAAAAAGAAATTAGGAGAGCAAAAAGGGGCCATGAGATAGCACTAGCGGGCAAAATAAAAGAAAATCCCAAAGTGTTCTATAAGTATATCAAGGGTAAGAGGATAACGAGGGAAAGAGTGGGGCCCATCAGGGACCATAGTGGAAAGCTGTGTGTGGAGCCAGAGGATGTAGGAGATGTTTTAAATGAATTTTTTGCATCTGTTTTTACGAGGGAGGAGGGCGATGCGGACTTAGAAATGGAGCAGGAGGGTTGTGATGTTCTTGAGCATATTGCTATTGACAGGGAGGCGGTGCTAGAGGCTTTGGCAGGCTTAAAAGTGGATAAGTCTCCGGGCCCTGACGAGATGTATCCCAGGATGCTGAGAGAGGCAAGGGAGGAGATTGCGGGGGCTCTGGCACAAATTTTCAGAGCCTCTCTTGCAACAGGGGATGTACCGGAGGACTGGAGGATAGCTAATGTGGTGCCATTATTTTAAAAGGGCAGTAGGGATAAACCTGGGAACTACAGGCCGGTGAGTCTGACATCGGTGGTGGGGAAGCTGCTAGAAAAGATTCTGAGGGACAGAATCAGTCTTCACTTGGAGGATCGAGGGTTAATTAAGGATAGTCAACATGGCTTTGTTAATGGAAGGTCATGTCTGACTAACTTGATTGAATTTTTTGAAGTGGTGACCAAGGAGGTAGATGGGGGTAGTGCAGTGGATGTGGTATACATGGATTTCAGTAAGGCTTTTGACAAGGTCCCACACAGGAGACTAGTCAAGAAGGTAAGAGCCCATGGGATCCAGGGCACCTTGGCAAAATGGATAAAAAACTGGCTTAGTGACAGAAGGCAGAGGGTGATGGTAGAAGGTTGCTTCTGTGACTAGAGGCCGGTGTCCAGTGGGGTGCCGCAGGGATCGGTGTTGGGTCCCTTACTGTTTGTAATCTACATTAATGATCTGGATGTCAACGTACAGGGCATGATCAGCAAGTTTGCAGATGACACAAAGTTAGGGGGGGTGGTGAATAGCGAGGAAGGGATCTGCAAGCTGCAGGAAGATGTAGATGAGATGGTCAGATGGGCGGAGCAGTGGCAGATGGGATTTAATCCTGAAAAGTGCGAGGTGATGCACTTTGGCAGAAATAACTTGGAGAAGGAGTACACCATGAATGGAAGGACCCTAGGGAAGACAGGGGTACAGAGGGACCTTGGAGTACAGGTACACAAGTCCTTGAAGGCAGCAGGACAGGTGGACAGGGTAGTCAAAAAGGCATATGGGTTACTGGCCTTCATTAGCCGGGGCATCGAATATAAAAGTAGGGGGGTAATGATGGAATTGTACAGAACACTGGTGAGGCCGCAGCTGGAGTATTGTGTACAGTTCTGGTCACCACATTATAGAAAGGATGTGATAGCTTTGGAGAGGGTGCAGAGGAGATTCACCAGGATGCTGCCAGGGATGAAGGGCCTCGGCTATGAGGAGAGACTGAGCAGACTGGGGTTGTTTTCCCTGGAGCAGAGAAGGCTGAGAGGGGACATAATCGAGGTGTACAAGATTATGAGGGGCATAGATAAGGTAGATGGCGGGGAACTTCTTCCACTGGTGGAAGGTTCAACAACGAGGGGACATAGATACAGGGTAAGGGGAGGGAGGTTTCGGGGGGAATGTGAGAAAGAACTTTTTCACCCAGAGGGTGGTTGGAGTCTGGAACTCACTGCCTGGGGTGGTGGTGGAGGCGGGAACACTCACAACGTTTAAGAGGCATTTGGATGGGCACTTGAAATGCTACAACATTCAGGGCTACGGTCCAAATGCGGGAAAATGGGATTAAAATTAGACTGTGTTTGGTAACGGGCGGCGCGGACACGATGGGCTGAAGGGCATCTTTCTGTGCTGTAGGATTCTATGACTCTATGACTCTATGACATTTTGCAACAGTGTACCTATATGTTGTAGGTACATGGGAAATAAATATCACATTTCAAATTGATAACAATTTTGTAAAGAGGGAATTTACATGAGCATTTCAGAATTTTAGGAAAACCCAAGCTATTGTGGTACTTCCAGATTAAATATGTTTATACTATCATATGATGCAAGGATTACTTAAGTATAATAAATGTGAATAATATAGTTCACTTATGGATAATGGTGTATAACGGATATTTGGACAATGTACTAGAGTGCTACTGTGAAGGTCAATATCCAAGGAGAATCATCACCAACAATAAAATTGTTGTTGAGTTTTACTCTTATCAATGAACATTCTAAATACTGATGTCTTCTCAACTCCCTTGAAATGACTGTTTAACATCCTCAAAATTTACGGTAATTAGGCTCAAATTAGTGTGTTAACTGACTACAAATGCTATATAAACACTTTCACACAGGTAAATTATGGAAGAAGAAATGCTACCATCCATGACCTCCTAATAATCCAAAATATGAAGAAGAAAAAGATTAACAATTGCATGTATTGCAGCATTAGTAAGTTTTTGTGGTACAAATGCAAATATCTTTCCCCTATTGTAAACAGCTTTCCATCCTATAGAAGTCCATGCAAATTCCTTTCATTCACTGCTTATAACAGCTTTCATGAGAAACATGATGAAGCTACCTTAAGTATTTTTAGGGTTAAAGAGTATTCTAAACAACAATTAGCTTAGTAGTCCTGAAATACTAATTAAACCAGTGAAATGGTTTTATTTAATATTTTTCATTTAGAAGTATTTAAACCAAGTTTTATCTTGACATTAACTACAAGCTAACCTGTCCTGGAGGGATTCTCATCTGCACATTTCTCCAGTAAATATCACGATTTTGCTCTTCAGTGAAATGGAGCAGCCACAATGCAAATTCCTCTCTTCTCATTGTTTTCATGCCTCGAGAGAACTCTCTAAATTCAATCTCTTGCACTTCTTTTTGCAGATCTTCCATAAATCTATAAATAAAAAAAGCATTTCAGATGCCAAGGATTAAAACGTTGACATTCAATCCAGGAGACTACTTGATCGACGCTATTGCGTCAAATAGTAAGCATAATTTTTATTTCTAGCATGCACTTAAGATTTGAAAATTAGCATGAATTTAACAATGGATAAGCCAATATGCAAGTTTAAACTGCTGCGATGGTACACCTCCAAATCTGTGAGTCTGATAGAATGTGGTTTGGGACCCGAATCACATTCAGTTGGACTCTCGAAATGGAGCTGTAAAGTCATATCAGCTAATCTTACCCATCAAATCCCATGATTGACCTTTACCAACAAAGTTTGACATTTGCTTGCTGGATGCGTGCACTGCAGTCTACCTAAAGTCTCCTGGAAAACTGACTGGGTCTATTGGAATGAAATATGTATTCATATAGTGCTGCACTTTGCTTCTGCAGACACACCCAGCATCAGATGGTAGCACTATGGAGATGGTGAAGAAAGTTCTGTTCTGATACAGTCAGATACACACGGGTATGTAAAATTGGGTCCTTGGAGAAATGGTAGATGTGGACAAAATAGTTCTTCCGGGACCTACATTTGTTGGTTCTTCATAAACCTTTAAAATATATGTTGAGATTCTTGAGTGTCAGAGCATCAAAAAAGCATAGTAAACTGTAATTTCAATTTTACTGAAAAAGTAAATATGGTACTTCATTTTGATTTTAGTAATTATTCGAGTATATGAAATAAATGTCTGATAAACATTCTTTGATGGAGAATGGTTAATATCATAAATATAATAAATTATGAATACAAATGGCATATAAAATGAGGAATGCCAAATAGCCATTGAAGATTCTACAATTAAGTAAGTCTGAAATTAAGTAAGTAAATATGACGAGATGAAAACTGTCTGCAGTAATCTTGATAATTCCTTTAACAATTAGAGTAACTGAAAAACAGTGCCTAAGATAAATGCTTTGCGACCAGTTCACACTCTTAAATGGACATGATTGCTTCTTGCTAATAAAAGATTTGCACTATGACAATACAAAGCCCAAAAAAACAAAAAACACATAAACAAGGAAAATTACAAATCCTGTTAGCCAAGAAAGTTTCAAATAAAAGGCTGATAAAATACCATGAAAAATTAAAAAGTGAGTATGACAAAATTGCAGTGGATATTAAGACCTATGATGCTGTCTATGTAGCATTTTCACTTTATCCCCATGACTGTGGGTTTTTTCCAGATCTGCTGTTTTCCTCCCACACCCCAACAATGTGCAGGTTTGTAGGTTAATTGGCCATTATAATATCTCAGGGACAGCACCTTATCTACTGACTATCTCCTGTGTATAACGCTTAATTAATCTTCGATATACTGAATTCACGCTTCATGATATTGTCTCCTCTACAATATGAGACCAAATACATTTTTTGCAGAACATTTTCACTGTGTCTACAAATATAACCATGAGGTTCCAATCACTTTAATTCTCCACCCCATTCCCATGCTGACCTCTCTACATTGTTTCGATGATTCTCAGGGACAGCACTGTATCTACTGTTGTACCTCCTGTGTACAACACTTAATTCAACAATTTCAGATAATTAGTGATTCTTACATTTCTAGCACTGAGAGTTTTTATCCTTTGGGTAATTACAGATAACTATCACTCTCCTCTTTACATCTCCTCCACTTTACCACCCACCTTCACCCTTTGCCATCTCCTCTCTTGTTATTTAATCATAGCTGTTGGAGACCTTGGAGCTCCACAAATAGTAGGAAGTTCTCTTCACAATTCTTGCAAAAATAATAATGATTGTACCAAATAACCACCAATTAAAAAAAAAACAATGTCAGGATCACTCCAAGCAGTCAGGGAAAGGTTTCTTTATTTTCATGCCACACGAAGATGCTCACACTTCCAGCAGTGCACAGAACAGCAAGAGTGCTGCAATGTGTGGTTGATTGGGCATGGCTGGAGAAATCATATCATATCATATCATATATATACAGCCGGAAACAGGCCTTTTCGGCCCTCCAAGTCCGTGCCGCCCAGCGATCCCCGCACATTAACACTATCCTACACCCACTAGGGACAATTTTTACATTTACCCAGCCAATTAACCTACATACCTGTACGTCTTTGGAGTGTGGGAGGAAACCGAAGATCTCGGAGAAAACCCACGCAGGTCACGGGGAGAACGTACAAACTCCTTACAGTGCAGCACCCGTAGTCAGGATCGAACCTGAGTCTCCGGCGCTGCATTCGCTGTAAAGCAGCAACTCTACCGCTGCGCCACCGTGCCGCCCTCAGAAAACACGGGACAATAAATAGACCCATGTTTGCAACTGTCATGGAATAATCCCTTGGCTTATTTACAATAGCTGAGGTACATGTCGTGCATATCTTGGAGGGAGGCATATGCTAGGTAATGTGGTGAATGAGATGGAATACAATTCTGAGCTGCAAATAGACAGAATCCTGCTATTAGTGGGTGTATCCCTGAAAGGCCATGAAGCTTTGAGGCTCAGTTAGGAATGGAACTGAAATAGAATGGATAAATTCAGCACAGAAAATTAAGTGGTCTATGAAATCACCTTCGAAGGGATCTAAAAGAGGTGCTGTCTCAGAAAGGTAGCCGGCATCATGAAAGATCCAAACCACACTGGCCACGCTCTCATTTCATTCTTACCTTTGGGAAGAAGGTATAGGAGTCTGAAAACCATGACCATCAGGTTCAAGAAGTTTACTAGTATTGATGTTATTCATTTATTTATTTTTTGGTTATTATATGTTATCTCTGAGCATTGTGTTTACTGCAAGTAAACATTTCATTCTTCAGTTGTCGGTACATAAGACAATTAAACAATTAAACACTCTCTAATCCTAACATGTATGCCATTGGTTCCACCAAATATCACCAAAGGGCACATCTCAATTATGAAAATGGGAACATCAGGCAGCTATCAAACCATTAACCTATGGATGTGAGGAAAGAAATTCTCATGTCTTTCAGATAATTCAATAAACTAGACAGAGATGGTGTAAAGGCACATCAAATGCAGTTTCTGTGGAAAGAATCAGACTGGTAGATCATAGAATCTGTGCTCATTGCAGGATTTCCATTCTTTGTATTACATTAATATTGCAAAGCTTTTGGCAATAACAATTGTCGTCGTCGTGGCTATTCCTCGAGGTCGAGAATGATGGTCTATGTTCCGTTGTTTTTATGAACTCTCAGGTGGCTTATGAGTCCAATCCTGGCTTTGAAAGTTCTTTGGCATTCAGGGCAGTTAATTCCAGATGTCAGATCGGGCTTTGGTTGTTGCTGCCTCTCTTTCCGTTTACTTCTCTTTTCTTCTAATTCTGCGCATCTGTTGGCTTCGAAGATCGCTGTTCCTTTTTGGATGATGGTTCACCAGAGTTTCCTGTCCTTGGCATTGGTTTCCCAATTGTCGATGTCGATTTCACATTTCTTCATGCTGGCTTTTAAGGCGTCTTTGAATCTCTTCTTTTGTCCGCCTCTTTTACGTTTGCCTTCTTTAAGCTGGGAGTAGAAGGCTTGCTTTGGTAGACGCTCGTCTTCCATCTGAACAACATGACTGCTCCATCTTAGTTGGTTCTTGATGACGAAGGCTTCAATGCCTGGTGTTTTTGCTTCATTCAGCAGGCTGACATTGGTTTTTCTGTCTTCCCAGCTGATATTTAAGCTGCTTCGAAGACATCGTTGATGGAACTTTTCAAGTATTTTCAGATGGCGTCGATATGTTGTCCAGGTTTCTGATGCATACAGGAGCGTTGGAATCACCACTGCTTTGAACACTAACATTTTGGTGTCTGTTCGGATGTCACAATTTTGAAAGACTCTTGTTCGAAGATGTCCAAAAGCTGTTCCAGCACACTTAAGACAATGTTGGATCTCATCATCAAGGTCGATATTGGTGGAGACTTCCAAGGTACAGAAAGTGATCCACATTTTCCAGGGTTGTTTCACCAAGTTGGATTGACGGTTCTTTCCGATTTGTCTCAGTTGGTGACGATTGGTAGATAACCTGAGTGTTTTTGTTGATGGTAAGTCCAAGTTTCGTGTAAGTACTGTTGAAGGCAGTCAGGATCTGTTGCAGATGATTTTCTGAGCGAGCTGCAACTCAGTTGTCGTCTGCGTATTGGAACTCGATGAGGGAGCTTGTAGATGTCTTAGTCTTGCACTTGAGACGGGCAAGATTGAAACGTCTGCCATCTGTTCTATAGACAATTTCGATCCTTGGGGGTAGGTCATCCTTGATGATGTGGATGGTTGTTGCAATGAAGATGATGAACAGTGTTGGGGCAATCACGCATCCCTGTTTCACTCCTGATCTGACTTGAAATGGCTCACACTTGCTGTTGCTGGTCATGACTGTGGCAAGCATGTCATCGTGGAAGAGTCTCAGGATTCGAATGTACTTTTCAGGACATCCATAGGTGGATAGGATATCCCATATGAGTTCCCTTGATACTGAGTCAAAGGCCTTAGTGAGGTCGATGAATGCCATGTACCAAGGTTGAAGTTGTTCACGACATTTTTCTTGTAGTTGACGCATTGTGAAGATCATGTCGGCTGTCATAACAATATCTTCTACATAAATGATCCTAATGCCTCCAGCTTCAAGGAGAACTGCAGAGAGGGTGTTCCTCGCTCACCGATGCCAAACATAAATGGCAATCACCAGCAGTTATTTCTATAAGGCCAGTCTTCAGAAAATATTTACTCCACCCTGAGAAGCAAACAATGTGGCTTTTGTTTTGCTGTGGCTTAACTCTTCCCAGTCAAAGTCAGAGAAGACTGACAGCCAGAAAATTAATTAAACAAGTGTCCATGTCCAAACGTGTGCACATGCAGCTTCTGTCTGTTGTGTTAATCCTCTGTAGTTTATCAGGCAAATTAAATCAGGTAAATTCCAGAGAAAAACAGAACAGACTTTTTTATTTGATCTTGCTCTGTTGCTTTAAGATGAATATGACTCAATTACAAGTAGATGTTGCACAAGAATACACACCCCTCTTCTACCACTACATTATCAGCTATGGAAAATGAAGGAATTGCAGATGCTGGAATGTTGCGTAGCACAGCTGGCACAGCTGCTGCCTCACAACGTTAAGGATCAGGTTTGATCCTGACCTCAGGTGCTGCCTCTGGTTTTCACATTTTCCCTGTGACCATGTGGGTTTCCTCTGGGTGCTCCGGTTTCCTCCCACATCTCAAAGATGCATGGGTTTGAAGGTTAATTGGGTTCTGTAAATTGCCCTTGGTTGTTGGGAGTGGATGCGAAAGTGGGATAACATTGAACTCGTGTGAACGGGTGATTGATGGTCGGTGTTTGTGGTGATTGATGACTGATGGCCCGTGTCCATGCTGTATCTCTAAAATAAACACAAAGTACTGGAGTAACTCAGTAGGTAAGGCAGCATCTCTCCAGGACATAGATAGGTGATGTTTCGGGTTGGGACCTGTCTTCTGACTCCTTCAGCTATGCTCAGCCCTTATTAGGAAGTCCTTTTTATGAATATTCTAATTAATAAAACAGATGAAAGATGTGGGGATCCGAGGATATTGGAGACCTGTATCTTTGTAAGCTTGAGCTGCCGTTACATCTTAAGTGATAACAAAAAAAAACATCTTTGGCCATGAGCATTGATTACATGACTTTAAAAAAAAACAAAAGTGTAGCACACTGATATAAAAGAGACTCTTATCTGGGAAAATGTGAATTTTCATTTGTCAGTTTGCTTCGGGAGTGTTAATGGCTCTTTTGGTTTAAGGTTATACTAAACAGTATTAAAAAAATATTTGCATCAAAAATGCACACTTATTCAAACAAATAAGATGACTGACACAGTGAATTTCTAATTCAACAAAAACAATTTGCACTTTAAGTATTTATACAGTGTTCCATAAGTGTTTCTTTAAAAAAAACTGTGCACCTCAGACTGACTTAGAACTTAATGCAAGTATCTTGTTCTCGCAGAGTTGATAAAATATCAAGAAGCAAAAATTACCATGGAGGCATCTACAATAAAATGCATTCAATACACATTCAACCCTGATACCACTGGAAGAATCTTTCCTCCAATAATTTCTATTTCGTATCCCTCACAGGACTGAATAAGTATTAAGATTTAGGATGTACAAGATAAATCTTCTTTATATGATTCTGAACATAGGTTATGTAGAAAATGGCAATGGAAACTGGGAAGAAAACAATACATGGTAGCTTAGAAAAGAAGAATTCATTCGTTAAAGTGAGCCAAACATTGGATTATGGGGATGCAAAATATGAAGCATATCACCAGCAGAGGGTGGTAAAAGCTTTCCAAAGGCACTTACTGCAGGTAAATTATATCCACACAGATATAAAAAGCAGTCCTGTGTGTAAAAGTTAGAACAACGGATATTACACATATTGAACCTGCTTAATATTTTCTTGAAGAAAACAATTATCACTAAATATTTTATGGACAAACTGCAGTAAATTCTTTTGCAAGACTTCAAGTTTTTTTTTACATTGAGTACTTCTTTAAAATCAATAGAAAAACGGTCAACAATGAAACTAGTGGAGTAGAGCACTAAATGAGTGTGAGTTAGAAGAAATATGCTTGCAATAAATAAATTAGCGGGTAATGTCCGATTCACCTCTACCCCATTGCGGACTCCGGACTTTGTCTCAATAACTGATGTGCTTTAAAGAACTGAGAATTATATTCTGCACTCTGTATCTTCTCCTTTGCTCTACCTATTGTACTTAAGTTTGACTTGATTGTGTTTTTTGTATACTGTAGTATTATGTGATCTGATTGGATAACATACAGAACAAAGCTTTTCACTGTACCTCACTATGGGTGACAATAATAAATCTAAACCTATTCCAAAAGTTTTAACCTAGCTGCCTGTCTTTTGTGGTGAGTCCGTTAATACAAGCAACATAGTTGACATGGTGAACATTGCAGTTGTTACAAGTGGCAGAAAAGAGGTACTTTCGTAACAGACTGATTCCTGGCAGTTCCTTGTTTCTCCATCACCCATCAGTGCTGTACATTGACCAGCTCAGCTGATAACTTATAAAACCTGCCTGGTGAAGACTGCCAAGTTGTAAAGCCAGTCAAAACTAACATTAAAATACAGTTGTCTGGAAGAGAGCCCAGTGTTTAATGATGAGCAGCATTGATTAACCCTGCATATGCTTCTCAACAATTGCAAAGTAGTCTGGAAATTTTGTTTTGTCTACATTAAACCCCAGAAAATCCTGTCATAAAGCCTGTAGAATATAATCATTCAGGTTCTTCTTTCAACTATTAGAAACAAATGCAAATAGAAAATGTAATTTGTCACGTCTCAAGGAAAATTCCAAATGAAGGCATTCTTGCCGTTTGAAAAATTTAATGTATTAAATCGGAATTGATTCTGAGTGGCTAAATCCAGGATTAGCATCATAACATTGCTGTGATGCAGGGCACTTTATCCAGAACTAATGCATTAATAGGCATTCAAGGATATACTTTGTCGGCACATTCTGCAAGGCAGTATTGAAGGTTTTGTAAACAGGGTATTTATATAAGCTTTGGAACCAATCATCAAAATATTCAGCTGGATTTTGTTGGATTAAATTTGATGCAGAACAACTGGATCCAAAAGGCAAGGTTTAAATTTGTTGCCCAAGGCTTCAAACTTTGTGGCTTAAGTTTCTCAGTTCTAAGATAAATTTTCACCGCTGGCAGAACGATTGTTGATGATATCTGGATAACTTTTAATAGAAAATGCCTAAGATGAAATGCTATCACCAATTCTTAATTTACAGCTGTTTAAATTCTAACCCAGTCTCATTTCCTGCTTATTTTGTGCCCAGTACAAAATTTCTGCTTATTTTGTGCCAATCATTGACTTAAATAAGTATTAAGATATAGTTTGTACACGATAAACCTGCAATTTCACATGAAAAAAAATCAGGTTTGTCAGTCTCAATTATGCAACCTCAAACTAAAGAAACATTTAAAACACAACTAAAAACAAGCTCGCCGAATAAGAAACCTGCTTAATGTGGAGAAATCACTGCAACACAGAATTCCACATGCACATCTTGTACTTTAAAAGGCAAAATTACTCCTACATTTAACAACAAACTTAGTTCTTCAATTAATTCCACCTTTCCTAGGTGCCAATATTATTTATGTTCATAAGTTGTAAGAGCAGAATTAGGCCTTTTGACTCAACGAGTCCACTCCACCATTCAATCATAGTTGATTTATCTTTCCCTCTCAACTTCATTCTCCTGTATTCTCCCCATAACCCCTGACACCCATACTAAACAATAACCTATCAATCTCCACCTTAAAAATATCCATTGACTTTTCCTCCACAGCTTTATGTGGCAATGAATTCCACAAATTCACCACCCTCTAACAAAATAAATTCCTCCTCATCTCTTTTCTAAAGGTATGTCCTTTTATTCTGAGGATATGGCCTCTGGTCCCAGACTCTCCCACTACATCCTCTCCACATTCACTCTATCCAGGCCTTCATTATTCGGTAAGTTTCAATGAGGTCCCCCCTCGTACTTACAAACTCCAGCGGGTACAGACCCAGTGCCGTCAAATGCTCATCAATAATTCCTGGGATCATTTGCATTCTGTTATGAAAAGGCAGACGCACCATAATGATTGTGGCTTAAATAATCCATCTCTAAAATTTTTGATCCAGACATGTATGAATCCCTCAAATGTACAAGGTAGTTGGATCTTGCTTTGTACACACAGACTGTCACATTGGTTTCTGCATTTCTAAAATACATATTTGTCCTTGAAGAACTTTCCTGATGTCACAATTTCTGCTGTCAAACTTTCTATTTGACTTTAGATATCAAAAAAGAATTCGAAACTGCTCACCAGCAAAAAACATTATCATTTGTATGTAGCTGCTGCCTACTACGGTGCTCTTGTCTGCTCATGCACATTTGCACATTTTAAAATTATTAATGGGAAATGCCAGTTTTAACTCAACATGTGTTAGGAATATGATACACAATGGGGAGCAAATAGTTTATGGGAATATGTCACGAGTTTAGTCTGTAACTCATTCACGCCTGTGGCAGCTGAGTCATTAAGCCCATCATCACATTCTGCTTTATGTTCCTGTAAAATCACATTTCTCACTTGACATCCCATATATAATTAAAGGTAAAGCTCAAATTAAGTCATTATCTGTACAAGATGATGTAAAAGTTGCACTCCTCAGTTTCCTGTGCAAGTTGATGTTAATGTTGCATTCCTCTATATGGTTAGGATGACTGACTTTGTTAATATAGTTTTTATTTTAATTAATTTTTATTTCATTTTGCTATGAGTGTTGCTATGAGTGCAAGCTGTTCAACTAAGGCTTGAAGCCATGTCCAACTTGTCTTTACCTGAAAATAGACTCAAAAAGCTGGAGTACTCAGTGGGACAGGCAGCATCTCTGAGGAGAAGGAATGGGTGATGTTTCGGGTCAAGACCCTTCTTCAGTCTTTACTTGATGTTGATACATGCATTTCCTGGCAGGCCAACAATCCAAGAGTAATTAGTGCTGTTTGCTTTCCCCCCACCCTTCCCAGTCCAGAGGTGCTGATATCAATCAGGTGCTCCAAAGGAGATTGACCATTCCAATACAGTCTGGAGATAGAACATGAGGGTCAGTATGGCATGGAGTTAAAATCATGAGTGCTCTATCCTCCTACCCATTCTCTATCTGTGTACGTTGAACCATATCTATTTTGTTACCAATTCTGAGTACTATCTAATCCAAACAAGGTTGGTTTGAAATTGATAAATCCAGTTTCTGTTGCTTCTGGTAGATAGCAAGTTTATCTAATCAGTAGCTGAATCATGTTGAGGAAGGTATCACTTTAATTAGTAGTCTGTCTTGAATTAACTACACACAACCTGGCAATAATACATGTGATTGAATTAACATGAAATGTACCAATTTATGGAGCAGGGAAGCTCAACCTTTGTTCCACTTCTCAAGTGTCCAATGGTTTCAATAAAAAACATGTCTGGATACTGGATCAAGAAAGGACAGACTCGTCTTGGCTGTGAGGTCTCTGCAGAGGGTGATCCTATGACATGCATTGTTAACGCTCTTTATAAATATAGCTACACAATCTTAAAATGGTTTCTCAGCAAGGAGTTGAGGTCCCCAAGAGAAAAGGAAGATAAAATGAGTGGTTATTGTTAAGGTCACAAATAAAAACTGAAAGCATTAATTTCATTCTTAATGGCTACCATATAATTGCTAATGTTGCTGGAATAAAATAAATGACTGCTGTGTCTAGTTTTCTCCATTTAAGCATCAGACTGGCAAAGACAATCTAAAAGGCAGATTTTCTGCAGTTTGGTCAATTCATTTTTTGAATGGCAATATTTTAAATTCTTCCTAATTGTTCATTCCTTCTATTGTTTTCTTTGTTGGTTTACTTTTATTTTTAATCCATCACTGCTCCGATAGTTTTTGTTTTAACTTTCAGTATAATTTGCTATTTACTTTTCGTTGCAATTTTGTCTTCTGCCCTTTACAAAATTCCTTCCAAATCTGAGAAAGTTATCTTCAGGTCACTTCTTGATTGGGTGATTAGTAAGTGAACATTTTCACTCTTGGACTGTTCCTGCTTCATGTCATGTAGAAAGCTGGTGTATGAGAATGCTTTTATTCCTTTTTTAAACAATATGTCTGGGTGAAAGACAGAAGGCTGGATTCCTGACTGAACACTCTTGCCAAGAAGCAGAGCCGACAGAAAGTGATGGAAAGCAAGGTCTGTGGTCATCTGTTCAATTCAAAATAGTCTCTATATGTACTCTCTTCCTGAGAGTGCTTGCTGTGGATCATAATAAACTATTCCAAATTTTGTGTTTCACATATAACAAATAAAAAGAATTATGATCTTAACAATAGTATTACTTTGCATTTACTTTCTAACATAGCATAATTATATTAAATGATAATTAAGAATCAGATAAAAAGGTTGTAAAGATATTTTGACAGACTTAAAGCAAGTATATTCCATACGCAAATGAGAATCTGAACCAATAGTGCCTACATTGATGGAACAAACATGATTACTGGAGAGCTTTTTGGACATTTTGCATAATATTTTTGTTTTAAAATAGAAACCGACAATTATCCAAGCTTTGCCATGAGATAACAGTGTGCTCCCTCATATTTCTGCTTTCAGGCTCAGTTGAAGATAGTTTTACAAAGATGAACATTACAAAAAGTTTAATAATCTTACCTAGATTTCACACAACCCTTTTTCCTTTTGAATCTATTGCAACTCTTAGGTATAAAGCAAAACAATCTCATTGTAAAATATTACTGCTTTCTTTTTGACAATTAGAGACATATCTGTATGGCTCATCAGTCACCTCCTTTCAAAACACACAGGCACTTTGATCAATGGCCAACAATGATTTTCTGTGTGTGGTAAAGTGTTCTGAAGAAAGAGATAAAAATCACATTTTTTCCATTAGGAACTAGAAAGATGATTTGGTTGATTTACCAACAAATACAAATTGGGTGAAAAGTGATATCTGAACCAAGGTAGAAACCATGCTGACCCTTTTATCTTCTGAATAACTGCGCAAAGCCAGGTTTACTGGCATGTTACAAACTTTAAGCAGCTTTTATGGAGTGATCAAGAGCACATACCTTAACCATAAAGACAATGTGCAAGTCCCTCATTGTACTCAAACACCTACCAATGTTGAAAAATTATCTGCAATAGACCATAAAACAGGACCTAGAGCTCTTAACAGTCAGATGTGGGAGTACAACTTCAATTAAAGTTTTCTATCTCTGTGGTAGGCACAAAGATTACCCACAAAACTATAAAAACACCTTAAACAAAATATCATGATATATAAATACTGTGACCTAGTTGATCAAACTGTTACAAAACTCTACATTGTTAATCTTTTGCATTTAAGATTAGAAGGTGAAAAATTTGGAAAAAGTAAAAAATACATTAAAAAAGCTATTTATAGGTCCACAACCGATTTTCAGGCATACTTGATTCCAGAGCCTTTCTGGGATTATCCGTTTTGTCACAACAACAGAGGTAACAGCATCCAAGAGGAGTCCAACGCTACCGGAAAGGTACACCTAGGCAGCCAAGGGGCGGGATATTGGCCCGTAAAGTTGGCCTTTGGTAGTCTTAGTTTTAGTTCAGTTTAGTTTAGAGATACAGCATGGAAACAGGCCCTTCAGCCCACCGAGTCCGCATCAACTAGCCAACGCATGGGGGTCATGCGAAGAACGTACAAATTCCGTACGGACAGCACCCGTAGTCGTAATCAAACCTGCGTCTCTGGCACTGCAAGTGCTGTAAGGCAACAACTCTACTGCTGTACCACCCTGCCGCCAGCTATGGGAAGGGATCTGCCGACTCCAGGCCAGAATTCCAGAGCCCCAGCCTCCTCACCCGACCTAGGCGCCACATTGGGTGGATTTCAAGTGCGCTCTCTTAATTTTGTCTGGATTAGTTTTGTTTAGTTTATTGTCACATGTAGCAAGGTACAGTAAAAAGCTTTTGTAGCGTGCTAACCAGTCAGCGGGAAAACATTCATGGCTACAATCGAGCCATTCATGGTGTACAGATACATGATAAGGGAATAACAATTAGTGCAAGATAAAGCCAGTAAAGTCCAATCAAAGATAGTCCGAGGATTATAGGAGGTGCTGGACCGCCAGTTGCTAGAAAATTGGTG
Organism: Rhinoraja longicauda; assembly: GCF_053455715.1. Lineage (NCBI taxonomy): Eukaryota > Metazoa > Chordata > Chondrichthyes > Rajiformes > Arhynchobatidae > Rhinoraja > Rhinoraja longicauda. The sequence continues at coordinate 45,921,852 of NC_135959.1, read as the reverse complement.
GTGGACCTCTGCTGTGATCTAGTTGTTCAAACTGTTGGTTAAACTAATAATGGCTGAAGTATTCTTCTACAAAACAATTAGTGATCTGAAGGGGCAGAAACATACCTATAAAATTCTTTGTACTGGAGCTTAAGATCTCCTTCTTTCCCAAAGAAGTGCACCAACAATGTTGTGTTCATTTCTTTGTTAACTTCCTAGAGCAAAGACAGAAACAGATTAGTCAGCCTGAATCCAGTGCTCCCAAAAGTGCTCAATGGTCAACACTCAGAACAATCAAAATGGAACATTTTGAAAGTAACTCCAATCCATTTCACAGTCAGATATACATAGCAAAACTCCATTAATCTGGCACACTCAATAGTTTGATGCTGCTGGATGGGTAGATATTCTGAACTTTAGGACATAATTGCATTAATACTTTAATATTTTTCATACAGTTTTGATGCAGATGTTACATCGTCAAATCACAAATCTTCCAGTGAGCACAGTAACTTTCAAAGGAGTGTGAGAAACGGAAACAGCGAGTGCAGTTACAATATGAAGGAAGAAACTGTAGATGCTGGGTTTATACCGAAGATAGACACAAAATGCTGGAGTAAATCAGTGGGTCAGACAACATCTCAGGAGAAAAGGAACAGGTGACGTTTATGGGTCGGAACCGAAATGGTGTGAAGGGTTCCGGACTGAAACGTCACCTATTCCCTTTCTCAGGAGATGCTGCCTGACCCGCCAAGTTACTCGAGTATTTTGTGTCTATCATAGTGCAGCTACAATGATTTTCATTGCCAGGTGATTTTCCTGGGAAGGCAGGAATCGGAGCCCCCGTGAATGGAAGAAGCAGTTAGAAACAAATCGGAATCAGCATATGGTGAGCAAGTCACAGATCCAACTCGCCTAACACTTGCCAGGCTTTGCCCATCCCCACCTCTCTATTTCAGCTACCTCTCCCCTGCCACAATCAGCATGAAGAAAGGTCCCAACCCGAAACATTGTCTGACCCACTGAGTTTCTCCAGCACTTTGTGTTTTGCCCAAGATTGCCAAATAGTGGCATAGCAGATTATCAGGTTTACTGTATTTTAATTTTTAAACAAGAACTCCATTTAAAACATTGTTGCCAATGCAAAGTCCAAGTGTAGTATTTCAGTCAAATATTGAATGACATTTGCTATCATAAATTATCACATGGATTATATCAGGTCAAATTATTTACTAGTATTCAACTATATCCTTGCAACCATCAAAGCACAAACTGTGCAAAATGATTCTATATGTAAACAGGCTGTTAATAGTCCACAGTGGTTATCAGATCCACTAAATTTTTGATGAGTAAAAGTAAAGAAAAACTCAACCTGTAGCCACAAAAGTAAATTGATTAAAAGTCATTAAATTGTCCTTTTAACTTTCTGTATCTCTCGCCACAACAGATTAATGTGAAAAATATTTGTGAAAAAGGTCAGCCAATAAAAAAATAATTGACAATTTGTTATGTATAAACAAGTAGTATTTATATTTTCTGTGAAACATTCCACATAGCTTGGGATGTTGCACAGCAGTACTCACGATCTTCCTGAATGTTCTTGCCTATATGTTTCATCAAAGTCCCTCAACATTATAAAAACAAAAACTCAATAAAAGAAATATACATAAATGCAATATTATTTATTTTTAAACATTTTCAAACTACAGATTACATTCAAAATGACAGCCTGGATCTTGCTGGTAAATATCAGCGGTTTTGTGCAAGTGTTGCCAAACGCTGAAGTTTTGAACTATAAAACAGTGAAATCACAAATCTGTCAGTTCCCTGGACTGCTCAAGTCCATCTTGCATTTATGTTGGCAAAATTGTCTCTCTGATCTGATCCAGATTAGATTTCGCTGGGTTTCTGAATATTATGTCAATGGAAAGGTAAGTTGAATTATTTATGTCCTTTAGGTATTTTTTTGTTGATTACAAAAAGTGACTTTTTAATATGTTTTCATCATTTAAAAAAATGTTTTTAATAACTTTCAATTATTTACTTCTGAATGTCAGAGACATTTAAGAACCATTAAAAGACAAAGGTGTTTTTGGGTGTGGGTCTCTCTGGTACAATGTCATATTCTACCCAGGCCATTCCACCGGAGTCAAGGTCGCCTCAGGCCAACTGCAGGCCAAGGGCTCTGCACTTACACTTGACACTCCAGGACAAGTGGAGACCAGAGCGGCTGAATCTAGGTGTCAAGATCTGACTTGTTGTGAATGTACACTTTGCTGCCCAAACATTTCACTTCTTACTGCCATGATTTCTGTTCTTTTTATTCTGTTCACACCTAATATATTTTAGAATCCTAACAATGGCAGTTCCCCATGTAAAAAATCCCAGTCACCCCATAAATACAGTGGTGTCATAGGTCCTACAAATCTGCTTCTCATCTCTGGAAATACTATAAAAGATCTATTATTATTTAGAAAATGCTTGATTCTGCGCTAATATATAATTATTTATTTACAATAACCGTGATTTGAGACACATCAGATAGACAAGGCTCCTAAAATGCTCCATACGACATGAAAATGTATTCAGAAAGATGCATGAATGTACATATTCACACGCACACACACACGTGTGTGTGAGTTCATGTTCTTGATTCAGACCTCTCTGGTCACAGACCAGTGTTCATCAATATGATCCATATTAGGTGCCCATAGTTATCTATGCCTGTGAGGTAAAACAGTAAAATAATCAGACTGCAGTGATCTATTAATCTGTTGGGAATGGGAACAAATTTGGAGCTTTGTTGTATCAGGTTTTCATGGTAACAGGGAAGTGTTTCAGTGATTCTTTGAAATGTTGCCTAATTCATTACAAAACATTCCTATGCAATTATGAATGACATCTGTGTTTACCACATAACACGATGCAAATGTGTCCAGTTAGATTGAAAACACTATCTCCACTGTTTATTCTTTGCCTGCATAGCATGTCTAGTCTTATAAACCACGACAGAGGATTTTGAGGCCCCTTACCAAGCTAGTGCTTTCCACTTATAATTCTTAAATCAAATAGCAACTGACGGATCACCCAGCAATATTTTGTTAGAACAAATGTTGGTTCCATTGCTAGATTTATATTTTGACCATTTAAAAAACACAGATGATAGTCACAGATCAAAGTATTTTTTAATATACCTCAGATGCAAATATTAATATAATTCCTAAATATTTGAAAATATATTATAATTATGAAAAGTAGAATCAAATCATTCTGGCAGATCACAAAAGTTCTATTTTCAGAAACATTCCGTGTAATTTAAAATAATAAGCTTTAATCTTGGAAGAGTGTGGAAATATTGAAGATTACAGTAGCTTAATTGACTGATTATTTGCAACAGGCTAGGTCATTTTATAAATCTCCAAAAGGCATCACACCTACTTGTGCTTCCTCACACCAGAAGCTCTGATCTGAGAATGGTTAAAAAACAATAACAAATTAATCCTAGGAAAGTTGGGGTCGATCAGGCGAATGGACCTAGAATATTAACTCTGTTTCTCTGAGTGACCAAGTGAAAACATCCAAAATTTTCAAATTTTCTCTGCTGCAATTAACTTATTCTCTGCTGCAACCACCCCATGAATAACTAGATAGAGATCCCGAGCTACCATCCACCTCATCGGAAACCCTCGGATTATCTTCAATCGGACTTTATCTTGCACTAAACTTTATTCCCGTTATCATGTACCTGTCGATTGTGATCATGTACAGTAAAAAGCTTTTCACTGTACGTCGGTACACGTGACAATAAACTAATAAACTAAATTAAACTAACGTAATTTATTGCCAGTGACCAAAGCACTCACTGCCTAGCCGCATAACTAATAAAAATAAAGGAAATCATGAAACATTGTCCTGTTTTATCCAAATTTACACACAAAATATAACATACAACGCTAAACAGGCAATATATTACAAAAACAATTGTTACTAAGGGACAATTTGGTCTTCCATAGGGGCCATAGATTCTACTCCTAAGAATAAGGGGTAGGCCATTTAGAACGGAGATGAGGAAGAACTTTTTCAGTCAGAGGGTGGTGAAGGTGTGGAATTCTCTGCCTCAGAAGGCAGTGGAGGCCAGTTCGTTGGATGCTTTCAAGAGAGAGCTGGATAGAGCTCTTAAGGATAGCGGAGTGAGGGGGTATGGGGAGAAGGCAGGAACGGGGTACTGATTGAGAGTGATCAGCCATGATCGCATTGAATGGCGGTGCTGGCTCGAAGGGCTGAATGGCCTACTCCTGCACCTATTGTCTATTGTCTATTGTCTACTCGTAAACGGTGAGAATCTACCTGCAAAAGGATGATAGCTAATTACTTGAAATAGAGAGTGGAACAATAGAAAAAAACCTTTCTAAGACTGGAAATAGAAAACATTCACTTAGTTTTTCATGAATCAGAGAAAACGATTCTGTTACAGCAACATTGTTATTGTCCATGACAATAATGTCTGTCACAGGTTGCTTAAATGTTTCTGTTTCAAACATGGGATCATATACCAGAACCTCACAAAGACAAACTCAATTCCTTCAGTTTAGTTTAGTTTAGTTTTGTTTATTGTCACGGTGTACCAAGGTACAGCGAAAAGCTTTTGTTGCGTGCTAACCAGTTAGTGGAAAGACAATACATGATTACAATCGAGCCATCTACAGTGTTCAGACACATGATGAAGGGAATAATTTGAATAAGATAAAGTCCTGTAAAGTCCCATCAAAGTTAGTCCAAGGGTTAAAATACTAGGTGACTCTATCTATCTACTCAACATGTCCCATTGAAAATTTAAAAGTGCATCTCAAGGGTTAGATTGACTTAAAAAAAGCTTGATTTGAGAACATGATTAAATAAAATTCAAATTATGTATTTGGAATTGAAACTCCAGCAAGTGAGTGTTTTTCCACTAACGCATTGACTCCATCAATAAATTTCAGGATTGGCCAAGCTAGATCAGAGCTCTCCCTGGCAATTTCTTTAACATCTTTATTATTCAAATTCCTGGACCATTATCAAAAGACAATTTATGATTTTACTTTATGTGTTTATGTTATGACTGTAACACTCTGTTATAGCGATTTTAAATAAAGATCAAACCAAGTCAGTAATAAACTGCAGTGAATGTCAAACAACTTCAAACCACCCAGAATTTAATGCTGGATGAGTGGCCTTCAGTAAAATAAATGCAGGGAAAATGATGTGTGATTAACCCATGCCTATTAGAAGGAGTTGATGTTGCCTCACCATTGTCTTGAATTCAGTGACCACACAATGATAACTGCAGGGTTTATTTCTCTTGAGTATGACCCCAATGTCCAATTTTTCATCTGCCGTCCAACACAGCCAGCTAGTCGATCAAAACAGCCCACTCTTCTTAAAGGGGAGCTTCAGTATGGGCTTTGAAATAAGGTGGAGACCAATACACAGGTCTTGGAAGTCATGGATGAACTTCATGAGAGTAATGTGGAAGTCCCAAAAGCCGTTGATGGTGTACAATTCATAACACATTAAAACAAGCTGCCAGTTAGTATCTGTTGTTTAACACATTCATTTTCCCTACCTTTGAACTCCGCTCCATGCAGTTTCAGACGATAGCTAGTATCGACCATTTAACATACTCACTGTTAATTTAATTATACCTCCAATATACACAGACTTGCCATTTGTTGCCACTACCTTTGAATTCTACTGCATGCAAAGTTCAGAGGACGCCAGCTAGTATCAATTGTCAATGTATTCATTGTCTTTACCTTGACACATGTGGCACTCAGAAGCCACCAGCTGGTATCTGTTATTAAACACATTTACTTCCTTATCTGTGTACCCCGTTACGCCAAGACCCAAAAATTCACGATCCAGTGTCAAATTATTAAGTATGCTTTACCTTTGTACCCTGTTGCATGCGGAACCGAGAAGTCAAGACCTTTGTACAATGTAAGAGTAAAGCACAATTCCTGTAATTAACATATCAATCTGTCTCATATCTGTACTTCCTCAGTTATCTTTTTTGGTGTATAGATGTCCTGTTGTACCGACTTAACTTTGGAGTTGTGATCACAGCCTTTGACTGAGACACTTCTCCCCTTGTGCAAATAAAACTCACTGCTGATGGTTAATCTTACAGTTCCTTGAGTCTTATTAGAGGGTCGACTTCATCAGTAGGCACCCTGATTTTCATTGTGCCGAGATAGCTTGATAGATGGAGGGAGGAAAGGATGTGTGGAGGGAGGGAGGGATGTGTGGAGGCAGGGAGGGGATGTGTGGAGGGAGGGAGGGAGGGATGTGTGGAAAGAGGGAGGGGATGTGTGGAGGGAGGGGATGTGTGGAGAGAGGGAAGCCCTCTCGATATAACTAAATTGACAATGGAAACAGACAATAGTCAAGGTCAATATGTGGAATCACTTCCCACGGAAGCAAATTTTTAGTTTAGTTTAGTGATACAGTGGTAACTGGCCCTTTGGCCCACTGAGTCCGTGTCTTCCAGCGACCCCCATACCCTAGCACTATCCTATACGCTAGGGACAATTTACAATTTTTACCAAAGCCAATTAATATACAAACCTGTACGTCTTTGAAGGAAACTAGAGCACCTGGAAAAACCCACACGGTCAATAGACAACATGCAATAGATGTAGGAGTAGGCCATTCAGCCCTTCGAGCCAGCACCGCGATTCACTGTGATCAAGGCTGATCATCCATAATCAGTACCCTGTTCCTGCCTTCACCCCATATCCCTTGACTATCTTTAAGAGCTCTATCTAACTCTCTCTTGAAAGCATCCAGAGAATCGGCCTCCACTGCCTTCTGAGGCAAAGAATTCCACAGATTCACAACTCTCTGGGTGAAAAAGTTTTTTCTCATCTCCGTTCTACATGGCCTACCCCTTATTCTTAAACTGGGACGCCTGGGTCTGCACTCCACCATCATCGGGAATGTTTTGGGAATCTAGCGTGTCCAATCCCTTAATAATCTTATATGTTTCAACAAATTCCCCTCTCATCCTTCCAAATTCCAGTGTGTACAAGCCCAGTCGCTCCATTCTTTCAACACGACAGTCCAGCCATCCCGGAAATTAACCTCGTGAACCTATGCTGCACTCCCTCAATAGCAACAATGTCCTTCCTCAAATTTGGAGACCATAACTGCACACAATACTCCTGGTACGGTCTCACCAGGGCCCTGTACAACTGCAGAAGGACCTCTTTGCTCCTATACTCAACTCCTCTTGTTATGAAGGCCAACATGCCATTAGCTTTCTTCACTGCCTGCTGTACCTGCATGCTTACTTTCAATGACTGATGTACAAGGACACCCAGTTCTCATTGTACTTCCCCTTTTCCTAATTTTACACCATTTAGATAATAATCTGCTTTCCTGTTCTTGCCACTAAAGTGGATAACCTCACATTTATCCACATTAAACTGCATCTGCCCACTCACCCAACCTGTCCAAGTCACCCTGCATCCTCATAGCATCCTCCTCACAGATCACACTGCCACCCAGCTTTGTGTCATCTGCAAATTTTCTAATGTTACTTTTAATCCCTTCATCTAAATCATTAATGTATATTGTAAATAGCTGCGGTCCCAGCACTGAGCCTTGCGGTACCCCACTAGTCACTGCCTGCCATTCTGAAAGGGACCTGTTAATCCCTACTCTTTGTTTCCTGTCTTCCAACCAATTTTCTATCCATGTCAGTACCTCACCCCCAATACCATGTGTTCTAATTCTGCCCACTAATCTCCTATGTGGGGCCTTATCAGAGGCTTTCTGAAAGTTCAGGTACACAACATCCACTGGCTCTCCTTTGTCCATTTTTCTAGTTACATCCTCAAAAAATTCCAGAAGATTAGTCAAGCATGATTTCCGCTTCGTAAATACATGCTGACTCGGACCGATCCTGTTACTGCTATCCAAATGTGCCGTTATTTCATCTTTTATAATTGACTCCAGCAACTTCCCCACCACCGATGTCAAGCTAACTGGTCTATAATTCTGTTTTCTCTCTCCCTCCTTTCTTAAAAAGTGGGATAACATTCACTACCCTCCAATCCACAGGAACTGATCCTGAAACTATAGAACATGGGAAAATGATCACCAATGTGTCCACGATTTCTAGAGCCACCTCCTTAAGTACCCTGGGATGCAGACCATCAGGCCCTGGGGATTTATCAGCCTTCAGTCCCATCAGTCTATCCAACACCATTTCCTGCCTAATGTGAATTTCCTTCAGTTCCTCCGTCACCCTAGGTCCTCTGGCCATTAGTACATCTGGGAGATTGTTTGTGTCTTCCTTAGTGAAGACAGATCCAAAATACCTGTTCAACTCGTCTGCCATTTCCTTGTTCCCCAAAATAAATTCACCTGTTTCTGTCTTCGAGGGACCCACATTTGTCTTAACTATTTTTTTCCTCTTCACATACCTAAAGAAGCTTTTACTCTCCTCCTTTATATTCTTGGCTAGCTTACCTTCGTACCTCATCTTTTCTCCCCGTATTGCCTTTTCAGTTATCTACTGTTGCTCTTTAAAAGTTGCCCAATCCTCTGGCTACCTGCTCATCTTTGCTATGTTATACCTCTTCTCTTTTATTTTTATACTGTCCTTGACTTCCCTTGTCAGCCACGGTCGCTTCTTATTCCCCTGGGAATCTTTCTTCCTCTTTGGGATGAACTGATCCTGCACCTTCTGTATTATTCCCAGAAATACCTGCCATGTCCACGCGGAGAACATACAAAATCCATACAAACAGCACCCAAAGTCAGGATCGAACCTGGGTCTCTGGCGCTGTAAGACAGCCACTCTACCGCTGCAACACTGTACCGCCCAAATGTAGTCCTGAAGTTCTATGATCTTGCACCAATTTCTGGTCAAGGCAGCACACTGCTTTAGCTCTCCTGCCAAGGTTTTGTCCATCGATCAGGACTCTGACTTAACATTTATATGCCCCATCATACCACCACATTTTCTACTATTAAAATTTCACATTACATATACCAAGGATAGACAAAAAGTGCTGGAGTAATTCAATGGTTCAGGCAGCATCTCTGGAGATCATGGATAGGTAACGTTTCCGGGTTGGGACCTATTTCATATATCGTCAGCTGCTCATCCATGACTGACGCATCACCCGAGCACATTGTGCAAAACTCAATAACATACATTCTTCAATCTAGACCAACACTAGAGGGCATAACTATAAGGTGAGAGGGGGAAAGTTTAATGGAGATGTGCGGGGCAAGTTTTTTACATAGAGTGATGGGGGCCTGGAACGCATTGCCAGGGGTATTGGTGGAGGCAGAATGGTGTTTAAGAGGCTTTTGGATAAGCACACAGAAGTGCCGGGGAATGGACTTCCATGGTTTGGATAATAAAATGCCCGACGCATTTGCAAGACTGGAAAGCAGCATAAAATGTCAAGGATCACGGGGAGACCTGCTCTATTCTTGCTTGGGGTTCGGGCAGAGCAACGAGCCTGGCTTCTCCTGCAAAGAAGTAATGTGCAACCCAATTTTAAGACCTGCAGACCAATCTACCGTGTAGCATCTCTACTTCCATTACAGCACCACCAGAAACCTTTGAACATGTAAATGCTCCAGTAGAACAGAAGACATCTACCTGGGACTAATGCTTTTACTGCAGCATTCATGCTGTTGATACCAATATAGAAAAGGCCCCACATGGTGTCTCACTACTCCGGTAATTTATGATTACTGAGATATCACCTTGGAGACAGGTCCTTATCACCACAAGGCTTGGATAGGCTTTCTTCTCCAAGCTTCTGCAATCTCTAAAGATGCTCAAGATGGTCTCCAATGGCTTCCTCAAGCTTTTTTTCACTGAAAGCAGCTTGCCACCATCCATACTGGAACTATTGGGTTGCAACGCGCTAAGGGAACCATAAGGTTGATTAGATGACATTTTAGTTTTAAGGTCCTTCGGCCCACTCAGTCTGCTCCAGCCAGCGATCCCCATACACTGCACTATCCTACACACTACGGATAATTTACAATTTCTTTTACTGAAGCCAAATTAACCTACAAACCTGTAAGTCTTTGGAGTTTGGGAAAACCCATGTGGTCACAGGGAGAAAGTACAAATTCTGTACAGACAGCATCCATAGTCAGGATAGAACCTGGGTCTCTGGCTCTGTGAGACAGCAAGTCTACCGCTGCACCACCATGCTGCCATATTTGCATGGCCTTGAAAAGGTTGGTGTATATTCAATGGTTTGTAATGCTTAATATAGAAACAAGGAACTGCAGATGCTGGTTTACACAAAAGGACACAAAGTGCTAGGAGAACTCAGCGGGTCGGGCAGCATCTCTGGAGAACATGGATAGGTGATGTTTTGGTTTGGGATGCTTATTTGGTCTTGGGTTTTATTGCTGACTAGACGGGCGTGGACTGGTTGGCTCCAAATCTCTCCTGCGGGCCTGACAACCCACCGTGCAAACCCCCCCACTCACCCCTCCCTCAACCCCACTTCCTCCCTTCATCCCCCTTGTCCCCCCCTCTCCATCCCCGCTCAACCCCCTTAGCCTCCCCTTCCCCTCCCTCCCACACCCACTCCATCCCCCTTAACCCCCCTTTCCCTCCCCCCCCACTCATCCACTCCATCCCCCCTTAACTACCCTTATCCCCCCATCCTCCCCTCACCCACTCCATCCTCCCTCAACCCCCCATTATCCCCCTCCCCCCCACTCCATCCCCCCTTATCCCCCCCTCCAACCCCCCTTATGCCCCTTTCCTCCCCCCCCCCCCCTGGTCACTTGCACCATCGCAAAGTCGGAATATCGTAAGTCGAAGCATGGCAAGTCGGGGCGCTTCTGTATTAGATCACGTGGCCGTAAGCGAGTTGCGGCTCAGTGCCGTTTGCACCATCGCAAAGTCAAAATATCGTTTAGATCAACGGGCCCCAACTGTGCACGCGCGGACGTTCTCCCATTGTGACATCGAAAACACAGCTCGGCGGTGATGGCCATCTTGTGGGGCACGCCGGGACAGGCGCCGATCCACCCATTGGAGGTTGGGAGGGGCATTGTGTCCCCCCCCCCCCTCATTGGCTGCCACTCCCACCACTCGGGCGGGTCCCATTGTGACGTCGAACGCGGCTGATGGCCAGGGTCATGAAAAAGTGAAAATGTCAATAACTTAAAAAATATAACACTAATTTGAATGAAACTTTGCTAACACACAACCCAGGACAATGGTGAGTAAGGTGGGCCTAAAATTGTTGCGCTATCGTGTACTGTTTTGGCTATATTTTGGGAGAAAACGGTCAAATATAGATACAAACAAGATGAGAGTTTTAGTACTATATATAGATAGATAGATGTGTTCAAATTTATGTGCATCTGGTAGAGCTGCTGCCTCACAGCTCAATGCTGACCTCTGTAAGGAGTTTGTATATTCTCCCCGTAAAATGGTGCTTCGTTTTCCTTCCACATCCCAAAGACGTGCATGTCAGTAGGTTCATTGACCTTTGTAAATTCTAGCTAATGTATAGGCCAGTGGTAGCACCTGGGGAGAATTGATAATAATGGGCGACCAAGATAGGATTAGTGTATAAGATTGTTTTGTTGTGGACTCAGTGGGTCAAAGGGCTTGTTTCCATTGTGTTTCTATCACTCCCTGAAACTGAGATGAAGAGAACACATGATCGCAACTCCAAGGGAACAGGAATTGTGTTGACTAAACGTACATGTACATTTTACTACTTTTTCTGTCCTATTCAATAGTCCAGCTCAACTTTCCTCTATTTTCAATATTCTGGATCCACTTAAAGAATTCCTCATCATTTATGACCAATAATATATTTTGTTTCTTTTTGCCCACGCGGTCACATGAGGAACGTACAAGCACCCGTAGTCAGGATCAAACCCGGGTCTTTAGGGTTGTAAGGAGGCAACTCTACTGCTATGCCTCCGTGCCGCAGTTTGTTTTGGTGATTTTCCTGAGAACACAAATTTCCCTTGCTTTCTCCTTAATTTGGTTAAATAACTGTGGCTGGGAAATTGGTATTGGTCTTTGAAGTTACAGTCCTGAACTGCCTACATAAGCAGTGTAAACTTATTCTAGGCATGACTGCCACTGACTTTGTGCTTTCTGCAACTGATCAATGCCTACCTATGGCAAATGACCGAAACTGGGATACGAGATTTGAGAATGAGATGTTCAATTAGAAAATTCATTTTATGTACAGCATTCACAATTCAACTTACTTTTCAACACTATTATCTTCATCTATAAAGAAGCACAATGACAAGTAGCACCAACTTGTTTGTGAAACTTCTTTTTATCTAAATCTACCTAAGGTGTATTGCTGGCAACAATTGGTTTCTCCCCGATTAACTCAATGTATTGTATGCCCGCTTTGAACAGCAGGTCAGTAGAGGAACATCACCCGCCCCGGCAGTCTTGAGTCCACCTGAACCAATGATTACAGTGGTAGATGCAAGATTGGCCTTCCTGAGAATGAATCCGTAGAAAGCAGTTGGCAGAGGTATCCACAGTCATCTTTAACCTCTCACTACTCCTTTCTGAGGTCTAAACCTGCTTTAAGATGACCACTATCATCCTGGTACCGTACCAAAGAAAAGTGCTTTAATGATGACGGGCCAGTGCCTCTGTCATCCGCCATCGTGAAATGCTTTGAGAGACTGGTGATGGCATACGTTAACTCCAGCCACCCAGCCAGCCTTGATCCACTGCAGTTTGTTTACCATCGCAACAGGTCCACACCAGACACCATCTCCCTGGCCCTAAACCCATCCCTGGAACACCTGGACAACAAGGACTCCTAATTTAGACTCCTATTTATTGATTAGCGCTCCACCTACAACACCATAATGCAAACTTATCTCCAAACTCCTGGACCTAAGAATCAGCACGTCCCTCAACCACTGGATCCTTGACTTTCTGACCCACAGCCCACAATCAGTGAGGGTAGGTGACGAACACCTCCTCCACAATAATTCTCAACACCCATGCCCTGCAAGGAGAGTTCTCAGTCACTCTACTCTCTAAACATTCACAACTGTATGGCCACATTTGGCTTTAATTTCATCTACAAGTTTGCAAATGGCACCACTGTGGTGGGTCAGATCACAAACAATGACGAGATGGAGTGCACAAAGGAGATAGAGGTCATAGCAACATGGTATCAGGACAATAACCTCACCTTTAATGTCAACAAGACAAAAAAGCTAGTTATCGACTTCAGGAACATGCCACAATCAGCATCAATGGTGCCAAAGTGGAAATGATTGAGATCTTCAAGTTCCTTGGCGTTAATATTACCAATGATCTGTTGTGGATCAACCACATTAAAGTGACAGCCAAGAAATCACTACTTCCTGAGGAGACTGAGGAAATGTGGCATGTTACCAATGACTTCTACTGATGCACCATAGTTTTGGAACAGCTGTGACCAAGACCGTAAGAAATTGCAGAGAGTTGTAGATGTAGCCCAGTCTATCACACAGACCAAATTTCCCACCATTGACTCCATCAACATCTCATGCTGCCTCGGAAAAGCAGCCCACATAATCAAAAAACTTGTCCCACTCCAAACATTCCTTCTTTTCCCTGCTCGCAGAAGGTACAAAAGCTCGAAAACACGCACAACCAGTATCAGGAACAGCTTCTTGCCCACTGTTTTCAGGCTTCTGAACAGTCTTTCCATCAGCTAGGGTACAGTCCGATTGACCTCTAACCCATTGCGGGCATTGAACTTTGTCTCTGGAACTGATGCGCGACAATGCTGAGAACTATATTCTGCACTCTGTATCTTCCCCTTTGCTCTATCTACTATACTTGAGTTTGACTTGATTGCATTCACGCAATCTGATTCATGCTATCCGATCTGAATAGCGAGCAAAACAAAGCTTTTTGTTGTACCTCAGCACATGTGACAATAATAAATTTATCTCACCTCTCTGTATCTTGCCTCAACAATAACATTTTCCAGTTTATGGCAATGTTCTCTTAATCTGATTTGTACTCTTTCTTTCCTGCAACGTTTGGATAAAACTCTACTCGGTTCTCAAGCTGTGACCTAAGTGTTGTACACAGTTCTGGCACAACCTCCCATTTCTTCTATTCAATACCCTGGCAGAAAAAAAAAGCAAATTGGAGATCTTTTCAAACCATCTTATTGATCTGTCCTGCAATATTTTGGGATCTGTGGATATCCAAGGTCTCTGTGCTCCACACCTCTCCATATCCTCACATTTATATCTATTCCCTTGCCACATTGCTCTTTCCCAAATGCATTTTCTCAACCAACTGCAGACTGAATTGCATTTGTAAATTTTCTGCTCAAGTTATCAGTCCATCTGCATAGTCTAATCAATTATTCAATCCCTTCTGTTATCAGGCTTCTGAACGGCTAAGAGCTAAGATACTGTTTGATTCATCTCTACCCCATTGAGGACATTGGAATTTGTCTATGAAGCTGATGCACTACAATGCTGAGAACTATGTTCTGCACTTCTATTTGTTCTTCCTTTTGAATTTGAATTTGAACTGTCTGTATCTATGTATGGTATATCTGATCTGTTTGGATAGAATGCAAATCAAAGCTTTTCACTGCAGCTCGGTACATGTGATAACAATAAACCTAAACCTAAAACAAAAAAAGAACCATTGGTAGAACTTAGCAGACCAAGCAGCATTTGTGGAGGCTAAAGGTATACGTTAGCATTTTGAGTATTTGAAATAAATCGAGTGATCACCTGAATGTATTACTCCTCAGTTAATAGAAACAGTTTAAACCTCTTCACAAATATTGCTTCCAATGGCTTTGCTGGAACATGAAATATTGGCCCACGTAATATTATAATACTTAAAACCATTACAAAATTAATAGTATTAACAATTGTCGTAACACTGATTATATAACACCGATTTCAATGAAACCTTTTCCATTAGCACCAAAGGGACGACGGTGAGGAAGGTGGGCCTAAAATTGTCACGCTATCGTGTACCGTTTTGGCTGTAGTTCAGGAACAAACAAACGAGAGTTTTAGTATATAGATGAGTACCATGATCTATAACAAGATGCACAACATATGAAATTTAAAAAAAAATAATAATTCATTGACTAAGTCTCATGCCTTCCAACAAAGAAACATCACACACTTGATTGCTATTCCAATATTTGAAGCTGCTGGTTTTGTGTCAACCACAAAGCTGACACAAAACCAAAACTGTATATTGTATTGTTTTAGCCAGTAAGAGTAATCTTTACCACAAGATGAATCCATTTCCTTCAGCAATTTGTTAAAGTGGATTAAAAAAAATTAAAGTTAATATTTTAAAAGCCATGAAGGAAAATCAACGCTATCTCTGGTAACAAATAAAATAATTCAGCAGATTATCAAAATTTGATATTAATTTTGATCCAGATATTGCAGGAGTAAGAATAGTAGAACCACTGGTGTCAACTGGTAGTATTATTTTTGAGATGCATGTTCAGATATGAAAAATGACATTTTCTGTCAGCGCAAAAAAAAACTGCTGGAGGAGCTCAGTGGGCTAAGCAGCAAAGGAACGGTTGATGTTTTAGGTTAAAACCATGCAACAAGAAACCCTGCAGTCAATGATTTGGTGATTGATTCACTGCAAACTTGCAGATTTTCTTCCATGTTGAACTCAATACAGGTCAACAAGAGAGCTTGATCGTGAACTATTGAACTAAGTTTGAAGAAGGATCTCGACCGAAAACGTTATCTATCCATACCCTCCAGAGATGTTTTGTTTACTTTAGTTTAATTTATTTTCACCTGTACCGAGGTACAGTGAAAAGCTTTTTGTTGCATGCTTTCCAGTCAGTGGAAAGAGTATACATGATTATAATCGAGCCGTTCATAATGTACAGATACAGGATGAAGGGGATAACATACAGTGCAAGTCCAGTAAAGTCCGATTAAAGGTAGTCCAAAGGTCTCTAGTGAGGTAGATGGTAGCTCAGGATCGCTCTCTAGGTGTTGATAGGATGTTTCAGTTGCTTGATGACAGCTGGAAAGAAACTGTCCCTGAATCTGGAGCTGTGCATTTTCACATCTTGCCTGATGGGAGAGGGGAGCAGAGGGAGTGACCGGGGTGAGACTCGTCCTTGATTATGTTGGTGGCCTTGCCGAGGCAGCGTGAAGTGTAGATGGAGTTAAAGGAAGGGAGGTTGGTTTGTGTGGTCTGGGCTGTGTCCACAATTCTCTGCAATTCACACTGCCTGGTGTGCTGAGTTACTCCAGCACTTTGTGTCTTTTTTTGTAGACCTGCATCTGCAGTTCCTTGTTTCTCCGCAAACTAATTGCTCATTACTGAACTAGGAAACTCACCCAAAGATCCCGTGTCAGTTTAAAGAGATGCAAGGGACTTTTCTCTGTTAATTTTAATCAAAGGGAGCAGCTGTGTGAGACTCTAGCAATAATCTCTTCTTTACAAGGTTTCTTTTAAAATCTTTTTAATGGATAATTAATTTAGATATTTTAATGTGTTTAAATGTGTAGATTATTAGAAACATATTCTGAAGTTAGCATTTTCTGAGCATTTTTAAGAAGTTAAACTGCATTAACAGCTGCTGGTAAGACTGGAGTGTGCCTTTACTCCTGATTGTGTGGACTGGCTGCATTTTGCCAGTCTGATGTTCTTCTCCACTTGTAGGTGAGAACAACACGCAAGGGCTCCCTGTGGAGAGATCTCCCGGCATTCTCTCTGGATTGATCCCAGGAGGATAGCTGAAGATGTGCGTCTCTGTTTCTGCCAAGGTTGACAATGAAGTTGCTGGCTCAACACTGACTTCACAATCTGATTTGTTACACTGGACATCGGGGGGGGGGGGGGGGGGGGGGGGGGGGAAAGATTTAATAGGAACCTGAGGGGATAACTTTTTTACACAAAGGGTGGTAGGTGTATGGAACGAGCTGCCGGAGGAGGTGGTTGAAGCAGGTATTATTGCAACGTTTAAGAAACATTTAGACAGGCACAAGGATAGGATAGGTTTAGAGGGATATGGGCCAAACGCAGGCAGGTGGGACTAGTGTAGATGGGGCATGTTGGTCGCCGTGGGCAAATGGGGACGAAGGGCCAATTTCCACGCTGCATGACTCTATATCTTCCAAATTGACTCTGCAATTTGGGCAAGTTATTTATCCCTGAATGAGCTCTGTACATTCTTTGAAGATTAATTTCACGAGAATCAAGATAATGATAAAAATAGCATCCCGTAAACCAAGCAGAGGTAAGGGCCACTCCTAATCCCTTCTTCTCAAAGATTGGATCTTTTCAAAACTGTATTGTTTCTAATTTTAAAAATCCACCGACATAAAGCACAAACATTTTAATGGGATATAATCTCTTATAATTGGATTAGCCATCAACGTAGCAATAAGAATAGAGTCACAAACAGCTGGGGTTGGATAGAGACCTTATTCATTTAGTATTTGTGATGAGGGTCACAATATTTTTAAATGTTTACACAAGAAGTTCACATCCTTCACAATGATGAAATGAGCAAAGAAATAGAGAAAATCTTTACATCTGGTGCCCTGTGTTAACAAGCAATTCTAATTCCATGGGAATTAAGGTTTGATTTTCTATTTAAATCAGTGCAGCATCTCAGCGTAAAATTTGTAATGTGAGTAAGTAAAGTGAGTAAGTAAAGTGAAGCTATCAGCACTCGTTAAGATGAAAGAGGTTTACCCACTACTTCTGGAGTAGACACATGTGGAACTAAAGTGGAAGCTCAGAAGCTGTCAGTCATTTTCTACAAGGAACCCTATTGTAGGCTTCTCCACAGCACTCACCAGAAATCAGTGAGTTAATGGGAACAGTTACTCATAAGAAATAGGAACAGGAGTAGGCAGTTTGAACCTCAGGCTGCCTCCAGCATTCAACAAGATTGTGGCTGATCTAACGTCTCTTTCCACTTCCCCACCCTTTTCCTTTACTGATTTAGAATTTATCTATCTTAGCTTTGAATATATTGAATAATTTATGATTATACTACTATTGTCTATTTAGTTGTCTGTATTGTTATTTTTTAAATTGTATATATACTGCACTTTTTTTGTCATTTATTATGGGTTTTAGAGAGTAATATTCTTTGCACATCTGTTGTGCTGCTGCAAGTAAGAATTTCATTCTTCTGTATTGGGACAACTGACAATAAAACACTTTAGTCTCGAAAATTCAGCCTCACAATTTTCTGCTAGAAAGAATTCGAAAGAGGGACAAACTTTTGAAAGAATGAATTCCTTCTTCACCCATTTGTAAATGGGTGCCCCATAAATCTGAGTACACCCACTGGTCTTGGATCCTGAGATGCAGCCTGACCCGCTGAGTTACTCCAGCATTTTTTGTCTACCTTCGATAAGGGATAAGGATCATTTCTTTTTTTCAGTACTATTCGTAGTGTTCTAGGTGTGGTTTCACTGGAGCCGTGTACATTTGTAGCAACACATGCCTACTCCAAACCTCTTTAAATAAAAGTCAGCATGCCATTAGCAGTCCCAATTGCCTGCTGCACCTGTGTTTCACACAAGAGCACCACCAGATACTCTGTGCCACAGCTGTCTCTGCAATTAGAGACAGATTGCAGTCTCTCTCTATTTAAATAATAATCGGCTTTGGTATTTTTCTTTCTAAACTGAATTTTACATGTTCCCAGATTATATTCCATTTGCCAACTTTTGTTAACCAATCATCAACACTGTAAACTGTTTATATCCTCTTCACAGATTGCCTTCCCACCAACCTCTGAATCGTCTGCCAATGTGGCCAAAAGGATATTCAACTCATCTCTCTAAACCCTTCATATAAGTTGTAAACAGATGCAATCCCATCACTGACACTGGTTACAGCGTGAAAATATCCCACTTCTCCAACTAGTCAGCCCATCTCTACATGTCCGTTTATATTAACTTCAATACAACTAGCTTTTTGAGTGGCAGCTCATCAGAGGCCTTTGGAAAGTCCAAATTTATTGCATCTACTCATTCCCATCTATCCATCCTGATTACTACCTCTGTGAAAATTTTTTTTGCCAGACTTCATTTTCCCTCCATCAAACCATTTGCGATCGCATTAGTAATTCATACTGCCATTTTTCCAACAATAGCTTTCGACTAATTGGCCAACAGTTATCTTTTGTATTTCCATTCTTTCTGAGTAAAGTGTTTGCATTGGCGTTTTTTCAATTATTCGCTATTTCTTCACAATCTAAGGACTTTGGAAGATTGCAAAACTGCATCTACTTCTTTTGGAATCCTTGGATGTAAACTGTCAGGTCCAGGCGGCTTACCATCTTTCAGTTTGCCTAATACAATTCTTGAAGTATGGTGATGGCATTTCAATCCCTCCCAATACCTTTTGGTATCAAGGACTTGTTTGTCATATTTTTTACTATAAAGACTGATGAAAACACTCTCTTCTGCCATTTTCTTGTTATAGAGTCATAGTCATACAATGTGGAAACAAGCCCTTCGGCCCAATTTGCCCACACCGACCAACATGTCCCATCTAAACTAGTCCACAGAACTATTTGATAGTCAAAGAGTTGTACAGCATAGAAACAGATCCTTTGTTCCACCTTATAAATGCTAACCTAGTTGGCATACTGGACTAACCCCATTTGTTTCAAAAACTGTTACAATTATTTCATTTCGTTGGGTTGCTGTTAATTACTTAAATTATTGTATCGTATGGGAGGCGCATTCCCAATCTCGTTGTACCCCTGGGTACAATGACAATAAAGATATATTGTATTGTATTGTATTGTATTGTATTTGCCTGCATTTGGCCCATTTAGCCCTCTAAATCCTTCCTATCCATATATCTGTCCAAATGCCTTTTAAAAGTCATATTTGAATCCGCTTCTATATCTTTCTTTGGCAGCTCATTCCAGATACAAAGAAACTCTAAGTGAAAAAGATGACCCTGATGCCTTTTAAATCTCTCCTCTACCATCTTAATATAAGCCCTTTCCAGTCCTCTACTGTGGGAAAAAGATTGAGTGTTCTCTTTATCCATGCCCATCATGATCTTGTACACCTCAAAGAGGTCACCCCGCAGCCTCCTACACTCCAAAGAAACAAGCTCAGGTAACATTCTTGTGAATCTCCTTTGTACTCCTTTCCAACTTAATGACATCCTTCCTACACAAGGCTTTCATTGGGCACTTAATACTCCTGAGAGTGGTCTCGCCATCAATTTGTACTGCTTCTTCACATTTACCCAACTTTTGTACTCAACATCCTTCCCAAATAAAGACGTGTGCCGAACACCTTCTTTGAGACCTGCCTCACCACCTTTACGGAACCATGCACCTGTACTCCCAGATCTCTGCTTTGCAACACTCTCTGGAGCTCTACCATTTTCTGCTCTGGCTTGGCATACGAAAGAGCACAGTGATAGCTTAAAAAGAATGACACTGAGAATGTTACAGCTGGATTAATTCAACAACAAACAGTATTCATAGCTTAATATTCCTGTAAAATATTAATTGCAAAGGCAGCATTTGCAATTGATATTTTACAGGAATATTAACTTAGGAGTACTGTTTAATGCCCTCTTTGTTCCTACGAACAAAATTAATGTCCAAAGACCAATTAGCTCAGTTAATTATTTTGCTATGCTGTGTTTGTTAAACAAGCATTATTTTAGAATATATCAGCACATAAACAAATGTAAATGGAAATCCTAATTCTTATTTTGTTTACCAAATAAGGTTCAAGCTAGTTCATTTAAAATAAAATATCTCCTTGGTTAATGTGTGTCAATATGGCGTATCGCTCAACATAGGAAAGGTACAGCACCAGACAGGCCATTCAGCCCACAAAGTCTGTGCTGAACATGATGCCAAGATAAACCACTCATCTGCTTGCATATGAGCTATGCCAGTATTTAGTTCTAATCTGCAAAATGTTAAGAAGGAAATTAATTAATTTTCTACCCTTGAAGAATATAATTGTATCACTGAACAACAGAACATTTGGTTTAAAAAAAATATTGTAAATAATATGCAAGAATTGAAAATATATTTGAGAGAAAAGTGATGAGGAGGAATTTCTTTAGTCAGAGGGTGGTGAATCTGTGAAATTTATTACCACAGACGGCTGTGGCCAAGTCACTGGATATTTTTAAGGCAGAGATTGACAGATTTTTGATTGGTAAGGATGTCAAGGGTTATGGGAGAAAGCAGAAGAATGGAGTTGGGAGGGAAAGATAGATAAGCCATGATTGAATGGCAGAATAGACTCGATGGGCTGAATGGCCTAATTCTGCTCCAATGACTTATGAACTTATATCCCTCCTTTCCCCAAATACCCATTTAAATAGATATGGGGATCCATTTAAAATATGGATAGTTTAGATCCATATCTAAAAGCCTCATTCAGTATATTTGATGATATCACTGCCACGGGATGCCAGAGACACTGCGGACAGCACATGACATTGGGAAAGCTAAACTCTATGACACATGAAAGACTGTGTCTTTGAGAGCAGCTGTTTTTATTTTGAGGTCACCAGCAACACTTGTCACTTTGCCGTTGAATGTGCTCGTTATTCCCTGCTCCCAATTATTTTCAGTATCTGGATGACACTAATTATTGTGTGTTCCTTAGAACTCTGAATGGATGGTGCTGGGCCTTCTTTGTGATGAGGTCACCCCTCAGTAAAGAGAGATAAATCTCTCTTTACGTTGGGGAGACTCATCAGGGCACTGAAGCGTGCATTGTGAATCCACAATGAAACACAGGACCCATCTCATGTGAAGCCCAGACCAATATATTACATCTCAGCAAAGAAATATAATAACTCTCTGATGGGCAGCACGGTGGCGTGGGGGTGGAGTTGCTGCTTTACAGTGATGGAGACCTGGGTTCAATCCTGATCATGGTGCTACTTGTACAGTTTGTATGTTCTCCCCGTGACCACGATGGGTTTTCTCTGGGTGTTCCGGTTTACTCCCACACTCCAAAGACATACAGATTTGTAGGTTAATTGGCTTCGATAAAATTGTCCCTAGTGTATAGGATAGTGTTGGTGTACAGAGTGATTGCAGTTCGGCATGGACTGGGTTGGCTGAAGGGTCAGTTTCCGCGCTATATCTCTAATTTTAAATTTCATCATGGTTGACATATGAGCTTTTAGCTCAATCTTACCTCTCTTCATCCCTATCTTCATTACCAACAATGAAAACAATTTGATGCAAAAATTTTACAATATTTTGAGAGATGAGAACAAGAGCTGGGTAAGATTGAGCTGATGAAAATGGAGATGTGTAAGATTGGGAGTACAAGTGCAGGGTCTCCTAAAAGTGGTGAGTTCCAAGCCAATTACAGCATATTTATTCTATATATCAGTCTAATAGAAGAGATGTGTAGGAAGAAACTGCAGATGCTGGTTTTACACCAAAGATAGACACAAAATGCTGGAGTAACTCAGCTGTTCAGGCAGCATCTCTGGAGAAATGGAATAGGTGACTTTTTCACCTTTTTCAGCGTGAAGAAGGTTACCCCTCAGGTTCCTATTAAATCTTTCCCCCCTTACAAGAAAGGTCTCGACCGGAAACATCACCCATTCCTTCTCTCCAGAGATGCTGCCTGTCCCGCGAGTTACTCCAGGTTTTTGTCTATCTTCACCGTAAACCTATGTCCTCTGGTTTTCAATTCCCCTATTCTGGGCAAGAGACTCTGTGCGTTTACCCAATCTATTCCTCTCATGATTTTGTACACCTCTATAAGATAATCGTAGGGTATAACATTCCTGAAGTAGATATTTCCATAGTGGCGGTTATTCAATAAACTGCAAAGTACCTTGTACTTAGGAATGTGTCTGAACTGCCCAATTAATGAATGTTTGGCTTCAGGGCATCACAAAATGATTTTGTGATCCGAACTGGATGTAGTATCATTCACACATGTGCTTCTTTGGTCTCTTTAAAGATAGATTAAGAAAATATTTATGAAGATAAGTCTTGATATGGATTATTAAGCTGCTTTAGTTTGCAAAGCAAGTATTATTGGATTGTCATGATTTAAACAGTACAGCTGTTCACGTCGAATTATACAAAATTTAAAAAAGTGCTATGCTTCTCCTCAGTGGTTAGCTTAGTCCGGCTGAGAAAAATGACCTGCGCTGCTTTCCTTCATTCTCCTCATGTGTCTGTATTCAGCCAACCTCTTTGCCGGAGAATGGTGAATCTATGAAATTCATTGCCACAGACCATGGTGGAGGCCAGGTCACTGGGTATTTTTAGAGATTCACAGATTCTTGATTAGTAAGTGGCGTCACAGATTATGGTGAGAAGTATGGTGGCGCAGCAGTAGAGTTGCTGCCTTTAAGCGCCAGAGACTTGGGTTAAATTCCCGTACGGAACAAAACAATTTAGCCCAAAATACGGGATGTCCCGGCTAATACGGGACAGTTGGCAACCCTAGTTGACGCAGACATGGTGGGCTGAAGGGCCTTTTTCCACACTGTATCTCTAAAGTCAAGTAAACTAAAGGCAGGAGAATAGGGTTGAGAGAGAGAAATAGATCAGCCATGATCAAATGGTGGAGCAGGCACGATAGGCTGAATGGCCTAAATCTGTTCCTATGTCCTATGGTATTCATAGATTGCTGTTGAAAAAAACTAACTGATTGCAGGTCACAGATCAGTCATGACCTCATTGAAAATTGAAACAAGCTTGAGAAGGTAAATGACTTACTTCTGTTCCTATGCTCTTAGCCTGAAGGGACAGGATATGAGCATCATAATGAGGAAAAATCATTTGCTACACTAACTAATTGCTTATTATCGTCAGTAACGAACCAACATCAAAACTTGTTATAATTTCAACCATCTCAGCATGTTTTCTTTTATGCTTAGGCAAGGCAATAACTTGTGCTTTTTAAAAATAAACATGAAAAATATTCTGCAAAATAAATTATTTCTGAAATGAGATGAATAGATTTAAGGATAATGGCATCAAATGCAGGAGAATGGGGTTGAGAAAGAAATATAGATTAGCCACAATTGAATGCAGACTTGATGGGCTGAATAGTCTCATTCTGCTCCTGTTTTATGCTCTTATAAAGGGAGGGAAATGTTAAAAAAAATACAGAGAATCACATAATAAAACAACTATGTTGCATTATGTTAGAATTTCTTTCCCTATATTGGTGAGCGTATGTATAGTCACGGAGTCATACAGCATGGAAACAAGCCCTTCTGCCCAACTTGCCCCTTCCGACCAAGCTGCCCAATCTACACTAGTTCCTCCTGGCCAATATCACTCTAAATTTTTCCTGCCCATATACCTGTCCAAATGTCTTTTAAATATTGTTATCGTATCTTCGTCAACTACCTACCTCCTCTGGCAGTTCGTTCCATATACCTACCACTCACTATGTGAAAATGTTACCCCATGTTACAACATAACATCCCAACTTCTATACCCAGTATTTATTCACAAAGTGCTGGAGTAACTCAGCAGGTCGGGCAGCATCTCGGGAGAGAAGGAATGGGTGACGTTTCGGGTCGAGACCCTTCTTCAGACTGATGAAGGGTCTCGAAGACTGATGAAGACTGATGAAGAAGGGTCTAGACCCGAAACGTCACCCATTCCTTCTCTCCCGAGATGCTGCCCGACCTGCTGAGTTACTTTCTTATTCTATACTCAGTACCCTGACGGATGAAAGCCAATGTGCCAAAAGACTACTTGACCACCCTACCTGAGACACCACTTTCACGGAACTATGTATCTGCACTCCTAGATCCCTCTGCTCTACAATACTCCCCAGCCATTCACTGCGAAAGTCCTACCCTAGTTTGACTTCCCAAAATGCAACACCTTGCAAGCACTGTAATATTACATGACAGGGTTTGCACTTGTGATAGTCTCATCAATTACAGGTAAACGCAGGCAGGTGGAACTAGTGTAGATAGGACTTGTTGGTCAGCATGGGCAAGTTGGGCCGAAGGGCCTGTTTCCACGCTGTATGACTCTACTGATCTCACACCTGTTACAATTGGAACTGCAAAGTCAGAGGTATCATGTTCCTTTTGAGAAGGGTGAGCTTCATCTGGACAACAGGTAAGGAAGTTTTGGAGCAATGTAGCCACCATTTCCAATTACCCCTCTACCATCCACTCTAACCCCACCAAAAAATAGGTTTTTATGCAAAATATCAGAAGGCCAAACTAAACTATTTTAAAAAAAGGACAAACTACTGCTATGTTTTTGAGACTATACACCGATCAGCCAAAACATTATGACCACTGACAGGTGAAGTGAATAACATTGGTTATCTTGTTACAATGGCACCTGTCAAGGGGTGGGATATATTAGGCAGCAAGTGAACAGTCAGTTCTTGAAGTTGATGTGTTGGATGCAGGAGAAATGGGCAGGAGTAAAGAGCTGAGACCTGAGCGACTTGCAGACGACTGGGTCAGAGCATCTCTGAAACGGCAAGGCTTGTGGGGTGCTCCCGGTCACCAGTGGTGAGTACCTACCAACAATGGTCCGGGGAGGGTCAAACCACAAACCAGCGACAGGATGTAGGGCTCCCAAGGCTCATCGATGCGTGAGGGTAACAAATGCTATCCCGTCTGGTCTGAACCGACTGTGGAATGTCGACGCTCTGTGTGATGTGATGCTCTGGGCAATGTTCTGCTGGGAATCCCTGGGTCCGGCCATTCATGTGGACATCAATTTGACACGTGTCACCTACCTAAACATCGTTGCAGACCATGTCTGCCCCTTCATGGCAATGGTATTCCCTGATGGCAGTGGCCTCTTTCAGCAGGATAATGCGCCCTGCCACACTGCACAAATTGTTCGGGAATGGTTTGAGGAACATGATGAAGTGTTCACGGTGTTGCTCTGGCCTCCAAATTCTCCAGATCTCAATCCGATTGAGCATCTGTGGGATGTGCTGGATCGACAAGTCCGATCCACGGCGGCTCCAACTCACAGCTTACAGGACTTGAAGGATCTGCTGCTAATGTTTTGGTGCCAGATACCACAGGACACCTTCAGGGGTCTTGTAGAGTCCATGCCTCGACGGGTCGGTGCTGTTTTGGCGGCACATGGAGGACCAACATATTAGACAGGTGGTCATAATTTTTTGGCTAATCCCCAGTGTATTCTGCAGATCTAGGACTTGTAGAAGCTAAAGCTAAAATTATACATGTTAAAGAAGGGATAAGCAAAGGTAAAATGAGAGACGGTG
The DNA here is from genome assembly GCF_053455715.1 of Rhinoraja longicauda. Classification (NCBI taxonomy): domain Eukaryota; kingdom Metazoa; phylum Chordata; class Chondrichthyes; order Rajiformes; family Arhynchobatidae; genus Rhinoraja; species Rhinoraja longicauda. The sequence continues at coordinate 45,895,605 of NC_135959.1, read as the reverse complement.
AAAGAGCCTGGAACTGGATAAAAGGAAGCTCAGGGAAGGATTAAGAATTGAAAGTTTTTTGTGGATAAACAGATATGTTCAAGATTACCTGAAATTCTACTATGAGAGCACATCTGTACAAAGTATCTGTTTGAGAGTCTTTAGATTATTTTATTCAGGAACAATCTCCACTTTGGCAGGGTTTGTTGAGTTTTCAGATCATCTTCAAATTGAAAAAGGGTCCAGACTCAAAAAGTTGTCTGTACGTGTCCATCCAGTGATGCTGCCTGATCGACTGAATTCTTCCAGCAGTCTGCTTTTTTTGCTCAAGTTTCCAGTGTCTGCTGTCTCCTCTGTCTCAGAAATTTTAGTTCTCCTCTTCAACTTTTGAAATCTTAGATCTGTACGTGGTATTTTCAAAACTTCCCAGATGCTTCCATAATTTTTCTTTGCTTTTGGGAAGAGATGTAGTGGATTGCCAACATGACAGTATAAAAAATATCATGGAGCAAACTGGATAAATATTTGAGGCGATATGATCCTGCAGAAACAGCCAGATGGAATGCAGAATAATCCAGTACACTTTCAGCAATACTGCTGGGTTAGCTCAAGTCATATCATATCATATATATACAGCGCGGAAACAGGCCTTTTCGGCCCACCAAGTCCGCGCCGCCCAGCGATCCCCGCACATTAACACTATCCTACACACACTAGGGACAATTTTTTTTAAACATTTACCCAGTCAAATTAACCTACATACCTGTATGTCTTTGGAGTGTGGGAGGAAACCGAAGATCTCGGAGGAAACCCACGCAGGTCACGGGGAGAACGTACAAACTCCTTACAGTACAGCACCCGTAGTCAGGATCGAACCTGAGTCTCCGGCGCTGCATTCGCTGTAAAGCAGCAACTCTACCGCTGCGCTACCGTGCCGCCCGGCGGCAATAGATTCCATCCCTCCACGCTCCACCGTTTGGTGCATCCTTCCACGTATGTCTCTGCACTGCCATGTGAAAGGAGGCAAAATATGTAGGAAGGAACTGCAGATGCTCGTTTAAACCAAAGATAGACAGAACGCGCTGGAGTAACTCAGCGGGTCAGGCAGCATCTCTAGAAAAAAGGAACAGGTGATGTTTCGGGTCAGAACCCTTCTTCAGATGGAAACCTTCTTCAGTCTTCAGACTGAAGACTCAAACATTTTCAGTGTTTATGATGTGAAAGTGGGATAATATATAACTGGTGAGCGGGTGATTGGTGGTCAGTGTGGAATTGGTAAGTTGAAGGGTCTGTTTCCAAGCAGTATTTCTAAACCTTAATGTAAGCCATGACTGCCATACAAACACCCATCCTGTTCATTAAAATTGGTTTGTTAATTTTCATTAAAAAAAGGCAAGCTTTGCATTTATTTTTCTTTATTCTTAAGTACATGGATAGGAAAGGTTTATGGTATTCATGGTGCATGGATAGGAAAAGTTTACAGGGATATAGGCCAAACATGGGCAGGTGGGACTGGTGTAGATGGGGCATGTTGGTCAGCATGGGCAAGTTGGTTCAAAGGGCCTGCTTCCATGCCCTATGACTATGATTCTTAACTTTGCAATATTTAAAATTACATTACAATGACCATAACCATATTTTACATATTTACTCATTTAAAAATTATTCTTTTAAAACCGTACTTAAATGTCCTTGATGATCAGACACATTTAAAAAGAGTGGAAATGTTTTTGACTGCTGCGGAGCAGAGGCCTCCAGTATAGCTGAGTCTGGGAGTGTGTGCAGAGGCCTCCAGTATAGCTGAGTCTGGGAGCATCAGCGGAGGCTTCCAGTATAGCTGAGTCTGGGAGTGTGTGCAGAGGCCTCCAGTATAACTGAGTCTTGGAGTGTGTGCAGAGGCCTCCAGTATAGCTGAGTCTGGGAGTGTCAGCGGAGGCTTCCAGTATAAGCTGAGTCTGGGAGTGTGTGCAGAGGCCTCCAGTATAGCTGAGTCTGGGAGTGTGTGCAGAGGCCTCCAGTATAGCTGAGTCTGGGAGTGTGTGCAAAGGCGTCCAGTATAGCTGAGTCTGGGAATGTGGGCAGAGACCTCCAGTATAGCTGAGTCTGGGAGTGTGTGCAAAGGCGTCCAGTATAGCTGAGTCTGGGAGTGTGTGCAGAGGCCTCCAGTATAGCTGAGTCTGGGAGTGTGTGCAGAGGCCTCCAGTATAGCTGAGTCTGGGAGTGTGTGCAGAGGCCTCCAGTATAGCTGAGTCTGGGAGTGTGGGCAGCGAGTCAGTTTGAACACAAATGTCAGAATTCCACCTGGAGATTACAAGACAAATTTCCATAATCACCTATTCTACTTGGGAACATTACTACCATTTCAACAGGAAAGAAGGCTTCATGAGAACAGAAGCTCTTTCACATCAGGCAAAACAATAACTTTCATGAATAGACCATGCATGGTATTTGCAGAAGTAGATAAGGAGGTACGTTTTAAAATGTAGGCTTTACTGGATGGCACAGTGGTGCAGCTGGTAGAGCAGCTACCTCACAGCGCCAGAGACCCGAGTTCGATCCTGACCTCGGATGCTGTCTGTGTAGGGTTTAGTTTAGTAAAGAGATATAACATGAAAACAGGCCCTTAGGCTCATTTGAGTCAACACACCGACCATTGCTGACCTGTTCACACTAATTCTATGTTATCCCACTTTCTCATCCATTCCCTACTCACTCGGGACAATTTTACAGAGGCTAATTAAGCTACAAGCCTGCACGTCTTTGGGATGTGGGAGGAAACCGGAACACCCGGAGGAAACCCCAAGGTCACGGGGAGAACACGCAAGCTCCACACAGAGCAGCCGGGGTCAGGATCGAACCTGGGTCTCTGGTTTGTAGGTTAATTGACATCTGTAAATTGCCTCTAGTGGGTAGGAAGTGGATGAGAAAGCGGGATAACGTAGAACTAGTGTGAATGGGTGATCAATGGCTGACCCGGACCCGGTGGGCCATAGGGTCTGTTTCCTTGCTGTATCGCTAAAGTAAACTATTGAAAAAGAAAGCCATTCACATTTGGGCACAGAGAATGAAACATCAGGGTCCATTTTTTTGCATTAATGTGTGAACAGACTCCTAGGCATGTTGCAGAAATTTAAAGCATGGATGGCTTTTCCCTTCTCTCTCGTTTATTACATTGTTTACAGTGTACTATGTTTACATACTGTGTTGTGCTGCTGCAAGTAAGAATTTCATTGTTCTATCTGGGACATATGACAATAAAACACTCTTGACTCTTGTCTGTATGGAGATTGTACATTCTTCCTGTGACCGCATGGGTTTTCTCTGGGTGCTCCGGTTTCCTCCCACACTCCAAAGATGTACAGATTTGTAGGTTAATTGGCTTCGGTAAAATTGTAAATTCTAACGTTCTATCTATAATCTTCCCTCTGTTCCAAAGGAGCCTCAAACATTCCCACGGTATGAGATTAAAGATCCAAGAGCGAGTTCACTGAAATGGGAAGGCCTGAGACTAGCAAAAAGGTGATCATATTATGGTCAAAAGATTGGAGAGTTCAGGGTGCAGTAGAGTGGGAAGAGGTTGGTGCAAGCACTATAAATGTCCCCAAACCCAAGGTGAACATTGGAACCTCCCCAAGAGGAGTTCCAGCCCAACATAGTGCAGTTAAAATGTGTAGGAAGGAACTGCAGATGCTGGTTTATACCAAAGATACAGGAAGGAATTGAAGATGCTGGTTTATACCGAAGAAATAGGAAGGAACTGCAGTTGCTGATTTTTACCAAAGATAACAAATGTGAATGGCTTTCTTTTTCAATAGTTTACTTTAGCGATACAGCAAGGAAACAGACCCTATGGCACACCGGGTCCGGGTCAGCCATTGATCACCCATTCACACTAGTTCTACGTTATCCCGCTTTCTCATCCACTTCCTACCCACTAGAGGCAATTTACAGATGTCAATTAACCTACAAACCAGAGACCCAGGTTCGATCCTGACCCCGGCTGCTCTGTGTGGAGCTTGCATGTTCTCCCCGTGACCTTGGGGTTTCCTCCGGGTGTTCCGGTTTCCTCCCACATCCCAAAGACGTGCAGGCTTGTAGCTTAATTAGCCTCTGTAAATTGTCCCGAGTGAGTAGGGAATGGATGAGAAAGTGGGATAACATAGAATTAGTGTGAACAGGTTAGCAATGGTCACTGAAAGGAAGCATGCAGGTACAGCAGGCAGTGAAGAAAGCCAATGGAATGTTGGCCTTCATAATAAGAGGAGTTGAGTATAGGAGCAAAGAGGTCCTTCTGCAGTTGTACAGGGCCCTTGTGAGACAGCACCTGGAGTACTGTGTGCAGTTTTGGTCTCCAAATTTGAGGAAGGATATTCTTGCTATTGAGGGCGTGCAGCGTAGGTTTACTAGGTTAATTCCCGGAATGGCGGGATTGTCATATGTTGAAAAAGTGGAGCGACTAGGCTTGTATACACTGGAATTTAGAAGGATGAGAGGGGATCTTATCGAAACGTATAATATTATTAAGGGGTTGGACACGTTAGAGGCAGGAAACATGTTCCCAATGTTGGGGGAGTGCAGACCCAGGCGCCCCAGTTTAAGAATAAGGGGTAGGCCATTTAGAACGGAGATGAGGAAAAACTTTTTCAGTCAGAGAGTTGTGAATCTGTGGAATTCTCTGCCTCAGAAGGCAGTGGAGGCCAATTCTCTGAATGTATTCAAGAGAGAGCTAGATAGAGCTCTTAAGGATAGCGGAGTCAGGGGGTATGGGGAGAAGGCAGGAACAGGGTACTGATTGAGAATGATCAGCCATGATCACATTGAATGGCGGTGCTGGCTCGATGGGCCAAATGGCCTCCGCCTGCACCTATTGTCTATTGTCTAACTGCAGATGCTGGTTTATGCCGAAGATGTAAACCAGTCCTCAGTCCGAAGAAGGGTTCCAAACTGCAACGTCACCCATCCTTTTTCTTCAGAGATGCTGCCTGACCCTCTGAGTTACTCCAGCACTTTGTATCCATCTTCAGTGCAGTTAAAAGCTAGTAAGCTGGGGACTGGCTTACTTCTCTGATAATGCTAGGGGATTATGGCACTTCACGTGTGTCAGACTTCATGCTAGCGTTTGGTTGAATTTCCCAAATGATATGAAACACCGATTTAATAGGTTGAGTTTCTGGTTTTGGTATTTGAACAGTTTAGTTGAGATCCCATGCAAATATATTCCATGCACCAATGAAAATGACCACAAATAAAAATAACAATGATTTATTTTAGCGACTAATTGTATAGTGTGATAATTGGCCATTTGGGATTGAGAATGTAAATCGACACAAAATTACCTCAGAAGTGTGAAATTAGGTAAATTGGACCGGTGCCAGAGGGCAAGCTCTTGAACTAAAAATGGGATGTCGAGGAAAAGAATACTTTAAATTCAAAGCACTACAGCATTTCAAGACTCCCACAAAAGAAAATCATAATTGTCTGAGAAACTTCACTTTTTATTTTCTCCCCCCACAATGCTCATGCTTACCTAGGAGACCTGATTAATCTGCTACTCCTGGGATGCGTTCACCACTGAACGATTCTTTTTAAATTATGTGGACAAGCAGGCCTTTATTTCTTGATCGCCAAGTTGAGAGCAAGAGACTTGGGACTAGCCGAGGGAACTCCTGCTTTTACTTTTTCAAAAAACATTAAAATCAACTTAATGGAGGGTCGGCTGATAAATAAGTAACATGCCGTGCGCAGATTTTGTTTAAAAAAAGAAATCCCCTTCAAGTTTTGCCACGGTTTTCCACAAATTCCAGTTGGGTTTGCATATAAATGCCTCCCCTACTGTGCTGGCATGACATTTCTATTCTCCATACACTACACAGGGGCCTCCAAAAATGAGCCTGACAAATTGTGCTCTGCTCTCATTCCATTGCAAAATGAATTGAGCCTGCCAGCAATAACTTCACTTCTGACCCATTCCAGCTGTCAGAGTGAGAAGTTCATCCTTTCTGTTTGAGCTGGATTTAAATTCAGTTCCCAAAAGCGCAAGGACATTGCTAATACATTGTTATACTTAGCTTACCTCGGTCATGCCAAATGCTAATGACTCTCTGTTTTCGTCTGTAGTGAAAAATATAATTTACATCTCATTTGTTATAAATTTTTCTTCAGTGAAATATGCAGGGAATTCAAGCTTTACAGAGACTGGGAGAAACAAGCCCTGTACAATTATAGCTCTTTGTAGGTAGTATTAGTTTTCTGAAGGATCCAACAGTTAGAAATAGGGCAGCTTGAGCTCTTGGGAATGCGCACGATTAGGTAATGTTGAAGTAGTTGTAGGAAAATCACCACAAAACCATCAACAACGACGATTTCATTGAAGCTGGCAAATGCATTATTTTACTATCCGCTTTTATAAACTAATTTTTCAAGCCATAGGAAAAACCTTAAACATTGGACTCAAAAGGTCTCAATTCAAATGTATATAGCATATAAACTATGCTTACAAAAAGAAAACAAAATATGTTTTGAAGTGATTTTTTTTTAAAGAGCTCAAAAATTGAAGAATTAGACAATGAGTTGAAAAAAAAAAGAAAGACCAATGTCACTGTTTGGGCATAGTTACATAGATGTCTATTCCTTCTCATTTGTTTTTTTTTGTTCCCTTATCTTTTAAGTTTTCTTGACCACTTTAGCCAGGTGCGCAGCAATGCTGATCCCAGGACTCTGCCTGCAACCGTCTACCATCAAGTAAAATTGTCGCTCTTCCTTTTGTCGCTCCGTGCAGATACAACTAGATACATAAAACCAAAGTGGACAATGTCAGTTTTCTGCCCAGTTCCTTTGCCAAGGTGCGGGTAGATAAGCGCCAGTAAGCTGTCTGAACGAGTCTCGAGGGCGAAGACAAATTATAATAAAAGTGAAGCCATGTCCAAATTATAATAAAAGTGAAGCAACTGGCCCAACTGTTCATGTGCTTCCTTCGTTGTCAGGTCAAGTTAGCTGATGACATGATGATTGGTGGGGTTATTGTGGAAGGCAGTCTCAAGCTACAGGGTGATATCGATGTATTAGTGAAATGGGCTAAGAAATGGCAGGTGGAATTTAACCAGATAAATACGAGGTGTGCAGGGAAGAACTGCAAATGCTGGTTTACATCGAAGATAGACACAAAAAGCTGGAGTAACTCAGCAGGTCAGGCACATCTCTGGAGAAAAGGAATAGGTGACGTTTCGGGTCAAGACCCTTCCTCAGAGAGTCTGAAGAAATAAATGAAAGATATGCAAAAAGACAGATCAAGCCAGCAACGATAATCAAGGAAAGGTGGAGCCCACAATGGTCCATTGTTGGCTGTGGGGAAGGTGAGAACGAGTGATAAAGTGGTCATGAAATGAGGGGTCATGATTAAAGTATATAAAATAATGACAAGTGTAGATTATGGGTCTACAATCATTGAAGTGGTTATCTCTCTTCTCGGAGACTGTTTTAGATGGTCTTTGGTCAAAGATAATCTGAAACAGTCTCTGAGCCGGGGGGAGCCACCAAGAACTTCGTGAAATCAAAGAAATTCTGAATTACCGAAAAATAAACACAAAGTGCTGGAGTAACAGTGGGTCAGGCAGCATCTCTGCAGGCAAGGGCGGGTGATGTTTCGGGTTCGGACCTTTCTTCAGACTGGCAGTTACTCCAGCACTTTGTTTCTATCTTCAGTATATACCAGCATCTGCAGTTTCTTTCTACACAAATTCAAAATTACATTGTTTTGAGGGCTGCTACTTCTCCACAACATAATTAGGTTTATCCGAGTCATAGAGTGATACAGTGCGGAAACAGGCCCTTCGGCCCAACATCCCAGCTACACTAGTCCCACCTGCCTGCATTTGGTCCATATCCCTCCAAACTTGTCCTATCCATGTATCTGTCTAACAGTTCCTTAAACATTGGGATAGTCCCAGCCTCAACTACATCCTCTGGCAGCTTGTTCCATACACCCACCATTCTTTGTGTGAAAAAGTTACCCCTCAGATTCCTATTAAACCTTTTCCCTTCACCTTGAACCTATGTCCTCTGGTCCTCGATAACCCTACTCTGGGCAAGAGATTCTGTGCATCTACCCGGTTTATTCCACTGTGCTGGGTTGCATCTAGGAGCGGGAACTTGACCACCAAGGCAATTATCCACACATGGCACAATCTTGCTGAGCATGAGAACACAATAAAGAAGCCTTATACTGCTGTGATTTGATCATGCCGAAAACAAAAATGGTAAGGAACGGGATAATGCCCACAGGGCCCGAACTTTGCTTCAATCTTCCTGCAAAATGTCCAATTATTCTGTAAATTAATTGATATGACTTTCTCCTAGCTTTCTAATTAACTGGCATTGCTACTAAAATTGTTACAATTTAGGCAAGGTCCAGCACCGGAGGTCCACACTGCATAGAGAAATTAATTGGTTCTTTGGGGGATATGCTTTGTATTAGCAGAACCCAGCAAATCTCCTAGCAACGCAATAGACTGATTAAATTCATTATCTTACATGAGATTGCAGAATTACTTCAGAGTGCAATTCTGGCAGAAGGCTGGTCTACTTAAACACTTTAGGAAGGGTGATCCTAAGAGATTCTTAACACAATTATCCTTCTTGTTTCATTTGTTTGAAATGAACAGGGAGCTTATCAATGACAATAGACTTTTAGACTTTAGAGATACAGCGTGGAAACAGGCCCTTCGGCCCACCAAGTCTGCGCCAACCAACGATCATCTTGTACACTAGCACTATCCTATACACTAGAGACAATTTACAATTTTACCAAAGGCAATTAACCTCCAAACCTGTACGTCTTTGAAGTGTGGGAGGAAACCAGAGCACCCAGAGAAAACCCCACAGTCACAGGGATAACATACAAACTCCATACGGACAGCACTTGTAACTAGGATTGAACCCAGTGCCAATCTCTGGGGCTTTAAGGCAATTAAGTCTACCGCTGTGCCACCCCATGAAATGGGGACATATGAGACTGCTGATGCTGTAATCTGGAGCAGAAACCAATCTTTGGTTTGCATATCTGTACACAACTAGTTCAAAAGTCAGTTCAACTTCCTTTCATGGCTGTCCATTTCCTCATCACTGAATTACCAATATGGTTTGAACATATTAGACCAGGCATATTTTGGTTTCATGGTTTTGGATTCCATAAGGACTTCCAGGGAGATTTCAAGACTGTTGTTAATTTTGAGACTTCCATGTTTAAATGCGTGAGTGGACACCAGAACGTGGTATCAGTTTAACTCCACAATAATGGTGAGCATCAAAAGAAGTCACAGATAGACACAAAGTGCTGGAGTAACTCAGCGGGTAAAGGCAGCATCTCTGGAGAAAAAGGATGGTTGACGCTTCGGGTCGGGACACTTCTTCAGATTGAAAGTGGAGGGGAGAACCCATAGATTGGACTTAAGCTTAGAAAGTTCATTTGAGTCTGATGGAGAATGTTCTATTCTATAGAAATGTCACAACCTGCAATTCCATAAACAACTACTTTCAAAGTCAGTGTAACTTATGTTTATGGCACCCCGACTCCTCACCTCTAAATCAGCAATTCACTTTGAACACAACCATTAGACCAAACATCTTTTAAGTTTCATGGGCTTGAATTCCATGAGTATTCTCATGACAACAAAGTGGCTCTACTATTTGCTTTATTTCACTGAAAATCCAAGGTAAAAGACAGCAGTCTTTTCATAAAACCTATTACTAATGGTTATTTGGCTTTCAGCATCAGCAGTAACAAGTCCCATTAGACCGTCTTTGTTCTACGCTTTCTTGTGCATGTGACATGTGAAACATTGCCTGTTATACAGCTAACATTCCTGGCTGGTTTTCTTTACCACAGCTCAGTGATCACCAGTGGGATGACCCATAATGCCAAGGTCTATCATGACCTCTAAAACTGCCTTCAGTGCATTTCAAATATTTCTGTTAACAAAGAAAATCACCAGTCCAGAAAATGAACTGGCTTGTTATCCCAAGATGCTTCAATATCATTATAAATTCAAATTTGCCAGATGCCAAAGATAACTTTAAATCTGAAGCTCACTATGGTTGGGTTCAGAAGAATGCTATTTTCGTGTGGACAGATTACAATTGTTTCCATATAAATTAAAACGTGCAACAAAGGACCGTTTATAACACTCAGTTTACACTTGAATATAAAATCAATACACCTTTGTTTATAAGACATGTTAGGACAAAAGAATGGTAATGACTTCATGTTGCACGCTAAATGTTTAAAAATAGAGATGTGATTTTAACTCATAAAGTTACTAATAAATCACCAATTCAATGATTGCAGGACTATTAAAGAACAATAAAGCTTCATTAAACACCCAAAACTGATACTATTCTTTTGGAGTCAATATTTTCTTTTTTGTTATCTTAAACTCTGGGACCAGTTAAAGCTTGGCTATTTTGGTCTTCCTTTCAAGAATGGGTCCGTCCTAATTATTATCATTGATAATTCAGATGGATATTGAATTACCGTTGTGAGAAAGGCTATAAAGTCCCTTAGTTTTCTCTTTAACAAAGCTTCTATAAGAGTTGGAACAGTGTGGAAATAGGCCCTTTGGCTCACTGAGTCCACACCGACCATCGATCACCCATTCTCACTAGTTCTATGCTATCCTACTTTTTCATCCACTCCCTGCACACTAGGGGAAATTTACAGAAACCAATTAACCTACAGCTCCCGCACATGTTTGGATTGTGGGTGAAAACCAGAGAACCCAGAGAAAATCCACGCGGTCACGGGGAGAATGTGCATGCACCACACCGACCGCGAGGTCGGGATTGAACCTGGGTCTCTGGCGCTGTGAGGCAACAGCTCTACCAACTGCTAGGCATAGAGAGGGCATCAGGGTACCAGGATGGAAATGTCAAATACTTCACGGCATTGCTTCAAGGTGAGAAGGGCAAAGTTTAAATGAGATGTGCAGGGCAAGTTTTTTTTTTACAAAGAGGGTGATGAGTGCCTGGAACACACAGCCAGAGAGGTAGTGGAGTCAGATATGACAGAGACATTTAATAAGACCTTTAGATTGGTGCATGGAAATGCAGAGAATGGAGGGATATGGATTATGTGCAGGCAGACAAGTATTGGTCTTAGCATCATTTTGGCATAAACATTATGGGTCGAAGGGCCTGTTCCTATACTGTACTGTTCTATGAACAGTTAAGTGTTGAAAATAACACTTCTATAGACTTTAGACCTTAGAGATACAGGGTGGAAACAGGCCCTTAGGCCCACCAAGTCAGCGCCGACTAGTGATCACCTTGTACACTAACACTATCCCACATACTAAATTTGACAACTTACCATAGCCAATTAACCTACAAAACTGTACATCTTTGGAGTGTGGGAGGAAACCGGAGCACACAGAGAAAGCCCACATGGTCACAAACTCTGTACAGACAGCACTCATAGTCAGGATCAAACCTGGGTAGACACAAAAAGCTGGAGTAACTCAGGCAGCATCTCTGGAGAGAAGGAAAAGGTGACGTTTTGGGTCGGGATCCTTCTTCAGACTGAATCTTGTGTTTTGTGTCCAACATCACTGCCATTCACTGCAACAATAACCTTTCATCATCGTCTTTAATCCCAGAAATTGCAATAAATGTTTGAATACTTCATAATGGGTTTTAGTGAAATTTAATACATTTTCTAGGTGACAATACATCTATTCCCTTTTATTCTCTCTGATCGCAAGTTGTTACTTACAGTTTAAAAGATAGAATGATACGTTAAATGATTTATCAAAATTTCAGGAACAGTTAGGAACATTGTGATCCACGCCTAATAAATTTTTAGTCAGAATTTGCTTCAGCAAATGATCTTTGTGGAATCTTGATTGAGTAATATTAACATTTTTCAGATATATAATAGATAGATGGATAATAGATATAGACAGATAATAGATAGAGCTATTGTAATAAGATAGAGGATGTGTAATGATTACACTGAATGGTGAAGCATACTCAAAGGACTGAATGGTTTACCACTGCTCCTATATTTCTATGCTTTTAAGCTTCTCAGAGAAAATGCTAATTTCTGAGTGAAACATGACAGTAACTCAAAGAGGAGATGACTTACAGGTGAATCGTGTGCTCCTGGTTTGCACTCCTTCTTCCATCCAATGATGCTCTGCAGCTGAAATCAGATTAAAAGATTCAGTATCTTGAAAAGTTTCATTTTGTTTTTGCCTAATCATAGCACCGACAAAACAGCACTCAGAGATTACGTTCCCATTCCAGCAAAATATAGGCAGGATTTTCACACAGGATCAAAGAAACACAAAGATAATTTTCATTTTAGGATCCAAGGATAAGATTCAACAAAACATTTTTGAACAGTAAAAACAAGGAACTGCAGATGCTGGTTTACAAAAGAAGACACAGAGTGCTGGAGTAGCTCAGCTAGTCAGACAGCATCTCAGGAGAACATGAGTCAGAAGGGTCCTGACCCAAAACATCACCTATCCAAGTTCTCCTGAGATGCTGCCTGACCTGCTGAGTTACACTCGTACCCTGTGTCGTCATTTTTTGAACAGTTTTACTCCATTATATTTTTGTTTCTGCCTGGGATATCTCTACGTTTACAGTTTGTTTGGATATACCTGCAAAGAATTAAATGCTGTTGGTAGGAAAATCCATGCAAATCAAAATCGATAAAAAATATTTAAAAAGAAAACCTTGATGTCTAAGTGGAATTTGAACAATAGGCTCATTCGTAGAATGTTGATTAGAACATTAATATTATGCCCCTCAATAAACTTTTACCATAGGTTTCTTCTTTAATGATAATCACAAAAATGCTTTGTGGCATTTTGTCAATTTCATTACATTAAAACATTTCATGTTCTGACTACAGCTCATTTGCCTTTGCTTTTTTAATTGAGGTTGATATCTGTGCATTCAACTCATGGTTTTTCATTATAAAAATGAGGAAATTGTTGCAACTGCAACTGCATGCATCTGATCAGATGCAAGCCTTTTACAACAGTTGCACCAGTATTTCAAATGTTCAATTGTACTGACTTGCAATATTGTTTCCTAAAAGTTTACTGCTTTCATATGGAAGAAAAACATTTACTGCTATTCAGTCCCAGATTTCTGACATACCTTTCAATGAAAGTTGCACTTTTCTTCATTTGAGCAGCATTAATACAAAAAAGGAAGCATTGTTATTTAAACCATAGAATAACCATTGTGGTGTTAGATGATGTACCCTAATTAGCAAATGGATTTGGGTGCATAGGAATCTTAAAAATTAATTTCATGTCTTTCCAATAAATATTCATTTTCAAGCATTTCTCAAAATGTCTGCTTCTGTTTTAAATTTTAAAGAAATTTAGTTAAAATGGCCAGAGGAAATCCTATGATAGGTTATGAGAGTATAACTGCAATTCTAATCACATGTCTCAGTAATCCAATTGTCTGCCACACAATTATAAATGTACTTTTTTCATACAATGTAAAACCAGAAACATATCATTCATCAAGTCTATATACCATGCTATACATTCTCCTCAACCTACTTCACATTGACTTAGTGGCATAAACTATCTTTTTTTTTTCTTTGTGTACTTATCCAGCTTCTCCTTAAATGTTATTTACCCTTTAAGAAAAATAAATATAATGTAGACGTTGAAAAAATACTGCACATCTTTGAAAGTCTTACCTGGTGTATTAGGTAGTTTTATCAGTATATGTACGTCAACTATTTTTCAATGAAGTGTAACACAGGTAAATTTAGGTAAGGAAGTAAACTAGCTATTCAACATTTCACAGAGTTAACTTTAATCTTAATGACAAAATGGCAAATCTATTATAAATACCAAATATTTTTATCTCTCATCATCCTTTAACTCGTTAACTCAAATTGCCAATTTGAATCTAGGAGAAAACAAAATTATGTAGGTCCCAGTTGACTGAATTTTATTTGAGACTGTCTAAACTCATATCATTCAGTGACTTACTGACAGTAGTGAGAAGTAACTGTCATCCTATTAATCTGCTTTAAATTGAAATCCAGATCCCAGTGGTTAAAATCAGTATTCATCATGCTACTTTTTAAATGATGAAAACATTTTCACAGCGCAAGTTAAGAACAATTAGAGCCATAGAATTCTCAAGGTTCAAATATATTCCTAATTGGAAAAAAAATATTATTAACAATAATAGAATGCCAGAATAATCTTCATGGATTTATGAGGAGAGGCTCTGGTGAATACTTAGCTTGTTCCTGCCGCCGACTTTTGTCACTCATTCACTTAGATTTGTATGTTTTTTGTGAAACTGTAAGGATACACTTATGCAGAGAAGCCGTGCAGACTCGGTCTCTTTGCTTTATAAAACAGAAGATCAAGGGTGACCTATTGGGGGTCTTTAAGATTAAGGAAGAGTTTGATAGGATATCTGCAGGGAAAATGTTTCCACATGTCGTGGGAGGCTAAAATTGCAGGCCCAAATGTAAAGGCAGTCACAATAAATCCAGAAGAGAATTCAGGAGAAAGGTCAGAATGTGGAACTCTCAGAGAGTGGTTAGCATGTGGAACCAAGTACTACGGGGAACAATTGAGGTGAATAGCATTGGACTAAATTGGACTATAAAGTTCCTCAGCTTTATAGGACTGTCAGGCTGCATTTGGAGTATTACGTGTAGTTCTGATCACCCCACTACAGGAAGGACGCGGAACCTTTGGACACGGTTCAGAAAAGGTTTAGCACAATGCTGAAGATAGACATAAAGTGCTGGAGTAACTTAGCGGGTCAGGCAGCATCTCTGGCGAAAAATAGGTGACGTTTCAGGTCGAGACTCTTCTTCAGATTGGTGCCTTGACACTTGGATTTGAGGGTATTACCTATAAGGAGAGATTGGACAAACATCTCTGTTGGAGTACATAAAATTATGATACGTAGAGGTACGGTAGACAGAACCTTTTCCCACAGGGTGGAAATGTGAAAATGTAGAGGGCATATTTTTAAAGTGAGAGAAGCAAAGCTTAAAGGAGATGTACATGCCAAGATTTTTTTTGGTGGGTGCCTGGAACATGCTGCCTGGTGTGATGATGGAGGCAGATACGATAATGGCATTTAAGAGGCCTTTAGATAGGCACAGGGATATGCAGGGAATGGAGGGATATGGATTACATGCTATAAAATCTGGAATCTTGTTTGGCATGGACATTGTGGGCTGAAGGGCATGTACCTGTATTGGACTGTTCTATGTAGAACAATGCTATCCAGGAGGATTGGTCAAAGAACTGACTTGAAAACTTGTCATAAAGGTCAGGACACCAAATTCATGATGTTCTGATTTTCCTGTTATTGATTTTAATGTAGCTTTTGAAATTATAGTGTTTCCAAAAAATCATTTATTTTCGTCAATGCGATGAACCTTCATCTCGAGATTCTGACTGCAAAGGAGTCAGAATCACACCATTACATCTTCCATTTCAATCTACCTTCAGCTGATTGCGTTCTCAGGTTGACACTTCTCCAGACTTTCCCAAACCCAAACCAAACCCATCCATTCAAAAGTATCCACTGCCTTCAGCTCCTCAGTTAGGTTTGGATTACACCCAGATTTAACTCTCAACCCGTGCTGCATAAACAATGGTAAAATCCTTTTGTGCAGAAATTTGCCAAAAGTTAGTTTGGAAGTTTGGATACATCTCATTTTAAGGATTCTTCAGTCCATTCGGAATGACACTTGTTCAAAATGATGAAGGAAATTTGGCTGGCAAGAACCTGAATCTTCCTTGACAACAAGGTTTTCATTATGCATGCAATCCACGTTTACTTGAGGGAGTTAATCGTTTTAATAAATATAGCACAATGCTTATTTCAATCAGAATGCTGAAATCCGGAAAGATGGAGTAAACTTGATAATTTATGACTAGTCATGGGTTAATACTATTGGAAAATTATTATACTTGTAGTGCATAAATTTCTAACAGCTGTTAACTTTGGACATGGTAATTAATATAGAGAGATGGTGGCACAGGGGTTATGTTGTGTAGCGGTTGGACTCATTCTAAAATCCCACAGAGGGAAATTGAAAATGTGAACAGAGTCTAAAAAAAGCTTTAACTTAAGTTGTTACAGGTGAAAATAACCTCAGATGCTGGATAATTGCAAAGATTTAATCAATTCACTAAAATCCTTTGGGGGAAGAAACCTGCCGTTCTTGTACAGCTACTCCAATACTCTAATCTTAAATGCACTTGCCAGTCACTAAATAGTACAAAATCCCTTGCAGCAGTCTATACCACATTCTTGGCACAAATTGGAACATGAAATAATCCTATCCTTGCCAAGAATGACCATGTGAACTATGTGCACAGGCTGTATTTTGCACAGTAGCGCCAAAGCTTAATGATCTCCTTTGATAGTCCCATACTAAACAAGATAAATTTACTGGTTAAATTTTGTTGGATCAAAATATTTGGCATTGCTGCCAAATATTTTGGTATTTAATAAAACTTTATCATGTATCACTCCATTTGTCTGTCTTGGACGGGTGCGCGATAAGACTAGACTGTCTGTAACAGACTGCCATTTCTTTTAAATGATGTTTTTTTCCCCCTTTGGGGAATGAATGAGCAATCGGACACAATGTGTAAAAAATCCCAGGAACTAACATTTTCAAATGTAAATTCCAAATCCTTAGTAAACAATTATGTATTATAAATTGTTGTTTATTTGGGGTAAATGCAATTAGCAACCATTTTTTCACCAGACTGCAAGAAAATATTCTGGCAACGTTAAACTAAAAAATGTTGATATCATTAGAACATTATCATGATTTTCATTTTCCCTGAAAAACAGCAGCATTGAACTTTGTTTTGAACCGTTGTGAGAGGCTCCAGTTGTAGTTAATTAAAGGTTCAGTTTATTTGATTATAGTTTTTTTTTAATTGGCTTATAAAGATCTACAAAATGGGGTTCTGTGGCTTTAAAATTCCTTTAAAATTCCTTCTGGCTTTGATCCTGTAAGGGATAGATTTATGTCTGTGCAGCCAAGGTAGGCTATGAAATCATCCCACTGTGAAAGTTCTTGATGAAACACTTACGTATATAAATGAAGCTGCCTTTTTTAATGTCTGCCTTGCTTTGCTCCTCAACTACCAACTCTATTCAACTAGCCAAAAGACTAACCCTGCCAGACCCTAATATATCATATTCATGGGACTCCATAATTCCAAACCATTGAATGCACCAGACGTGATCTGTACCTGAAGAATTTCAAGCTTAGGTTGTCATGGTTCTGTGCTGTGTTTTACCCTTCACTATCTTACCCTTTAAAGAAATAAAATTTAAAAACACCTCAAATGGAACAAAAAAGCAAGTGGAAAAGAAATTCCAGTAACTTAATCTACTGTGAATTTTGCTGCCTTCTGTTTTTTTTAAAAACAGTTTAGGAGTAGTGCCACTTCAATATCTAACCGTTCCGCAGACTTCACATCTGAGGCCAACTTCATCTCTTAAATGATTTTAATTGTGCTGCAAGTGTCTGAATGTCTAGATAATTGCCTGTAGCCTTGAAAGCATCACTATCACTGATGATTCCACCTAGCTTGCCACCTGCACAGGGACAAACATTCCTCGGGAAAAACAGAACCATTTAGTACAGTTAATACAATGTAGTTAGTTGAGAAAGAAAAGTACAATGAAAATAAGGTAAAACTAGAACAATTTGATTACTTCTGATAATGCCTAATATACTTAGTTAAACAGTTTGAATCACACCATAACTTCCAATTGCAACTTCCCTCCAGTTATTAAAATGCAATTAACCCTTTACCATTTAACTGCAGGTTTCCCAATTAAAAGTGGGAAAAAGTCCAAAATCAGCTTTGAACAGACCAAAGCAAAAGCAAAAAAAGAAAGCCAGACTTTGTAGAAATGTCTGAATGTGATGTCAGTTAGGTTGACATGCTGAAGATTTCTGGATTGGAGATAAATGTCAGTTAAATTGGTCAGTAAAACGAATGAACGGACTTTGTGAATACATGTCTGTGGAGACTACTTAAACCTAATTCTCCCAAATGCCCTGAAGTTTAACCCTTGAAACTGATTCCACATATTCATTGCTGTTCTGCACAGTCAAGTACTTCAGTTAAGGTCAAGACTTGCTAATTTCAAGTCAAGGAATTGATATACCTATTATATTTTTCTTAACTTTCCATGTAGTTGGTACATTTCTGGAAAATTTGGTTGACAGGACTGCAATATAACCACTACAGCTGCTAGAGCTATTTGGAAAGGATTTAAAAGCATAATTTTGTCATTTGCCTTTATAGATTAATCCATGTAAAATTTACTTTAATAACATCCCGTGACACCCAATTGATCATTTAATTGTGGCAAAACCATTATACATAACTGGAAACACTGTTTTTCTTTTTCTCTTTTGTTTCAGGATAATTCATTACAAATGGTGCAGACAGAAACCAAGTCTGAATACTTACTCTGGGGCTGAACATAATAGGCCTTCAACTTTAGTTTCAGCTCATGCACATAGGTAGGGATTGACTGTGAAGGCTGCAGGGAGGTAGGGAGGTGTTGGCTGGAGAACCACATTCCTTTGGACATCACCCTTGACACTATATCATCTTAAGCTTTACAGTTTATACTGACAGATTCATTTACGCATGAGACATAGAAATAGCTTTTGAGTTTCGTAATCCTGTATTGCTTGGAGATTTGTTGAGAACCTGCACGTGTGGTAGAAATTAGTTTTATTTGGCATCAACACAGAGTTGGAGCAAAAAATATACTTAGACTAGATATCGTACATTTTTGAAGTCTGATGCTCATGGTTTGATGAAAGGAGGGTGGTATGAAGACCATACAATATGGCTGAACTAATTTGTTTGCTAATTTGCTAATTTTTTTCCTGAATCAGGATCATGCCAGGATTGATTTTTTTTCCTGTAGGATCTGCATACAACAATTCAATTGAAAAAATTGTATCAAAACTATATAACTGTACAAACAAGAAAATTAATAGATTGATAAAATGCATTTTTCACACAATGAGATTTAGAGATAGTTTAATTATTTAAGTATTTCAACTCTCTGACAATGGAAATTAATGATTACATATATGGAATCTCATTCTTTCAGGCATTCATTGACCCTTGAAATTTTTTATTGTCAGTGTGCAAATTTTATTTTATTCCTATCTCTCTATTTCTATTTTCGTTCGATACTGGAGTCAATCACTCTAATTTGTACAAATTGTCCTTGCAATGTAGAAACAAAGAACTGCAGATGCTGGATTCTCAAAAAAGACCCAAATGCTGGAGTAACTCAGCAGGTCAGGTAGCAAGAGAGGAGGGTAGGACAAAGCCTGGTGGGTAATAGGTAGATACAGAGGAGAGGGGGTTTTGATAGGCAGCTGGTTGGACAAAAGACAAAGAAGAAGAAACAAAAGATGTGAGACAAAAGGATTGATGAGTTGCAATAAATGTGAGGCAACTTTGTTGCCACTTTCGTGGCAAGAACAAGAAAGCAGATTATTATCTGAATGGTGTCAGATTAGGGAAAGGGGAGGTGCAACGAGACTTGGGTGTCCTTGTACATCAGTCACTGAAAGTAAGCATGCAGGTACAACAGGCAGTGAAGAAAGTTAATAGCATGTTGGCCTTCATAGCGAGAGGATTTGAGTATAAGAGCAAGGAGGTCCTACTGCAGTTGTACAGGGCCCTGGTGAGACCTCACCTGGAGTATTGTGTGCTATTTTGGTCTCCTAATTTGAGGAAGGACATTCTTGCTATTGCACGAGTGCAGCATAGGTTCACCAGGTTAATTCTCGGGATGGAAGGACTGACATATGATGAAAGAATGGATCGATTGGGCTTATATTCACTGGAATTTAGAAGGATGAGAGGGGATCTTTTCGAAACATAAAATTCTTAAGGGATTGGATAGGCTAGATGCATGACAAATGTTCCCAATGTTGGGTGAATCCAGAACCAGGGGTCACAGTGTAAGAATAATCTGTATAAGAGGAGCTGGCCAAGGTCGAATGGAAAGGGTTCCTACCAGGTGTGATGGTGGAACAACAATGGCAGGAATTTCTGGGTATAATCCAGAAGATGCAGGATCATTTCATTCCAAAGAGGAAGAAAGATTCTAAGGGGAGTAAGAGGCAACCGAGGCTGACAAGGGAAGTTAGAGATGGAATAAAACTAAAAGAAAAGATGTATAAGATAGCAAAGAGTAGCAGGAAGCCAAAGGAGTGGGCAACTTTTAAAGGACAACAGAAGATAGCAAAAAGGGCAATATGGGCTGAAAAGATGGGGTACGAAACGAAGCTGGCCAAGAATATAAAGAAGGACAGTAAAAGCTTCTTTAGGTATCTTAAGAGAAAAAGATTAGTAAAGACAAATGTGGGTCCCTTGAAGGTAGAAACGGGTGAAATTATTATAGGTAACAAGGAAATAGCGGAAGAGTTGAACAGGTACTTCGGATCTGTCATACAAACAATCTCCCAGATGTACTAGTGGACAGAGGATCAAGGGAGACAGAGGAACTGAAAGAAATTTGCATTAGGCGAGAAATAGTATTGGGTAGACTGATGGGACTGAAGGCTGATAAATCCCCAGGGCCTGATGGTCTGCATCCCAGGGTACTCAAGGAGGTGGCTCAAGAAATCGTGGACGCATTGGTGATCATTTTCCAATATTCAATAGATTCAGGATCAGTTCCTGTGGATTGGAGGGTAGCTAATGTTATCCCACTTTTCAAGAAAGGAGCAAGAGAGAAAACTGGGAATTATAGACCAGTTAGCCTGACATTGGTGGTGTGGAAGATGCAGGAGTCAATTGTTAACGATGTAATAACGGCGCATTTGGATAGCGGTAAAAGGATTGGTCCAAGTCAGCATAGATTTTTGAAGGGGAAATCCTGCTTGATTAATTTTCTGGAATTTTTTGAGGATGTGACAAGTAAAATGGATGAAGGAGAGCCAATGGATGTAGTGTATCTAGACGTTCAGAAAGCTTTGATTTGGTACCACATGGGAGGTGAGCAAAATTAGAGCACATGGTATTGGAGGTAGGGTATTGACATGGATAGAGAATTGGTTGGCAGAGAGGAAGCAAAGAGTAGGAATAAACGGGTCCTTTTCAGAATGGCAGGCAGTGGAGAGTGGAGTGCCGCAAGGCTCAGTGCTGGGGCCGCAACTATTTACAATATATATTAATGATTTGGATGATGGAATTAGATGTAACACTAGCAAGTTTGCGGATGACACAAAGCTGGGTGGCAGTGTGAACGAGGAGGGTGTTAGGGGGTTGCAGGGTGGCTTGGACAGGTTGAGTGAGTGGGCTGATGCATGGCAGATGCAGTGTATTGTAGATAAATGTGAGGTTATCCACTTTGGCAGCAAAAATAAGGAGGCAGATTATTATCTCAATGGTGTCAGATTAGGTAAAGGGGAAGTGCAACGAGACCTTGGTGTCCTTGTACACCAGTCACTGAAAGTAAACGTGGAGGTACAGCAGGCAGTGAAGAAAGCTAATAGCATGTTGGCCTTCATAATGAGAGGATTTGAGTACAGGAGCAAAGAAGTCCTAATGCAGTTGTATAGGGCCCTGGTGAGAACACATCTGGATTATTGTGTGCAGTTTTGGTCTCCTAATTTGAGGAAGGACGTCCTTACTATTGAGGCAGTGTAGTGTAGGTTCACAAGGTTGATCCCTGGGATGGAAGGACTGTCATATGAGGAAAGATTGGGCTGGAGTTTAGAAGGATAAGAGGAGATCTTATTGAGACGTATAAAATTATAAAAGGACTAGACAAGCTAGATGCGGGAATTTTTTCCCCAATGTTGGGGGAGTCCAGAACCAGGGGACACAGTCTGAGAATAAAGGGGAGGCCATTTAAAACTGAGTAGAGAAGAAACTTTTTCACCCAGAGAGTTGTGAATTTGTGGAATTCTCTGCCACAGAAGGCAGTGGAGGCCAATTCACTGGATGAATTTAAAACAGAGTTAGATAGAGCTCTAGGGGCTAGTGGAATCAAGGGATATGGGGAGAAGGTAGGCACAGGTTACTGACTATAGATGATCAGTCATGATCACAATGAATGGCGGTGCTGGCTCGATGGGCCAAATGGCCTTCTCCTGCACCTATTTTCTATGTTTCTATGTTTCTATGTTAATAAGAGGTAGGCCATTTAGGACAGATGCGGAAAAAACCTTTTCACCCAGAGAGTTGTGAATCTGTGGAATTCTCTGCCACAGAAGACAGTGGAGGCCAATTCACTGGATGTTTTCAAGAGAGAGTTAGATATGTGTATTTTTACAATACTGGAGTGGCTCGGCAGATCGGGCAGCGTCTCTGGAGAGCATGGATGGGTGGCGTTTCGCGGAGTGCTGGAGTGGCTCAGGGGTCGGGCGGCATCTCTGGGTAGCATGGAAGGTGTTGCATTTCACATAGTGCTGGAGTGGCTCAGCAGGTCGGCCGACGTCTCTGGAGGGTGTGGACAAGTGATGTTTTGGAATGGGACCCTTCTTCAGACTTCAGACATTGCTCAGATGAGTCACAACCCGAGGCGTCGCCTGTCCACGTCCTCCTGGGGGGCTGCCTGACCCGCTGAGTTACTCCAGCACTTTGTGTCTGTCATCGGTTTAAACCAGCACCTGCAGTTACTTCCTACAGACTTTAGTTTCTATTACGTTCTTCAGCCCTTTCTAAAATGCTTTATAACCAAGGGTGTATTTCTCAGCTGTAGTAATAGCTGTATTGTAGCACCTCATTGTAAAGTACTTCACAGACCTTCACTATACAGCAATGGGATAATGGGAAGATAATCTGTCTTTGTTTGTAAACCAACATCCTTGTTTCTTCAACATAAATTCTCGACCTGAAGCGCTGCCTATCTATGTCCTTCAGAGATGTCAACAGTGTTTTATTGTCATCTGGGAAATATTTTGAGTTCCCGAAGAAAAGTCTGAAATAAATTACCAAGTCGTATTTGATACATACAGTTAATAAAAATACCTTGTTCTTCAGACTGTTGTTGCGACCTACTTGAAGGCATTTCATGTTCAGGGGACTGCAGGAGAAAGTTTATATTCACACAGTATTCACGCAGACACTGTAACAGCTTTGTAGCTGACATGGGTCTGGTGTTTTTTGTCTCTGTCATTGTCGTCGTGGAGCTTCCAGAAGTTGACACGAAGGAATGAAGTTAGTGATTTGGTCCGTACGAAAGGTAAACAAGAGACAGTGTGTTGCCAAATTGAAGATTGGCTCAGTTTCTTAGTTTTGATGACCAATTTATGCCCCCCAAAATTTTGTTATCGACTTTAAAAAGTCAGAAAATATATCATAAATAGTCGTTATGTTTTTGACACTACGATGTTTATGATATATTAAATTTGAATATAAGAAAACATAATTAACTCACCCCAAAATCACTATTACCATAGGATACCTTGTTGGAGTTTGTGAAAAACAGTAGAGGTTTGGAGCCTCCATGGTTTAACGTACGGAGGTACCAACCCCGATAACGGTCGTTGTGACAGTGGACACCAAGCACAACGACCGTTACTGGTTCTTTGCTGGGTGGAATACCAGACATGTTACTGTATTTTTCTCCTGGTATTGATGAAGATATTTCCCTAGATCATTATCAAAATGTATATGTATGAGGGGCCATATGAAGTTTATTTATGAATGAAATATTCATAACTAAATGTGGCAGAGTTTTTAATATCACATTTTTGGTGTCCAAAATGGTGGTAAAACGATGAACATTTGTCTGTCACGAAAAAAGTTTTTGACATTCGGTCTTAAAGTTATCTAATTTATATCTGTTATTTATAAGGTTTCACACGATGGGAAGATTTTTGTTAAGAACAGTGTATTGGTGTAAAAACCTGAATAATAATATTGTTCCTCAAAATCTCTCCAGTGTTGTAAAAATACACATATGGCTCTTAGGAATCAAGGGATATGGGGAGAATGCAGGAATTGGGTACTGATTTTGGATGATCAGTCATGATCATATTGAATGGCGGTGCTGGCTCAAAGGGCTGAATGGTCACTTCTGCACCTATTTTCTGTTTCTATGAATTATGAAGCTAGAGGAAAGGAATGTAGGTGGAAAGGGAAGGGGAGAAATAGGTGCAGGTGGGACCTAGGGGAGGGGGAGAGCAGAAAGAAATGGGCAGGGTGCCCTTACAATGTTTATTTAACATTTTTCAATTTCATTGGTTTTGTAGAAGCACAGCTAATTTCTCTGTTTAGTCATGTCCAAGGCTTTGTTTCCTCCTTCACGATGCTCAGCATCAACATAGGCTGCTTGACTATTGCCAAGGCACAATGGACCCCAAAACATGTTGCCACAAGATCTTATACAACACTTGCTAGGAGGTGGAGCAAAGGCCAAGACAACGATGTTTCACAATTGCGTGCATCCATTATGGAATTGGCTCCAGTCCTAGCAGCAGGTTGCCATTGATAGCACACAAAATTCTGGTGTGATTAGCCAAAGAACTGAAGCTCCCAGTCCTTGCTATTCGAGACACTGGCAGACACATTATTTGACAAGTTTTCAAAATGCCCTTAATTAAATGAACACAGTGTTTCCAAGGCAGGTACCCCTAGTCAATAACATCCTAGTACCCCTAGTCAATTGCCTCCTAGTTTCCTATTGAAAAATGCAGCCATGGACCCCATTGCTTAACCTTAGAGCAAATAAAGTGAGGCGAGACAAATCATTAAGACACTAAAAAACAAAAAAGGAGTAACAACAGAAAAAATTGCATCTTGGCACAATAAAGAATAATTAAACTGTAGCCAACAACTAAATTAATGCATTAATTGAATACAAAGTGATTTCAAGGATGTGAAAGTGCTGAATAAATGCAGCCTCTATCTTAAATAACTTACCGAGCAAAAGATCAATTTATTTAATGAAGAACATTTATACAGCATTTTTCACAACCACAGGACGTTCAAAAGTGCTTCACTGCCAATTTATATGGCAAGTTTCCATAACGAAAAATGAAATTAAGGATGCTTTTTTTCCCCATACGGTAAATCAAAGATAAATATTAGTCAAGACATTTAAGAGAACTATCCAGTTCTTTGTTGAAAGTGCACCCATGGAATCGTACTCTGTGGAAACAGGCCCTTCGGCCCAACGTGCCCTCACTGACCAACATGTTCCATCTATACTAGTCCCAACTGGCTGCATTTGACCCATATCCATCTAAACCTATCTAATTCATGTACCTGTTGAAATGTTTCTTAAACATTGTGATAGTACCTGCCTCAATTACCCCCTCCGGCAGCTCGTTCCATACACCCACCACCTTTTGTGTAAAAAAAGTTAGCCTTCAGGTTCCTATCAAATCCTCCCCTCAGCTTAAACCTATAAGGATTTATAAGGACCCAGAGATATTTTGTACTTAGAAGCCAGGTTGGGTCTTGGACTGGCATTCCACCTGAAAGGTGACACTTCTGATTATGCTACTATGGTGTTTTCTGGAGTGTCCTCTACATTATAAACACCTAGAATGGCAACTGATTCCACCAGTGATGCTGTGAAACAGGGTTAGGCGGAGATGAACAGCATAGATTTGGAGACCTGCCACACGCAAATAGTACTGGTTCATCTAGGGAGAAATTATGGACAAATTAAAGAGAAAGCAAGGCAAAGGAGGCAATTTAAGTGGATGGGGTCTATGCAAAGTAGCAAACGGTTTGGTGGATTGGCCTATTACTTTTTTTTAAATTCCATATATTTCTGAATTGATTAAATAATGGAATAAACACTTCACTTTTCAAAACACTGGCATACAATTGATATCAGAATTGAGTTCAGAGGGAATGAGATTAATAAACATCTTCAATACAAAGATCAACTCTAATTTCCAGTTCTATTTAAAATTAAATAATTTTCCAAATGCAAGCTTAAAATAAAATTACCATTAGAAATTCTTTTTTTTCAACTTGCTGGTTGTTGTCAATGTCCAGCATACTGAAGGCAATTTGGAATCCAGTGCGAGGTTCTGGAAGCACAAGGAATATATTATTATTAACCGAGGGCAAGGTGCTTTTTGCCGCTCAGACTTCCATGGCCACACATTTCTAGACACTTCTGATTTGGTTTAGTTTAGTATATTGTCAAGTGTACCGAGGTAGAGTGAAAAGATTTTTGTTGAGTGCTAACCAGTCAGCGGAAAGACCATACATCATTACAATTGAGCCATCCACAGTATACAGATACAGGATTAAGGGAATAATGTTTAGTACAAGATACATTTTCAAGCTTCCACTGAAGGATGAGGCACTGGCCTGTGATGTATAATCCCATTCATTTGGATAGGGCAGCTGCCTTTGATTGAAGTGGTAAATGCATGGAAGCTTTATTGTTTTAATTTAAATAAACAGTGCTTTTAGCCGATTTATGGCATGTTAAGGGATTTTTTAAGGCTAATTCTTTCACCCATTTTCAAATCTCTCTGATCACCATTAACATTTACATAGAGTGATCATTTTTCCATTACCTTAATAAGGACAGTTACCAGTGATCTCTTGAGCAAGCACTTACTATAAGCATGGAAACAGCCTTTCGGCCTACCAAGTCCATGCTAGGCATTAACCATCTATTTACACTAATCTGACAGCAATTTGTCTTAAAATGCACCTTCCACTCTTATCAACACCCCCTCCACCCCCCCCCCCCCCTCCTTCCACACATGGGGAAAATATATTGTGTTCAACTAACCATCAACCTGCACTTCACTGGGATATGGGAAAAAACCTGGGGACAAACTGGAAATCCACAGGGTCACAGGGAAAATATGCAAACTTAACATAGACAGTACCCACGGTCAGGATTGAACCTGCGTCTCTGATGCTGTGATCAAGTGGCATGATGAGCTGCCACACTGCGCATTTACATGGCATTAAAAGTTCGTTAACAATTGCTCTGGAAACTTGAAAAAAAAACCAAATGATGCTTCATATATAGTTTGAAGCTCGTGCTGATTTAGAGAATTCTGGCAGAGATTAATTAGTCTGGCAAACTCAGGCACTTATTGCTGCAGAATCCAAACTGTTTCCCTAAAGAGCCATAAGAATTTTTGACAACATTCAAAAGATTCAAATAACACTGAGAAACCGTGCACATAATTAATATTCCACCAAAGACGCCGTTTCACTACTGCTTTCTTTAGTTTTAGTTTTCGGAAGTTACAGTGAAAAACTGCTTGTTGCATGCTGTCCAGTCAGTGGAAAGACTAAACATGATTACAATCGGGCCGCCCACAGTGTACAGATAAAGAGAATACTGTTTAATGCAAGGTAAAGTCCAGTAAAGTCCGATTAAAGATAGTCCAAGGGTCTCCAGTGAGGTAGGTGATAGCTCAGGACCGCTCTCTAGTTGTTGATAGGATGGTTGAGTTGCCTGATAACAGCTAGGAAGAAACTGTCCCTGAAACTGGAGGTATGCATTTTGATAATTTTATACCTCTTGCCCGATGGGAGAGGGGAGAAGAGGGCGTGACTAGGGTGAGACTCGTCCTTGATTATGCTGGTGGGCTTGTTGAGGCAGCATAAAATGTAGATGGAGTCAACTGAAGAGAGATTGGTACCATCTTTCTGTGCACCAACCTCTCTTCTCTGCTTTTCTATGTTCCATGTTCTATATTCAAATTTTCTTTGGTATCGTAAAATTGTTAATGTTTAACTTGTGCTTCTCTTACCATGATTTGTCGTAAAGTTTTACACAAGCAGGTCACAATTATGGTTAAAATTTGGTATTGACAAGCTAATGTTAATATATGAAGAATTACACCATAAATGCACTTACTTATTAGAATACCCAGCAAGAATAAGTATTCAGTGTACGATATCAAACCTGAAGATAAACAAAATGGATGGCCATTAGTTTTTCTTGTACGATCCTATCATGAATTAATTGGTAACATCAAACAGCAGTTTTTGCAAACAATTAATTAACGTACTGAAGTCAACTAAGATTTTCAGGTAAACACCTTTGGATATTACAACAAACTACCATTGAACCATTTAATTGCAGGAGAGACAAAAATGAACAAATACACTACAAACTTTCACACCAGCAACAAATTATTGATGTAGATTTGTCTGATGGAAACTCAACCCTTCCAAAATTGTGCAATTTTCTATGTTTAGACAGAAATTGTACTATTTCTGGATATGAAGCAAATCACTAGGTGGTAATTTCCTTTGATGGGCCTTCACTGGGAATCACAGATGGAACTAGGTTAATGTTTAGGTTTATTATTATGTTGTGAACCAGGGTGCAGCGAAAAGTATTGTTTCGCATTCTATTCAATCAAATCAAATAATGTACTTTCCATAAATACAATCCTTAAACTCAAACACAAGTGGTAGAACAAAGGGAAAGAAACAGTGCAGAATATAGTTCTCAGTATTGCAGCACACCAGTCCCACAGATAAAGTCCAATGTCCGCAATGGTGTGGGGGTGAATTGGATAGCATCCTCGCTTATGGGATGTGGTTCAAAACCATTACTTCAGTTAAATCTCTGATGAGATACAGGTTCACTGCCGATTTTATGGCATCCTTGGTTCCAGAGCCTTTCTGGATTATGCATTTTGCTGAACCAACAGAAGTCACGGCCTCCGAGGAGTCCAAATGTACCGGAACATACCAAGTTAGCCGAGGAATTGAGATATCAGCCCGCAAAGTCGACCTAGGAAGTTGGCTGTGGGAATGGATCTGCTGCTCCGGCTGGGACATTGTTCCAGCTTCAGTCGCAGGGATCAAATTTGACCTGCCAATTGGCCGCGGAAGTCGGCTATGGGAACGGATCTGCCAGCTCCGGCAACAGGAGGCAAATTCTACCCATCGATCGGGCGGAAGTCCCAATGAGGTTGACATCGGGCGCCTCATCCGGCCTAGGCGCCACATTTTCGGGGGGACTTCAGGGGGTGGAGTTCAAGTGCACTCTCATAATTTTCTGTGGATTAAAGGAGGTGCCGGACTACCAGTTGCCTAAAAATC
Organism: Rhinoraja longicauda; assembly: GCF_053455715.1. NCBI lineage: Eukaryota > Metazoa > Chordata > Chondrichthyes > Rajiformes > Arhynchobatidae > Rhinoraja > Rhinoraja longicauda. The sequence continues at coordinate 45,866,542 of NC_135959.1, read as the reverse complement.
GGTGGTCGACTCGTAATGTGAGTAACCTCTTCCTCTAGCATTTTTGAGTTTTGCGTGTGATCTTAAGTATAGAGGAGTGACGACAAGCATTTCATCTGCCACCACCCAAACCACCTTTGATTTCTAACACTAAGAGTACCATGGCTAACTGGCTTTGCATCTTTCAGTGAGAATGTACAGCTCAATTCTCCAAGTCTGGAACACAATGTAATATTGGACTTGGTTAACTAACAAGGGGGAGATTATGTAGAAACAAGGAACTACAGATGTTAGTTTATACCAAAGTTAGACACAAAGTGCTGGAGTAACTCAGCAGTCAGGAGGAAAAAGGATGGGTGACATTTCGGGTCAAAGTCTGAAGAAGGATCCTGGCCTGAAATGTCACTCATCCTTTATCTCCAGTGATGCTGCCTAACTCGCTGAGTTATTCCAGCACGTTGTGTCTGTCTGTGGGGGAAGATTATGATATGCATGATAACATTACAATAAAAGAAAGTTAAGATTGTGAATGAAGGAAATCTCCCAACATTGGGAAATAAACTACTTTTTTACCCTATGAGTATATTTAATATTTCTCAACAAATGCCTGGAATTTCTTCAATTTATAAATTTTAATGCTGATTTCTACTATATAGATTGATTAAAGAGGATGTTGTTTGCAAGTAGATCCAGGGCCATAGGTTTATCACAGAGATCCAGGGCCATAGATTTATCACTTAATTACACAAAAGATCAACAAACGGGCAGCATGTTGGCCCAGTGGTAGAGATGCTGTCTTACAGCGCCAGAGATCAGGTTCGATCATGACTACATACATTGTCTGTATGGAGTTTGTACGTTCTCTCTGTGCCCTGGGTTCTCAGGGTGCTCCGGTTTCCACCCACACTCCAAAGATGTGCAAGTTTGTAGGTTAATTGGCTAGTGTAAGGGTGAAAATTGGTTGGTACAGACGTGGTGGGCCGAAGGGCCAGTTTCCATGCTTTATCTCTAAAGTAGTCTAAACTAAACATTAACCATTTGTCCAAAATACAAGGTGCTGAATGAACTCAGTGGGTCAGGCAGCATCTGTGAAGGGATATTCTAGTAGTTTGCTTTTTGCTTAAGATTCCAGTATCTGTTGTTTCTTGATGCTCCCTTAACTTTGCTTATGTTTACCATTCTCTCTTTATCATCTATTAGCTCAGTAATATGCTTTAACCATGTGTAGGAAAAAATAATTCAGATGCTGGTTTAAATCAAAGGTAGACACAAAATGCTGGAGTAACTCAGTGGGTCAGACAGCATCTCGGGAGAGAAGGAATGGGTGACATTTCGGACCTTCAGTCTGAAGAAGGGTCTCGATCCGAAATGTCACCCATTCCTTCTCTCACGAGATGCTGCCTGACCCGCTGAGTTACTCCAGCATTTTGTGTCTGCCTTAACCATACAATCCTTCATTATAAATAGTTTATATTGCATTGTGAACCAGTCTGAGAGAAACTAATGTTTAAAGTCTCTCAACAGAATCACATCCTTCAGGAATGAAATTCAACCGGTAAAATGTGCTGAATTGAGAGATGTATGAATTTCTATCTCCATTGTTTACAGTTTAAACTGCCTGTGCATTAATGGGCAACAAAAAAGTTTTTTTGATCCCATACATCTGGATAAGGAGCAGCCTGAATTAAGGCTGTCCTTGTTAAAAGGTACATGATCGGCCCAATTACCAACGTTATACAATCATTTTAAAGCAGCAAAAAATGGAGGTGGTAGAAATCTGAAATGAAAGCAAAGCGCTGGCAGCATTTCTGGAGAGAGAAACAGAATTAACATTTCGTTTCAATATCATCAGAACTGGAAAGGTGACAAGACAAGTGTGTTTCAAGTTAGCTATAAGGAGTTTGGACAACCCTGCATTGTTTTCTCTGAAAATGATGGAGACTGAGGGGAGACTTGATCGAAGTATATAAAATCATGAGAGGCATAAATAGGGTAGACAGCCAGATTTTTTCCCCCCAGAATGGAAGAGTCAAATGGGGGGAGGGGGAGAGAAAGATCACAAAAATAATTGCTGCAAATCTGAAACGAAAGACTGTGGAAACACTAGCAGATCAGACAGCATCTGGGCAGAGAGAAAAAAACTGAGCTCATGTTTCCAATGACATTGTATTGGAAGTTGCCAGTTTTGACAATAACAGGAAGGACTGTTTATCTGAAATTGTTGAATTTTGCATTGAATCCTGAGGGCTGCAATATATTTGACTGACGATGGATTGCTGTTCATCAAGTCTACATGTGTCTTTGTTGGAACAGCATAAGAGGCCAAGCAGTCCCTAAGCTGTTTAGAGGGATGGAGAATTAAAGTCATAGGGGACTGGGAGTTGAAGGTCACCCTTGTGGACTGTGATAAGATGTTCTGCAAAGCAGTGATCCCATTTGCATTTGATTTTTTACCCACTGTCATGGAAAAACACATCGTGAGCACCAAATGAAATACATTAGATTAGAAGAGCAAATTAGTTTAGGTCAGTGATACAGCATGGAAACAGGCTCTTCGTCCCACCGATCACCCCGTACACTAGTTCTACCCTACACACTCGGGACAATTTATAGAAACCAATTAACCTACAAACCTGCAGGTTTTCGGAATGTGGGTGGAAACTAGAGCACCCGGAGAAAACCCACGCAGTTGGAAGGAGAACGTACACATTCCGTACAGACAGCATGGTACCGTACAGGATCAATCCCCGGTCTCTGACACTGTAAGGCAGCAGCGCTAATTGCTGGTTCACCTGGAAGGATGATTTGGGGCCTTGGAAAGTAGACAGGGATGATCAAAATGGGCAGTGGTCCATCACGTTCCACATAACTGTGAGAACTTATATAGCAATTATAAAGCTACCTGTAATTGAAAGAAAACATGTAGGCACAAAGAACTGCAGATGCTGGTTTACCAAGGCAAAACACAAAATGCTGGAGTAACTCAGTGGGCCAGGCAGAATCCCTGGAGAATGTGGATAAGCAACACTTCAGCAGGGACCCTTCTTTAGACACAATGAAGAAGGCTCCCAACCCAAAACGTCATCCATCCATGTTCTCTTGGGATGTTTCCTGACATGCTGAGTTAGTTTAGTTTTGTTAATTGTCATGTGTACTGAGGTACAGTGAAAAGCTTTTTGTTGCGTACTCACCAGTCAATGGAAAGACTACACATGATTACAATCAAACCGTCCACAGTGTACAGATAAATGATGAAGGGAATAACGTTTAGTGCAAGGTAAAGTCTAGTAAAGTCCGATTAAAGATAGTTTGAGGGTCTTCAATGAGGTTGATGGTAGCTCAGGACCAATCTCAAGTTGTGGATAGGATGGTTCAGCTGCCAGATAACAGCCAAGAAGAAATTGTCCCTGAATCTGGAGGTATGTGTTTTTACCTCTTCTGTGCATCTTACCAGATGGGAGAGGGGAGAAGACAGAGTGACCAGGGTGAGACTCGTCCTTGATTATGCTGAGGCAGCGTGAATGTAGATGGAGTCAATGAAAGGTTTGCATGATGGTCTGGGCTGCATCCACAATTCTCTGCAATTTCTTGTGGTCTTGCATTTTGTGTTCTACTATTGAAAAAATATTATCTGCTTGCAGGATTCTACCATTTAGTTTGTGGTACTACTCCATGCATTTTCCACTCCATTTCATGAACTGTTTCTTTAATGGTGTTACTTTCCATTGCTCTACTACCGTGGTGTTTTTGAAGGGTAATATTGTTTGGGTAAATAAGATTATTTCTGGCAAAAATCAACCTGCTGGAGGATCTCGACCAGCTGAGCAGCATCTATGGCCGGGGGGTGGGAGGGAAGGAAAATTGGTCGAGACCCACCATCAGGTCTGAGAGTGGAAAGGAAAGAAAGCCAGTATCTTTGAAGGGGAGGGCTGAGCCAACGGCAAGTGGTCCAAGGAGGGGTGAAGGATGTTGGGCAGATTAAGCCAGATGGAGGGAGGGGAAGGGCTGGAGTTTGGAGACAGAGGGGTGACAGGTGGAAGCAGACAAGTAATAAAAGGAAAGAAAGCAAATGGACTCGGGTGAAGGGAAAGGAGAGTGAAGGTGGAAACAAAAGCTGGAGGGTGATAAGCAATGGCAGAAAGGCTACGAGTACAGGAGTCTGATAAGTAAGCAAGGTGATAATGGGAACCATTAATGGGGAGGTAAGAGCTAATTGGGGTTGTGGTGGAGGGATTCAGTGGGTGAAATGGGTGGGCAGTAAGCGAACGGAACCAGGAAGGGTTGGGTGATGTGAGATGGAGGGAATTATGAGAAAGGGAACAAACATGGGAGAAGCGGAGGTGGATCAGGAGAAAAAGATAGAGAAAAAGAGGAAAGAAAATCACAGATTTATGAGGATGTTGACAGAGCTCAAGGGCCTGAGTTATAGGGAGAGGTTGAGCAGGCTGGGACTCTCTTCTTTGGAGTTCAGGAGGATGAGGGGTGATCTTGTAGAGGTGTACAAAATCATGAGATGAATAGATCGGGTAAACACAAAGTTTCTTGTCCAGAGCAACGAAATCGAGAACCCGAGGACATAGGTTTATGGTGAAGTGGGATACGTTTAATAGGAGTCTAAGGGGTAATTTTTTTTTACACAAAGGGTGGTGGGTGTATGGAACAATCTGCTGAAGGAGGTAGTTGAGGCAGGTACTAATGCAAAATCTAAGAAATATTTAGACATGGATAGGACAGGTTTCGAGGGATATGGGCCAAACACAGGCAGGTGGAACTAGTGTAGATGGGGCATGTCGGTTGGTGTGGGCAAGTTGGGCCGATTGGCCTGTTTCCATGCTGTATGATTATGACTCTATGTGTCACCTGAAACTGGAAGTTTCAATGTTCGTATCACTGGGATAGGTTAGGTTTATTATTGACTCTTTTACTGAGGTAGATTGAAAAGCTTTGTTTTGCATGCTATCCATTGAGTTATTGACTACCCAGGCGGAACACAGGTTGGTGTTACAGCTTGCACTGGGCCTCATCCTGGCAGTGGAGAAGGCTGAGGACAAACAGGTTAGTGTGGGAGTCAGCAGACGAGTTGAAAGGGCATGAAACAAGGAGCACAAGATCACAACCACGGGCAGAATGCAGGTGCTTAGTTCTTAGCTCATTTCTAGATTTTGCAGATTCCAAGCTGAATATCCACAAAAGTCCTCCTTTCACCAAATGTCCTTCTTTAGCCACCTCAAAGAGCTCATCATCTCAAACATGAAGGCGGTGAGTTGAAGAAGCTTGGTCTAAGTATTCACTATTAGTTCCTAAATGAATAGGAATGCCAGGATGAGGTGAACCGCTTTAAGAGATTAACTACATTATCTGTTTTCAGTCTAGTTTTCAAAGCTTTGGCAACATAGCTGAAGAGTGCTAGGTACTGTGAATTCTTTCAGCTGTTTTACATTTTTCACTGATCAAGTAATATTTTTTGCACTCAGTCAGTGGAAAGAACTTGATGCCCTCATTGCTTTCAATAATCTTTCTTTGACGTAGTTTAGTTTAGAGATACAGCGTGGAAACAGGTCCTTCGGCCCACCGAGTCCACGCTGACCATCGACCCATGCCACTAGTTCTATCCTACACCCTAGGTCCAATTAACCTACATGTCTTCGGAATGTGGGAGGAAACCTGAGCACCCAGGAAAAACCCACACGGTCACAGGGAGAAGGTACAAACTCCGAAACCGACAGCACCCGTAGTCAGGATAGAATCACAGTGGATCTCTATGCCATTGTGTTGCCCCAATCACTGTGCCGACATCTTGTAAACTACAGCTGAGAAAAGCCCCATTACCTTTATTGCAGGTGTACGAAGGAACTGCAGATGCCAGTTTACACCAGATCCCTACAATATCGGCACAAAATGCTGGAGTAACTCAGCAGGACAGGCAGCATCTCTGGAGAGAAGGTATGGGTGACGTTTCGAATTAAGACCCTTCTTCAGACCGTTGAAAACGATCTCGACCCAAAATGTCACCCATTCCTTCTCTCCAGCGATGCTGCCTGGCCCGCTGTGTTTCACCAGCACATTGTATCCTTTTATAAAGTAGTCAAGTAGATATTTTGTTAAAAAATTACATCTTTAAGCACATTATTGAAAGTAAATTCTTTTCAAAATTGAGATTACAATTTCCCAATTTAGCTGCCTTAATTTTTTTTAATTGTAAAGAATACTACAGCTTTATGATATCTTCAGTATGACTTCCTATGTGTATATATAAACTACATTTGTTGAGGTCACTGTGTTAATGTGCTGTGGGTTATTATAGAGTCTCCCATCTTTTATAGTGACCAAACTCTTGATGAAAATTCATAATAATTATTCAATCCAATGTTTTCAGCTATATGAGGTCAATGAATTTTGAGTATGTCCTACCCAAGCTACTTATTTTCAGAATATGGGAAGAAAACAGAGCACCTGGCACCTGAATGAAATTAACAGGAAGATTATAAAATAATTCACATGGTACCAATGACCAGGTTTGAAGCAACTCATACGAGCTGTGGGAAATCAGTTCTATTAGTTGTGCTACTGTGCATTATTGACGTCACATTGTGCAGGACCCATATATGATGTATCAGAACAAATTCACCAACAATTGTATTTACTACAGACATGATCTCTGGAGAACATGGATAGTTGACGTTTCAGATCGAGACCCTTCTTCAGACACAACCTTGCTAGGTTAGTTGGCCAGTCTAAACTGTCCTCAATGTGTGAGTGAGTGGCAGAATCTGAGGGGAGTCAATTTAATTAGGTAAGAATACAATAGGTTTAGTTTATGATTAGCGATAAATGAATGTTTGTAGATCTCCACAGATCTGGTTTAGCTTAAGATTCGCGATAAATGAATGCTTGATGATCTGCACAGACCTTATAGGCTGGGTCCCACTATATGACTCCAACACCCAAAATGGGGTATTTATTGGTTTTTTTCTTTATTTCCTGCATTTGTTAATATCACTGTTCTACAGATGTTTCCAAGAGATTTCATATAATATTAATTATGAATCAAATTAATTTCAGTTAGACTAATTGGTTGTATATACAATGTCTGTTGTATTTATTGTTGTCAATAACTGGGTACATAATAAATGTACCCCAAGTCATTAAATCATATGATGGTTATTTGCACAGTAACATGTTGGAACAAATATCAAACCAAACATTTCTTCTACTTGAACAGGTACACGGATAAGAAGGGATTCAAGGGATTTGGGCGAAACGCAGGCAAATAGGACTAACTTAGATGGGGCATCTTAGTTTGCATGGACAGGTTGGGCCGAAGGGCCTGATTCCATGCAGTATGACTCCATGTCCAAATTATGATTCAGTATTTTATATACATTTAGTATATCAGTATATAATATAAAGCTTTTCACTGTACCTTGGTGCATGTGACAATAAACTCAAAACACAATCAGCACTTTTTTAAAAATACTAATGGATATGCCCATTCACTTTACATCAATTTGCTAAAAGTTAATTTAAACCTAGAATATTTCAAATCAATTTGCAAATGGTAGCATCCAGGAATTACTACAATAATATTCAGAAAGTTCCAAGTATTTCAGCTTTATGCCTTGAATTCAACAAAACAGTCTGCATGTAATTCTCCTGAGGAATGGCGACACGCAATGCTGCCAAGCTGCTCGATTGTATCACTAGTACTGTGGGGCCTGGTGCCAAAGGAGAGCATCGCTTTTTAAAGAAACCTGTCCTCTCCACAAGGTGAAACACTTTTCCATTGAAATAATCATCTGTCAAAGTCTTCAGACAGACAATACTCATTTTTGCACAAAAGTCAATGGGAAAAAAAGTGTCGTGTCCATCTATAAACCCAATTAAAATATAGCCCAGGTTACTGTTAACTGCAAAATATGCGTTAAGATAAAGATATCTACACTCCCAATTTAATCACTGACAACGCACCAAAACCTGTTTTAATAAAATGCACAATTTAATTAAACGAAAGGTAAATGGTTCCCAAATGGTTGTTGAAATCAGCACATTTGCAAATATTTAAATAGAAATAGAAGAAACATCACCATGAAAATAAGTTTAGTCTGAATAGCAGCTGTACTACAATATAGAATGGGTTTCGCTATTACAACAAAATAAACTCACTTAATAACATAAGAGAGTCAAATAAGTGTGACTTAAGACAACATACATCTTATAATAAACATACTTACTTTTATGGAAAAACTAAATTTGGAGGCTAAATAACTAAGCAGTAAACACCGAGTTCTTCAAATCCTTAAGTTCTGTTACCATTCCCTGATCACCAACTTTTATGTCAGTATAATATGCTGTGCACATATATGTATGTGCCAATAATATTCAAGTGCCTGATCTAAATGGCTGCTTGCTAGCCTAGACTGTGTTGATGAGCTATTAACCCTTGGGCATCATTACAGAACCAGTTCCCATCATCACCTGATGTACACACGTTTCCCTCTGTATTCTCCTGATGGAGACATTATTGTAATGTTGCACCTTCTAAGAGAGCTAACTCGTTGTAAAATGGCAATCGCAGCTGGAACTACTGCATAGCGCAATTCCACACATCACATGGCAGACTCACTTTGTGCTGGTATTTTACTTACAAGGCAGGGATCAAGTAGACTTGTCAACTATAAAATCTAACAGGTCTGTACTATTTATTAACTTTGAGTCTATTACACCTATTAATGATAGGAAAAAGAATGACGTCTTACAATTCATTCCAGAAATTTAGAAATTAGAATTTAGAAACCATTTGAGGATCATTTAGAACAAAATCAATAAATAATCTTGTGAATATGGTTCATATTGAAAGCTGAATGTATGACGCATTAAGGCGCATGATGGCGCAGTAGTAGAATTGCTGCTTTACAGCGCCAGAAACCCGGGTTTGATTCTGACTATGGGTGAGATCCTGACTATGGGTTCTGTCCATACAGAGTTTGTGCGTTCTCCCTGTGACCGCATGGGTATTCCCTGGGTGCTCCGGTTTCCTCTCACACTCCATAGACGTAAAGGTTTGTAGGTTAATTGGCTTCAGTAAAAATTGTAACTTGTCCAGTGTGTAGGACAGTGCTCGTGTATGGGGATCGCTGGTTGGCGTGGACTTGGTGGACAAAAGAGCCTGTTTCCGTGCTGTATTTCTAAACTAAACTGCCAGCTAATGTGTGAAATTGCTTCCATATGAACCCAAACTTCTTGATACAATATCACGTGAACATGTAGCCTACAAACAACTCAGCTCATATGCACAAGAAATCACATTGTGTGTTTGTCCATAAAAGTAATAGTGATATTTAAAGTTTTGATTATTTTAGTTTGGAGGCACAGCGCGGATAGGTCCTCCGGCCCACCGAGTCCGCGCTGACCAGCGATCCTTGTACACTAGCATTCTCCTATACACTAGGGACAATTTACAATTTTTACCGAAGCCAAGTTAACCTACAAACCAGTATGTCTTTGGAGAGTGGGAGGAAACCAGAGCTCCCAGGGAAAACCAATGCGGTCACGGGGAGATCACACAAACTCCGTACAGACAGCACCCATAGTCAGGATCGAACCCGGGTCTCTGGCACTATAAGGCAGCAGCTCTACTGCTGCGTCAGCGTGCCGCCCTAATTATTAATTATATTTCAAGAAATGCTCATATAAATTAAAATGTACCTATTTCACACACTCACTACTGCTAAGTTTCCACAAGATGGCAGATAATGCACATTTACCCATTCAAGGATCTGTGATGCCTTCTGGAGTGCATTTAGTTACAGACAGGCACAAAAATAAAATAAATGGTTATTTGGCACAGATAAAAAGTACAACTGGTGGTTCCCCTTAATGCTGAAAAAGTCTATCATCATTCCAATATATTTCGGAATGGTCTGAACATTCAGAAATGCAATTTTAATGTATTGGTCGGGGTGCAATTGGCCATTCCACTGCAAATTGCAAGTATTTTGAAATGCAATTAGAGAGTTCAAAGTGTATTTATCTCTACAATAAAATGCGCTATTAAAAAAACCTGATATATTTAAGAGTGGAATCTCGTTAAAGTTTGATTGTTACAATATAAAACAGCATTTGAATTCACTATGGAAATCCACCATCTAATAGTGACTTGATTTTAAATTAACGAAAAACGAACAAAATGACATTTGAAGACATAAATTGCTGGAGTAACTCAGCGGCTCCGGCAGCATCTCTGGAGAACGTGGATAAGTGACATTTTGGGTCGGGACTGTTCTTCAGACCTCAAAACATTTGATATCGTGCTGGCACAGGTGGACCCATCTGAAGACAGGACTCGACCCGAAACGTAAACCTATCCATGTATTCCAGAGATGCTGCCTGATCCGCTAAATTATTCCAGCACTTTGTGTCTTTTTTGGTAATCCAGCATTTGCAGTTCCTTGTGTCTCAAAACTGCATTTGAGTTAGGATTAAGCTGATTAGTCCCTTAATAAATTTTAATGAAATAATTTAATTCAAAATCTTCTAAAATGGACTTATGGCATCCCTTTGTTAAAGATCCAGCATTATGTTCCTTTCTTGAAGTTATGCAATTAACATGAGCATTCATTCATATAATTCACTTAGGTATGGATAGCTCTGAGATGTGATTGTTGCCCCCTGAGCATAATATTTAAAAGTATACAACGACTGTGAAAACTCAAGTTTAATTAGCCTACAGGCGTTGAATAGGTTCTGAAAGTTCGTTAACAGGGAGGGAAGTGACGGTAATGTAAATTTCAGAAGTGACACAAGGAACTGCAGATGCTGCTTTTACAAAAAAAGCACAAAGTGCTGGAGTAATTCAGCAGGTCAGGCAGTATCTCTGGAGAACACGGATAGGTGGCATTTCGGCCACCTTCCTTAGACATTATTTAAAGGAGAAACCCATACAACAGTCAGAAAATACTGTAAAGAAAAATCAAATCAATCAACATAAGTAGAGAGAACAGATATACAAGTGTTTCCAATGTCGATCCGTAACGTTGGCTCCACCAATGCGACTGATATTTTCAGTTTTAGTTTTGGGTTTCCAGCATTTGTTTCCATTTTTCGATGTGGTGCAATAGATTGGATATGACCATACAAGGTCAAATACTGCTGTCATGTCAAAGGCAGTCATTTTCTCATCATTTTCTCTGTCAACATTTAGATCAAGACTCCAATGATGCCTGATGCCAAGTGGTCCTGGTATAAACTGGCAGCACATGTAGATAGGATGGTTAAAAAAGGCGTATGATATACTTGCTTTCATTGCTGGGGGCATTGAATATAAGAGTCAGGAAGTCATGATGCAGCTCTATCAAACTTTGGTTAGACTGCATTTGGAGTATTGCGTGCAGTTCCGGTCGCCCCATTGCAGGAGAGATCTGGAGGCTTTGGAGTGGGTGCAAAGGAGGTTTACCAGAAGGCTGCCTGGATTAGAGGATTTCAGCTAGAGGGAAAGGTTGGATCGATGTGGATTGTTTTCTCTGGAACATCAGAGATTGAGGGGAGACTTGATAGAAGTATATAAAATTAAAATGAGAGGCATAGATAGGGTAGACAGTCAGAACTTTTTCCTCCCACAAGATGGAAATGACCAACAATAGAGAGAGAAGTAGAGAGAACAGATATACAAGTGTTTCCTATATAAGGTGAGAGGGTGAATGCTTAGATGGAAATGAGTGGGGCAAGTTTTTTTTACAAAGATGGTAGTGGGAGCCTGGAATGCATTGTCAGGGGTGGTGGTGGAAGCAGATATGATAATGGCGTTTAAAAGCCTTTTAGTTAGACACACTGAAGTGCAGGGAATAAGGGATTATGGACCATGTACAAGCAGATGAAATCACTTTAACCTGGCATCATATTTGGCACAAATATTGTGGGCTGAAGAACCCATTCCTGTAGTGTTCTGTTCTACATCTATGTTCGATGATGTGTTGGATGCTGATAGGCTGAAAAGTGAGGGGACTTCTATCCTTGTTACATCTGGGCGGAGGGAGAGGAAACCAAAGCCATGGGACACAGAGGAGACATGGGTGAGAGATCCATCTATGACAGCGGGGAACCTCGCTCACTAAAGAAAGACGAGATCTTGGATGTCCAAAAATGGAAAGCCTCGTCTTGGGAGTAGATGTGGCGAAAACAGATATATTGGAAGTAGGGGACAGCGTCTTTGCAAGAGGCAGGGTGGGAGGAGGTGGAGTCCTGATAATTGTGGGCTGGTGGGTTTGTAGTAAATGGCAGTCGATAGTCTGTCCTCTGTGAGGTTTAGAGAGACATGGACAAAACGCGGGGAGGTGGGACTAGTGTAGATGGGGCATCTTGGTCGGCATGAGCATGTAGGGCTGAAGGGCCTGTTTCCCTATTGTATGACTCTAGAACCCACACTGAAAACCTGTGTGTAGTTCATTGATGAATAACTGGCATTGAACAGGTCAACCAACAAACCCTTTCATTTTCTTGCTTCTGCTTGAAAATACCACAAATGAAATGTAATTGGTTGGACTGTGTCCACTTTTAATTTGACAAAAATGTTTTAGGGTGCTTTTCCCTTTATTGGGTAGATTCCACTGTGCTGAGACATAGTGTTATACATAAAAAGGCCCTTCAGCCTATAGCATATGCGACAACCATCAAAGACCAGTTGCTTTACTGGACTAGAGACCCAACTAGGTCTGTTTAGAATTGCAGCTTTGTCTGTAGCAAAGGTCTTCAGCACTTTAGCTGAAATATTGTTATTATACAGCCTTTCCTGTAACCAGTGTTAACTGTGATACTGTGCGTAGTGAAATCAAATTAAATGAAGACTGACTTGTGTCATGATATGGACATCTTGAGGAGGCTGAGATGGATCTACTTTGTAGTTTAAGTTCAAAATGGTCTTCTTTTGCCAACATGCTGGCTCCGTCATCATCTGAGGATGAGGGAATTATCCAGTACTATTTATAGACATAAAGTGCTGGAGTATCCCAGTGGCTCAGGCACTATGTGTTCGACTCAAGATTCCAGCCTCTGCAATCCTTTGCATCTCCAGTACCATTTATAAATGGAATGTCAGCAGATTCTGATCTTTTACCCATTGGTTGCTGGCTTAACATTGTCCATATTTGTTGCTACCATTGTTTAGCGCATGATCGTGTGTTTGTTTTATCTTGATAGTAAGACCAGCATTCATGCTCATCATTAATTGCCCTTGATTAGGTGGTTCATAAGTTCATAAGTTATAGGAGCAGAATTAGGCCATTGAGCCCATCAAGTCTACTCTGCCATTCAATCATGTCCAGGTGGGGCACAGACGAGGGAAAAGAGAGGGGGGAAGGGTTTGGAGGGAGTTAGTTAGAGGTTATCAAAAATTGGAGAATTCAATGTTCATACCATTGGGTTGTAAGCTACCCAAATGGAATATGAGTTGCTGTTCCAACTGCTATTATTCTGCAAGGCGACAGGGGGACCAAGAAGGAAATTGATTGGAATTGCAATACGCAGTGGCACACCAGTAGAATTGCTGCCTTACAGCGCCGCAGACCCGGGTTCGATCCTGACTACGGGTGCTGTCTGTACGGAATTTGTACGTTCTCCCCGTGACCGCGCGGGTTTTCTCTGCGTTCTCTGGTTTCCTCCCACACTCCAGAGGTACAGGTTTGTAGGTTAAATGTGTAGGAATGAACTGCAGATGCTGGTTTAAACCAAAGATAGACACAGAAAGCTGGGGTAGCTCAGCAGGCCAGACAGCATCTCTGGACAGAAGGAATGGGTGATGCTGTGGGTCAAGTCTGAAAAAGGGTCTTGATCCAAAAAGTCACCCATTCCTTTCTCCAGAGATGCTGTCTGACCCACTGAGTTACTCCAGCTTTTTGTGCCCATCTTCAAGTTTGTAGGTTAATTGGCTTCGGTAAGTTGTACAATTGTCCCTAGTGTGTCGGATCATGTACGGAGTCGGCACAGACTTGGTGGGCCGAAGTCTAAAGTAATGCTCAAATAGCAAAAGTAAAATAGAATGATAAACCTTGACAAAGTGCTAAATTAAAAGGACTACGTTTATCAGAGATAACAAAATGGCCAGTTTCCATTGTTGTCACCAGCAATAAAGTACGTGCATTGAAGGTTAAATGTTTTTTTTAAATATCAGGTAAAAACTGCTGACAGTGAACACCGACCGCAGAGTGCAGAAACCCTCGACCGGCAGATCTGTCCTTTGGGAAAGACAGCTTGATCTTAATCACATTCTACCGCAGTTTGTGCGCCACAGCGTTCAATTTTACTTGGGTTACCTTCTGCTTAGTCAATGTGAATGTTAAATTAATTTAGTGTCACCAGGAATACTTGACCTTGCCAGGATCTTTAGATTAATTACAATTTTAACAACGAGTAAAAAAAAATCTTGAGAAATAAATTCAGCTAATCAAATTCAAACAGTCACTCATATGAAACAACAATAAATCTGCTTTGGATGATACGCCTGTGTTTGAGTAGAAAATTTTGAGTGCGTGGTCAAAGATAGAACATTTCAGAAATATTTAAATGTACCTTCATCACCAAGGTCTCTGAAAAGATGATGGGTTTGTTTCTCTTTTGTAGCTCTTGTCATCAGTGTATCAATATCCTACAGAGGGTAAAAAAAAAACACAATTCAGGATGAGCAGAACTAAAATAATCTTAAATGTTATTTATGTTCTTTAGATACTCTGGATTTAGATACGATAGTGGCATTTAAGAAGCTTTAGAATAGGTACATGGATATTGAGCAGTGATTGGAGCGATATGGATCACGTGCAGACAGAGATTAGTTTAACGGCATCATGTTCAGCACAGATATTGTGAGCTGAAGAGCTTGTATCTGTGCTATACAGTTCTATCTCCTATCATGTTCAGCATAGACATTGTGGGCTGAAGGGCCTGTTCATGTGTGGTACTATTACGTCCTATGTTTTATCATGCTCAGCATAGACATTGTGGGCTGAAGGGCCTGTTCTTGTGCTGTATTGTTCTATGTTCCATGTCTTATCATGTTCGGCATAGACATTGTGGGCTGATGGGCCTGTTCATGTGCTGTACTTATCTATGTTCTTGATGTTTTTATTGACTGCTTGAGGAATACATTTTCCCCCCAAAAAGGACAAATTTGATGGATTTGGCCTCCCACCCGGTTGGACTATTCTGAAGTCTGATAAGAGGTTCATGGACAGAACTGAATGCTCATGGTCATCTGGTCTCATCAGGGCTGGGTAGAGATTCATTTGACCTGAGCCCCGCTGAGAGGTGTAGAGCAAGGTATAATTAGAGTTCAGTGCAATTCAGTTACAGTCAGTTTACTGCTGAGGCTCTAAATGATGTGACTTTCTTTGGCAGGAGACAAGGCTTGTGGTGGATCTGTATTTGCCACCAAAACTCTTAACCTGGGGTTCAGAGACATGGAGGAATTCTTAAGATTGTCATAAATAAAAAATAAATAACATTATATAAAATTAGCATTAATCATTAATAATATTCAATAAAATGGACTAGGCAAAAGGTACGTTTTGTTACGTAATAACATTCAGTGTGATATCTTATCAAATGCTTTTTGGAATTTCAGATATACTATAATCAATTGATTCCACCCTTTGAGCTTTTAGTTACATTCTCAAAAAGAGTCATCTGATATTCAAACATGATTTTCCCTTCATAAAACTATATTGTCTGTCTAATCACATTGTGATTTTACCCCATTGGTATTGATGAACTTTGTGGGTGACAGATGACTGACCAATGGTTCTCTTTTTTTGCCTTTTGTTAATTTCTTAAACAGCAGTAGCGGTAGAGTTGCTGCCTTACAACGCCAGAGACCCATGTTTGATCCTGACTACGGGTGCTGTCTGTACAGAGTTTGTACGTTCTCCCTGTGACCGCGTGGGTTATCTCCAGGTGCTCTGGTTTCTCTCCACAATCCAATGACGTGCAGGTTTGTAGGTTAATTGGGTTCTTGTAAATTTTCCCTAGTGTGCAGGATAGAACTAGTATACAGGTGATTGCTGATCGGCATGGACTCGGTGGGCTGAAGGGCCTGTTTCCACACTGTATCTCTAAACTAAACTAAGTAGTACATTTATTATCCTCAAATCTGTTAAGATTTTTTCCAGAATATTCTTACTTAAGCGACCACCACTTTCAGACAACTTGGAGTCTATAAAGGCCAGGAAATTTGGTATTAATTTCTACATTATTTATTTTTTAGTAATATTCATTACCTTGGTCATCATTAAACCCTTGGTTCCATTCCATTTCTGCAACATTTGCTTTCTTGTGTAAAGACTGATACAAAATATTTGAAACTTAAACTATTTCTATATTACCATAATTTTTCTTGCCACATACCCACATTTTCCTGCTATCTTTTTGCATATTTTATATTTCTTGCCAACTTACACTCATATTCTATTTTCTCTCTCTTCATCAAATTTGGTAATTTGGTATATCTTCAATCGGGCTTCTTGTTTATAAACTTTGTTTAACCATAATATTCTTGATATCGTAAGTTAGCTATGGATAGATCATTTCCTTGTGAAGTTATTATTTATTAAACTTTGTTTATCCAATGGCAGATCTTTTAATCTAATTTCCTGATCTAACTTAGTCAACACACTCCTCATATCTAGATAATTGGTCTTAGGCAAGGCACTAATTTCTAGCTGAGATGTCACTTTCTTGAATTCAATATTGCAATCACTCTTCTGGAGGATCCCTTAATGAGATTGCTAATTATCTTTATGATATATCACAAGATAAGATCTCAGATAACCTATTCCTCGGTTTGTTTGATGACCGATATTTCCAGAAACCGATCCTGAATATACTTAATGAACTGATCGCACAAAATATTTTTGCCAATTTGATTTATCAGTCGATATGGGAATAAACTCTCTCTTTATTATTATAAGATGTTTTCTATTAGATTTTTACATTATAGAAAGCTGTCAGGTTGCATCACAGTTTGGTTTGGGAACAACTCTGCCCAAGACTGCAAGATATTGCAGAAAGTTGTGGATGTAGCCCAGTCCACCACACAGACCAGAATCCTCACCATTGACATCATCTACACTTCATGCTGCCTTGTCATTCCTTCTTCTATCTGCACCTGCCTGGCTGAAGATACAGAAGCTTGAAAGCGTGCACCAGCAGACTCATAAACAGCTTCATACCCTGGGATCAGACTTCTGAACAGTCCTTACATAAGCTACGGTAATGTCCCATTCACCTCTACCCCATTGTGGATATTGAACTTTATCTTTGGAACTGATGCACAACATTGCTGAGAATTATATTCACAAGTTATAGGAGTAGAATTAGGCCATTCAGCCCATTGGGACTACTCTCCCATTCAATTATGGCTGATTTCTGTCTCCTCTGCATCTTCCCCTTTGCTCCACCTATTGTATTTGAGTTTGGCTTGATTGTACTTATGTACGGTATATTTGATCTGATTGGATAGCATGCAAAAAAAAGCTTTTCACTATACCTTGATGCACGTGATAATAATAATTTACACCTGCTATTTCTTGTTTCTTTAATGGTATTGTAAGAATGGAGAATTATTTCAAATGCAGAGAATATAATTTAAAAGAACACATACTGTTTATTACTTTACAATGACAATTTGGAAATCTTTCTCCCAAGATCAAGATATCAATCTGCATCTTCTACTTCAGTACATCATTTAAACTTTGGTTCTCAATTACAATTGGTAACATACAAAAGGGCAACAATCAAGAAAATCTGCAGCTGCTGGAAATCCAAAATAAATTAGTTTAATTAGTTTATTAGAGATCAGTCCTGATGAAGTGAATTCGACCTGAAACTGGTTCTCTTTCCACAGATGTTGCTGACCTCTCATGTTTTTCTTTAACATTTTCTATTTTTATTGCAGCCATTGTGTGGTGCTTTGATGAACCTTGTGCAAAATTGGCCAATGCTACCTAACCTTGGTGAAGGGATATTAATTTTATTGTTGTATTGTATGTGCAATTTGAAACTGGATCTGTGACTGGTGTGCTGTACTATTTTAAGGACCTGCCAAATCTCAGTGGAATAGTTTTATTCAAACTATTTTGAATAACGTCAAAGGACGATAAATATGAGTCTGACCACCTGCTGGCAATATGTGGGGAATTCATTATTCATTCACCCGGGACAAGGAGAAGGAGAATCAAGTTTGAATACCTTTGATTAATGTGAATGCGAGAGTCAGCTAGAGGATCAAAGATAAAATTGAATGATTAAATGTTATATCTTCCAATGAAAATCAAAACAGATCGTGGAGTCCAAAGTATTTAAAAATGTTGCATTTGCTTTAATATTAGTGTTCTTTAACTTTTTCAATGATGCTGGTAATTATGATTTGAGGAATGTACATACCATGGTGTCAAACATGTTTGCATTTATAATTTCGGACATATGGGTGGAAAAAAGTCGTTGAATAATTTAGCGATTTAAAATTTCAACAAATTTATCAATTTTATTGAATTACCTGACGAACACCCCAACATAATAATTTGTGGCCATAGTATTTGCTGGCGATCTTATTTGTTAAATAAATGATTTAATAAACAATGACATTCAATGAAACCAAATTGCAGCTATCTGCTGCAAGACTCACCTGCTTTGTTAATTTCTTTTTATTCAGCTTACCTAGGTATGAAATAGAATAACATTACATTTAGATTAGTGTGTAAATATGAACATGTTACTGTATATACTGTCAGATCACCTTCATGACTGGCATGCTGAAAAGGAAACTAGATGTGGATATCCTTAAAAATAAATGTGTACAGGTCATCACAGCAGGTAATGGTTCCACAAACTGGATGTCAGTATAGATAACCCTATTTAAAGAGGGTGTAAGGGAACAGAAAATTACAAAACAGTTATCCTAAAGGAAAATCTTAGGGAAAATACTGGAGTATTATCTCTTATCTCAGGACACTGAGATAATAATATTAATCTAGAGTTAAAGATTCATGAAAAGGAAATCATTATTGACAAATCTATTTTTTTTAGGTTGTAACTAGCAGAATAGAGAAGGAGGAACCAGTGCATGTGAAATATGTAGACTTTTACTCTTTAGACTTTACTTTAGAGATCCAGTGCTGAAACAGGCCTTTCAGCCCACTGAGTCCGCACTGACCAGCAGTCACACTGTACACCAGCACTATCCTGCACACTAGGGACAATTTAAAAATTACACAAGCCAATTAACCTACAAACCTGCCTGTCCGTGGAGTCTGGGAGGAAACTAGAGGACCGGGAGAAAACCCACGGGGTCACAGGAAGAACGTACAAACTCCGTACACACAGTACCCATAGTCAGGATCAAACTCGGGTCTCTGGCGCTGTAAGGCAGTGACTCTACCGCTGAACCGCTGTGCCGCACGATTCCTTGGAAGGCATTTGAATTATCAAAATTAGAACATGCAGGGCTCGGGTTGGTAAACATTCATGTATTGCGATAATGGACAGAAAATAGAGAGGAGAAATAAACCGATTATTTTCAGACTTGGAGGTATGGAGAAATGCTTCCAACAGTTTACAAAATATATGAAAGACTTGGATGAGGGGACCAAATATAATATATCCCAGATTGTTGATAATGCCAAGCTAGATGGCTGTGTGGGCTATGAGGACAATGCAGAGGCACTTCCAGGGGCCACTGTGACAAGTGACATCTCACCCATTCCATCTCATTTCATCATGTTTATTGTCCTTTAAGTTCTATGGCCTTCCAACCTCCCTTGATCTTTCTTTCCATGTTAACCTCTCATTTGGCTACTGTAACTTTCCTCCGGCGGCCTGGCTAATCCCACCTCCGCAATCATAGTCCATCCATCTTACTCTACCCATCTTCCAAACAAATCCCCTTTATCTGAATCCATCTATTATTTGTAGAAACAAGGAACTGCTGATGCTGGTTACAAAACAGGACACAAAGTGCTGGAGTAACTCAGCGTGTCAGGCAGCAATTCTAGAGAACACAGATAGCAGGAGAGCACCACTTTGTGTCCTTTTCTTCCCACCTATCACTTGTCAGGATTTATCCTGACCCCACCTTGCTTTTCCACCTTTCTCCTCTTTACTCCAATCAAAATGAAGACGGCTCAATCCAAAACATCATCTGCCCATTCCCTCACCAGATGTTGCCTGACCGCTGAGATTTTCCAGCACTTTGTCTTTTGTTCAAGATTCCAGCATCTGTAGTCTTTTGTGTATCCATCCATCTTTGATCATTTCCTTCTATCACACTCCAATGGCACAATCATAAAATCACTTGCTTCGTTTTCCAGCTGTCAGCGGAGTTTTCCCAATCCCTTGTATATAAACATCCATAATGTCAAATGGTCTCGCCTTTAACCACCTGTTTTCCATGACATTTCAATGTCTACCATCTGCTCACACACTGATTTCCACCTCTGAACCTCCAATCCCCATTAAACCCATTATTTCCCCATACCCTTTCAGCTCCAGTCCAAGAGACACTGATTTGAAAGGATTTAGTAGGAAACTGGTTTAATCATTTATGATCAGATGTAACAGAACCACTTAAAGCACTTTCTGTCAAAACACTGACTTTCAAAATAATCTCAGAATAAAAATTATTTTCTTGGACAAATCTCTCCTTTGTTGTTCACTCTATCCTCCAAAAGATTGAGAAGAATGTGCACTTATTTGCCACTAAGATGCCTACGCTTCTCACTACCCGACTGGTTCTGATTGCCAATTCTCTTCCTATACTTAGCCCAGTGATTTTCCCTACTCCTTTTGTTGACCTTTTGTTCAGAAAAATAATTTTTCCTGACCCTTTTTTCATCCTGTTCATTGTGCGGAATTTTATCAACAAGGAAGTGAAACACAGGTCAATATACCACGGGTGGGAAGGAACTGCAGATTCTGATTTATACTGAAGATAGACGCAAAATGCTGGAGTAACTCCGCGAGTCAAGCAGCATCTCTGGAGAAAGGGAATTGGGTTAGAACCCTTCTTCAGACCCTGTATACCACCATCACTTACGTAATGTATGGAAGTGTATAAAATAACACAAACTCGAAAGTATCATACATATAGCATTGCCTAGACTGGTGAGAAATACAACCCTGTTTTGCTCAGTATAAAGTTTTAATTAATGAGTGTGAGAATTTTTTTCTCCTTGGTTTCCTCCTGCCTTTCCCAAATGCACTTGCTTCTGAGTTCACACCTGTTTGCTGATGATCTGTGTCCATAGGCATGTGGTAGGGCTGCTTTTACTTTTCAGTAAGGTAGAGTCTCAGGTACAGATTGCTGAGAACTTCATCACAAATTGTTCTTAGCAATGAGGAGCAATGCTGAAATGTAATTTTTTTTCACAAAAGGACACAAATTGCCAGAGTAATTCGGCAGGTCAGGCAGCATCTCTGGAGAACATGGATAGGTAACGTTTTAAGTCAAGACTCTTCTCCAGACAGTCTGAAGAAGGGTCTCAACCCTAAATATCACCTATCCATGTACTCCATGGATGCTGCCTGACCTGCTGAGTTATTGCAGCACTTTGTGTCCTTTTGTGTATTAACCAGCATCTGTAGTTCTTTGTTTCTCATTCTATAAATTTCTGCACTTGTTTTTAAAAACCATCATTGTGGTATATTTTAAATATTTGTGTAATAGTAATTATTGTTAGCATTTAAAAGAAGCAGGGCAACTATTTACAAAAAGGCACCATGGGAGTGCAATATATTAAATTTTCCACCTCTGTCCTTTGAAAAAGCACAGAAGTCCGCCTGCACATCATATCAAGTTCATCACGCATGCCAAAACCACATTTGAGATGGAGATGAAGAGTATATTAATATATTGCAGCGTGTCTGTGTGTTTGCCTGGCGTGTGCATCTGTGTCTGTGCACTCTGATGACCAGCAAGAGACAGCTAATGTGGAGACACATGTTACAAGATCCTTGGGAATGTCAATGGACCAGTGCGAGCAAATCACCAATGAGTTCTCTGTATCGACCTTTCAGGGAGGTTGTTGAAAAGACTTGTGCGGTCTGAGCTCAGCAATTCATTAGATAACATCTCCATGGAAACTTTGTTAACATTACTTAAGACTGGTGGATACAAAGCCAAGAATTTTATTAACATTCCTTTATTAAAACCAAGAGAATTCATATTATTGGTGGTACAGTTGCCAATTTTATCTCCTTCCGACACCTTCCAATGCCCTGGGACAAAGATCTATCTCCCTTCTTCCTTGTCCCATCTCCTTCTAGTTTCTCTCATCTTTTTCTGTCTTTCTGCCTCCTCTCTTTACTGTGACCATTGTATTCACAAGATCCATCTTCAACTCATTTGATTCTATTTCCATTAAGCTTGCCCACCTGCCTTCCCTTCCTGGTCCTCATTTAGTTGATATTATTATTATTATCATACCAATGTCTCTACTTGCAAAGGAGACTGAGGAAATTTGGCATGTCTCCAATGACTCTTACAAACTTCTACAGATGCACCATGGAAAGCATACTGTTTAGTTGCATTACAACTTGGTTTGGGAACAGCTCTGCCCAAGACTGCAAGAAATTGTAGAGTTGTGGATGTAGCCCAGTCCATCACATAAATCAGACATTCCACAATTGACTCCATCTACACTTCATGCTGCTTGGAAAAGCAACCAACATAATCAAAGACTTGTACCACCCAGATTTTCCTTCTCCTCCCTGTTCCAATCCAGCAGAAGATACAAAAAGCACGCACCACCAGACTCAGCAACAGCTTCTTTCCCTCTGTCTGATTCACCTCTATCCCATTGCGGTCATTGGACTTTGTGTATGGAACTGATGCACAATGCTGACAACTACATTCTGCACATTGTATCCTCCCCTCCGTTCTATTTATTGTATTAGAGTTTGACTTGAGTGTATTTATGTATAGTATATCTGTTCTGTTTGGATAGTAAGCAAAACAAACTTTTCACTGTAACATAGTACACATGATAGTCATAAGCCTAATCCTAAACCTAATAATTAAATCAGCAACATCATCCAAAAACACAGCATCAGTTTTCACATATTCACCGATATCACCCACTCCAATTCACAGCAAGATCTCAACTCCTCCACGATTTCTAATCTATCAAACACAGTATGCAATATCCAGCAGTTGGCTCAGAGTATGGAGAAGACCGAAGCACAGGTTTCTGGTCCATGCTGCAGCCTTCGTTTTCTAGCCATCAACATAATGCCTACCAAATGGTCTCAAACTGAGCCAGATTTGGTATCATACTTGACCACTGGATGAGCTACAAATAATATACCGGCACCTTCACTCAGATAACCTATTTCCACCTCTACCGTGAACCCCACCTTTGATTTCTCCTAATGTAATTCATCTGCTGCTGAAATCCCATTCATGCCTTTGTTACATACAGACTTGTCTCTTCCAATACACTCTTGGCTGGCATCGTAATTCTACTCATCGGTCTGAAGTAGTTTGGGCACAGTAGGGGCGGCACAGTAGCGCAGTTGCTGCCTTACTGCACCAGAGACCCAGGTTCGATCTTCACTGTGGGTGCTGTCTGTACGAAGTTTGGATGTTCACCCTGTGACTGCATGGGTTTTCTCCAGGTGCTCCACTGAAGCAATGCTTTCGATTTAAAAATCCTCATTATTTTTCTAATCCACTGGTACTCTCAGCTTTCTTAATCTCAATAATCTATCCCCCTGAGATTTGTTTGTTCTTCTTGCCACCGTAGCTTTGCTGAAACAAATTACTCCAAGTGTAGAGTTGACAACTCAATAGGCTCTGTAATTCCTTACAACATTTATTTCTATTCCCTCCCTCCTTTGTGTTTCTACTGCTTGTCCTTAAATGTCCATGCTATTTGCCTCCACTGTTCTTTGATTAAAGAGCTGCTAAACTGGTTCAGAAATGACCAAGGAGTGAAATTATTTGGTCCCAACTATAAAGTACCATTGAACCGTTAACATTGCTAGCATGTAAGCAGCTCATTGGAAGCTACAGGAAGCTGAGGAAAGACTCAGCTTCCTTAGTGCTAGATGGACAATGCTAAGAGGGATGTCAAGGAAATGTATACAAATTATATAGTATTACTTCTTCCTTATCGCTACCTCAGTTCACTCGGCCTAACAATATTCCTGCACCATCACTAAGTCAAACTTTATGCCCCTTGATCTTCCTTTTACCCATCCACATACATTTCCAATGCCTCCCTCCCAAGTATCTTCAGCTTGTCCTCAAATGTATTCATGCTATTTGCCTCACCTGTTCTTTGACTAAAGCTATTAGGTTAGTTAAGAACCGACAAAGGAATGAAATTATTTGGCACCAGCATCCACCCAGACCCAGTGGATTGTGATTTAGTAAAAGAGGGTTGTAAGCATCAGATAAACGTAATAAGAAGTTAGTATAGACAAAGTAGATAAGAGTATAATATCCTAACAACCAGAATTTAACAGGCATTCTAAAAACATTTAAAAAAAACACAGTGTTTATGGGCAAAAATCCGACCACAACAGAAGCCAAAGCTGTTTTCAATGGAAATAGTATTTCACATTGAAGTGGCAGAAAGTAACACGTAATCCGCAGTATAATCCCCACCGAAACTGTTGTTTTACCTGTTTCTGAAAGGGAGAGGTATAGAGAAGAATGATAATTTGGGCTAAGTTGGACAGAAGTTTGCACATCAACAACTAAAGCAAGGAATCAATATCAAAATTAGATCAAGCCTACAGACGGAGCTATAGCACTCTGTTTTGAATAAAAGAATGTGAATGTGTTGGGGAGGAATCAGTCTCATGACAGGGAAAAACGAGGGTGAATTAAATACCCTTTGTGCATTTTGCTAACATGATCTCACACGGATGCCAATTGTATTACTCATGTAAAGCTTAAGAAAAGAATATTGTAATGTCAAACTAAGATTTATGCCATCAAGGGGGCATTTCTGTCAGGCTGCATCACTGAAAGGACTGGATACAAAAATAATAAAGTCACTTGGTAACATCACTACTTGTAATTCTTCAGTAGAAAGACAATATATATATATATAGCTTTAAACAAAGTGTAATCCAGATAGGATTGTACATTTATATTTCCTCCTTTTTCTTTACAATTGCACATATCTGTGAATTGTGGGGGGTAAAATGGAGAAAGAAGTTAGTATAGGCAAAGTAGATAAGAGTATAATATCCTAACAACCAGAATTTAACAGGCATTCTAAAAACATGAAGTTATCATGTTTGGCTAATGATACAAAATCAAGCTTTATCACTGCTAGTTTTTATTGGCTTCCATACAGCTGGATGAATAAGTACATTTGTAGGGGGAGAAGGATTTACTCGCTGTGGAGCTGCTGCAATAACAACACAATCTTTGTAGAATTTATAGATTTTGTTGAGAACTCCCTTTTGAAATGTCTTTGATCATTGCCCATGCAGGTTCTGGTTTAATGAGCACTTTTAAAAATTTGCAAATATTATTGCTCTCAGTAAATCAAACTCTTCTTTATATTCTATCCCATTCTTCTTTATATTATTTCCCATTCTTCTTTATATTCTTACTGGTAGAAAATGTTTCCTAATTCAGAATCATCATGTAGTAAACTTATAAAAAGCTGCATTTTATTGCAGCCTCCCAATGATCCATGGTATTTAACAAAAGTTTTTTTTTTCCTATATCTTACACACGTGTTTCAAACTAATCACCCTTTACCACCACAGGAAAGGTAGACTGTATCACAGAAGGTTGGAGGGGCGATGTTTGACTTCCAAAGTTTATTTTGCAGCTTCCATTAGCATTCAACAGGAATCAGGAGTGTTTAATTTTCAAATGTACCGAAACAGAATAATGAAATGAACAGATATAAAAGCAAGAACCTGCCTAGAATGAGACTTTAGAAGATTATACAAATAAAAAATAAAACGGCAAGTTTATTTGACGTTACTCTAAGAGACTGCCAGTGTGAGAACATTGTAAAACACACTAAAATCTGTGAATATATCATTTTACAGAGTTTTCTTCTGTTGCAATACACACGAATAATTTAATTCTAATTCATCAACATATTACAAATGACTGTTGAGCCATATTTTTAAAACAAATCAGCGAGATAGCAAGAAGCATGGAGTTTTAAAACCAAGTGGTCCCAAGGAACAATAATAATGTAAATTATACGCAGTACTGTATTTAACGTAGAAAAACATTCAAAATAATTCCACAGGAAAGTTATCGAACAGAAAATTGCTAGAGTCACAAAAGGAGATATAATAATCCAATGATCAAAAACCTGATTAGGTAGGTTTTAAAAAGCTGGGTTCACAGCATTCACCGGAACAGCAATTAAATTTGGGGATGCCAATGAAGAGGCAAGAATTGGAAGTTAAGGCTGGAGGAGATTACAGAGGAACGGAGGGGCAGGGCCAAAGAGGGTGAGAATTTAAAAATTAAGGAGTTGCTAAATTCTGAGAGCAAAGTCGCTGGAGTAACTCAGCAGGTCAGGCAGCATCTCCGGAGAAAAGGAATAAGTGATGTTTTGAGTCGAGACCCTTCTTCAGACTGAGAGATCGGGGAGAGGGAAGCTTTACTCCAGCCTCCCGCAGACCTCCACCAGCAACTCTGCCGACCCCCGCCTCCCATCAGCAGCCCGAGTGGGGTGGCGGCTCCAGGCTGCAGGTGGGCGCTGGGGGTCAGCAGAGTCGCTGGTGGAGGTCAGCGGGGTGTTGGAGTAAAGAGATGCTGTCTGACCCGCTGAATTACTCCAGCATTTTGAGTCTATCTTTGGTGTAAACCAGCATCTGCAGCTCTTTCCTACACAGCAAAGTGGTGATGTGTGACTAGCATTTAGTACAGTTGAAACATAAGTGGTGATGCTCGATGACCTTTGGTTTATTAAGAACAAAGTTGGATCTAAACAAAATGTAGTTATTATGTGCAGATAGACTGAAGTCAAGTGGATGTCTAAAATAGTTAAATTTAAAACCTTACCACATGTGCATACAAAGAGATGTAATGTTGAAAGTGTTTTGAGTAACAAGGCAGAGCAATGATTTACCAGGATTATTGTGCAATAGTGAATGAATCTAAAATGCATTTATGTTTTAACTATGTAACTAAATAAAAAATCCAGGATATACGGAATGAATTATTTCAATGAATGGTAAGCTAGTAGATCAAACAGCAGGAATGCATTTTTAAAAACTGGATGGCGATTCAGGGAACTGCAGATGCTGGAACCTTACATAGTACACAAACTGTTGCAGTAACTCAGCAGGTCAGGCAGCATCTGTGGAGGAAAGAAAGACCCTGACCCAGACGTCACCTATGTACGTTCTCCAGAGATGATACCTGACCATCTGAGTTACTCCAGCACTCTGTGTTCTACAAAAAAAAAATTAAGTATACTCCAAGGGCCAAGAAGGTACATTAAGATGAGGAATCCCACAGATAAATATTGATCACAACAAACATGAAATGAATAAAGAGGTACACAATAAATAACAATCATGGAAAAATGTGAATAAGTGTTATGGAAAAGAAGCTAAAAGACTGGGATAGGATACTATTTGTCGACAGCAAGGAACTTAAAAGTAAAAAGATACATTTAATGTATTATTAACGGTTTAGCATTTGAGACTGAAAGCAACAAAATTCTTTATCCCACTATTTTGAGTAGGAACACCTCATATCCATTGTGTTCGAAGGACATTGATTTCATTGACCATTGAAGATTTGTGACAGAGGAAAGAATATGATAGAAACAGCAGCAAATTTTAAAATAAGCTGTGATAGGAAGATTTGTAACAGGTCAAATGGTAAAGGGAGTAAACAAGTTGCTTTGTTTCTGTCAAGCAAGGTGATGCACTGATTCGGAGAGTCAAAGCATGTTATTTTGTATTATTACATGAAGATAAGTTGTACCAGTTGAACAACTTGAGACAAACCATAAATTGTTGCTTTGTTCACTTGCTATAAAACAAAGTATCTTAAGTAATCTGAATGTGACCTTGATTTACCAACTGTTTGTGTCCAAGAATGGCCGGATGGTTGGTTGGTGTGTAAACAATAAGAGTATCAATGGGCATCAATGGGCAATATTGTTTCACCTTGTTTTATGGCATCACGGCGTGGAAAAAGGACAATGTGGGCATATGTATAGGAGCGAGAGAACAAATTTTAAATTCTGAATAGAGAAGTACTTCTGCATATTTAATGCTTAAATATTAAGACTTATTGAAGCACAACTGAATCTAAATCCAGATTTTCATGCTCTGAAAAAGGTGGAACGTCACTCTTAAGTAGTGACCATGTGAGTGGTACTGCAGCCTTCCCCTTGTATATATCAATTTAATATGATTGATTGCAAGATACAGCATAGGAACAGGCCCTTCGGCTCACTGAATCCATGCTGGCCATCACTCACCGGTTCACATTAGTTTAATGTCATCCCACTTTGTCACACACTCCCGACACGCTTGGGGCAATTTTACAGAGGTCAATTAGCCTAGAACTTCGCACAACTTTGGAATGTGGGAGGAAACTGGAGCACAGGGAGGAAACCCACGCAGTCACAGGGAGAATATGGCAAACTCTGCACATATAGCACAAGGTCAGGATTGAATCTGGGTATCTGGCGCTGTGAGGTAGCAATACCAGCTACACCACTGTGCCGGCCTTAAATGGCTTTAAATTAAATGGATTTGGCTATGCCAAGGTCTGGACAGTTAAAAAAAAAAATCTTTATAGCTCAGATTTTGTGGCGTTAACCGCAAACAAAAGCCTTCACAAAGCTTGAGGGATCTCTGACAAAAATCTATTTTCTGACTTCTATCTTTGTTTCTATGTTGCTGTCATGCATTAGTTTAATGGAGTGTGTCGCAGACAGTAGCTGTGATGCTGCCAAGCTGGCCAAGGAGCCAATCACATCAAGAATCCTTGGTCAACACACAAAGGAAAAAGCACAATTTTTAATTATTTTATAGATTGTTAAATAAAGACTGGAATGAAGTTTAATTGTTAAATAAAGACATGAATCAACTAAATGCTGAAAGTTTATTGCATTTAAATGTTTTTGCCTTTACATTTACTTTATTTTGAAATATTTGGCTGAGCGGATTACAATTTATAAACAAAGAACTTATGTAATTATGGTACACTGTGCCATTAAAAACTCGCATGGTCCTTTTATAAGGAATTATATTTTCAGTGGATGTCACAAGACCAGTTTTTAAACAGCTTAAATTTATGGCAATGCAATGGTGATATTCACAGATGATTGCCGTGTTCAGTTCCATCTACAACTCTTCAAATAATGAGGTGGCTTGTGCCTGCATGTAGGTAGACTTGCAAATAAATGTTCAGCCTAAGACTGATGAATGCAAACATTAGAACATACATAGAACGGTACAGCACAGGAACGAGCCCTTTGACCACAATATTTAAACCAAATTTGAAGCCATTATAATTAATAATCTTATTCATTATTAATATGAATAATTACTTTATTAATTACATATTATTAAGATAATTGTAAATCTTATGAAAGATTTTATATACTGATATAGTGAAAGTGATAAAAAGGAATTCAAGTTCAATGCAAACCTGTTATTCATACCAAAAAGTCAAATTAGTGATTGCCAGATCAAAATTTTGCATTACTAAAATTACATAGATGTAAACAAATATCTCTGAATTTCAGTTTAGTTTAGTTTAGAGATGCGTCACAAACACAGGCCCTTCGGCCCACTGGGTTCGCACCGACCAGCGATCCAGTAGCACTATATACACACTAGGAACAATTTACGATTCTTACCAAAGCCAATTAACCTACAAACCTGCATGTCTTTGGAGTGTGGAAGGGAACTGGAGCACCCGGGGACAATGGGAAGAATGGACAAACTCCGTATAGACAGCACCCGTAGTCAGCATTGAACTTGGGTCTCTGGCGCTGTAAGGCAGCAATTCTACCACTGCATCACCGTGCCACCACAAATGTTATAACCATTTTTTTAATAGTGAAAGCATGAATAATAGAGGGCCATTTGGCTCATTCATCAACTTCATCACCAATTTTCATCCTGCACTCAAATTTACCTGGACCATCTTTGACACCTCCCTCCCCTTTCTTGATCTCACAGACTCAATCACAAGAAATAGACTACTGACTGACATCTATTACAAACCCACTGACTCATACAACTATCTCGACCACACTTCTTCCCACCCTGCTTCCTGCAAAGACTCTATCCCCTACTCCCAATTCCTCTATCTACGCCGCATCTGCACCCAAGATGAGGTGTTTAATACTAGAACATCCGAGATGGCCTCATTCTTTAGGGAATGAGGGTTCCCCTCTCCCATAGCTCCTCGGTACCCCGCAGCTCTGCCCTTGCTCCCCTCCCCCTAGTCGCAACAGAGTCCCCCTAGTCCTTACCTTCCACCCCATCAGCCGTCGCATACAAGAAATAATCCTCCAAAATTTCCGCCACCTCCAACGGGATCCCACAACTAGCCACATTTTCCCATCTCCACCCCTTTCCGCCTTCCGCAGAGACCGTTCCCTCCAAAACTCCATGGTTAACTCATCCCTTCCCACCCAAACCACCCCCTCCCCAGGTACCTTCCCCTGCAACCGCAGAAGATGCAACACATGTCACTATACCTCCTCCCTCGACTCTGTCTAGGGACCCCGACAGTCCTTTCAGGTTAGGCAGAGGTTCACTTGCACCTCCTCCAACCTCATCTACTGTATCCGCTGTTCAAGACGTGCTCATATACATCGGCGAGACCAAACGCAGACTGGGTGATCGCTTCGCGGAACACCTTCGCTCAACCCGCGTGAACCAACCTGATCCCCCGGTTGCTGGACACTTTAATTCTCCTTCCCATTCCTACACAGACTTTTCTGTCCTCGGTCTCCTTTGTCATAGTGAGGCTAAAAACAAATTGGAGGAACAGCATCTCATATTTGGCTTGGGCAGCTTACAGCCCAGTGGTATGGATATTGATTTCTCTCACTTCAGGTAGCCCCGGCATTCCCTCTCTCTCTATCCCTCCCCTACCCAAGTCGCACGAGCTTCTCATTTTCACCCTACAAACAGCTATTTCCTTTATCGTTACTTTTTTGTATATCTTTCATTCATTGTTCTTTATCTCTCCACATCACCGTCTATATCTCTTGTTTCCCTTATCCCTAACCAGTCTGAAGAAGGGTCTTGAACCGAAACATCACCCATTCCTTCTCTCCAGAGATGCTGCCTGTCCTGCTGAGTTACTCCAGCTTTTTGTGTCTATCTTTTGTCTCATTTATCTTGTTCCACTCATCAACGTTACCCAGACAAACCTGCACCTTGATTTATTTTTTATTCTCTAATAAATGTATTCAGTTTAGAAGATGGCATCAAGTCAATGTAAGGTCACGTTCATGAACTGAGCAACTTTGGAAGTGTTATAGAATATATAGCAATGGATCTAACCGCTTGCTTTTAAGGACTCTTATAGAATTGGGAAATGATATTGTGTCAGGCTACAATATCAGACATTCAACCTTATTTGAGAAAGCCATAGACATTTTTTGTGGAGCACCACACATTATGTTATACTAAATATAGACTGAATAGTATTCACTGTTCTGAAAAATGTGTTTTTCATTACAAATAAGTGAGACATTTATACTGGGATTGGAACAGTCACAAGTATTCATGGGAGGTTTTGTTCAACTTTGAAAGCAAACCATAAAAAGTGTTTTGCTGCTATTCTTCTTTAACACAGCTGTCTATATTTGAATTTTGTCCTGTAATATCTCAAAGTGAAATCGTCCTGGAATTTGAATTTAAATTAGGTTAATTTTAAATAATTCGTGGAAACATAGAAAATAGGTGCGGGAGGAGGCCATTTGGCCCTTCGAGCCAGCACCGCCATTCATTGTGATCATGGCTGATCATCTACAATCAGTAACCTGTGCCTGCCTTCTCCCCATATCCCTTGATTCCACTTGCCCCTGGAGCTCTATCTAACTCTCTTTTAAATTCATCCAGTGAATCGGCCTCCACTGCCTTCTGTGGCAGAGAATTCCACAAATTCACAACTTTCTGGGTGAAAAAGTTTCTTCTCACCTCAGTTTTAAATGGCCTCCCTTTTATTCTTAGACTGTCTCCTGGTTCTGGACTCCCCCAACATTGGGAACATTTTTCCTGCATCTAGTTTGTCTAGTCCTGAAAAGGACCCATTTATTCCTACTCTTGGCTTCCTCTCTGCCAACCAATTCTCTATCCATGTCAATACCCTACCCCCAATACCATGTGCTCTAATTTTGCTCACCTCCCATGTGGTACCTAATCAAAGCTTTCTGAAAGTCTAGATACACTACATCCATTGGCTCTCCTTCATCCATTTTACTTGTCACATCCTCAAAAAATTCCAGAATATTAGTCAAGCAGGATTTCCCCTTCATAAATCTATGCTGACTTGGACCAATCCTTTTACCGCTATCCAAATGCGCCGTTATTACATCGTTAACAATTGACTCCAGCATCTTCCCCACCACCAATGTCAGGCTAACTGGCCTATAATTCCCAGTTTTCTCTCTCGCTCCTTTCTTGAAAAGTGGGATAACATTAGCTACCCTCCAATCCACAGGAACTGATCCTGAATCTATTGAACATTGGAAAATGATCACCAATGCGTCCACGATTTCTACATCCCCGAGTACCCTTGGATGCAGATCTTCAGGCCCAAGGGATTTATCAGCCTTCAGTCCCATCAGTCTACCCAATACTATTTCTTGCCTAATGCAAATTTCTTTCAGTTCCTCTGTCTTTCTTGATCCTCTGTCCACTCGTACATCTGTGAGATTGTTTGTGTCTTCCTTAGTGAAGACAGATCCGAAGTACCTGTTCAACTCTTCCGCCATTTCCTTGTTACCCAGAGTAATTTCACCCGTTTCTGCCTTCAAGGGACCCACATTTGTCTTTACTAATCTTTTTCTCTTAACATACCTAAAAAAGCTTTTACTGTCCTTCTTTATATTCTTGGCCAACTTCGCTTCGTACCTCATCTTTTCAGCCCGTATTGCCCTTTTTGCTATCTTCTGTTGTCCTTTGAAAGTTGCCCCCTCCTCTGGCTTCCCGCTACTCTTTGCTATCTTATACATCTTTTCTTTTAGTTTTATTCCATCTCTAACTTCCCTTGTCAGCCACGGTTGCCTCTTACTCCCCTTAGAATCTTTCTTCTTCTTTGGAATGAAATGATCCCTGCATCTTCTGGATTATGCCCAGAAATTCCTGCCATTGCTGTTCCACCGTCATTCCTGCTAGGATCCATTTCCATTCGACCTTGGCCAGCTCCTCTCTCATGCCTTCATAGTCCCCTTCGTTCAACTGCAACACTGACATTCCTGGTTTAACCTTCTCCCTCTCAAATTGCAGATTAAAACTAATCATAT
Source organism: Rhinoraja longicauda (assembly GCF_053455715.1). NCBI lineage: Eukaryota > Metazoa > Chordata > Chondrichthyes > Rajiformes > Arhynchobatidae > Rhinoraja > Rhinoraja longicauda. The sequence goes on along the minus strand of NC_135959.1, from coordinate 45,833,081 downwards.
TATGGTCACTACCTCCAAGCGAATCCTTTACCTTGAGTTCCCTTATTAAATCTAGTTCATTGGACAACACTAAATCCAGAATTGCCTTCTCTCAGGTAGGCTCCAGTACAAGCTGCTCTAAGAATCCATCTCGAAGGCACTCTACAAACTCCCTTTCTTGGGGTCCAGAATCAACCTGATTTTCCCAGTCGACTTGCATATTGAAATCCTCCATTACTACAGTGGCATTACCTTTGTTACATGCCAATTTTAACTCCTGCTGCAACTTACACTCTATATCCAGGCTATTGTTTTGGGGTCTGTAGATAACTCCCATTAGTGTCTTCTTACCTTTACATTTCGTCAACTCTATCCACGGTGACTCTACATCGTCAGTCCCAATGTCACCCCTCACAAGGGACTTAATTTCATCCCTCACCAACAGAGCTACCCCATCTCCTCTGCCCACCTGCCTGTCCTTTCTATAAAAAGCGATGTAATTCACTCATACCTCCAGAATTTGGTGGTGACACAGTGGGCGCGGCGGAGGAACAGTTGCCTTACAATGCCAGACACCTGGGTTCGATCCCGACTATGGGTGCTGTATGTACGGAGTTTGTACGTTCTCCCTGTGACCGTATGGGTTTTCGCCGGGTGCTCCGGTTTCTTCCCACATTCCCATGACAGGTTAATTGGCTTCAGTAAATTGTCCTTCGTGTGTAGGATGGAACTGGTGTACAGGCGATCATTGGTCAGCATGGATTCAGTGGGCAAAAAGGCCTATTTCCATGCTGCATCTCAAAACAAAAATTAAATTAAACTCAATTATGAGATCTGGATTCATCCATAATATTCATAAATAATTCTTACATTACAATAATGACTTCACTTTAAAATTGGCTTTTAATTAGCTCTAGTGAAATTTTGGGATGCCCTGACAAGATGAGAGATACACCAAAAATGCAAGTACTTTTCGTATCGTATTACCAGACATTTTTTTAAAACAGTTTCGTTTAGAGATAGAGCATGGAAACAGGCTCTTTGAACCTCCGAGTCCGTGCCGACCAGCAATCCCCATACACTAGCAATATCCTACACACTAGGGACAATTTACAATTTCACCAAAGCCAAATAACCAACAAACCTGTACATCTTGAGTGTGGGAGGAAACCAGAGCACCCGGAAAAAACCCATACAGGTCACGGGGAGAACGTACAAACTCCGTACAGACAATATCCATATCGAACCCGGGTCTCTACCGCTGTAGGGCAGCAGTTCTATCGCTGTACCATCATGTCGCCCAAGCCTGAAGCCTTTATGTAAAAACATAAGACAATAGAAGCAGGCCACCAGGACCTTCGCATCTGCCCCACCATTCAATGCTACTGATGTGGCCTCGTTTACATCGGCAAGATCACTCATACACTAGCTAACCATCTCACCAAACACTTGCCTCTGCCCAAAGACTACTGAAGCACGCAGTCAATAAAGATTTTAACTCTCCTTCCCATTCTCATACCATTCATTTTGTCCTTGGTCTCCTCAGAGTGAGGCCACACACAAATTAGAAGAACAGTATCTCATATTCCATTTGGGTAACTTATAACATAACTTATAACATATCACTGTTATTCCTTTTCTCTGGAAAAAAAATTGCCCTTGGAAATTGCCAAGCAATCTTCTAACTCCCATTTGTTTCCAAAGACCTTGAACAAATGTCATCTCCAAAATCTGTACGCATCCTGCCCAGAACTCCATATTTGAATACATCCAATGAGGCCTCCTCACTTTTGTTCGTCAGTGAAGATCACTCTGTCTTAGCTGCTTTTAATGTATTCAATCTTTTTGTTTTAACTCTTTTTATTTAACAAATTGCGGATCAGTCAACTTATTACTCTCATCTACTTGAAATTTCCTGTGATGTTTATTTCCTATTAAAAAAATACTAACCTGGTATAAAATGTGGACCTAACTTTGCTTGACTAACCTGTTGCGTGTTTGCCACTTTGGTTTTTATTTTGAAATTCCACCATTTACAGTTCATTGATTTCTATTTGTAAATGGTTCAGTGTCAATCAGGAACCTCCTGTAGTAAATAACCATTTTTTATGCAAGGACTGGTGAAAGATCAGGGCAAGGTCAATCATGACCTTTCCTAAGTAACTTTCCACTTCATCCAAATCTATGAATCTCACCCCCCTTTCTTAAGAGCACAAACTGAAAAAGATGGCAATTTCCTCTGCCATGGAGTATCGGCTATAATCCTCCAGAAAATAGTTCTGTACTTTCTGAACCTTATGTTATATACTTGCTCAGAATTTGAAAGATACTTCTATATCGTCAATATCTAAAAAATGTTCCAAACAGTTTTCCAAAAATGTAAAAGAATACTTTGCAAAATATTTTGAGTTCAATGGTGTATTTCTGGGTGTGGATTTCCCAGTTGGAAAAGCTCCTGCGTATATACTGGCCTTGTAATAGAAATCCAGCTGGCATTTATGATATTATTTAACTACCTGTGTGGGCTTTCCAATGACAATACATTTAAACAAAATTGAAAATACCTATTCCATAAAATGAAAAAAGCTCTAAGTTAACTCCATCTGTGTTATAGTTCTTCAACTTCATATTAACTGCTGAGATTGTTCCCAACCATCCAGTTTCTTGCTTGTTTCCTACCATGAGATTTAATCACAGCATCTAAGCACAGTTCTAACGGTTGTCAGTATATCAATAAGAATGCGATAGTTGGCAAGAAGAATAAATTCCTCTTTGAACTGCCACTTTGATGTTTTATTCTGCCCTGGATACTCATTCTTGAACAGAAATAAATGTACCGGTCAATCACAGGTACTGACCTCCCTACCATCGAAGGGATATATAGGAGGCTATTTCAAAATGCCAGCATTCAAAGACCCACACCTTACCATCAAGAAGATGAAAACCATGACCACCGAGTTCAAGAATAGCTTCTTTACAATAAACATTGGGCTCTCGAACACTACACAACATGAACCTCAATGACTATGAACTTTTTCTAAAAAATCTTATTTGTGTGCATTTATGTACCCGTTAAGCTGTGCAGCTAAGAATTTCGTAGAAACAAGGAACGGCAGATGCTGGTTTATATCCTAGATGGACACAAAGTGCTGGACTAACTCAGTGGGTCAGTCAGCATCTCTGGAGAAAAAGGATGGGTGACGTTTTGAGTCAGGACCCTTCATCAGTCTTTATTTCCAGAGATGCTACCCTATCTGTTAAGTTACTCCAGCACTTTGTGTCCATCTCAGTTTCAGTTTAGTTTATTGTCACATGTACCGAGATACAGTGAAAAGTTTTTGTTGCTTGCTAACCAGTCAGTGGAAAGACAATACATGATTACAATCGAGCCATTTATAGATACATGATAAGGGAATAACATTTAGTTCAAGGTAAAGCCAGTAAAGTCCAATCAGAGATAGTCCAATAGTCACCAATGAAATAGATAGTAGGTCAGCACTGCTCTCTGGTTGCAGTAGGATGATTAAGTTGCCTGATAACAGCTGGGAAGAAACTGTGTCTGAATCTGGAGGTGTGCTTTTTCACACTTCTATACCTTTTGCCTGAAGTAAGAATTTAATTGTTTTGTTGTCGGTCAGCCAAAACATTATGCCCACTGGCAGGCGAAGTGAATAACATTGATTATCTTGTTACAATGGCATCTGTCAAGGGGTGGGATATATTAGGCAGCAAGTGAACAGTCAGTTCTTGAAGTTGGATGCAGGAAAAATGGGCAGGAGTAAAGGCCTGAGCGACTTTGACAAGGGCCAAATTGTTATGGCCAGACGACTGGATTAGAGCATCTCTGAAACGGTAAGGCTTATGGGGTGCTCCCGGTCAGCAGTGGTGAGTACCTACTGACAGTGGTCCATGGAGGGACAAACCACAAACTAGCAACAGGGTGTTGGGCACCCAAGATCATCGATACGCAAGGACAACAAAGGCTATCCCGTCTGGTCCGAACCGACAGAAGGTCTACTGTGGCACAAGTCACAGAAAATTTTAATGGTGGTCACGGGAGGAATGTGTCACAATACGCAGTACATCGCACCCTGCTGCGTATGGGGCTGCACACGGAGGACCAACAGCATATTAGGCAGGTGGTCATAATGTTTTGGCTCATCAGGTCATAACATTTTGGCTGATTGGTGTATACTGTAAGAGAATTAAACATTTTGTGAATCTATGATCTTTTTCCAGCCAGGTTTGCTCAAGAAACCATGGTACTTCTGCTGCTAATTGTTAGGGGAGTCCGAACCTTTGGAAGATACATCTACCAAAGTGCCCTATGCAGCATTAAATTGAAAATTCTTATCAGTCTTAGTCTGCATGCAATCAAGACAAAATGGCTTACAAGCAATATATCGAAACAGGGAACTGCAGATGCCGGTTTACACAAAAGAACACAAAGTACTGGAGTAACTCAGTAGGTCAAGCAGCACCTCTGGAGAACATAGATAGGTGACATTTCACTTTCTTCAGACTGATTGCAGGGAAGGGGAGGTTTGGGTGGGAAGGGATCAGTGAAGCAAGGAGTAGCATAGGGAGCAGTCTCTGCAGAAGGCGGAAAGGGGGAAAGTAAGGGTCAAGGTTTGCTTTAAGATTTGTATGTTTTCATCATGACTAGCTCTTGTGCCCAATTGCAGCAATGCCTAAAAGCACAATGATTTAAAATTAAAATAATTTATGTAGGTAAACTATTGAAATGGTCCTGACAGTATTTCAGAAAAGTGTGACTAATTCTAAACATAGACTCAAAATTCTGGAGTAACTCAGTGGGTCTGGCAGCTTCTCTGGAGAAAAGCAATAGGTACGGTTGAGACCCTTCTTCCGACTGAGTCAGGGGAAAGGGAAACTAGAGGTATAAAAAGACTTCTAGACCTTCAGCGCCAGCACCAATGACCAAGGAAAGGTGGAGCCCACAATGGTCCATTGTTGGCTGTGGAAGAGGTGATAATGGAGGGATATATAGACACAAACAGTGAACTAGCAGGGTGACCACGGTGGTGGAGGGGCAGTGAGAGAGGGAATGCAAGGATTACTTGAAATTAGAGAAATCAATATTCATACCGCTCCGTACTAATTCTGAATGTTTTGTTGATATGTAATTGATGATCAGATAGGCAACTACTAACTTAAGTGATGCAAAAGTACGTGGGCACCTCTCGGCTAGGCAGAAAGGTGTTTAGCTTAAGATAAGATTAGTCAAGTCAAGTCAAGTCAATTTTATTTGTATAGCACATTTAAAAACAACCCACGTTGACCAAAGTGCTGTACATTTGATTAGGTTCCAATAGAAAAAAAAATGAAAACATACAGTAGCACGCAAACAGTTCACAGCGCCTCCTCAATGAGCCTCAAACGCTAGGGAGTAGAAATATGTTTTGAGCCTGGACTTAAAGGAGTCGATGGAGGGGCAGTTCTGATCGGGAGAGGGATGCTGTTCCACAGTCTAGGAGCTGCAACCGCAAAAGCGCGGTCACCCCTGAGTTTAAGCCTAGACCGTGGGATAGTGAATAGCCCCAAGTCGGCCGATCTGAGGGACCTGGAGTTAGAGAGGGGGGTTAGAAGATTTTTGATGTAGGGGGGGGAGTGTCCATTTAGGGCTTTATACGTGAATAGGAGGAGCTTGAAGTTGATTCTGTACCGTACAGGGAGCCAGTGGAGAGAGGCCAGAATCGGGGTGATGTGGTCCCTTTTACGGGTACCCGTCAGGAGTCTCGCTGCGGCGTTTTGGACCAGTTGCAGGCGGGACAGGGAAGATTGGCTGATCCCAGTGTATAGGGAGTTGCAGTAGTCTAGGCGGGAGGAAATGAAAGCGTGAATGATTTTTTCTGTGTCGTCGAATTTGAGGAAAGGTTTGATTTTAGCTATGGTTCGAAGTTGGAAGAAGCTGGCTTTTACCACAGCGTTGACTTGCTTATCAAATTTTAATGCAGAGTCAAATATCATGCCGAGGTTTTTGACATGCGGTTTGACTAGGCAGGATAGGCTTCCAAGACTGCCTGTTATCAATTTGATGGAGTCGGGGGGGCCGAATAGGATGACCTCAGACTTGCTCTCATTTAATTGGAGGAAGTTCTGTGCCATCCAACATTTTATGTCCTCAAGGCAGTGTGAGAGGCTGTTTAAATTTGACTGGTTGTTGGGTTTCAGGGGGAGGTAAAGCTGAGTGTCATCGGCATAGCAGTGGAAAGAAATGCCGTGCCTTTGAATGATTTGGCCAAGGGGGAGCATGTATAGAGAAAAGAGAATGGGGCCTAGGATTGAGCCTTGTGGAACTCCGCAGGAGAGGCTAGCTGGAGCAGAGGAATAACTGCCTATGTTGATGGCGAAACTCCTATCTTTGAGGTACGAAGCGAACCAGCTCAGGGCAGTGCCATCAATGCCAACCGCGTACCGGAGACGGTCAATAAGGATGGTGTGGTCCACTGTATCGAATGCTGCGCTGAGGTCGAGAAGGAGCAGGATTGCACAGTCGCCGGTGTCGATGGCGAGAAGCAGGTCGTTGTGTACCTTCAACAAGGCAGACTCTGTGCTGTGGTGGGCTCTGAAACCTGACTGGAAACTTTCCAGGATGGTGTTTTGGTGCAGGTAGGGCACTAATTGGTTAAGGATTGCCTTTTCAAGGACTTTTGACAGGAATGGCAGTTTGGAAATGGGTCTGTAGTTGCTAGACAAGGTGGGGTCTAGGTTAGGTTTTTTCAGTAGGGGCTGGACCACTGCGTGCTTGAAACTGGTTGGAACAGTGCCAGTGGCCAGAGAACTGTTGATAATAGAGAGGATGCTGGGACCAGCTATTGCAATGACATCCTTCAGAAGGGCAGTGGGGGCAGGATCAAGGGGGCAGGTTGCAGGTTTCATAGCGGAGATAAGCTTTGCAAGGGAGGATAGAGTGACGGGTTGGAAGCAGTCCAATTTAGATGAACAGACTAGTGAGACAGCTAGGTCACGGGTGGGAGGGGAAATGTTCATTCTAATATTCTCAACTTTGTTGGTGAAAAATTTAGCGAATTCTTCGCACTTAGCAGGGGACCCAACTAAGCTGGTACTGGGGGCGGGACATATGACAGAGGTAATTGTTCTAAATAGGACCTTGGAGTTATGAGAGTTTTTGGAAATAAGGTCGGAGAAGTATTGTGCTCTAGCAGACTTTACTGCTTCCTGGTATTTGAGAAGATTGTTTCTCAGAATTTCGAAGGAAATTTGAAGCTTGTCACATTTCCATCTCCTTTCTGATTTTCTGCACTCCCTTCTTAGGGCTTTGGTGGTGTCATTGAGCCACGGCCGACCTTTGGGCTTAGGCTTTTTCATTTTAAGGGGAGCGATAGAATCCAGGATGGAAGAGCAAGTGATATTAAATAAAGAGGCAAGATCCTCAGTGCTGAGATGGGGGGGAGAGGCCTCAATAGTGCAGATGTTGGGGGCAGCTGTGAGAGCCTCGGAGAATTTACTGGCAGTCAATGAATTTATGTCGCGGGAGTAGCGAACAGGGAGATGAGATTTTGCGGGAGATAAAGGCAGAGATGCGTCAAAAATGATAGCGCTGTGGTCCGATAGACAGGCTTCAGTAGTTTCAATGTTGTTGATTGGGAATCCGGACGATAACACTAGGTCGAGAGTATGGCCTAACTTGTGAGTGGGTCCCGTGGTGTGAAGAGTCAGATTGAAGGACTCAACCAGGTGCATAAATTCACTCACAAGAGGCTTAGTGGGACAGCAAACATGAATATTAAAGTCACCAAGAATCATGATCCGGTCAAATTTGGGCAAAATGCTAGAAATCAGATCAGCAAATTGGGTGATGAAGTCCTTATGCATTTTTGGTGGGCGATACACAAGAACAATTAAGAGGGGGTAGGCTAGGCCTACTTTAATTAGTTGCACCTCGAAACTGGAGAAATGATCAGCGTTCAGGAGGCGGCAGTTGAAATGTTTCTTAAACACAGTGGCTAAGCCCCCACCGCGTCCGGAGAGCCTAGGCGAGGTGAAGAAGTGACAGTTATCAGGACAGAGTTCCACGAGTGGAGCAAGCTCACCAGGGTTAAGCCAGGATTCTGTGAGCAGTAGGAAGTCCAATTCACGGGTGATGAAGAAGTCGTTGAGGATGAAAGTCTTGTTTTGGAGGGATCTTACGTTGATCAGGGCCACTTTAGTAGGGACAGTAGGGACAACAGGTGAGCTTCGGTCCGGTAGCGGCTCCCACGCCAGCGGGCGGAGGTTCAGGGAGACCACGCCGCTGCGCTTCACAGATGGCCTTGCTGGGAGCCCACGGGCCGGCAGTCCAGGGACCGGGATGATCGGTCGAAGAGCGGCATACCTGAGCTCGAGGGAGCGCCGGTGGATGGAGCTGTAAGGTCGACCAGGTCCGACTTCGCAGCGCTGGGCGAGGTAGGCCGCTGTTGGATGAGCGCGGGCGAGGTTCCCGCGCGTTTACCCCGCCTCCTAGCGCGGTGCGTGCGGCGGTGGATATAAGGCTGGGCCCGCACATCTACCGGGAGTTCATCGAGGAGCGATCGCTGGAAGAAACTTTGTCCGGGACCTGGACTGAAGAAGTCGACGACGGAGGGTCGGATCAACAGGAGGGTTCGGCGGTCGTAAACTAAAGTGGCTCGAAGAACACTACGATATCCAGGTGAGCGACGACAGATTAGAGAGTCTTAGAGTCATACATCATGGAAACAGGCCCTTTGGACCAACTTGCCCACACCGATCAACATGTCAGCCACACTAGTCGCACCTGCCTGCATTTGGCCCATATCCCTCCAAATCTGTCCTAGCCATTCACCTGTCAAACTGTTTCTTAAATGTTGTGATAGTCCCTGCCTCAATTACCTCCTGTGGCAGTTCATCCCATACACCCACCACCTTTTGGGTGAAAAAGTTACCCCTAAGATTCCTATTAAATCTTTTCCCCTTTCACCTTAAACCTATGTCCTCTGGTCCTCAATTCCCCTACTCTGGGCATGAGACTCTGCACATCTACCTGATCTATTCCTCTCATGATTTTATACACCTCTATAAGATCACGTGCCTGCGCTCCAAGGAATAGAGTCCCAGCCTACTCAACCTCTCCCAATAGCTCAGACCCTCGAGTTCTGGCAACATCCTCGTAAATCTTCTCTGTATCCTTTCCAGCTTGGCAATATCTTTCCTAGAACATGATGCCCAGAACTGAGCACAATGCGGCCTCACCAACGTCTTATATAACTGCAACATGACCTCACAACTTCTATACTCAATTCGCTGACTGACGAAGGCCAATGAGCCAAAAGCCTTTTTGACCACCCTATCTACCTGTGGCTCCACCTTCAAGGAATTATGTACCTGCACTCCTAGATCCCTCTGCTCTATAACCCTCCCCAGAGCTCGACCATGCACTGTGTAGATCTTACGCATGTTAAGACTTCCCAAAATGCAACACATCACATTTCTCTGTATTAAATACCATCAACCATTCCTCAGCCAATTGATCAAGATCCTGCTGCAATTTTTCACAACCATCTTCACTATCTGCAATACCACTCTCTTTTGTATCATCTGCAAACTTGCTAATCTTGTCATGTACATTCTAGACCTTGCAGAAACAACTGAAAATGCCTGCCATTTCCAGTACATGGTTGTAAAGTTACGTAGTAAAGGAACAAGCTTTTTGGCTCATACGTCATTGCCAACCATAACGTACATATCTATACCAAACCCATTTTCAGCATTTGGCTTGCAGCTTTCCTGGCCCTGCCGATTCAAGTGCTCATCTCCATACTTCTTAAATGCTGGAGGAGTCTCTACCTCCATTCCTCCATCAGGCAGTGCGCTCTATATTCTAACTATCTTCTGGATTGATTATTCCACAGTACCCCTCTCCACTTCCAACCACTTATCTTAAATTGAGGAAACAAAGAAAAGCAGATGCTGATTAATACCAAATATAGACACAAAGTGCTGGCGTAACTGAGCTGGTCCTGCAGCATCTCTGAAGGACATGGATAGGTGACGTTTGGGTCGCGACCCGAAATGTCACCTGTCCATATTCTCCAGAGATGCTGTTTGAACCACTGAGTTACTCCAACACTTTGTATTTATGTATAGTAGCACCTGATCGGATTGCATGGAATGCAAAACAAAGCTTTTCACTGTACCTCAGTACACGTGACAATAATAAACCTGAACCTAATAAGTAAATAATGAACTATATGTTTGCATGTGGGCTTGGCAACAGCCAACAACTTGAACACTCCACCTACGTTATTGTTGGGGTTCTTAAGTTCTTGTCTAATTTACTGAACTGGATTAGAAATAGAAATATATAAAAACAGCATTTGGTAAGTAAGGAGTCAATTTTAAACTGTCCACTTTGATCTATATTTTATGGTTTCCTCTCCTATAGACAGTCTGATTTAACACACTTCTCATTATAGCATACTGGGTGTTTCCTAAAGACAGCTTCAAACAGAAGTACTAAGTACAATTTTAATGAGAAGGAACTGTATAACATGGTTGAGCATTAATTAGAATAGAGACAGTGAAATCTGCCAAGCATCTCACCACTGAATTCGAGTACACGGTGATTATTTAAATCATTAAAATGTATTGCCTTCCTTCGGTTTCATTCTCTACATTATTAGGAGAAGGGAGAGTGAAGATGAACCAAAAAAGAAATATCAAGAATTCATACCGAGAAAGAACTGAACTTAATGTTCTAATGAAATTGTCCTTTCCCATTGTGTTCGCAGATTTAAAAAACTCCCAGGGTGTGTTAAGAAAACCAGAGCCAAATTTATTGTCCATTCTTCATCTTCCTGAAAAGGTGGAGGTGCAATTGTGATATATTCTCAGAGTGGCTTCGGAATGAAATTGTACCATGTTCCTAAGTCAGGACATTCTGTGACTTGGAAGGGAGACTGGAGGTGATGGTTCTCCTATAATACTGATTTAGCTCTTTGTGGTGGTAGAGAATATCGTACTGGAAGATACCCTTGGAAGTAAAGCTGGCACAATTTTGCATTGCATCCTACAGATATTTCATGCTGCAGCCAACGTATATTGGTAGAACAAATTGTTCCTGGAGTTGACAAGCAAAGTGCTGTTCAGGCATATTACTTTGCGATGGAAACTAAAAAAAACACAAACACTAGAAACCTGAAATAATAAGAAAAAAAGGCAGAATTTTTCCCACCCACAGATGCTGCCTGATTTGGGAGTGAGCTTCTGTTTATTACTTTGTGATGGATGGTGTCATTTGCATTAGTTTGCAGATTGGAGTCTTTACTGGAATCCGGAAGAGGATAGGGAGGTTTTTGGTATTCATTGCAAGATATTTAAAATGGACGCTATTGAGTTCAATTGCCACTGCCGCACGTTGCTTAATTCATTAATTCATAAGTTATAGGATCAGAATTAGGCCATTCGGCCCATCACATCTGCTCTGCCATTCAATTATGGCTGATCTATCTTTCCCTCTCAACCCAATTCTCCTGCCTTCTCCCCTCTAGTCCTACGCCTCTCGTCCAAGACCCTCCCACTAGTAGAAACATCCTCACACATTCACTCTGTCCAGGCCTTTCACTACACAATGAAAGCAGCGGCTGGGGATCTCACGTGGTGTATGTGGTGGTTGAGATGCGAAACAGTGCAGAAGTGTACGGAGGAGATACGTATCTTCAATGGAGAAAATCTAGTTTACTTTGGTTTAAATTTTTAATTTCGTTTATTATCATGTGTACCGAGGATAGTGAAAAGCTTTTGTTGCGTGCAAACCAGTCAGCAGAAACCAATAGATAATTACAATCGAGCCATCCACAGAGTACAGCATCACATGGTGAAGGGAATCACGTGAATAAAGTCCGATCAAAGATTGTCCAAGGGTCTCTAATGAGGTAGATAGTAGTTCAAGACTGCTCTTTAGTTTTTGGTAGGATGGTTCAGTTGCCTTTACTTAGTATCTCAAAACATACTTGTACGAAATGTTTGGACAGTAGAGCAAGTATGTTTGGACAGTTAAAAAATATTATTAGGATATTTTTGTTAATTTTTTAGTTATATTGCTGAAAAATTCTTCAAAGTATTCACTTACATAAAAATCTGACAAGGAGTGTAGGCCTACTCATTTTCAATTTTTTTTCAAAATGTAACTAAAAAGTAAACAAAAAATATCCTGATAAATATTTTCTATTTAAACATATTTGCTTTGCTATTTCTTACGTATATTTTGAGATGCTTCCACTGAGCATAGGTACTTCTCCCCCTAAACCCATGCACTTACACAGCTTCAAACCTTCTAACGAGTCAAAATGAATGTAAACTGCACAAAATCAATGATAAACATGGTGCTATTCCTGTAATTTTGTAATAGTCATCAAAGTAATCAATTAGGATGTAAATAGAGTCAATTTATTCCAGGTCTTCTTCAGAGCCCAACATATATTTGGCACAACACAGTGCTGGGGTAGCTAATTGGGTCATCTGTGGAGGGAATGATAAGACGACGTTTCGTGTCGGGACCTTTCCTTAGACTGATGGAACAGTGGGGGAGAAAGCTGGAAAAGGGAGGTGGGGATGGAACAAAGTTTGGTGAGTGATGGGTGGATGGAGGTGGAGGGGTGATGGATAGATGGATGGAGTAATTCATGTCAAGTTGACATAAGGAACTAATTAGGCTTTAATGTGTGTAAATATACATGTGTGAGCACCATTTAAGAATTTTAAAAGTCTGATGAAAAATTTTGTTCATACCTACTCTTTATCCTGAAACTTCTAATGATATGCTTGAATTAAACTTTAACTTGTTTATATACTACAAAGATTAAGTAAATTCCAGGTAATAATTACAACTTGAAAATATGAAATACTAATCTTGTCAGCCTTGGTTCAAGAGCTGTACTCAGACTTCTGAGTGGGAAAATTTAATGAAGATGTGCAGGACAAGTTTTTTTTACACTGATAGTGGTGGAGGCCTAGAACGTACAGCTAGGGATGGTGATGGAGGCAGATACGATAGTGAAGTGTAAGAGGCTTTTGGATAGGCACATGGAAATGCAGGAATAGAGAGATATGGAACATGTACAGGCAGACAACACCAGTTTAACTTGGCATCATGTTCAGCACAAACATTGTGGGCCAAAGGGCCTATTCTTGTGCTGTACTGTTCTATGTTCTAATTGCCTGTGCATTCAATTCCAACATAACCTATTCCACCAACCAGTGCACAGATTAATGCAGTGTTTAAGGTGCAACTTTTTGTATGGCAAAGTGGATGTAAAAAAGATGATGACACCCTACAAAAACAGCAAAAATGTTCTTCCTTATGCCCTGGCCAATAGCAATCCCTCAACTTAAATTACTATATTATCTTGTCATCAACTCACACCAGTGTGTGGGACCTTGCGATGGACAGATTGGCTGCATTGATTTCCATAATTATACTTAAGTGTTGTTGCAGCTGCACTCCAGAAGCTGGATACCGCAGATGACAAAGCAGTCTGATCGACTGACACCGATACTTTACTTCAAACATCTCACTTCACCTGCACAACAAGATTGCTGTTGCCTGCACTGTATCCATTTACCAAGAATTCTTTTGACACTATCTCTTAAACTGGAACTCCCCAAGAGCATGGGTACCAGGCAAATGGAAACCCAAAGACCAGCAAGTTACTAAGAATCATAACTGTCCTGACTTCATCACATATTGGTGCTTCTCCATCATCACAGAATCAAAATCTTAGAACTCCCTAACTGACTGCATCTTTCCACATGAACTTTAACAGTTCAGCACTTCCATCTCTAAAATAATTGCGGATACGAATGGCAATATGAATGATGTCCAGATTCTGTATATGAAAAAAAAAAAATGAATGTCAGTGGACTGAGGGTTGTACAGTACTATGGGCTCTTTCAGTTGTTGCTTCAACAGATCCAGCTATTCCTTTGACACTACCTGTAGTGTGAGGTTTGCTATTTGAAATGTTGACCTGAAGCTGATTGTGCAAATTAAGTTGTTTAGCTGAAGCTAGCACAAATATATTTACATTGATAACTGCAAAACTATAAAATGTCAGCTGCCAAATGTCACAATAATTCAATGATGACTACAAACCTGTTCTCCCCTTCAAAGATCATCTTTGCAATTACAGCAATTTGTTTCCCACCAGTTGTGTGTTATTAGCTGTCCATTTTTGTCAACTTGCGTAAGGAGACATGAACCTTTACATTAAACTATGCACTTCTTGCCTCCCAAAGAAGTAGTAAATGGTTCTGCTTCAGCATGTGCCATTTATTTGACTGGATACTGAAATAGTTCCTCTTGAATGAACAAGCTGAAACATGTCCAGAAAAAAATAGGATTTACAGTATTCCTTTAAAAAAAAAGATTTCACCAGGAAACTGTTTCCTTTAAAAAAAAAAAATTGTAAGCACACGACAACCACCAGCGACTTGTGTAAATAGGTAAAGTTAACTAAAATGTGAAGTGTCATGAATGTTAACTTTTTCCCAAATGTGCATTGGGCAATGTGACACTGAATTACAATGAACACAGTAATTTATCTTCCCAAGTATGGGAGGCAACTACATTTTCATCACGCTGTATTAATAAATGAGTGCATATACACATGATTATTTGTGAAAAGGTTGCTACTGGTATATAAGTATAATTGCATGTATGGTACAAAATCCCTTTTAATCCTGCCACTTTTGTTGTTACTTTTAGTCAGTAGTTGAAAATGTTCTAGCAAACAATTTGCGTTTGCAGCAGTCTATTTTCTTGTATGCTCATTCAATTGTATGTTCAATTGTCTATTGAAATCTCTTGTGGAGAATTATGACCAATTTAAGTCAATAATTATACACCATCAGAAGTTATTTCTTGTTAGTTAACTGCTGAATGGAAATATTGCAGATTACCTCCATAAACTATTTTGTGTGTCTTCACCATGCAACTTTACAGCCACACTAGCTTTATGGAGCTATAACTGTCATTCTGTGGAGAAAGGCCAATCCATTGATATGTCATGAGTTTGCAAATAAATGTGACGAGTTAGATGTAGAATAAAAAAGTTGTAAAGGACATCGGTGAGACCACATCTGAAATACTATGTTCAGTATGCATCATCTTACTGAAGTAGGATGCAAGTATGTAGGCTTACCAGATTGACAGCTGGAATGGGTAGATAATGACTCTTGACTCTCCTTATGAGCAAACATTGGATCAGAGTTTAAAAGATTGCATTCACAGAGTTTAGAGGATTGAGGGGCAACCTGATAAAAACCTGTTTACCAACATGCTTATCAATATAAAAGGAGAAAAAAAATCACCAAATGCTAGAGTAACTCAGTGGGTCAGGCAGCATCTCTGAAGGACATGGACAGGTGACATTTCAGGTTGAGGCTCTTCTTCAGACCTTGAAAGATTAGAAGCTGAATTGGGGGGAAAACGGCATTTTGATGCATTTCAATGCAGATGTAGCAGAGTCTGAAGAAGGGCCCCGACCTGAAACATCACCTGTCTTTGTACTGCAGTGATGCTGCTTGGCCTGCTGTTACTCCAGCCATTTTGTGTTTTCTTTTGGAAACCAGCATCTGCAGTTCCTTACGTCTCAATGTTTAAGTAGAATTGAAGTGCAATGCAATATGGATTGGGGTTCTCTCTCAGTAAGGAACAGCAGAATTTTACCTCTCAAGATAATCTCAAAGCAGTGGGTTCTTTTTCTAGACTCCCAAGTATCATTACAACCCTTTCAAAATAGACAAGACTAATCCACTATCTTGGTAAACTACTGTACATGGGAAACTTCATTTTTCTCTCTTAAATCTTGTGTGCAAAATCTTCCAATCCAAGTCTGGCTTTCGCAAAATTATATTGGTCTCTAGTCAAATTTAAATCCCTGCCATTCAACCTTGAGTCACACACTATGAGGACCCTTATTACATTAAATTTAATTTTTTTCCCTTTTATTTTACCATCATCGTTGGCAGCTGTATAACCCTTTCCTGCCAAACTCTCTGATGCTGGCCTCTTCTCCATTTCCCATTCTTTCCTTCAACTTTGCCAGCTGCTTTCAGGTGTTGAGGCTCCATGCTTCAGTCATCCATCTTCCAGACAGAACAGTCTGCCAGTCCACTCCTACTCAGTTCCAAAGGCCTGAGTTCAAACTACAATAGCCTTAAAGTGCTTAATGATTACCCAAGTGGTAAGTGACTCACCTCTTGATTCTCAAAGCCTTTCTGTTATTTACAAGGTACAATTGTGCAGCTCCAACAACACACAAGGTTGAATGGCATGCAGGACAAAGCAGCCAGCTTGATTAGCAACGCATTAAACATTCATTCTCTGCACTACATAGGCAGCACTTTCTGAACCCATGACTTTGATCACGTTGGAACACAAGCAATATAGCTGCATGGAAAAAGAAAAGGACACTAGGTGCTGGAGTAACTCAGCGGATCAGGCAGCATGCATAGAGAACATAGATAGATGGCGTTTTGGGTTGGGACACTTTTTCAGACTGAACATAGATAGGTGACGTTTTAGTTCAGGACCCTTCACCCTGAACATGGGTAGATGACGTTTCGGGCTGGGACATTTCTTCAGAGTGAACATGGATAGGTAACTTTTTGGATTAGGACACTTCTTCAGACTAAACATTTTGAGTTGGGATCCTTCTTCAGACTCTGCTCCAGGAGCAAGGAAATGCCAAGCACTGCAGTTTTCCGTCCGATTCAGTTTTTAATCTTACATGGAAAAACACTGCCCTTCCTTCGTTGTTAGGTCTAAATACTAGAACATCCTGCCCAATAATACTATGGGAATACTTAACCAGAAGGCATGCAGTGCCTGAAGAACATATCCTCTCCACATCCACCCTATAAGGCCTTTCCATCTTCAGTCTCAATTCTTAGTTTTCAGTTCTCAACATTTGTTCTTTTGTTTCTAAATAAAATTGGTTTAGGCACTGCTGAACAAAAAATAATTTGGGGAGCCCAAATACTAATCAACTAAACCTGGGAGCACATTAACACAGAACACTTGTGACCTTTAGGCTTCCTTGCCCAGTTAAAATAATCTGCTTCGCTATCCTTGAGCATTTCAGATTTAGCAGAGATTTGGTAAAGATTTATGCTTTTATTTCTGATTTTGAGCATATGCATTATTTTGTATTTTGAAGGCAGACTAACTTGGATCACGGGGTGCATCATCCTGAAGACACAACTTTAATATCAACTGCCACATTTTCTTACAATCCCTCTCACCCTTGTATACTTGGTCAGATTTCAAAGAAAATTAGGTTTGACTGCTCTTTGCAACCATCAATCTAATAGATTGTCAGGCACACCAGCAAAAGTATCTTGCAAGCACCAATCCACAGGCAGAGTCCACCATGCAACAATCTTTTATTTATATGTTTAGCATTCATTTTTGTTTTCTGCTATTTGTCCTCATTAGTAGTTCTGCTGCATTAACTCTGAGGCCTGCATGCAGCAATACAAAATGTCATATTTTTTGAAAAAGACTACAAAATCTGGTTTTGCTTGAGGTAATTATAGAATAAATTGAGATGATACAATGATAAGTGTTTCTCATCACATTTAGGCTGGAATAGGCAGTACAAACTGTACTAACTGCAAGTACTGCTTCCTGGCAGGAGGACAGAATTTACAAATCTTGCTCATCCAAAATGTTCACATCGTACCAAGATGACGAATTCCCAACAGAAATGAAGTAGAAACCAAGAACCTGTTGTTGACATTTGATGGACAGAGTTATCCAAACCAATTCTTTATTCAGTTGATCTTACATGCGGATTTGAGCAAAGTATCAATGTCTAGTCACTTCCTCATGAACAAACTAATCCGAGATGTCCTCATTCTTTAGGGAATGGGGGTTTGTTCCCCTCTTCCATCATGGATGAGGCCATCACAAGTGTCTCCTCGATACCCTGCAGCTCTGTTCTTGCTCCCCCTCCCCCGAGTTGCAACAGGGACAGAGTCCCCCTGGTCCTTGCTTTTCATCCCATCAGCCGTCGCATGCAACAAATAATCCTCTGACATTTTTGCAACCTCCATCGGTATCCCATCACTAGTCACATCTTCCAATCTCCACCCCTTTCCGCCTTTCGCAGAGACCGTTCCCTCCGCACCTCCCTGGTTAACTCATCCCTTCCCACCCAAACCACCCCCTCCTCAGGTACCTTCTCCTGCAAACGCAGGAGATGCAACACCTGTCGCTATACCTCCTTCCTTGACTCTGTCCAGGGACCCCGAATGCCTAACCTGAAATGACTGAAGTTCACTTGCACCTCCTCCAATCTCATCTACTGTATCCGTTGTTCAAAATATGCTTATACATTGGAGACGAAACGTAGAGCTACCTGATCTCCCGGTTGCCAAACACTTTAATTCCCCTTCCCATTCCCACACTGTTCTTTCTGTCCTAGGCCTCCTCCATTGTCAGAGTGAGGTTAAATGCAAATTGGAAGAACAGCATCTCATATTTCACTCGGGCAGCTTCCAACCCAGTGATATATCGATTTCTCTAACCAAGTAACCCCTGCATTCCCTCTCTCTCCATTCCTCCCCCACCCAAATCGCACCAGCTTCTCGTTCTCACCAAGCAAACAGCTAATAATAGCCTTTTTCCTTTATCATTGTTATGTTTTTGCATATCTTTCATTCATTTGTCCTATATTTCACTACATCAGCGTTTACATCTCTAGTTTCTCTTTCCCCTGCCTCTAGTCTAAAAAACGTCTCGACCCAAAATGTCACCCATTCCTTCTTCCAAAGATGCTGCCTGTCCCGTTGAGTTACTACAACTTTTTGTGTCTATTTTCTTTAAATAAGGCACAAAATGAGCATTACCCAGTTCACATACTTGAACCTAAGGACCCGAGGGGCAGCTTTTCTACATAGAAGGTGGTGTGAAAATGAAATCAGCTGCTAGAGGATATATCTGTGGCAGGGACAATAACATTTGAAACACATTTGAACATTTGCATGGAAACGTAAAATTTAGAGGGATATGGGCCATATGTGGATAATTGGGATGAGTTTAATTCTGGCATCTTGGCCAACATGGATGAATTGTGCCGAAGGGCCTGTTTCCATACTGTATTGCTCCATGGCTCCATATTGAAGAGATTAAGAAGGAGAAGCCAGGCATTGTAAAGTGAACCATTGTGGTTTAAAGCTACACTGGAAACATGGAGCAAGAATTGACATCAGTCCATGGATAAAGTCCCTGGTTACATGCAATTCTGACGGCAGAAACGTGTCAACAGCAGCTGGTGCCATCTGTTGTTGTAAAGCTCTGCTTATTAATAATGTCTTTAGCAAAGTAAATGGCATCTTTTGAGGATTTGACACCTCCTAAAAAAAAAAAACACAACTGAAAAATTATTTGATTGTTGCTGAGCCATAACCACAAGCTGGACAGCTTGCTCTAATTCCCCAGGTCTGAGCTGGTTTTCAAAAGCTTTGATTGTTTCTCACTGGCCTAGATCTTAGTGTTTTAAATGGAACCAATGACGTGTATTCACTTAAAAAGCACACTCAGGGTGTCCCCATATGTGCTGTCATACGCTGATGCCCCAGACTCCTGGGGACTGAGTATTTGCTACAATTTCTCTGTGCACACCAGGAAAATTGTCTCCTTGATATTTGCGTCAAGTAAGATGTGGTGCAGGATCCAATACCCCAAATGATTTTGAATGGGAATTGTAATTTTCCAGGCCTTTCTGGGGCAGGTTCTCCTGAATCTTTGGTGCAGCCAACCCGACAAATCTGTGGGGGACTACCACAGTCTAGAGTCCTTCGTTACAGAACATTAAGGGGCAGTGCCCGGTGGGGACACACCTCAAACAAGGGAAGTGATATCACCCCACGGGGCCACATCAAAGGAAAGGGTGTTTTGTTTAAAACCAAGTGCAAATACTACTGAGTATGACACTTTTGAATGAATAGACACTGCGAATGTATGAAAAGGTTTTGCATATATATCATTTTTGGAGACCATCGATCATCCGTTTACACGAGTTCAATATTATCCCACTTTCACACACACTCCCAGTGCACTTGGGGCAATTCACAGAGGGCACTTAACCCACAAGGCCACATGTGTTTGAGAGGTGGGGGGAAACCAGAGCACCTGGAGGAAACCCACATGGTCACAGGGAGAACGTGCAAACTACAGACAGACATCATCCGATGGTCAGGATTGAACCTGGGTCTCTAGCGCTGTGACGCAGCAACTCTGCCAGTTGAACCACTAGGCCGCCCCTATTCTGAAGGAAAGGTTATTTATGAAAATAAAAATACTCCATGAGCAGCCTTGCTACCACTCAGTCAGTCATAATTGCTCTAGACCTGGACTTGAACCATGGGTGATGGCTCTCTGTGGACCAGGCCAGCACGATCAAACTTGATCGTTTCATTGAACACCTCCGCTCAGTCCGTCTCCACCAACCTGATCTCCCGGTGGCTCAGCACTTCAACTCCCCCTCCCATTCCCAATCTGACCTTTCTGTCGTGGCCCTCCTCCATTGTCAGAGTGAGGCCCAGCACAAATTGGAGGAACATCACCTCATATTTCGCTTGGGCAGTTTACACCCCAGCGGTTTGAACATTGACTTCGCCCACTTCAGATAGTCCCTGCTTCCTCTCTCTATCCCCTCCCCTTCCCAGCTCACCGACTAGTCTTCCTGTCTCCGTCTACATCCTACCTTTGGCCCGCCCCCTCCCTTGACATCAGTCTGAAGAAGGATCTCAACCCGAAACGTCACCCATTCCTTCTCTCCTGAGATGTTGCCTGACCCCCTGAGTTACTCCAGCATTTACCGTCTACCTACGATCAAACATGAGTCTGATAATCAGAATGAATTGAACATTATGAATCGACAGAATGAATGAAGTACTAAACAAAACAAACTATTGAAAGCCACACATGTAGAAAAATAACTGCAGATGCTGGTATAAATAGAAGGTATCACAAAATGCTGGAGTAACTCAGCGGGTCAGGCAGCATCTCAGGAGAGTAGGAAATGAGTGACGTTTTGGGTCGAGACACTTATTCTGACTGATGTCAGGGGAGGGGGCGGGACAAAGAAAGGATGTAGTTGGAGACAGGAAGACAGTGGGAGAACTGGGAAGGGGGAGGGGAAAGAGAGGGACAGAGGAGCTATCTAAAGTTAGAGAAATCAATGTTCATACCGCTGGGGTGTAAGCTACCCAAGCGAAATATGAGATGCTGTTCCTCCAATTTGCGGTGGGCCTCACTATGACAATGGAGGAGGCCCATGACAGAAAGGTCAGACTGGGAGTGGGAGGGGGAATTGAAGTGCTGAGCCACCGGGAGATCAGGTTGGTTAAGGCAGACTGAGCGACGGTGTTGAGCGAAACGATTGCCGAGCCTGCGTTTGGTCTCGCCGATGTAGAGAAGTTGACATCTGGAACAGCGGATACAATAGATGAGGTTGGAGGAGGTGCAGGTGAACCTCTGCCTCATCTGGAAAGATTGTTTGGGTCCTTGGATGGAGTCGAGGGGGAGGTAACGGGACAGGTGTTGCATCTCCTGCAGTTGCAGGGGAAAGTACCTGGGGAGGGAGTGGTTTGGGTAGGAAGGGATGAGTGGACCAGGGAGTTACGGAGGGAACGGTCTCTGTGGAACGCAGAAAGGGGAGGGGATGGGAAGATATGGCCAGTAGTGGCCGTTGAAGGTGACGGAAGTTGGAGGATAATTTGTTGTATACGCTGGCTGATGGGGTGGAAAGTGAGGACAAGGGGGACCCTATCCTTGTTACGAATGGGGAGAGGGGGAGCAAGAGCAGAGCTGCAGGATATGGAGGAGCCCCTTGTGAGAGCCTCATCTATAATGGAAGAGGGGAAGCCCCGTTTCCTAAAGAATGAGGACATCTCTGATGCGCTAGTGTGAAACACCGCATCCTGGGCGCAGATGCGGCGTAGACGGAGGAATTGGGAGTAGGGGATAGACTTTTTACAGGAGACAGGGTGGGAAGAAATGTAGTCAAGATAGCTGTGGGAGTCAGTAGGTTTGTAGTAGATGTCAGTCACTAGTCTGTCTCCTGTGATGGAGATGGTGAGATCCAGAAATGGTAGGGAGATGTCAAGATGGACCAAGTTTATTTAAGAGCAGGATGGAAATTAGTGGTGAAATGTATGAAGTCAGTGAGTTCTGCATGGGTACAAGAGGTAGCATCAATGCAGTCGTCAATGTAGCGGAGGGATGGAGCCAGTGTACGCCTGGAACAGGGATTGTTCGGCGTACCCGACAAAGAGGCAGGCATAGCTAGGGTCGATGTGAGTGCCCATAGCTACGCCTCGGGTTTGGAGGAAGTGGGAGGAGTCACAGGAGAAGTTGTTGAGGGAATTGAAAGCCACACAAATAAGGTTTGAAAAAATAATCTGGATATAAAAAATGTAAATTTAAGGAAACAAAGACAAATCTTGTTATTTAGAGATACAGTGTGTTAACAGGCCCTTTGGACCACCAAATCTGTGCCGACCAGCGATCACCCAGTATACTTTCAATATTCTATACACTAGGGACAATTTACAGAAGCCAATTAACATATAAACGTGTACGTCTTTGGAGTGTCGGAGGAAACCAGAGCACCCAGGGAAAACCCACACAGTCACAGGGAGAACATACAAATTCCATACAGACAGCACCCTTAGTCGAGATCGAACCCGGGTCTCTGGCGCTGTAAGACAGCAACTCTGCAGCTGCTCCAATGTGCCGCCTGATTCATCTCTCCCCTTAGTTGCTTACAATTGCTCTCATTCACTGAATTCAATGTGGAAGCTTTTCATTCTCTGGGACTAATCTGCCGCAGATTGTTTGAATAGATTCCTCACCATATATTGTGCAGAACTACCACCACTTAGTGCAACCTCGCTGGTATTCAACACTGGAGCACAGTTGGCAAAGTTACCATAATTTCAGAAAGTCTGCATTCATACTGAATTACCAGAGCTGCAATTACATGGGGAAAGCATGGCACAAATACAAGTATCCAAAAACAAATCCACACAAATCAGGCCCATCTGCAAACACTTGCAGAAGAGGATCAAACTTGGGAAGTTCTATTTGACATTGTTCAGTCACAAGTGCAACATGCATTTGCTGGCTAAGTATGCATGGTTAAATGGTGCAAGAAAACCCTAAAGGTGCCAAAATCTAGAAGCAGCTTTCCTTATATAATTGTTTTGGATTCCATACAACTATCCAAGGCTGAGACAAACAAAGTCTCTGTAACACAGTCAGAGGTAATGCATGATGCAGTCCTAAACTCTACCAAATGGGACATGCCATTGTGATCTCATCTATATTACTTTATATCTTCCTGTATAGCAGTAAGCTGTTACTGCTCATCTCATTAAACCAATTGGTCAGTCTCAAGGACAAAGTTTTAATGGTGTGGGGTCAGTAAGGAATGGAAGTGAATTCTGATGCAGTGCTTAATGACACAAGATTTCTATTATTGAGGCTAACAAGGAAGAAAAAAAGAGAGAGCAAATCATGCAGAGAGATTTAGTTTAATTGTCACGTGTGTTTTAAACAGGTACAGGTCACAGATACAGTGAAAAGCTTTTGTTGTGTGCTAACCGGAACAATCGAGCTAACATGATTACAATCGAGCCATGCATAGTGTACAGATACATGATAAGGGAATAACACCTAGTGCAAGATAAAGCAAGTGAAGTCCGATCAAAGATAATCCGAGGATCACCAAAGACGTAGATGGTAGTTTAGGACTGCTCTCTAGTTGTGGTAGGATGGTTCAGTTGCCTGATAACAGCTGGGAAGAAACTGTCCCTGAATCTGGAGGTGTGCGTTTTCACATTTCTATACCTTTTGCCCGATGGGAGAGGAGAGAAAAGGAAATGGCCAAACTCGTCCTTGGCCTTACCAAGGCGGCGTGAGGTATAAATGGAGTCAATGAAAGGGAGATTGGTTTGTGCGATGGTCTGGGTTGCATCCACAATTCTTGTTGTCTTGGATGGTGCTGTTCCCAATCCAAGCTGTGATGCATCCTGGTAAAATGCTTGCTGCGGCGCATCTATAGAGGTTGGTGAGAGTTGTTAGGGGCATGCTGAACATCCTAAACCTTCTAAGGAAATAAAGGCGTTGGTGTGCATTTCTGGCCATTGTCTCAATTTGGGTGGTCCAGAAGAAGGTGTTGGCGATATTTACTCCTCGGAATTAGAAGTTTTCCACCATATCTACTTCGGCACCGTCAACACAAACTGGGGTATGTGAACCACTTCGCTTCCTGGTCGATCACTATCTCCTTTGTCTTGCTGATATAACATACAAATACAAGTGACATACAAATCAATTAAACAGCAAATTTGGGATCCAGTAAACTTGTGTTGCTGAACACAAAGAGCTGCATAAGATTGAAGGAGGATTCCGACCCAAAACGTCATTCATCTTTTTCCAGATATGCTGCCTGACTGCTGAGTTACTCCAGCACTTTGTATAAACCAGAATCTGCAGTTCTTTGTTTCTGCAGCATCTCTGGAGAACATGGATAGGTGACCTTTTGGGTCGGGACCCTTCTTCATGCTAATTATGGTGGGGGTTGGGAGAGAAGACAACTGGAAGAGTGGAGGGGCAGGATAAAACCTGGTAAGTAATGGGTGGATACAGTTGAGAGGAATTTTTGATAGATGGTTGGACAAAGGCCAGAGATGAAAAGACAAAAGGTGTGAGATATGGATAGAAGAGTTGCAAAACCTGTTTTGTTTCTAAGCACGTTTTGTGAATGGTCGATTGAGAAACACACAATGTGGCTGAGTGACCTATCGAAATTTTTAGCCATGAAGTATGTGTTACACATGTACAGTGCTTTGCGCCTTCAAATTGGATTGATCCTCTACCACATTTCTTTCCCAAAACTTCAAAAGCGACATTAATAATGAAGCTATCTAAGAATGTTCAATTATTTCATTCCATTGTTTGATACTGAAAGGTTAGGTCACGTCTGCGGCAACATCAGTGGCAGCCCTCGCACCTTTCCTGTTCTACATCCTCAATCTTGTCATTTTTCACCATAAGGTAGTCATGGCAACTTGCACACCCACACTCAGTGCAGAAGACTTATCAACGGCAAAATGAATACAGTGCAACTTTAAATATCTATACATGTGTAAAATACTGTATACCTTATGGTTAAAAATTGCACCACAAAAATAATTAAACAAAATGGATGTCTTTAAAGCAAGATCAACTGAGAACATACCTCGGACTTGAATTAAAACATACATCAATCTGTGATGCTAATCAATGACATAATCAGTATGACCCTGCATGTTGACACGTTCATTTTCCCACTACAAAACCCGAAAACAATCTAGTCCAAATGAAAACTTCCATCAGCCACATTCATTCTCAAACACATTATGACTGATTATATATTGAAAGGGAAATACAGTAGCTGGCACAAACAAGAGGAAATGTCATAATTCAATCTGTAGTTGACAAATCTACAATTGTATAAATGTTTTTCAAAAAACTGTAAAATTACAGCAGCTGATTTCTTTGTTAGTAATAGTCACCGTTCGTCTTTATGGTGATGTGATATTAAAGGTAAAAATATTTAAGTGATGGAAACATAATTCATTTTTGATTTGTTTAGCGCTGCAAAGCATTCTCTGTGTCAATATGATGAATGCACCTTTTAAAGACTTAGCAGTGTAAAATAGCATGGCACCACTCCTGTTTAACATCATATGTGCCAATTTGTCATGCTAGTGCAATCTTGTTAGGAAGTGTTCCATCAAGGCATTTGATGTAGATCAAATATTAACTTCTGAAAGAGTGCAAAAGGATCGAATCTTGGGCTAATCTGTTCTTGTTTGACAAAGCTTTTAAAACAAGAACAGGCAGATTTTTATACATCTTCACATATATGATACTCTTATATAATTTTTCACCTTTCTTCCAACTTTGATTTCATGGTTATTTATCTGATGCATGTGAACGAAAATAAAACCAACTCTCAAAAATACAATCAACAGAGAACATACTTTGGATTTTTAAATAAAATTGCAATATGGTGGTAGACTTTTGGGCAGGAGGGTAACTTTCTTTCAGTTACAGGAATACCACAATTACACAATGTATGTGATGTATACAAAAATAGCAATGTATAAAATAATGAACTAGTACAAATAGAGTATGTTTTAACCATAACTACATCACAAAATGCTTCACAATCAAATAATATACATTTGGGCAGATATATGGATGGGAAAGGATTGGAGGGATAGGGGCCAAATGTACGCAAATGGGTCTAGTCCAGAATATTGACTTGGTCAGCATGGATTAGTTGGGCCATATAGCCTATTTCCATGCTGTGTAGCTCTAATATTATACCTCCAAATTCTATTTTTAGAAAGGGATGCACCAACAAAATGTATAAAATACTGCAACAATTTTCATGCATTTATTTCCTCCAATATCAATGAGATAACGATTAGAAAACCTTGGAAATGGTGTCTTAAGTGTAAACATTGGACAATGCATCGGATGGCACTGGGAGTGAGCTATCATGTTCTTTGAAGATTGCCACAGCCACAGTACGCAAACAGGATCTTGGCTTAGCATCTCATCTGAATGATGACATTGCTGACTATCTTGTGCTCCCACAGCACTGCATTGAAATAACAGCTTGTTACAGATATTAGAAAAAGGAAAAATCTTACAACTCAACCTGAAAAATGATCCAAGTGTACACACATTCCACCAAATTCACTTTTTGGATATATTGATTGTACTTGTGTGTAATAGATTCAACATTGAATGCTTTGAAATATTACTATTGTGTGACACAATAATGCACATTGCATGCTACAAATGAAAAGTAACTTCGCTTAATTTACTTAATTAATATCTTCATTCAAATTTCACTGTTATTCATTACTTTGCTGCTATCAATCATCTTCTAACTCATGATTCTCCTGATTTACCCAAACAAGGATGGTGGCAAATTTGAAAGTGGCTTCATTTTAGAACTTATTTTGCATACCTCAAACAATTAATTGTTACCTGATGGAACATATGCTTCTGGTCTTAATATTACAACATGGGAATTATTCAAAGCAAAAATGAATTAAATGCACAAACAAGACTTTACTTAAATAATTTCCTTCCGTCATTAGGAAGCATAGAAAATTAAGAACATTATTTTAAAACTGGAAACTGCTTTTTATCTGTTCTATGCATTCTGCACTGTTTTCACACACGTAATTAATACTTATAGTAATATTTCAACTGTTCCATTTAAAACGTATTGCATTCGAGTACAATCAACAAATCAATACCTGGTACGAGGTGTGTAATATTAGATAAAAACAGTTACTTTTGTTTAAGCTTCTTTGAAATAAATCTAGAAGATATTGGAGGAAGTCTAGTTTGGTTAAAATCTAAATATTATTATACAGTACCTTTGTCCAACTTATCAAACAAGAGAAGGAAATGTTCCTCTTAGCAACCCCCTCTATACAACCGACTGAAACACTTTTTTCATTGGGAATGGCAAGACAGTTGAAATATATGTTGTTAATTGACTTAGTCCATTGCACCAATGGATTTTTTTTAACATCCACTTTTAAAAGGACAGAATTGAAAGGAATAGGAAATGATTTAAGTAAATTCAAATATGATTTATTGAACTGATACCACTTCTTCCAGATCTGAGAACAGAACAATGTTCCAATAGAACATCATTCCAAAGCTCAATTGCAATACCGGTATTTTGAAGGGCCGTGTCATAACAAACAAAAATATGAATGTGTTAAGACTATTCTTTCCACAAGAAGAATCCAGTACTCAATGAGGTGATAAATCACTTGTGAAGAGTTGTAAAGATGATGAATTTGGTTATATTTAGAAAACGTAGCATGATCCGCACCAGGATAGAAAATAGCAAGATACACATCTAATGGAATAAATAGGCTCACCTGCAAGACGGGTTTCATCATCTAAGGAAATAAAGCAAAACAAAACAAAAATGTTAATACAATGAATGATTTTGTTTAAAATGTTGGGTTCAACATAGGGAACAATTTGTTTTTACTCTTCATGACAAATATATTCATATTATGCATTCAAGTTAGGTACCCAAACGTAGATAATTACAAGCTACCTTAACTTGCAGGGTATATAGTTATTATTCTGCAAAAATCATATTCCTCAAGGAATAGCAGAAGGCAAGGTGGTATGTTAGTCTCTACTGTTAACATATTATTGTAACAGTTGTTGATGAGGCTTAAAGGATGTCATATTCTTTCAAAGCATGAATTGGGGTAAAATATGAACATGCAATTACAGGTTACAATTGAAAATATATAGTCAGAAATGTACTGGAGATATTTAGTAAGGCAGGCTTTAATATTTATTGGATGTGCACAACGAATAACAAATCTAGAACAAGAATGATAACTTTTCCATTTTAAACCTCTGAAAAGATTTGAGGAGTTAAGTAAATTAATGGATGAAGGTTACCAATTGATAAACATTAGGATTCGGAAAGCCTTTCACAATATATCACACATAACATCAAAACACCATTCTTAAATTAACACACAATTTAGCTAGCGAAATTGAAAATCATTTTAAATATAGAAAATTGACAATGCAGATAAACAGCTGCTTGGAGTTATGTGAATGCAAATTCATGACAGTTTCAGAATTTTTCTTGACAAATTGTGGAAATAAAAATGGACGTTAGTTAGTTACCACAAACAAAGAATTTCACTGAATCTAGGTACTTATGACTATAAAGTACCTTGGAATGTTATTTGGTTGTTGTAAAACACAACTGTTTCAATATTATCTTTTCATGAAGAAGACCTAATATGGAATCATAAAAAACTCAGTCCATTTTAATGGCGGCACAGTGATAGGATAGTCTGTACAGAGTTTGTGTGTTCTCCCTTTGACCACCATATTTTCTCCAAGTGCTCTGGTTTCCTCCCACACACCAAAGACATACGGGTTTGTACGTTAATTGACTTTGGTAAAGTTGCAAATTGTCCCTAGTGCATGTAGGATAGTGTTAGTGTACAGGATGATTACTGGTCGGCGTGGACATGTTGGGCGGAAGGATCTGTTTCTGCGCTGTATTACTGAAGTTTAAAGTTTTGTCCAATCCTCATCCTAATCCTACTCTCTAGCCCGTGACCCATAATCCTGCAGGTCATGGCTACTCAAGTACACCCAGGCACTGTTTAAATGTGGTGAGAGGCTGTGACTTGAACATTTTTTCTGATGGAGAATTCCTGACCCCAACTAATAGTTTTTATAATTACTTTAAAATCTAAGCACTGCAGTGTTTGATCCCTGTACACGATGACCGGATGTTTCCTTTAAGTCTTGCCAGCCCTTGTTGTAGCTGCTGGCTATCAATTTTCAGCTCAATAATTAATAAGATCATGATTTTGACACCATTCCTCTTCTTGGTAAAGACCACTGCAAATAAACAGTTAGCCAGGATTTTATTGTGTTTTTGTCACCAGTTTTACATGAAACTGCTGTCACTTCACAATGTGGAAGCTGATAAACCCTAGGACATTGCCTAACTCCTCAAGACTATCTGCCACTGTTCCTCTACTGACATGTACTTTTAGCCAGTTTACTCGGTCCACTTTAGACAACTGCTTCCTCATATTGTTGTAAGCAGCGGCGGATGCAGGAAAACAAAGGTGCAGTAAGTGAGCTGGGGTCTTGTCTCCCGTGCCCACGAAGACATTCTAGATGCTCCGAGATCAGCTATGAGAGGCACCCGAGGGCAGAGACAGAACGATGGCCACGTGAGGCAAGGGGCAGCATGTTCATGGGTCGCCGTGTCTGGATAACGGCATCGGTGGTATGGGCCGCTGGAGGCTCTGCAGACCCTGGGACTCGGTTGGATTAGACGCTGCTCCCAGAGGCCAAGCGCTGGGATTGGACACGACCTGCAGCGGCGGAGTAAAGATAGAGGACATCGACATCCTACAACTCTGACTCAGTGCCACCACCAGGACAACGGACCTTTATGGCCAAGTTAAGACGCTACCTTTTTAACAACTTTAGACTTGAATCATACAAAATGGCGCCAGACCTGTGGTTATTTTTGTGTACTGTCTCAGTGTTATCCACTGTTCTTACACTCTTGAAGTTAAGTATGATTGTGCCTGTATATTAAGATTTTTACTGAACTGTATGCAAAAAAAAAATTCACTGTTCCTCGGTACGTTACAATAAAGCACCATTGATTGCCTTTATTCAAATTGAAGACTGCTTAGATATTGCTATGATATTCATCCTCAAATTGCATTTAGGATTTATCATATTGTAATCGCTACCCCCGTGGCAATTTTCAACTACAAAATCCCTTATTAATCCTTCAAGAACCTGGCAGATCAGGTAGCATCTGTGGAAGGAAATAGGCAGAAAACATTTTGGGTTGTGACCTTTCTTCAGACTGGTTGGAGTATGAGGGAGAAAGCTGGAAAAGAGAAGTGGGGCGGGACAAAACCTGGCAAGTGATAGGTGGTTACAGGTGAGGGGTGACTGGCGGATGAGTGGAATAAGTGACAAAAGCTAGAAATGAAGTGGAGACCAAACGGAATCAGACAAAAAGGGATTGGGTGTTAAAATGGTTAGCAACGGGGAGCTCCAGCAAGCCTTGGCGGATGTAGGGAATATATCATAATCTTGTGTTATCTATGCAATCAACTCATCTGTCTTGTTGCAAATGCTTCACACAGTCAAATAAGGAAAATTAAGTGTTGATTTTTTTCTACGGTTATTTACAACTCTGGATTTGCTCTGGTTTGTATATCTTTATCATAGCTTCTGCTCTATCACATACTTTTTCTACCTTTTAATTAACTAATTTCTCTTCACTTCCAAAAAAATTGCCCTGTTTTCTGCAGGGACTATTGCTGGTTCTGCGAATGGAAAGTCTCAAAGCCATTGGTATCCAGATATATAACATCAAATGACGCAGCTGGTACATTTGCTGTCACATGGAGCCAGAGACTGGGTTCGATCCTGACCTCTTGTGCTGTCTGTAAGGAGTTTGCACATTGTCCCTGTGACCGCGTGGGTTTCCTCCAGGTTCTACGGTTGCTTCCCACATCCCAAAGATGTGCAGGTTTGTAGGTTAATTCGCCCCAGTGTGTTGGGAGTGGATGCGAACGTGGAGTAACATGACAAACTAGTGATTGATGGCAAATGATGGCGTGGACTTGGTGGGTCAAAGAGCCTGTTTCCATGCTGTATCTCAACTAAACTAAATTCCTGTTGATTGCCTGGACCAGATGATTTCACTCTTTACGTCCCCGAGAAATGGAGATCCAGCAGCTGTTATGTTTCTGAATGTAAATAGTTTGCTGCTGATTGAAATTTCCTATTAATTGCCATTTATGGGGAAAAACAGTTAAGCTCTTTAACAGAAAGAAATCAGGGTTCTAATGAGGGTTGCTGACCTAAAACACTGGCTGTCTCCACATCTGCTGCCTTACTTGCTGAATGCTTTTAGCATTTAAAAAAAACCTACTTTTCAATTTTCTACAGCAGTTAAAGGATTGCAGACTGCAGCAATAGGACTCTTCCAAGCACAAAATAGGGAAGGTTCAGCAAAGATTTCTCTGTAACAGTAAATGGTCAAAATTGCAAAACGAACTGCTGTTATTTGGCAAAAACAATGTCAGGAATAAGGGAAATTTTACAGAGATGCCAGTTGGCTCAAGAGTTTTTTGTTATCTCAATAACATCTCCAATCACTGCACCGCAGTCCTCAATCCAGTTGTTTCTTGAACACATTTATATTGTGATTCCATGTTCTGTTTTGGTAATTAATTCCAGCTGAATTATTAGTGTTGTGAAACAGTTCTGTTGAAATTGAATTCCAACTTTCCAATTACTAAACTATACTCCCTCATTTATGAATCTATTGAGGGTGAACAATTTACAATATCTATTAGATTACATAGTGATATCATCAATGATATCTTGAATTTACCATTCCTGGCTTCCATAATCACAGAGAACATAAAATCCCTCGGAGTCATATATAATTCCTCTTCGTACTCCATTGAGGCAAATCGTTTGAAACGTTGTTTACGACTTCTGGTGTACCCATAATCTTCTCTGGTTTCTTCTTTATGCGGACTTTGGTCCTTGAAGAAAAAGATTTTGCATTAATATTAGATAAATCCTGGGATCCAAGTTAAGCATCATGAAAAAAATGCAATGTTATCGAGCAACATAAATTAATCAAAAAATTAAAAGAGCAATCAAATGATTTGTGTAGGAATAAAACTGCAGATGCTGGTTTATTCCAGAGGATAGAAACAAAACGCTGGAGTAACTCAGCGGGTCAGGCAGCATCTCTGGAGAAAAGGAATAGGTGATGTTACGGGTTGGAACCCTTCCTCAGACTCTTGGCTCAAACAATCCCAACATTATCATCAAACCCGCCAACAAGGGAAGTGTCATTGTAGTGTGGCAAGCTGATCTCAACTGGGCGAGCTGACTTCTACTGGGCTGAGCTCTTTGTACTTCTTTGATACCTCTTTGTACTTAGCACAGGACCATGACCCCAGAGATGAGCACGACCAAATTAAATGATCTGAGGAAGGATTCCGACCCGAAACATCACCTATTCCTTTTTTCCCAGCGATGCTGCCTGACCCACTGAGTTAATCAAGTGATTTGTGGTGTTGATTCCTCTTTCAAACAATCTTAGTATACCAAATATATTTGAGCTGCATAAGTGGAGGGCACTGGAGGAGCAGTAATGGAGAGAGAAAAGAGGAAATAAGAGAAAAGTGCAGGGAGAGGGGCAAGACAAGGTGATGTGGTGGAAACACAAGAAACTGCTGGTGGTGGAAAAGTGCTGGAATAACTCAGTGGGTCAGGCATCTTCTTTGGAGGACATGGATATGTGATGTTTCGGGTCAGGACCCAGCTGGGGTAGAAATGGGGGAGGTGTGACTGTTCGACCAAGTCATTGGCAGAGAAGCAGGCAGTGAAACCAACTGAGCTCTGGCTTTCAATCATGCAGCATAGTCTAGGTTTCGTGTCCAGGAGAGATGGGTATTTCACTGTATCTCCCTCTCTCCCATCTCTCTGGTGCTCCTGCTGATTCCACAATCCAAACTCAACATGGTTCTCCCAGACAGCAAGAGTTGGAGGATCAACCGTAACAGACAGCGTGGGGTCTGACATCTGAGGCAAAATGCCCAGTCATGTATCGTGAAAGATATTTTTGTTAAAAAAAATTGAATTCAATTTACCCATCCCCCAATTAGGACTTGTAATTAACCTATTAATGCATGAAATGAAGGCATCTTTAATTTAACAGCAATTATCTGGCAGCTCCAGTTTTCATACTCCTTATCATTAATGGGTGCTTGTTCAAAAGTGATCCATAAAAGGCCTCCCTAGGCATGCTCATGGGATGGAGAATAAACATTGCACCTGGTTCTTGGATGGTTAGAGCTCAATATGGGACCCGTAGACTTTGCCATAGGTTGGATGTTAAGTGTCTGACAGGATGTGGGTGTGTGATATACGAGGCAGGACAGTCGTTATATCTCTGTCTCTATGCTCTGCAGCCAGGGACTTATGGTTATCGATGTGTAGAAAGGAACTGCAGATGCCGGTTTATACCGAAGACAGCCACAAAGTGCTGGAGTAACTTAGCGGTTCAGGCAGCATCTCTGGAGGAAAAGGATGGGTGATGTTTCAGGGTCGGGGATACTTGGTGCTCTTATGGAGAATAAAAACCTACACATTGGCCTGCCATATTTTCTGATTAGCCCGAAATTGTGCAGAACTACTGGAGGTGCTTTCTAAAGATCATCAAAATAAATACATTAGGATTAAATTCAGTATAGCTGTTTCTGAATCCTCAATCCAGGCACGTGTTTGATTTTGGGGAGTATTAACACAATTTGCAGCCTTCAACAGAATCAAGGGAAATTGATTCCGAATTTTGAGTTACAGTCATACAGAACGGAAACAGGCCCTTGTGCCCATCTTGCCCACACTGACCAACATGCCCCATCTACCTCCCACCTGCCTGCATTTGGCCCATATCCTCCTAAATCAGTCCTATCCATATACCTGTTGAATTGTTTCTTAAACGTTGCATTAGCCCCTGCGATAGTACCCCCTTCAACTACCTCCTCTAACAGCTCGTTCCATACACCCACCACCCTTTGTCTGAAAATGTTACCCCTCAGGTTCCTATTAAATCTTTCCCCTGTCACCTTAAACCTATGTCCGCTGGTTCTCGATTTCCCTACTCTGGGCAAGAGACAACCCGATCTTGCATCTACCCAATCTATTCCTTACATGAGATATGGTTCCAGTTTACGTTAGTTCTCGTTGTACTGAGGATTAACATAGATGTTAGATCCTTTCTGAGGATGGCATAAATAGGTAGACAGTCAGAACCTGGTATAGACAGGATAAAGCCATAACTGTTTTTTTCACCAGGATGGAAATATCAATACCAAAGGGCAGAGCTTTAAGGTGAGAGGGGCAAAAGTTTAAAGAGATGTGTGGGGCAAGTTTATTTTTTACAGAGGGTGGTGGTGGAGGCAGATATAATAGTGGCAATTAAGATGCTTTTGGATAGGCACATGGATATGCAGAGAATTGAGAGATATGGAATACATGCAGGCAGATAAGAATTGGTCTTGGCATTATGTTCGGCACAGACATTGTGGGTCAGATGGCCTATTCCTGTTCTATCCTTGAGAGACTTTGAGGTAATGACAATTTTCCTGACTACCCCAGATGTTCATTGCACTGGTACTTCAGTTATGCATCATTATCTACTGATTTTAGGATTATCAACAAATATTCACACTAGGGAAAATGAGTTTAACTTAATGCAAATCAAATGGGGGGTTTCATCATGCATGGGAGAAATTGCCAACTGTTACTTATATAAGTTGATATATTTTTAGCATTAAGTATAACATAGCAAAGAAGAGCGGGAAGTCAGAGGATTGGGACTCTTTTAAAGAGCAACAGAAGATAACTAAAAAGGCAATACGGGGAGAAAAGATGAGGTACGAGGGTAAGCTCGCCAATAATATAAAGGAGGCTAGTAAAAGCTTTTTTAGGTATGTGAAGAGGAAAAAAATAGTTAAGGCAAATGTGGGTCCCTTGAAGACAGAAGCAGGGGAATTTATTATGGGGAACAAGGAAATGGCAGACGAGTTGAACCGGTACTTTGGACCCGCCTTCACTAAGGAAGATACAAACAATCTCCCAGATGTTCTAGTGGCCAGAGATCCTAGGGTGACGGAGGAACTGAAGGAAATTCACATTAGGCAGGAAATGATGTTGGGTAGACTGATGGGACTGAAGTCTGATAAATCACAGCCTGATGGTCTGCATCACAGGGTACTTAAGGAGGTGGCTCTAGAAATCGTGGACGCATTGGTGATCTTTTTCCAATGTTCTATAGATTCAGGATCAGTTCCTGTGGATTGGAGGGTAGCTAATGTTATCCCACTTTTTAAGAAAGGAGGGAGAGAGAAAACAGGAAATCATAGACCAGTTAGTCTCACATCAGTGGTGGGGAAGATGCTGGAGTCAATTATAAAAGACGAAATTGCGGAGCATTTGGATAGCAGTAACAGGATCGTTCCGAGTCAGCATGGATTTACGAAGGGGAAATCATGCTTGACTAATCTTCTGGAATTTTTTTGAGGATGTAACTAGGAAAATTAAAAGGGGAGAGCCGGTGGATGTAGTGTACCTTGACTTTCAGAAAGCCTTCGACAAGGTCCCACATAGGAGATTAGTGGGCAAAATTAGAGCACATGGCATTGGGGGTAGGGTACTGACATGGATAGAAAATTGGTTGGCAGACAGAACGCAAAGAGTGGGGATAAATGGGTCCCTTTCAGAATGGCAGGCAGTGACTAGTGGGGTACTGCAAGGCTCGGTGCTGGGACCGCAGCTATTTACAATATACATTAATGACTTGGATGAAGGGATTAAAAGTAACATTAGCAAATTTGCAGATGATACAAAGCTGGGTGGCAGTGTGAACTGTGAGGAAGATGCTATGAGGTTGCAGGGTGACTTGGACAGGTTGTGTGAGTGGGCGGATGCATGGCAGATGCAGTTTAATGTGGATAAGTGTGAGGTTATCCACTTTGGTGGTAAGAATAGGAAGGCAGATTATCATCTGAATGGTGTCAAGTTAGGAAAAGAGGACGTACAACTAGATCTGGGTGTCCTAGTGCATCAGTCACTGAAAGGAAGCATGCAGGTACAGCAGGCAGTGAAGAAAGCTAATGGAATTTTGGCCTTCATAACAAGATGAATTGAGTATAGGAGCAAAGGGGTCCTTCTGCAGTTGTACAGGGCCCTAGTGAGACTGCACCTGGAGTACTGTGTGCAGTTTTGGTCTCCAAATTTGAGGAAGGATATTCTTGCTATTGGGGGCATGCAGCATAGGCTTACTAGGTTAATTCCCGGAATGGCGGGACTGTCGTATGTTGAAAGACTGGAGCGACTAGGCTTGTATACACTGGAATTTAGAGGGATGAGAGGGGATCTTATTGAAACATATAAGATTATTAAGGGGTTGGACAGTTAGAGGCAGGAAACATGTTCACAATGTTGGGGGAGTCCAGAACCAGGGGCCACAGTTTAAGAATAAGGGGTAGGCCATTTAGAACAGAGATGAGGAAAAACTTTTTAGTCAGAGAGTCGTAAATCTGTGGAATTCTCTGCCTCAGAAGGCAGTGGAGGCCAATTCTCTGAATGCATTCAAGAGAGAGCTAGATAGAGCTCTTAAGGATAGCGGAGTCAGGGGGTATGGGGAGAAGGCAGGAACGGGGTACTGATTGAGAATGATTAGCCATGATCACATTGAATGGTGGTGCTGGTTCAAAGGGCCGAATGGCCTACTCCTGCACCTATTGTCTATTGTCTAATTTCACAGTTAGTTCTTGGACATGCGTCACAACATCTTTACAGTTGTAAAATTTCAACCATCATTTAATCAACATGCGAGGTATATATTCACTGGGTAGACATTGGAGATACAGTGCAGAAACAGGCACTTCTGTCCACACTGACCAGCAATCTTCATACACCAGCACTATCCTATCCTACACACTAGGGACAATTTACAATTTACAGAAGCCAAATAACCTACAAACCTGGACGTCTTTATAATAATAATAATAATAAGTTATTTGGAGTGTAGGAGGAAACCGGAGGAAACCGGAGCACACGGAGAAAACCTAAGCAGTCACAGGGAAAATGTATAAATTCAGTACAGACAGCACCAGTAGTCGGGATCGAATCTGGGTCTCTGGCGCGGTGAGGCAGCAACTCTTTGCCGCACTACTGCATCACCCCCGTTACATATGTTCCAAGCTGACTAATTTCCTATATACTGTACAAAAGTACTTAAAGTAGATCTACAGTTTCATACCAGTATATTCTGATCAGTGAAGATATAAAAACCTTGTAATTTATAACAGCCCCCAAGCTGAATATTGGGTCACTCTCTACATACTAATGTGCATCGATAAATAATGTGGTAATCTGACTGTATTTCCTCTTCTGGCTGGTTTTGATGGGATAAATAGAAGGAAGGAGTTCCCATTAGCAGATGGTTCAAAGACTGGGGCCATCGGGTTGAAATGTTAGGGAATGTGTTAAAAAGCTTTTTTTTTCAACACACTGATCGTAGTTTTAATCTGGAAAATCACCCCCAACCAGAGTTTTGGAAGAGAATGGGCAGGGAGAGAAAGATCGGCAAGGTTATGGGGAAAAAAGACAAATAAGCCTGACCAGCTGAGTTTCTCCAACACGTTGTTGTTGTTTTCTGCTCAAGATTCCAGCATCTGCAGCTTCTTGTGTCTCTAGGTAAATAAGACTGATGGTTTGTTTTACTAGGAACTATTCTGATGATTGAAACTGAAATGGTTGCAAAAACCTAAAACCTGTGTCAAATGACATCCCTCTGTGCCATGAAGAGGGAAGATTTTCGCACGGTTAGAGAATAGGCTAGTGTCAGCAGGGAGACCTGACCAAAAACTGCCACCAATGTAGAAATGTGGTTTTGTTATTTTTGAGTTGGCATCTATGGTTTATCCTTCGGGGAGAAAATTGGATTGAAGTAAAATGCTATGTGACGGAACTAGGATGTGGGTTTATCACCACAATTACCGCAGAGATCTCATCTTGGTAACTTGCAGATGCTGGGCCCTTCTTTACCAGTAGAGGGTCGGACACACAGAGCCAGGCATCCTTGCTCATTTTCTTGTATGATAGACAAGCAAGGGTCTAATCATTGGCCTCCAATTAACAGTTTTAACCAGTGAAATGATGCAAAGAAAGTGAAAAAAAATTAAATCTATTTTATTTTTAAGAGCTAAGCTCAAAGTAACCTAGGAAACACACAAGATATGGTTTGGCATTAGCTTCAAAACATTTTTGAAAACTGACTCACTAAGCTTTGTTTATTGGATCTCAATGCTCCTGGCCAAAATTGATTTTGAGACAGCAAAAACTCGAATGGCTGCAAAATCCTCAAATCAATGTGTCACAACTTCACAATGCACTTAACAGTATACAACCCAAAATATTTACTTAATTTCTGACTGCTAATAGTTTGCACCATTATCATTTAAATTAATATCAGTTTTGCAAAATGCCAACTTGTCGAAGTTCATAAGCAAAAGGAGCAGAATTCGGCCCCATCAAATCTACTCCACCATTCAATCATGGCTGATCTATCTTTCCCTCTCAACCTCACTCTCCTGCCTTTAATCCCTGATACCCATACTAATGAAGACTCTATTAATCTCAAAATCCTTTCAACCTTAAAAATATTCATTGACTTGGCCTCCACAGCATTCTGTGGCAATGAATTCCAGATTCACTGCCCTCTGACTAAAGAAATTCCTTCTCATCTATTTTTAAAGGTACGTCCTTTTATTCTGAGGCTATAGCCTCTAGTCCTAGATTCTCCCACTAGTAGAAACATCTCCTCCACACCCATTCTAACTAGGCCTTTCATTATTCAATGTATTTTCCAATTGTGTCAAGCTGGAAAGGGTGCAGAGAAGATTTACGAGGATGTTGCCAGGACTGAGCTGTAGGGAGGAGTTGAGCAGGCAAGGATTCTATTCCTTGGGAGTGCAGGAGGATAAAGAGTGATCTTATAAAGGTGTACAAAATCATGAGAGGAATAGATCGGACAGACGCATAGAGTCTGTTGCCCAGCGTCGGGGAACTGAGAACCAGACGACATTGGTTTGATGTGAGGGGGAAAGATTTAATAGGAACCTGAGGGGTAACTTTTTCATACAAAGGGTGGTGGGTGTATGGAACGAGCTGCCGGAGGAGGTTGTTGAGGCAGGTACTATCACAATGATTCAGAAACATTTAGACAAGTACATGAATAGGACAGCTTTAGAGAGATATGGGCCAAATGCAAGCAGGTGGGATTAGTGTAGATGGGACATGTTGGTTGGTGTGAGCAAGTTGGGCTGAAGGGCGTGTTTACACGTTGTTTGACTATGACTCCTGCAAAAATTCATAAGTATCCCAATAGGTGCTGTTCTAACCTACATGGTGAAAATCCTCTCACTTTCTAATGGGTGTAATTAATAATTATAATACCTACATGGAACCAGAAATGGTTCAGTATAAACTTTCAAAATAGGGCAGCAACTAGAGACAAAAGGATATGCACTCAACATTAACAGAACATTATTGCTTCCAAGTCAGAATTTGCTGCTGTAGCAAGTGTGCCTGGTGAGTTGGACCTTTCCACCCAACGTTCTACACAAAACATTTCTGAACTGCAAGTTGGTGGAAGTCTGACCTGATAGCTGAGCCACGATCTTAGACAAGGATAATAAAGAGAAAGGTAAATTTCAATTGATTATAATGCCTAAATGGAAGATAGACACAAATGCTGGAGTAACTCAGCATTTCTGCATCTCTGGAGAAAAGAAATAGGTGACGTTTCGAGTTGGGACCCTTCTTCAGACTCCAGGTCTGGGCACACAAAGACAATTCAAGTTGATTAACACCGGCCACCAACTCCCAGACTATTACCGATCTCATCACCTCTGGTGATCTCACCTTTAATCTTTTAGTTCCCCAGCCCAGTACTGACCCCATCTATCTCCTTCCCAAAATGAACAAATTGGACTGCCCTAACCCAAAACACCGCAAGTGCACATTCTTCAGAGATGCTGCCTGACCCATTGGGTTACTCCAGAACTTTGTGTCCTTTTTTGTAAACCAACATCTGCAGCTCCTTGGGTCTAGATTGGTCTTATACTGTTTAGCTGTAAACTAAAGGTTATTCAGATCCTGTCCTTCACCTTTATTGTATATTTCAGGTTATACAGTCACGATGTGCAATACAATTCAAGTTCTTTTCACTTATGAGTTGTTACCTGTTCTCGTTTGGTTAAAACCTCATCACAGTTTGAAATAACTACAATTGAGTGAGCACACCTTTGCAAAGCCGGTCACTGTGACCTCTGCTCAATTTCAATTCATGCTCATATCCATCAAATTCCAAGTTCAAGTGTAGGTACCATAACACAATAAAATTGCTTCAGAAGGGAGTGTACACTCAAAGGGAGCAGTTTTCAAAGATCGATTTAAAACTTGAAGTGCACATGTTCATTACTTTTAATCGATATAAAGATATACACTCTCATTAGCTTTCACCGTCTCTTCACCCACCATTCGGTTCGAATAATTTAGAAAGAATTATAATAATGATTTATAAGCTCGGGTGGATATCAGGTCATCCCTTGAACTTGGGTAGTTTCTTCGTATCAAAGCAAAACAATGTTGTTAATTCTTGCCAAGCCTTCTATTTACAGTTGCAGTGGATAAAGCAAAAAAGGCACTTTAGCACCACAAATTAATCCCCAGTCGAGGGAGATGTCATACATTGAACTCTAGAGCTAAATCAATTCCACCAGCAAAGAATCTGTTTCTTTCGGGTTAGCACAAGAAGAACAAATATCCCCAGAGCTTTTTTACAACTTCTTTGACAATATGATCATTGTAAATGCAGCTTTCATTTGAACTGCTACTCAAGTACCATCAGTCTCTGCATTTGTGTAGACAAATAGATACCATTCAGCTTTGTGAGCCAAAACAGCCTTTTAATTTTTCAAGATCTACATCCAAAATGGACATATGAGCAGTTGTCCTAGGAATCTTTGGTGATTGTGTTTTATGCACATCATTTTTGAATAGAGACAAATTCTACAATGTCAACAACAAAAATAGTTTTTGCTGATAACTTTCATGAAGAGGTTTCTGCACAAGCAGTAATTCATCTTGCTTCATTCTACACTTCACACTGTCTTGGTAAAGCAACCAACTTAATCAAAGATTTTTCACACCCTTCCTCTTCTCCCGCTGCCGTCATGCAGAAAACGCAGGAGCTTGAAAGAATGTGATTGGTTTACGGAGCGAGCTTCCACAGGACGGAGTTGTGGTGGGTACAACACTTAAAAGACATTTGGACAGTTACATGGATAGGAGAGGTTTACAGTGATATGGCAAATGGGGCGAGTTTAGATGGGACACTGTGGTCAGCATGGACGGGTTGGGCAGTGGTACCAGTTTCTGTGCTGTGTGAATATGACTCACAACTGGAAAAAGACAAACTATTTCTTTGACATTAACTCTTGGTTATTTTGGCTTTCAATTTTGAGGAAGTTCATCACAGGAATAAGCTTCAACTTTGCATTGTTTGCTCGATTGGAAATGAAAAATTTTAGAAAATTGAATGCTCATCCACCAAAAATAAAATAACACTTGACCAAACTATAAATAATCCAGACAAATCGCATGTACTTCGTATAGTACATTTACTTTGAGCTGCAAGAGAAAGATGAGGAACTATAATACTGAATATCAAAAATATCATCAGAAGGTTGATCATTAATAGGACTGCTGAAGAATAGCAAGAACATTGCAATAGAAATGAGTCCTAATAGGTACCTCTTCCAAAGCTTCATAGATTCCTCAGAAGATAATTTCATTGGGTAACTGATACACATAATGCTGCACTTTGCTGACTTCCAATAAACTTAATCAAATATTTCACAAAATGTCATCCAGGTTTCAGCATTTTAAAAGAGGAACTAAGTAGTGAAACCATTCAAAAAACATAGTAAATGTTAATGAATATTTACCAAAAGTCATAGGAGCAGAATTGGGCCATTTGGCCCATCGGGTCTGCTCCGCCATTCAATTGTGGCTGATCTATTTTTCCCCTCTCACCTCTGATCTCCTGCCTTCTTCCCGTAACCTTTGTCGCCCCTACTAATCAAGAATTTGTTCATCTCTGCTTTAAAAATACCCAATGACTTAGGCTTCACAGCCATCTGTGGCAATGAATTCCACTCCCCTCTGGCTAAAGAAATTCCTAATTTCCTCGGTTTCTGCAGTGATAAAGACTTAGATTTTTACAGCGTAAATTTGCTATCACTGCATTATGAAATTGAACAAGTGCTCACGTTCAATTAAGTGTGGAAATTACAAATTTGTTGCCAGTGATTTCTGGTTTTGCTAGAGAGAATAATGTTTGCAAACTCAAAAATAAAGTATATAGACAAGAGCTTAATCTATTTGCAAAATATTCCTGTTGTCATAAAACAAAAAGCCATCGACAATATTATGGCACATTTCAGGCGAGTTATTGATGGTGTTCCAAGCCCTAATTACTACTTAATAACTTCTCTGAAACAAAAACCTGCACAGATTGTTATTGCCACAGGTAATTACCTTAATTATCGGCACTTTTAAAAATTGAAACAAGATTTTCTTAAGGTTCCTCGTATTTCAATTACGGTATCCTCACATTTACTCATAGTTTTTGGTAGTGATGTTATTTCAACTCAGTGAGTGGCTTGCTACACATATCCTGAAAAGGACAAATCAGAATCAACTATATTACTGCAGCACATTCAGCAGAACGGAAAAGGATGGTTAATCAAGTTTTTATAAAAATGGGTAGCTTTATTGCTTTAGTTGCTTTCATTTCAGATAGGTTTAATTAAGGAAGCCACATAGTGCTGAAGTAACTCAGTGGGTCAGGCAGTATCCAGAACTTGGATTGGCAAAGTTTTGGGTCGGGACCCTTCTGACTGATTGTAAGTGGGGCCGGGGGGGGGGGGGGGGAGGGGGGGGGGGGATGGGGAAGAAAGCTGGACAAGAAAGCTGGACAAGAAAGCTGGACGATTTTTAACTGCACCTGTACCTCACCGTACTTGTGGAAAGAACACTTAAAATGAAATATTTATTTGTAGATCCAATGCAGAACAATGTTTTACATCAGAAAAAAAAAATTGTCCCTCAATGTTAAATGGAATTTAAATTCTATCGTCGCTTGACCTTTCTATATATTTAAAAATAAACCCAAACACTTAAATATGAAGAATTTTTAACATCACATATTACTGTACTCTAAGCATTAAATCTACCAATCTTCCTTTACTCATTTTATAAAATAGTTTTGTTCATCAATGTAAATTTGCCAAGTAGCACAATTTTCTGAATAATTAATAATACATCAATTACATCTAGAACTACCAATAAACTCCTTGACATTTCATCATGCAGTGATTCTTTCAGAACTTTAAATCCTGCATGCATAAAGATCAGCTTCAAGAT
The DNA here is from genome assembly GCF_053455715.1 of Rhinoraja longicauda. NCBI lineage: Eukaryota > Metazoa > Chordata > Chondrichthyes > Rajiformes > Arhynchobatidae > Rhinoraja > Rhinoraja longicauda. The sequence continues at coordinate 45,789,349 of NC_135959.1, read as the reverse complement.
TTGTGTTTGTTTCAAAAGAAAATAATTTGTATTATTGCTGGGATAAGGTCCTTCAAATTTTTAGTTACCAGATGGTGGGGTTGGAGTATTAAGTCTGTGGATTTATTTTTACTGCAGTCCTCGGCAATGCCAATTAAACCTTTTTTTTTTGCACCATCACTGCCATTCTTACACCAGCATACCACTGCTGCTTTGCATTAACAAACATGCCAAGACCATCTGCTCTAAAAAATCCTAACTGTGATGTAGGCAATAAAGTTATTTTATTATTTCTGAAGTGTTGCAAGATTACCAATCAGCAGCAACTAAATAATGAAATGTTACATTCATCTACCAATATTACATGACCTTGAATGTTTTCCATCCTTCGGTATTGTTCTGCTTATGAATATTTATTATTCCAATATTGACTCCTTAGCGCTATATATATTTTTTAAAAGCTCATGCAATTTTTTAATTTGCAAACATCAGTTAAGTGTAGAACTTCTAGTCATATAAATTGTTCTAACACATCAAAGCTGGGCAAAATATTTTATGTAAGATGTGACAAATTCTCATGACTCTTCATGCTTGCTTAAATGATTTAATAAAATTACATGTATAGGAAAATAACGGCAGATGCTGGTTCAAATTGAAGATAGACACAAAATGCTGGAGTAACTCAGCGGGTCAGGCAGCATCTCAGGAGAGATGGAATGGGTGATGTTTCGGGTCGAGACCCTTCTTCAGACTGATGTCAGGGGAGGGGGGGGGACAAAGATAGGATGTAGTAGGAGACAGGAAGACAGTGGGAGAACTGTGAAGGGGGAGGGGGAGGGGAAAGAGAAACTATCTGAAGTCGGAGAAGTCGCTGAGTTACTCCAGCATTTTATGTCCCTCCTCCATTGTCATCGTGAGGCCCAGCGCAAATTGGAGGAACAGCATCTCATATTTCGCTTGGGCAGTTTACACCCCAGTGGTATGAACTGTGACTTCTCCAACTTCAGATAGTTCCTCTGTCCCTCTCTTTCCCCTCCCTCTTCCGTTCTCCCACTGTCTTCCCGTCTCCTACTACATCCTATCTTTGTCCCGCCCCTTCCCCAACATCAGTCTGAAGAAGGGTCTCAACCCGAAACGTCACCCATTCCTTCTCTCCTCAGATGCTGTCTGACCCACTGAGTTACTCCAGCATTTTGTGTCTAATAAAATTACATGATTAACGATTTGCAGCATGAATGGCAAAAGCATGGAGGCACCAATCGAAGACAGAGTGCTGGAGTAGCTCAGCGGGTCAGGCAGCATCTTAGAACACGTGTAGGTGACATTTTGGGTCAGGACCCTTCTTCTGTAGATAGTCAGAACCTTTTTCCCCAAGGTGGAAATGTCAAAGGCTAGAGCGCATGGCAATAAGGTGAGATGCGCAAATTGTAAAGGATACTCGACTGAGGTGGACCCGTTGGGTCCAAAATCTCTCCTGCAGGCGTCTCCTGGGGCGGGCCTCCCCCAACTGACGATCCTGCGGGCCTGGTAACCCTCTCCAACTGACGAAGCCCGTTGCCGGGCGGAGAGTGTCCCCCAGTGTCATGGGCGGGCGAGGGGGGACAGGGAAGGGGCGAGGGGGGACAGGGAAGGGGCGAAGGGGAACAGAGAAGGGGCGAGGGGGGACAGGGAAGGGGCGAGGGGGGACAGGGAAGGGGCGAGGGGGGACAGGGAAGGGGCGAGGGGGGACAGGGAAGGGGCGAGGGGGGACAGGGAAGGGGCGAGGGGGAACAGGGAAGGGGCGAGGGGGAACAGGGAAGGGGCGAGGGGGACAGGGAAGGGGCGAGGGGGACAGGGAAGGGGCGAGGGGGGACAGGGAAGGGGCGAGGGGGGACAGGGAAGGGGCGAGGGGGGACAGGGAAGGGGCGAGGGGGGACAGGGAAGGGGCGAGGGGGGACAGGGAAGGGGCGAGGGGGGACAGGGAAGGGGCGAGGGGGGACAGGGAAGGGGCGAGGGGGGACAGGGAAGGGGCGAGGGGGAACAGGGAAGGGGCGAGGGGGAACAGGGAAGGGGCGAGGGGGACAGGGAAGGGGCGAGGGGGACAGGGAAGGGGCGAGGGGGGACAGGGAAGGGGCGAGGGGGGACAGGGAAGGGGCGAGGGGGGACAGGGAAGGGGCGAGGGGGGACAGGGAAGGGGCGAGGGGGGACAGGGAAGGGGCGAGGGGGACAGGGAAGGGGCGAGGGGGGACAGGGAAGGGGAGAGGGGGGACAGGGAAGGGGAGAGGGGGGACAGGGAAGGGGCGAGAGGGAACAGGGAAGGGGAGAGGGTGCCACTCACCTTGGTCCCGTGCCGCCAGAGTGTCTCCTGCATTGGTCTAGCACCCTCCCCATCCGCACTCCTCCCCATCCCCACTCCCCCCATATCCTCCCACCCTCCCCCTCCCCACCCTTCCCCTCCCCCACCTTTCCCCTCCCAGAATACAGCCCTTCTTGAAAGGTCCCACCAATAATATCCCAAACAGCTGATACAATGTTGACCTTCTTTAAACGAGATATTTATACATAAGTAAGGAGCTTGGTGGACTCTAGGTCCTCTCACGTGATCTAAAAAACACAACACATGTGACTGTGCAATCACCATCTTGCAAGAAATTATTAAATAGGCCAAAAAGTTATACACTGCGTATATATTTTTAAAATGTCAGAGTTAAAATTTAAGGTTAGATGGAAGTCACAGGTATAGTTTTGATTTGCACTGCAGTTTAAAAAAAAAAAGAATAAATGTTAATTTGTTTAGTTCTTTTATCTTTTGCCTTTGTAATGAATGATGTGCTTCTTTGGAACAATTAACAACGCAATTTAAGTAGGAACATCAGACTACTTTCAGTCTGAAGAAGGCTTCCGACCCAAAACGTCCATCGTTTTTCTCCGGAGATGCTGCCTGATCCGCTGAGTTACTCCAGCATTTTGTATCTATCATCGGTATAAACCAGCATCTACAGTTCCTTCCTACACATCAGAACACCCGTTGGCTATTCAGTCCTTAAACCTGTCCCATCAACTCACTTAAATCTGGTCAGCATCTTTCAGATACGACTCGGTGATCATAATCGCATTTGAATCAAAAGGCACTTGACCTAAAGATGTAACGGGGAATTGGATCCATATTTGGCTTGGTGACCGAAGGCAGAGGGCAGTGGTGGATGGGTATTACTTTTCTGACTGGAAGTCTGTAAATAGGGGCCCAAAGGGTTCAAGTCCTACTCTAGCGAACTAGGCAGAAAGTGGGGGGATTTACTTTCCTCTGTTAGTCTGACACATTGAGAACCTGTTAACTATCTCATGAAAAGGGAATAATGGTCCCATGATGTTTGTTTTGAAGACAGAGCTGCTCTAATGAGAATTTAGCCCTTTTGTTATCCCTCAATTGACACTGCATGACGGTTGCAGCATTTCCCAAATTAGAACAATGACTAAACTTCAGCAGTACTTGAAAGACTATATTTGTGCTTTGGGCATCCCGAGGTGAAGATAGGCTTGAAATAAATTGGAGTTCATACATCCATTTGTTCCAAACACATATATAACTGTACTAAACTAAATAACAGAATGGAAACAACTGATGAGAAATTTTACGTGATTTTAATCAGGCTAGAAAAATAACAGTAGCCAAATTTTGTCTCCAGTATTTCACCAACAAACTTTGTTCTATGGCAAAAGTTAACAGTAGGTGCTTTATTTATGTTGGAAATTTGAAATACCTTCAAAACAATTTGGTTGCTTTCATTTGAATCAAAAGGCATGCAAATGCTGTGGAATCAGCATAACTTTTAAAATAAATTTGGAAATTTTCCAATTCTATCCCCTAGAAATATCCTGTTTTCTTTTTTTTTTTTTTAATTGGTCTGTTCAGACATCCACTTTAATGAGTCCCACAAGTTTGCAGTAGCACTGCAGTTAACTCAATATAAAAGCTTCAGAGTGATTAAGAACATGTGCTACAAAATGTTGAACTAATCCATCTGTCAGCTGATGTATCTAATGATTGTCTTGGCATTCTAATCGATGCATATTTCTGAGCAATATATTCTTGTTCAGAAATATACATTGTCATGTCAGATTTCCGGAAACATATTACGCATATCCTTTGGATTTCCTGCTGAACCATTTAATACAAGCTCACCTTGCAAACTGAGTTTAAAAATATCATTTCCATGATCCTGGGTATTGGAGCAGTTTAATTGAAGTGTGACTACCAATGAGAAAATAAAACAGGCCATTTAAGTTGTTGATTTCCCAAATTTATCATTTGGTCAGTGAAGATATTCAGAACAAAAAAGAATGCTGACAAGTTGTGGAGTACAATAGACTAATTTCACTTGGTGTGACAAATAATCAACATAAAAATAGGGCATTATATTAAAGAAGATAAGATTAAAGACTTTTTCCAAGAAATGTTTACGTTGCTGACAAACCTAAATGATCGACTTAGCTTTTGTTATTTGTTGAAAATGACACATTTCTATTCGCACAGCGCTGATGGTACTTTTGATATGACATTCTATCAATAGGTGGACACAAAGTGTTTTCAGCCTGAATAAGGGTCCCGACCCGAATCGTCACACATTCTTTGTCTCCAGAGATGTTGCCTGACCTGCTGGGTTACTCCAACACTGTCTATCTTTGGTATAATGCAGCACCTGCAATTCCTTATTTCCATCAGTAAGTCTTTTCTACTCTCTATAACGGTTTCAAGTTATTTAGAACTGAAATATATGTAAATAATTAAAATAATAAGAATAAAATAAAGAACAAGACATTGGTAAGGCCACATTTGGAGTATTGTGTTCAGCTTTGGTCACCCTGTCATATGAAAGATGTTGTTAAGCTAGTAAGGGTGCAGATTCATGAGTATGTTATCAGTACTAGAGGCCTGAGCTATAGGGAGGGGTTGAGCAGGCTAAGACTTTATTCTTTGGAGTGCAGGAAGATGAGGATTGATCTTAGAGGTACGTAAGATTGTGAGAGGAATAGATAGGGTAAATACACAGTCTTTTACCCAGAATAGGGAATCAAGACCAAAGAGGACATAGGTTAGGGTGCGAATTGAGAGATTTAATATGAACCCAAGGGGCAACTTTCTCACATAAAGGGTGGTAGGTATTTAGAAAGAACTGCCAGAGGAGGTAGTTGAGGCAGGTACTATCACGACATTTAAAAGACATTTGGACAGGTTGTGTCAAAATGGAGAGGAGAGGAGGAGGCAGCAGGGCAGAAAGTAACTACAGTAGTGTTATGTGAAAAGTTAACCGAAAAACAAATTATTCTTTGAAAGAACATTAACAACAATTTCAGTTTGTTCATTAACCAAATTGTGCACTTATTGGGGAAAAAAAAGCAGTTTACTTCAAGCTTAATATCTTTATCAAATCTAAGAAAACTATCATTATATTTGAAGTTAATTTACTATAAAGTCTTGCTATTAAGTTTTGCAATCATATTGGCTTTCAAAGGTTCACAGAATGCAAACCACGGAATTTGAAATATCATTTACTTCAGTGAACACAAAACAAAATGCATTTTTGTGGTTTAATGCTATTGTTTAAAGACAATAAACAGGACAGGCACTCAAGATTTGTTACAAAACCACAATGATGCATTTAGCAAAATATGCAGTGAATTAAAAGTAAAACCATTGCTTAAGAATGTATTTTAATTATATTTTTTAAAAACATTATATTGGGAAAGTATATGCCACTGTGGATAGCAGCACCTTTACGTGGTACAAGTTTTTGTGTTTATAAAGCAATCCTAGATTTAAAATAATGACCTGAGTGTATAAAGTCCAAAACACCAAGCAGTAAATAATAAAAGTTAATAAAAGTTAATAACCAGTTAATTGTCAGTTATAATTTCTTTTAAAAATTGTAGCATTATTTCAAAAAGCCAATGAGTTTGATAATACCAGCAATTAGCAATCGCCAAATGTGCTCAAATAAGATGAAATTTGAATCTTTTTCTCGGTATGTTTAAGACTTCTTGGGAAGGAGATAGCAGAGGCTGGGGTAATGAAATCATACTCTGATTAATAGGTGACGTTCTCAGTAATTGATTCATGGATGATCTATTGCATCTCCATTTACCTCTTGTAATGGTTTTTAACTACGGTTTTCCAATGATATGGATGAAAGAGTAAAGAATTGTACATTCAATTTTGCATAACAAACAGCATGGTAAATTGTGTAGATGAGAGCAGGAGATTACAAAAGAACAAAGACAGATCCAAGGAGATGTAAAAAATGTAGCTACTTGATTTCAATGAGGTTACACTTGGTACCATTGACTTTTTTTCCAATGAATTCAAACAGGAAGATTTTTTCAATAACAGGATTAAGAAAAATAGAGAAGGAACGGGGTTGTTCATCTCCAGGTACAAACTCTAAATCACTAAAAGGATGTGCAAAAAACCCCACTGGACTATAAAGGGAGAATGGAATGTAAAGGTGAGGAAGTGATGCTTCTGTAGAGAGGTTTGATCAGATGCTTCTGTTCAATAGATGAGGCATGGAAACTCAATTGACCTTGGAGGCAGCAGATAATGCTTGCTCCCAAACAATATGGATGGATTTTCCTGGAAGCTCCTCCAAAGGGGCATTGCATCGTTTGATTCCGCATCTGACATGCAAATTGCATAAGATGATCAACTAAAATCAGGAAGCTCACAGGAATATTATCCAACATGTCTCTGTAGTAGGATGTTCAAGTCTTCCAAGAAATTTTTATTGTAAGTCTTAGTCACTTCCAAATCAAATGTGTTAGATCCGAGCAGTTTTGAAGAACAAGTAACAGTCTAAAGCAAGTTGTTACACAGGCCTGCTGACAAAGATTCTGATCTACCAAGGTCAAATATTTACAAGGAATAGGATATTGGCTGCTCTGCCCATCAGTTATGGAGCCTTTCTATTTCCTTCTTCAAGAGAGCAGCTTGCTTCATACATAATTCTCAAGATAAAAAATACTTGGTGTATGGGTCTCAGAAGAATAACGGAACTAGAAGCCATAGGAAGTCATTTAGCTCGGAGTCGAAGAAGGGCGTGGGTGATCCACCTGAAATCTCCCTTGAAATATTACCCTTGTTGTGGTAAAATTGAGCACCTTAGCTAACAAGGTAAAATCACCCTGATTGCAAAAATCACTTAACTGTTAGCTCCAGGTGGGCAACCTGAACACAGCTTAGATTCCTCTCCACCATACAATTAATATTAATTTTCTGGTTCTAGGCGTCTTCAACAACATAAAAATAAGAAAAACAGAACAAGCCTGCACTGCCATTCCACGTGATCATGGCTGATCTGCCCACTGCCTCATATCCTCTTCTGTGCTAGTTTCTCACAGCCCTCAGTTCCTTGATCTCTCCTTATTTTTGAATTCCTCTTTAAATAGACCAATGATCTAACCTCCACAAATCTCAGGGGGTAGAACATTTCAGAGATTCATCGTGCTCTGCGAGTAGAGGCTACGATGAACAAAACAAATCTTTATCCAATTATGGAGTCATACAGCATGGAAACAGTTGGCCTTCATAACAAGAGGATTTCAGTATAGGAATAGAGGTTCTTCTGCAGTTGTATAGGGCCCTGGTAAGGCCACATCTGGAGTATTGTGTACAGTTTTGGTCTCCTAATTTGAGGAAGGACATCCTTGTAAATGAGGCAGTGCAGCGTAGGTTCACAAGATTGATCCCGGGGATGGCGGAACTGACATACGAGGAAAGATTGAAAAGGCGAGGCTTGTATTCACTGGAGTTTAGAAGGATGAGAGGGGTTCTTATAGAGACATAAAATTATAAAAGGATTGGACAAGCTAGATGCAGGGAAAATGTTCCCAATGTTGGGAAAGTCCAGAACCTGGGTACCACAGTCTTAGAATAAAGAGGAGGCCTTTAAAACTGAGGTGAGAATGAACTTTTTCACTCAGAGTTGTGAATTTGTGGAATTCTCTGTCACAGAGGGCAGTGGAAGCCAAATCACTTGATGAATTTAAGAGAGAGTTAGGTAGAGCTCTGGGGGCTAGTGGAACCAAGAGATATGGGGAGTAGTTGGGCACAGATTGTGGATGATCAGCCATGATCACAATGAATGGTGGTGCTGGCTCAAAGGGCCGAATGGCTTCCTCCTGCACCTATTTTCTGTTTCTATGTTTCTATGAAACGGTTGCCAAACATTTTAGCTCCCCTTCCCATTCTGACCTGGGCCTCCTCCACTGTCAGAGTGAAGTCACACGCAAATTAGAGGAACAGCACCTCATATTTTGCTTGGGCAGTTTACAACACAGGTACAAATATTGATTTCTCTAATTTCAAGTGACCTGGACATTACCCCTCCACCACCCTAGTCATCCAACTAGTTCCACTGTTTGCACCCATATATCCCTTCGTTATCACCTCTTCCACGGCCAACAATGGACCATTGTGGGCTCCACCTTTTCTTGGTCATCGTTGCCGGCTCTGATTTGTTCGGAACCTTCTCATACCTCTCAGTTTGAAGAAAGGTCTCTACCCGAAACGTTACATATTCCTTTTTTCCAGAGATGCTGCGTGACCTTCTGAGTTACTCAAGCATTTTGTGTCTGTCATTGGTGTAAACCACCATCTGCAGTTCTTTCCTTCAGATGGAAACAGGCACTTTGGCCCAACTTGCCTATGCCGACCAAGATGCCCCATATGCACTAGTCCCACCAGCCCATATTTGGCCCTCTTCAGAAAGACTGGGGTGGTGGGGGGCAGAATTGAATGTCAGGTATATTTGCTATTATAGAAACAAAGTATCAGGCTATCTGTAGGAAATATATTTTCAGAAGTTCCCTTGAATCTTTATGAGGGAAGCCATGGATTTTTCTTTTAAGAGAATTCTAGTAAACAATTGTTTGAGTTTTTGTTTATGACAAATATCACAAAGACTACTTGCGACATTTCACTTGTTGCCATTTCATATTATGAACAGCACTCCAGTAGGAACAAGTAAAATGATAAATGAAAGCATTTCCTTCACAACAAATGCAGCTTACTTGTGAGAAATTATCAATTTTAATAAATAAACACTGACATACTCCACAGATTTCAAAGTATACCAGCCTTTTTACAGAAAGGGTTTGTCTTTTTTTAATATCTTTTTTTTATGTAGTTCAAAACATAATTATGAATAGTGGTTAAAGATTAAGATCTGGAAGTCTGTAATACACTCATGTTTCAATCTGGTCATGATATTGGAACAAGGTTTGAATTTAGTTTGTTGAAAAATATAATTAGTTACTATAAACCTCCAACATATTTTCATTGTCCGCTAATAGAATCACATTCGAAACATATTAGACTAGGATATTTAAGGAGTTAACAATGTAAACAAAACCTTGGAAAAAGATGAAGTGTTGCTTTAAGTCTTGGATGCACACTGTGATTTTGCTTAGTTCAATCCAATTCTTTTTGTAAAGAAATTTCCATGATCATGTTTGGAGCAACATAATTTGTTCCACAAACCCAAAGATTTATAAAACAAGGGTTCTTAAACCTACCAAATAAAATAGCACATGATAAAAGCACTCCTTTGAAAACCTTCACTGGTCCAAATAAATTAGTTACAAGTCAGTGGTTACAGAGAGGTGTCATCTATCAAAATGCACTCTTTTACTTTCATAAAGTCAATTAAATAAATCTAATAAGATGCAATTTATGGTTCTTGGATAAACCATGTAATAGATGCTTTTGTTCATGTCCAATACATGCCCCGGGAGTCTTCAATGTTTTCCTTCTAATTTAATCTCTAATTTACATTAATCATTTAATCAAATATGATGAATGATACTTTATGAAAATCTGATGTAACACTAAAGCAATGTAATTTATTGATAGAGAATGACATTACTTTTCCACAGTACATTTCAAAAGACTGTTTTTAATTGCCAAGAAGCCTGTTCAAACTTGTAGAGGAAAATTATAAAAGTTTACTAAATGTCAGCAAGGATTTCCAGTAGCATACAATAAAAAAATGCAATTCTACAATAGGTGAATTTGCCCCTTTCGAGTCCTGCTTTTAATTGTATTCCACCAGAGCATGAAAATGGCACTGCACAAGTGAAAAGCCACACACATCAGAAAATTAAACGCCGGTGAAGATCATTGGGGCAGAACAACCATTTTTGTGGACCTTTTCTGCATATCTCTTCTGGTCAGGTAAAGCGCGAGCTATAGAACAACTAGCTAAGAGTGGCAGAATGCAGAAAAGATTGGTGAGGAACCAGCCTGACGTACCAGCCAGTTGTGACGAGACTGGTTTAATTTAAAGCTTTAGGGGATAAGTGCTTGAGCAACCAGCCTACATGCCATGGGGTTTTGAACTGTTTGGTAACGGTTGTCTTAGAAAATTCTAAACATGGCAAAAGTTAACAAAATATTCAAATTTAAGTTTTGTTTTACCTCCTCCACAAGTTCTAGATTACATGAGGATGTAAACGGAGTGTTTGAATTCCATCTAGATGAGTGCAAGATAATGCATTTGGTGAGGGTAAACTAGGCAATGAAGTATTTTGAAATCGTAGAATATATAATCTAAGGGAACGGAGGGATTGGAATGTGTGAAAGGAACTGCAGATGCTGGTTTATACCGAAGATAGACAAAGTGCTGGAGTAACTCAGCAGGTCAGGCAGCATCTCTGGAGAAAAAGGATGGGTGATGTTTCGGGCCGAGACCCTTCAGACTCTGAGTCTGGCTCTGAGACTTCTGACTCCAAGACCTGAGTCTGAAGAAGGGTCCCAACCTAAAATGTAATCCATCCTTTTTCTCCAGAGATGCTGCCTGACCTGCAGAGTTACTTCAGCATTTTGTGTCTATCTTCGGAGGGATTGGAATGCTTTTCCATAAATTCCTGAAGGTAGCAGGAGATGTAGCTTGGGTGGTTAGGAAAACATACATGATATCTTCCTTTATGAGCCGGGGCACAGAAGCCATGCTAGAAATGTATAACTGTAGGTTTACTGCAGTACAGAGGACATGATTGCAGAACAAACATACAAGGCTAATGAAGGGCTGAAGAATTATAGTTGAGGAGAGACTACCAAGGCAATTTCTGTTTGTTTAAAACAAAGGAGACTGAGGTTAGACTTAATGTGTACATTAATGTGTACATTAACTGATGTGTACAAGGTTATGAGTGGTTTAGGTAGAGTAAATAGGAGTAAATGCCTTCCCTTGGTTGATCAGTTAAATATTAGAGGCATAGATTTAAAATAAACTAGAGAAAGTGGACCCTTTGGACCCAAACCTCTCCTGCATTGGTGCAGCACCCTGTCCCCCCCCCCCCCTCTCTCCTCAACCCCCCCTCCCCTCTCCCTTCTCCCCCACTCCCCCCTTCCCCCTCCTTTTAAACTTTAAAATGTGAATAACAAAAAATATAGCACCGATTTCAATAAAACTACTTGCATTATCACTAAAGTGACAATGGTGAGTAGGGTGCGCCTAAAATTGTCGTGCTATCATGTACCGTTTTGGCTGAAGTTCAGTCACAAACAAGATAACAAATATTGGAGGGGAAAGAGAGAAAACCTTTTTTTTACCTGAAGAATGGTAGTGATTTAGTTCGGTACACATAGAAACCGTTATTTGTATTTAAGGTGTACTTGAATGAGCACTTTAAGGATCATAACTTGAAAAGTTACCAATAAAGTGCTGGAAGGAACTGCAGATGCTGGTTTACACTGAAGTTGGACACAAACTGCTGGAGTTACTCAGTGCGACAGGCAGCATCTCTGGAAAAAAGGAATAGATAACATTTTGGGTCAAGGCCCTTTTTCAGACAGAGAGTCAGGGGAAAGGGGAATGAGAGATATAGATGGTACTTAGGAGAAATGAATGGAAGATATGCAAAAAGCAATGATATTCAAGAAATGTGAGGCACACAAAAGGTCGTGTTGGCCGTGGGGTAGGTGATAATGAGTATACAGACAGAGGAACTCAACAGGAGGACAGAAAAACTAGCATGACGACTATGGTGGGGGAGGGACAGGTTGAGAAGGGATGCAAGGGTTACTTGAAGTTAGATAAATCAATTCATACCGCTGGGTTGTAAGTTGCCCAAGCAAAATATGAGATGCTGTTCCTTCTATTTACGTTTGGCCTCACTCTGACAATTAGGAGGCCCAGGACAGAAAGGTCACTATGGGAACCGGAGGGGAAGTTAAAGTGTTTAGTAACTGGGAGATCGCGTAGGCCCAAATTGGGTTGTGGAGGTCACCTTATACCGCCTTAGAAAGAATGTGTCTCCTTCTCCTTTCAGTTTAGTGATACAGCGTGGAAACAGACCCTTCGGCCCACCGAGTCCGCACTGATCAGTGATCCCCGCACACTAACCTACACACACTAGGGACAATTTACATTTATGCCAAGCCAATTAACCTACAAATCTTTGTAGTCTTTGGAGTGTGGGAGAAAACCCACCCGGTCACAGGGAGAATGTACAAACTCCGTGCAGACAGCACCGATAGTCAGGATGGAATCCGGGTCTCTGGCACGGTAAGCGCTGTACGGCAGCAACTCTACCGTTGCGCCACCTAGCTGCCCTTTCGTCTTATATATTTTCCAGGATTCGATGAACAGGGAGGTTGTTATTTCACATTCATCTAATGAGTACCCAATTACATTTGTGACCAACACAAAAATCAACTTTGATATGCTCAACATCCTATACCTTTTTTCCCTTCCTTTTTGTGTGATGTGGGCATTACCAGCAATATTGACAATAACCGTCCATATCCAACTGCCCTTGAGAAGGTGGGGATGAGTGCATTCAAATACAGCAAGAAAATAATGCTGAGACATGAGACTCAGATGCTGTAATCTAAAGCAAGAAATAACCTGCTGGAGGAACATAGTGGATCAGGTAGCATCTATAGATGGAAAGAAATAGTCAACGTTTCGGATTTAAACCCCAAAGTAGGGCTAAACCCCAAGGCAATTCTCCACGAGTTCCTCCAACAAATTGTTTATTGCTCAAGAAAATAGCAGTGCCTGAACACACTGAAAATCTAGAATATATTGGAAGGAATTGCATAGCAGGATGCAAATTATCCTTTCCTGTGTGAAAGTGAGCAATTTTTTTAAACTGCTGCAGAGCATATGTTGAAGCTCCTTCCATTGTTTCGGAGGGAGTGAGAGGAGAAAGAAAAAATTCTGAGACAGGAAGAGACATGACTTGGAAGAGCACTGGCATACGATAGTATTTCCTTTATACATGGTTCTTACATTTTTAGGTGGATGAGATTAATTCCATGGGCAACCTTCTGGCAATAATTGAAAGCACTGGTGAGGAAGTGAAGCTTTCAGGAGGTGTTAGAGCAATTGATCAAGCTGCTTGTGTATTTCTGGAGCTGCTCTCAAACAAGCAAAAATGGTGTTCCATCAATCACTTACTCTGTGCCTTGTAGATGGAGATGGAAAATACGCCTTGGGTAGTTGGGAGAGTAACTTGCCACAGTTCTTCTGATTTGTTTGCACTATAATACATGACTGATCCATTTACTGTTCCTGCCAAGTAGCATGGTCTCAGGATTTGGCCATGGAATATTAACATGATATGGTCAGAATCAATCAGTTGAAACTGTTATTAGTTGGCATTCCTGTGGCACAAATGTTATGTGCCACTTACCAGCCCAAGCGTGAATGTTGCACATGTGCACCTATCACAATTGTATACAGATCCACATTATTTCTTCAACTGAGAAACTGCACATAAAATAGCACACAGTGATGTATAGAATATCCTTACATTGGACAGAGGCCATTGATGAAGCAGCCGAGATGATTGGGCCACGGTACTGCCCCGCAGTTATGCAAAAACAAAATACTGGAGATGCTTGAAATCTAAAATTCCAATGAAATTGCTGCAAATTTACGACAGGCCGAAAAGCATTTGTGAAAAAAAGATAACGTTTCAGTTTAATGACCATTATCATAATCAATTTTGTTCAAAAGTTAATTGACCTGAAAATATACTGTCTCTCTCTCAACAAATATTGCTTTACCTGATACGTCACCCATTCCTTCTCTCAAGATGCTGCCTGACCTGCTGAGTTACTCCAGCATTTTGTGAATAAATATAGCTTTACCTGCAGATATGTTCAGCATTTTCTGTTTTTATTGGCTTTCAAGAACCACATCGTTCTTTCTTTGACCCAGGAATGCAACCAATGAGAAGCTTACCCCTCCTAAATTTCATTGCCTACAATTATAATAAGATTCTTTGATGCCCTATGAATAAAATGCCACCTTGATGTGAAGCGCAGTTCAGAATCAGCTCCTGTTCATGTTTGGAGTAAAGCTGCAATTAGGTCATGAGATTGGGCCAGCTCATGGTAAGTAAAGGTTTGTTGGTAAGACCCTAGATAACTATGGATAGGAAAGGTTTAGAGGGATATACTCGATGACCCGTAGACCCGTTGGGTCCCCGTCGTGACAGCGGGGGTGGGCGAGGGTGGAGAGGAAAGGGGAAAGGGAGCCACTCACCCTGGCCATCGTGGCAGTCAGCAGCAGGAGAGCAGCCGCTGGCGACCATCTTCTTTCACCTTCTCTCTGCCGCCACGCGGCACCACGGGAGGAAGATCAGGCGCGGGGCATGCCGGGACAGGCGCCGGTCCTTTTGGCGCTGTTGCGCAGGCGTGCGCTGCCGCCGTGCCCGGAAACCCACCCCCGTTGTGACGCCGCATTAGATCAAAATGGCGATCTCAAAATGGTGATCTCATATATGACCCGTTGGGTTCCCATTGTGATGCCGAACACAGAGGTATTACTGCGCAGGTGCGGCTGCTGGGCACGGCAAGTGGGAGCGATTTGTTAAAGTTTAAAAAGTGAATAACTTTTAAAATATAACAACAATTTGAACGAAACTTGCTACTGCACACCACAGGCCAATGGTGAGTAAGGTGCCCCTAAAATTGTTGTGGTATCATGTACCGTTTTGGCTGTATTTCGGGAACATACATACATACATATTAGTAATATATAGATGGGCCAAACGTAGCAGGTGGGACTAGTGCAGATGGGGCATCTTGGTCGGCATGGCCAAATTGGGCCAAAGGGTCTGTTTATGTGCCTTATAACTATCACTTGGAACTGCAGATGCTGGAAGTTCGAACAAGGGGACATGGGGTGGAAGGAAAGAGGGGGGGGGGGGGGGGTGTCAGGATAATGGGAGAAATGGGTGTGGGGAGAAAGAGACCAAAGGGGGAAGGATCCATTCTCCTTCCAGTGCCCCCAGGAATAAAAAACAGAAAACACTTTCTCCCCCTTACCGCAACCAGTCTGAAGAAGGGTCCTGACCTGGAACACCATCTGTCCATTCCCTCTACAGATGCTGCCTGGCCCAATGTGTTCCTCCAGCACTTTATGTTCTTATCCACCAATTCACTGGTACTGACAATAGGCAGAGGGGGTAGCAATTAGATTCATTCAATTTATTTTGCTTTAAGCATATCATCTTTGTCAACTTTCAATACAGGAGGAGTTTCCAATGTTGTTGCTGAACCAAATTGGATTGACCAAAATTGCGGCTAGTTCTTAAAAACAAGTCTGCAGCTCTAAACCATGGATTTTGTCAGGACCTGCAGCCTTTGCAATGACCTGTGTGCTCAGCCGTTTCAAAGGGAATGAATTAAATGGGTTGACCACCGACTTCTGAAGCTTGCAGTGAATGGACACCGAGATGGATCATCCGCTTGGACCTACTGCATTAAGGTGGTCACATACGTTTTATCCATGACTTTCTCACTTACGTGATTGCATCCTCTACAATCATTAAGAATGGAATTTACACAACCAATCTCCAATGCTCCTACCTTCCCTATTAATTGTTTGATTGCTCACAACACAAGATTCTAGGAAGTCATGGAGTCATTGAGTCTTAAAGTGTTGAAATAGGCCCTTCAGCCCAACTTGCTCACACCGGCCAACATGTTCCTGCTACACTAGTCCCACCTGCCTGCGTTTGGCCATACTCCTCTAAACCTGTCCTATCCATGTACGTCTAATTGTTTCTTAAACGTTGAGATAGTATCTGCCGCAACTACCTCCTCCGGCAGTCGTTCCATTTACCCACCACACGTGTGAAAAAGTTACCCCTCATGCTCCAATTAAATCTCACCTTAAACCCATGTCCTCTGGCTCTCGATTCCTCTACCCCGGACCAATTGGTTAAATGTTCAATGTGGTTAAATGGGTGAATTGGTTAAATGTTCAATATCACAAACGAGTATTTGAACACTCAGCAGAAGCTCGTTTTGCTCTTACCTAATAACTTGATCATAAAAATATTGTTTATATCATCTTGGTGCAAAGAAATTACTGCACTTTTCAAAAAATGAACATTGTGAACATAATGTCCTGCAGTAGCCAAACTATACTTCTAGGTGCTCACAAATCCGCAGCAGACCACCCATTAAAGGTCACACGCACGTAAACAAACTGTCAACAGAGTTCGAGTCACATAATTTACAGTGGGCGTGGCTGTGTTCTGCAGCTGCGGCTCACCGGCAGTCTCTCCGTTTTTTTTTTGTGTTTTTTTGTCATTGTCGTTCTTAAATGTACGTTTTGTTTTATTTTTAATTCTGTGTATGTGGGGGGGTGGTGGGGGGGTTGGGGGAAACCTTTTTTTCAATCTCCTCCTCAACGGAGATGCGACCTTTACCGTGTCGTATCTCCGTTCGCGCTACGGCCTAACATCGTGGAGTCGGCGGCCTCCAGCTGGGATCGACCTCGAAGACTCCGGTCGCAGGGCCTGGACTTACCATCTCGGAGGCTTCGGCCGTGGGCCCTGCAGACCGCAACATCGGGAGCTTGCAGGTCCCTGGCTGGCGACCGGTGTTTGGGAGCTCCAGCCGTAGCAGCTTCGACCGCCCCGAAACGCGAGGTACGATCAACCCGCCCGCAGGCCCTTCATCGCCCTGCGTGGCTCGGCCGCAGCACTTTACATCGCCCGGTGGGGGCTCAGGACTCTCATCGCCCTGCGTGGCTCGGCCGCGGCACTTTACATCGCCCGGTGGGGGCTCAGGACTTTCATCGCCCTGCGTGGCTCGGCCCTGGGACTTTACATCGCCCGGTGGGGGCTTCAAGGGGTTGGGAGCCTCGACTGCCTCGTGGCGCCACGGGAGAAGAATGAGGAGGAGATAAGACTTTGCCTTCCATCACAGTGAGGGTATGCCTGGAGCAATCACTGTGATGGCTGTTTTGTGTAAAAAATTGTATCTGTGTGTCTTGTGCTTTTTGATGTCTGCTGCCGGACCCTGACGTGAGAGGACGCTGGCGTTGAGTATTCGCCGCTTTTCCGTCAGGATAGTTTGTCTGTTTGTCTCTATGTTAAATGTATTTGTAAAGCGCTTTGAGCATGTGATAAGGCGCTATATAAAATAAATATATTATTATTATTATTATTATAATTAAGTGTAAGGAAGCTTCAGCTTCAGTCAACATCTTTAGAGAAGACAAGTCCAAACCTCACCTGCATTGGTGCAGCACCCCCTCCCTCCCTCCCCTTCACCACATCCCCTCTCCCCTCCCCCCTCCCCTTCACCACATCCCCTCTCCCCTCCCCCCTCCCCTTCACCACATCCCCTCTCCCCTCCCCCCTCCCCTTCACCACATCCCCTCTCCCCTCCCCTTCACCACTCCCCACTCCCCTTCACCACATCCCCTCTCCCCTCCCCTTCACCACTTCCCCTCCCCTCTCTCCCCCCTCCCTATCCCCCTCCCCCCTCGGCCCAACCGTAGCCCTTTGCCAGGCGGGGAGTGCCCCGTGGCCATGGGCGGGCAAGGAGGGACAGGGAAAAATAACTGACCTCGGCCCCGTTTCTCTTGTGAGATATAAAGGTGCTGAAAGTTATGAGATGTTTTCAGAGAGCAGTTGGGGAAACTGCTTACATTTGCACATGGGGCACAAATTTAAGTGTCATTGGAGATATATCACATATTTGAGCCATAACAGATAATGCAGATTGTTTCCTGGAATTTCCCACATGGAGGCACACAAAACACTTATTAGCCTGCAGCCTAATTCTGTAAAGACATATATGGCAAAACCTCTGGCACTGTTTGTGTTATTGGATAAAAAGCTTTTTTTTTTTTTTTAATTCTAAATTTATTTTTGAATCTTCCCATCAAAAAAAATTGCTGCTTGCAAAGATTTCCTGTTCTTTAAAACTTTGAATTCAGATGCTTTTAGGCAGGAGTTCAAAGCAACAGTGATGTTCCCAAGCTGGCCGAGTAGTTAATCAAACTGAAGAATTTCACAAATGGCGTACCATGGAGGGAAAAAACCCATAATTAGTGCCCTCCATAATGTTTGGGACAAAGATCCATCATTTATTTATTTGCCTCTGTAGACCACAATCTTAGATTTGTAATAGAAAAAAATCACATGTGGTTAAAGTGCACATTGTCAGATTTTATTAATGTGTATTTTTATACATTTTGGTTTCACCATGTAGTAATTACAGCCGTGTTTATACATAGTCCCCCCATTTCAGGGCACCATAATGTTTGGGACAGATGGCTTCACAGGCATTTGTAATTGGTCAGGTGTGTTTAATTGCCTCCTTAATGCAGGTATAAGAGAGCTCTCAGCACCGTCTTTCCTCCAATCTTTCCATCACCTTTGGAAACTTTTATTGCTATTTATCAACATGAGGACCAAAGTTGTGCCAATGAAAGTCAAGAAGCCATTATGAGACTGAGAAACAAGAATAAAACTGTTAGAGACATCAGCCAAACTTTAGTCTTACCGAAATCAACTGTTTGGAACATCATTAAGAAGAAAGAGAGCACTGGTGAGGTTACTAATTGCAAAGGGACTCGCAGGCCAAGGAAGACCTCCACAGCTGATGACAGAAGAATTCTCTCTATAATAAAGAAAATTTGCCAAACACCTGTCCGACAGATCAGAAACACTCTTCAGGAGTCAGGTGTGGATTTGTCAATGACCACTGTCCGCAGAAGACTTCATGAACAGAAATACAGAGGCGACACTGCAAGATGCAAATCACTGGTTAGCCACAAAAATAGGATGGCCAGGTTACAGTTTGCCAAGAAGTATTTAAAAGATGAACCACAGTTCTGGAAAAAGGTCTTGTGGACAGATGAGACGAAGATTAACATATCAGAGTGATGGCAAGAGCAAAAAAAAAAAAAAAAAAAAAAAAGAGAAGGAACTGCCCGAGATCCAAAGCATACCACCTCATCTGTGAAACACGGTGGTGGGGGTGTTAATGGCCTGGGCATGTATGGCTGCTGAAGGTATAGGCTCACTTATCGTCATTGATGATACAACTGCTGATGGTAGAAGCATAATAAATTCTGAAGTGGACACATCCTATCTGCTCAAGTTCAAACAAATACCTCAAAACTCATTGGCCGGCAGTTCATTCTACAGCAAGACAATGATCCCAAACATACTGCTAAAGCAACAAAGGAGTTTTTCAAAGCTAAAAATGGTCAATTCTTGAGTGGCCAAGTCAATCACCCGATCTGAACCCAATTGAGCATGCCTTTTATATGCTGAAGAGAAAGCTGAAGGGGACTAGCCCCCAAAACAAGCAGAAGCTAAAGATGGCTGCGATACAGGCCTGGCAGAGCATCACCAGAGAAGACACCCAGCAACTGGTGATCTCCATGAATCGCAGACTTCAAGCAGTCATTGCATGCAAAGGATATGCAACAAAATACTAAACATATGTAGGAAAAAAACTGCAGATGCTGGTTTAAATCAAAGACAGACACAAAATGCTGGAGTAACTCAGCGGGTCAGGCAGCTATACTAAATACTAAGCATAACTACTTTCATTTACATGCCATTGTTGTGTCCCAAACATTATGGTGCCCTGAAATGGGGGGACTATGTATAAACACTGCTGTAATTTCCACACGGTGAAACCAAAATGTATAAAATTACCCTTTATTTACATCTGACAATGTGCACTTTAACCACATGTGATTTTTTCTATTACAAATCTCAAATTGTGGAGTACAGAGGCAAATAAATAAATGATGGGTCTTTGTCCCAAATATTATGGAGGGCACTGTATTTCATGATATTTTAAACATTTTACAGAGAAAGAAATATGGAATGGAACCTACATGTAAAATTCAGATGGAACTTGAAATACCAAATGTATTTTTCATTCCAAAAGCCTTGATAGCCTGAAATATTAATCTAGCCAAAATTATACTTCTCATACATAAAAATGTCCGGGTCAGCGAATTAGCCAAGCAGTAATTATGGCTTAGCACTTCATAAAAAATGATCCCAAGTGGATTAATTATGTAACATTACACTTATGTTACATTTCTTACAACTACAGAACACTTTTAGGATATTCTACTGTGAGGATGGTTTGTCAATACTCGATTCCTTTGTCAATTCACTTATTTTCCATAAGAATGGTGGAGGAGATTGAAAGCAGATACTCGGACTTCCCATGTTAAACTAATGCCTGCTCAGAATACAACTTCGATGCCATTTCAAAACTGTAAATCTGACAAACGATTTCTGAAAAATCTAGGCCACTAACTTTGTGCAGGTTTTATTGTGATTGATTTATATTTCAGTGTAAACTTAGGAAAGTTAAATGAAATTTTCTTCTCCCAATTAAATATTGAGTACATCCGAGTATGTTTCTCTCATATTGTCAGGGAAATATTAGGGGGCTGGGGGAAATCTGTAGACAACGGAAAAGATCAGTGACAGATTGGGTTACAGGCAGGTGCAGAATATTGTCTGGCGCACAGGAAACAGTAGGTGAAAATTGGTCTTTTTATGGTAGACAAATGGTTTAGTTTAGTGATACAGCACATAAACAGGCCCTTCGGCCAACCGAGTCGACGCTGACCAGCGATCCCTGCATATTCTTGCTATGGAGGGCGTGCAGCGTAGGTTCACTAGGTTAATTCCCGGAATGGCGGGACTGTCGACTGTCGTATGTTGAAAGGCTGGCGCGATTAGGCTTGTATACACTGGAATTTAGAAGGATGAGGGGGGATCTTATTGAAACATATAAGATAATTAGGGGATTGGACACATTAGAGGCAGGAAACATGTTCCCAATGTTGGGGGAGTCCAGAACAAGGGGCCACAGTTTAAGAATAAGGGGTAGGCCATTTAGAACGGAGATGAGGAAGAACTTTTTCAGTCAGAGAGTGGTGAAGGTGTGGAATTCTCTGCCTCAGAAGGCAGTGGAGGCCAGTTCGTTGGATGCTTTCAAGAGAGAGCTGGATAGAGCTCTTAAGGATAGCAGAGTGAGGGGGTATGGGGAGAAGGCAGGAACGGGGTACTAATTGAGAGTGATCAGCCATGATCGCATTGAATGGCGGTGCTGGCTCGAAGGGCTGAATGGCCTACTCCTTTGTCTATTGTCTATTACAAGACGTTACAAGGCCTTCTACGCCCGCACCTCCAGACTTAGGAACAGCTTCATCCCCAGAGCTATAGCTGCTCTGAACCGGTCCGGCTGAGTGCCCCCGATGAACTGTCTCCTTCGAATGGTCACGTCGCACAGCGACAATTGCACTTTATACTGTTTTTACTGTTTCTAATTTTGTTTCTCTGGACTGTCTAAAGATTAGCTAATTAATTTATTGCATCGAATGGAAGTCGCATTCCCAATCTCGTTGTACCCCTGTACAATGACAATAAAGATATATTGTATTGTATTAACACTATGATTGTATGTGTTATTGCATATTTTTATTGCTTATTTTTATTGGTCTTATTGTTGAACAGCGGGTAATTTTTCATTTCACTGCACATTTATGTGTATGTGACAAATAAATTGACTATTGACTATCCTACACATACTAGGGACAATTTACACTTATACCAAGTATACAATACTAAGCCAATTAACCTACAAACCTGTACGTCTTTGGAGAGTGTAGGAAAACCAAAGATCTCTGAGAAAACCCATGCAGTCACAGGGAGAACGTACAAACTCCGTACAGACAGCACCCGTAGTCAGGATCGAACCTCCATCTCTGGTGCTGCAAGCGCTGTAAGGCGGCATCTCTACCACTGCGCCACCGTGCCACTGAGATTGGTGCTGATTCCAACAGGTTAAAAATCATCTTAATATTGGCCAAATGATTGTACTGTTCCCAAGTGAGATTTGTATAGACACTACCCGTCAATTTCTTGGTGGTTTGTTAGTGAAGTATAGTGAGCTAGAATGTAAATTTTGAAGAAAAGTACATAATCTGAACTGTACATTTTTTGTTGAGAAAAATATATATCTTCCAATTAGACAAGGATCCACAATTATATACTAATGTACGTAATTGACCCAATTGGGATTAATTTATCAGAAGTGCTAAGAGTGCATTTCATTGTGTGCAGGGAGCTGCAATGTGATTTGTATATTTACTTTCAATATAAAGTGAATTTGTTATTTCTGACAGAAATTCAACTAAAAAATAATTCAAAAGCAATTAAACATTGTTGTGAGTGTTTTTAGACCATAGTAAATGTATTACTAATATATACTGAACTATAGTTGCCTGCAAACAAAATCTTAGCTTCTAACAATCTCTCCAAGTACTACCAATTCATTCGTCCATGCAGGATTTGTAATCAATTGTTTAGGTAACAATTCTCTTAATTCATCATCTTCAGTCTGAGCTACAGAACATTTCTTAACATGCAGTACTCTGAATAAATTGGAGATTTATCATGCCTATGTACTTTTGATTTTGTTGCAAAATTATGAGAGGCAGAGAGGCAGAGAGGCAGAGAGGCAGAGAGGCAGAGAGGCAGAGAGGCAGAGAGGCAGAGAGGCAGAGAGGCAGAGAGGCAGAGAGGCAGAGAGGCAGAGAGGCAGAGAGGCAGAGAGGCAGAGAGGCAGAGAGAGAGAGCGCTAGAATATAGTTATATAAAAAGCTATTCATTTGACTAAAGACATTCAGGAATTAAATTATTAAAAGTCTATGCAGACCTACTGTAAATCACAAAAGTTAGCTATGAATTACGATTTTGGCTAAAAAAAAATCTTCAAGCTTCAGACATTTGCCAGATAGACATAACTAGAGCAGTGCAAGCTGCTTCAGGCCACAGCAAATAACATTACATCACTAAGACAAAGAATCACCATATATCATCTGTGATTTTGTTTTGTCCTTTTAACATGTGAGAAGTTTTGTTTTGAATTAAAAACAACAATATAGGTGAGAGAAAAGCAAAAAGATCTGAACAGATCAAATAGATTGTGGCCAGTCATTTTTGTCCACCCAATCTTGGCTTAGCATTTAAGCTTTAATGCAATACAGACTACTAAAGGGAACTTGGAAGAGGGGTCTAATGTTAATAATATTTACAGGACCTTGGCAACATAGAAGAACAAAGTGCCAACAAAAATATTTGGTGAATGCTGTTCAGCTCAGAATTAAATCAAGGTAATCCTTTGATGGGAAGGGGGCGGGGGCGCAGGTGCTATGGCTAGTAGGCTTGATGTTCATAATGACAATAACTGTGAAGTAGTCATTAAAGAAGCACATTTGATAAAGACATTGAGTCAGTAACTGCAGCAAAATGAGGCACAGGAAGACATAAGCACAGACCAGACCTGAAGGATGGTGCCTAGCTCATCCCATCAAGTTACACGAGAGATGTCCACCAACAACTAGAGAGCAGTCCTGAGCTATCTTCAACTTCATTGGAGACCCTTGGACTATCTTTGATCGGACTTTACCTTGCACTAAACGTTACTCAAGATATACAATGTATAATGTATCTGTACACTGTGGATGGCTCGATTGTAATCATGTATTATCTTTCCACTGACTGACAAAAGCTTTTCACTGTACACGTGATAACAAACTAAAGTACAGAGTGTTTACATTAAATGCAGCCTTGATGTCCGCCAACTGAGTTACAAATTTGGATAACATTGGGGCAGATTTCCACATTGTTTTCTAAGCCTGTTAAACGCCAAGATTGTTTGTGCTTCCCGTTCTAGTTGAGTCAGATTTATTGTCATATGTGCAAGTATGATGAGGTACAGTTACAAAGAAAATCTTGCTTGCCACAACACCATCTATATACTAAAACTCGTTTGTTATCTTGTTTGTGACTGAACTTCGGCCAAAATGGTACACGATAGCTTGACAATTTTAGGCCCACCTTACTCACCATTGTCACTTTAGTAATAATGCAAGTAGTTTTATTGAAATCGGTGTTATATTTTTAAAGTTATTCACATTTTAAAGTTTAAAAGGAGGGGGGGAGGGGAGGAGGGAGGGAGTGGGGGGGGGGGGTTGAGGAGAGAGGGGAGGGGGGGGAGGGGAGGGTACATGGGTTTTCTCCAGTTTCCTTCCACACTCCAAAAACATGCACATTTGTAGGTTAATTGTCTTCATCAAAATCGTAAATTGTCCCTAAAGTATAGGATAGTGCTAGTGTGTGGGGTGATCGCAGGTCAGTGCGGACTCGGTGGGCCGAAGTGCCTGTTTCCGCACTGTTACTCTAAAGTCTAAATTTTTTGCCATTCTCTCTGGGAGCTTCACATCCTTCACAAAGGTTAGATGACAAGAACTGGATGCAATACCCCAGCTGCAGTCGAATCAGATTTTTATGCAGACTCCATACAACATCCCAACTTTTGTATTCAATGCTGTTTATAAAGTACAGGAACTATTTTGCTTTACTAATCACGCTCAACATATGCTACTACTTTTAAGGCTTTGTGTGATCATATGTGCAAGTCCCCCCTGTTCTTTCACAATGCCCATTGATCTAGTTTGTCTCACTGTATTCTTTCTGCCAATGACCCACGCAGAAAACCACCTTCCATAATGAAATCTGGAAAAAACTATTAATTGCATAGGTCTGTTAAAATGGGTTGTTGCCAAGTATAATTTGGAACAAATATTTTCTATCAACTTTGAAAAGGATACGAGTGGTTGATTAGAATAGGAGTTTACTTGAACAGCTGCGATCAAGTATAATTCTATACACTCCCTGTGTTGCAGAAACAAAACTATAGAAGCTCATTATGCTGTGAGCTTATAAATAGAAAGGGGTAAAGCATTTATGTTGTGAAAGATCACTCATTATTTGTATTGTGTGCATGTGCATGTGCATGAATTTTGGTAGTTTGCCAATTTCCTATTACAACCAGTGCTGGAGTTACTCTGTCGGTCAGGCACATGGCGTTTCGAGTCAGGACCTTGCTGTGTCTGCATATGCAACCAGGTATCTGTGCTAGCTGTGCTCTATGCAACAAAAATGGCGTGCAGAGGCAGGAATATGATCAGAGTCCATTTTACTCAGCTTTTTTCTCTGTCATATTCATAAAGGGGTTGAAAGAGTTAATGGCTATTAACTTTGCATGATGGGATGATTGGCCATTGTCTGCAAACCTGTTTGTATGCTTGTGGAGCGTCTATATTGATGAAAGTGGAGGAATGCTAATTACTCTAGGATGTGTCTGGTAGCTGAAACTTACAATCCCTGGAAACCACAGATATAATAAAATGGTAGAATGAATCAGATTTTTTTTAGATTTAGAGATACAGATACAGCGTGGAAACAGGCCCTTCGGCCCACCGAGTCTGCGCCGCCCAGCAATCCCCGCACATTAACATTATCCTACACACACTAGGGACAATTTTTACATTTACTCAGTCAATTAACCTACATACCTGTACATCTTTGAACAGGATGAGCCTGAACTTTGGGTCCTGAATAGCTGATGTTTGTAAAATTGCACCAGGCAGGATACAACTATGTGATTCCTAAAGCTTGAATGTTAGTATATCCTGTTAGGCCTGGGAAGAATGTCTGGGAAAGACGATGGACAATGCTCTCGCTAAGATTAGGATGTGGTTAACTGTTGACTACTTGTGGGAGTGTGTAAACAAGACCTTCTGTGGTATGATAAGGATCCTTACCTTCGACTAATGACTTATTGTGTGGAATATTTTATGACTGTAGGGTGTCAGATATATTGTGTTCGATACAGTTTGTGATTGATTTGAAGGAAATGTTGTGTTAAACATCCTGGTTGCAAACATTCTGTATAAAAATGCTGCGAAAATGCTGAATCTTTGAGTGGAAGCACGGGGAGTGCTGAGTATGGTCATACACCCTTAGCACTGATTCCCCTTAGCACTCATACACCCTTAGCACTGATGATAATTAAAGCTTTGCTTGGTTTACCTTTAACTGTTTGGTTTGTTGTCTGTTTTAAGAACCGAACTTTAACAGGGTAACTACTGTACAAAGTCCAGGTGCTATAGACGATTACATGGGTTGGAAGGAAAATCCTTCTTCCTACATCTAGTAATCACCTCAGTCAATCAATAGTCAATAGTCGTTTATTTGTCACATACACATAAATGTGTAGTGAAATGAAACATTACCCGCAGTTCAACAATAAGACCAATATGAATAATCAATAAAAATGCAATAACACATAGTCATAAACTAACACCAAACAAAAGAAACATCCATCACAGTGAGTCTCCTCCAGTCCCAGCCAGTCTTTAGACATACAGCGTGGAAACAGGCCCTTCGGCCCACCGAGTCCGTGCCGACCACCCCATACACTAACACTATCCTATACACTAGGGACAATTTACACCAAGGCCAATTAAGATACAAACCTGTACATCTTTGGAGTGTGGGAGGAAACCGGAGGATCGGGAGAAAATCCACACGGTCACAGGGAGAATGTACAAACTCCGTACAGACGAGTCATTCGTCCTCACAGAAGTCATTCACAAAAGCTTGGAGACAGCACATCTACCTCAAGTCAAAATAAAGCCATGCACTGCTGCTCAGATACAGCATTAGATGTTTTGCAAAGCAGAAAAAGGCAATGTTAAAACTCATAAGCTTTTGAGTAACTTATCAAACAAATAAATGATATAATGTTTCGTACGTATTTTAGTTTGTAAAAGGACTCGGCTTAACAGTCTCCTGAGGATGCATACCATTCATAGTTTTGTTTCAGATGATATAAAACAGTGCATACGAGGCCGAAAAATACACAGGAGGTCATTAGAAGGGGCATTTAAGAATCTGCAACATAATTTACTGCTAAAGCAAATGCTCATTTGTTGAAATATAGTTCAGGCCCTCAGAGCCTGCCATAAATGATATTAAAAAAAAGAAAACAAATCTGAGCTATAGGGAGAGGTTGAGCAGGCTGGGATTTTATTCCTTGGAGTGCAGGGGGTTGAGGGGTGATCATATAGAGGTGTACAAGAACACAAGAGAAATAGATCGAGTAAATGCACAGTCTTTTGCCAGTGTAGGAGAATTGAAAACAAGTTCATAGCTTTCAGCTGAGGGGGGGGAGAAGATTTAATAGGAACCAGACGGGTACCTTTTCTTTTTACACAAATGATGATGGGTATATGGAACAAGCTACCAGAGGAGGTAGTTACTATCATAATGTTAAGAAACATTTGGACAGGTACATGGATAGGATAGGATTGGAGGTTTATGGGCCAAGAGCAGGCAGGTGGTACAAGTGTTGATGGGGGGTGTTGGTCAATGTGGGCAGGTTGGGCCAAAGTCCTGTTTTTACATTGTATGACTATGAAATACTCTGGGGTTTTTACATGTACTGTATAGAGTAAAGTGGCTACTTTGCATTGCCCCTCAATAGACCTTACAGCCATATTTTATACTCGATCATAACTTAGCATCTCAATCCAAAATGTCCATAGAAACTGAAATAGCAATAGCATATATGGCCAGACTACATTACACTAGCACTGGGATGCACTGCATAGGCTGGGCTTCAAACTATGAAGGTCATTTAAAAAGCAAAATTGATAGGGGCTCCAATGCAGTCTCAGAAATTGCAGTAACATTCTTTGCCACAAGATGTCAGGAGATCAGTATTCTGTTGTCCACTTTTAATGGTGACCTCTCATCCACAAGCGATTTGAAAATGTGAGCAATTATCTGGTATACAAGAAGATACAATTTGACCTTTTCAGGAAAAGTGATAGAGTTACATTTTGCTTTAATACTTATCCTTTTAAATAAATTGACCTTTAGGGCAAGGTAACTTCACTCATAAGAAAAAAAATTACAGGCACAGAAAGCAGCCCTTTTGAGATTTTTCAGTCTGAATAAAATGATCATCTTTTACATGGTTTATATATAGCTTGTCCTATGATGATTCGCAGCTCTTTTGACAATGAAAAGCACCAAAAAACATATTGGAACACCTAGAAATGTCTATAGTTCCTGCTAAAAGCGAGTTGTTTAAAAACAGAACACTGATAATTGAATACATAAATGATAGAAGATTGATTCACATTTATTTATCTATCTATATATATTATTATTATTATATGACTAAAACCCTCATCTTGTCTGTTCCGTATGTTTGTTCCTGTTATTTCTGTGTCACGTTGTTCTGTTATGCCCTTCTCATTCACAAAAAAAGGTACACGACCTGCACAATTTTACGCCCACCCTACTCACCATTGTCCCGGGGACACATTCTTCCAAGTTTCATTCAAATTGGTCTTATATTTTTCAAGTTAGAGAGATTTTCAATTACCTTTTCAAACCAATCTCTTGCCATGTTCAGCATGTGACGTCACAATGGGACCCGCCCGAGTGACAGCCAATGAGGGAGAGGGGGCCCACGATGACCGCCGGGGGCGGGACCCGCGATGGCAATGGCGACCAATGAAGGGGGGGGTTGATTTTTCTCATTAAAAAAAAGTTTAGCTTAAAGAGGGGAAAAAAACGTTTACTTTAAAGAAGAAACGCTTGATTTTACAGATGATACTTACGTAAGATGGCCGTCGGATCCGCGCATGTGCAGAACAAACGGCTCCGCGCCTGCGCAGTTTGGGCCTGTTGATCTTGAGGGGGGGTGGAGTGGGTGAGTGGTTGGGGAGGGGAGGGGAGGTGGGTGGGGTGGGGTGGGGTAGGGTAGGAGACAGGGTGGGTGGGGGAGGGAGGGTGCTAGACCAATGCAGTAGTGGTTTGGGGAGTTTTAAGGGGGGTTGAGGGGAGATGGAGTGGGTGAGTGGGGGGGTGTGGGGAGTGGGGGGGGGGGGAGTGGGGGAGGGGAGGGTGCTAGGCCAATGCAGGAGAGGCTTTGGGTCCATGGCTCGCTCGGGCTGCAGTGCTTGCGGCACAGGGCCGAGGTGAGTGGCTCCCTCTCCCTCCTTCGCCCGCCCACGGCCCAGGAGAACACTCCCCGCTTCGTCAGTTGGAGAGGGTTAAGGGACCGCAGGATCGTCAGTTGGGAGAGGGCTGCCCCAGGAGAGGCCTGCAGGAGAGATTTGGACCTAATGGGTCCACCTCAGTCCAGTTATTTTATTATTATTATTAAAACTATAGTGTAAATGCACACCTTTTTCACAACAAGTATATCCAGATAATGAATCCAATGTTCTGTTTGATAAATGCAGGAAGCAGCAGGTCTGCAGTTACCTGGACTGGGAGTCGCTCCGGTGCATAGAGCGCATGTTGTATTGAACCTTTTGTAAATTACGCCAAAATGTGGCGACGTGCACGTGTGATCTATGAATTTATTCTCAAGGTAAGAAGGCAGAATAGATATCTAAAGTGAGATCTTGATCAGAGTCTAGAACACAATGGAACTAAGAGTTGTGCATCTAATCTAGAAGACCACCTGGCACTGCATGGAAAGCAATTCCAAAAGAGGTGCAAGTGCTAATACAGACTTTCCAAGAATTTAATCTTAATTTAAAACAGAAATCTTGATTTGAAAAGGTGGCACTGCAAATGTTGGAAAAATTACCAGCCAGGTGGCTGAATAACATTTACCAGGTTGAGTGTGATTTTCACCTGAGAATATAACAGTGGCCTATTGATTGAGATTTATTCCAATGGTAGTGGTCTGCATCCCTATATTCATGTTGATCTTTTTCCAGTTTTCTGATATAAAGATCTTGGAGCAATGCATAAAATACAGAATTCTTTTTTAAACATACTAGCTATCCTGAACCCTCGGCTTTTCTCAGCCAATTTTCTATGGACTAGTATATCTGTGAGTGTTTTAGCCATAGTATATTTAAATTGGGAAAATATCATACATTTGAACCAAAAACTATCTATAATATATCTTGATCAAACATCAGAATCCTGCTCAAGCATCAGGATCCTGCTAACCCCACATGGTTTTATCCACCTTGACAGTGGTTGTCTTATCAACTGAAGTACTACAATTTGCAAAAATCATGTCAAAAGATGATCACCATTTACTGCTGAAAATAAAATCCTACAATTGGAAAGGCCATTTCTACCCAATAAACAAAGCCTCCGGAACAAGGACATTTCTACTAAAGTTCAAGATGATGATGGATGTGAACTTGAAGCATAAATTCACAAGCTCATCTCACAAGGAGTACATACCAAGAGACCTCGGAGATGCTCTAATTGTGATGAACTTTAAGATGACAAATCTAATTGCAGTGATGAGAGGGGTTTTCTGACTGTTCCTACAAATTGAAGTAGCACACCACCTTCCAATCACTTCAAGGACTGCCTGCCTCACCTGTTGCACAATCCTGGCCTGCTACAACAACCAGTGAATGGCACCTTGGCCAGGTTCAGAAGCAGAACAAGGAGACCTCTTTGTTGACTGTCTTGCCCCTCTCAACCACCACTTGTTCCATTGTTCCACTCTTGGGGACTTACCCATCAAAAACATCCTCTTCAATCTTTCCACTCAACCCTACAATTTTAAAATACTTTGGTTTCTTACATTTCTACATTCAAATCAAAAGTGTCCTACCTGAAACATTAACTGTTTCTTGCTCCATAGTTGCTACCTCAGCTGCTGAGTATTTCTGGCATTTTTTAAAATCATAATACACATTAATTAATTTAAATAAAATGCCAGTGTAACTCAGTGGGTTTGGCAGCACTCTGGAAAAAATGATGATGTTTGGCTCGGAAGCCTTCTTTTACCTGAAACGTCACCTATTCTTTTTCTCCAAAGATGTTGCCTGACCCGCCAAGTTACTCCAGCATTGTGTGTCTATCTTCGTTAAAAACCAGCATCTGCAGTTTCTTCCTAAACACATTAATTTAATGTGGAATATATAGAGAACATGAATGTTAAGTATTTTATTGTTGAATCTAAAATTTAAGTTAGGAAAGTAATTTGTATTAAATGCTAATGCATTAATTTAGTTTCTTCAAATAAAATTAATGTATAATCTGCTTTTTTGATCACCAGCT
This sequence comes from Rhinoraja longicauda, assembly GCF_053455715.1. Lineage (NCBI taxonomy): Eukaryota > Metazoa > Chordata > Chondrichthyes > Rajiformes > Arhynchobatidae > Rhinoraja > Rhinoraja longicauda. The sequence continues at coordinate 45,758,128 of NC_135959.1, read as the reverse complement.
AACAAAGTTAGTGAACCTGCAGCTTAGCATCAGCCTTAGTTCAGTGGAAGCATTTTTGCCGCAAAGTCAGAAAGTTATAGTCCAATTGCGACTTCAAAGATTTGAGTATATAATTAGTCTGTCACAACTTAAAATATTGAGAGGTTGGATGAGAGGCCCCACCTTTCTGATAAGTTTCTTCCTTCTGAGGGAAATGTAAAGGATTTTATGATGCTAGTGTGGAGAACTCTCCACATGTGCTGGTCAATACTTACATTTCAAACCACATCAAACAGATTGCCTTGCTCAGTTATTTCCCTGTTGCTTATACTTCCTGGAACAACTTGCTTGTTCTTAAGTACTTCATTAGCTAAAATATCCAGCAGTAATAAAAACTATTAAATACAAGTTCTTTCTGTCATTTATAATGTGTCAAATCATACGAGGTCCTATTAAATAGGTAACTCAATGGACTGAATGGCCTACGCTGCATGATTCTACGAATCTACAACTTGTTATGTTTGATCATTATGGAGAATTAAAAAACATTTAGTTTTGTTTCAAGATACAATATGGAATCAGGCCCTTCAGCCCACAGTCCATGCCGACCATCAATCACCCGTTCACACTAGTTCTATATAATCCCATTTTTGCATCCACTCTCCACACACTAGGCACTATTTTACAGAGGTAAATGAATCTACAAATCTACACATCTTTGGGATGTGGGAGGAAATCGGAGTACCCGGAGGAAGCCCACATAGTCACAGGAAGAAGGTGCAAACTCCACACAGACAGCTCCCGAGGTCAGAATGAAACTGGGTGTCTGGTGCTGCAAGGCAACAGTTCTACCAGCTGCACCACTGTGCTACCCTCGTGTCTTCTTTACTGGTAGAAAAGGCATGAGTTTAAATAGAAATTATAAAATCTGTCATAGTTATTCATAGCTGGGTGTGTAGGCCATATCCCAATATGTATCTCCTTTAAGGATTTTTAATCATTTTTTATCATTTAACCCTTTCTTATTCTAAACAAAGATCTGGTTAGGCACCAATAGGTATGAGAAATACATTTGAATTGCTAAAGTTGATAACAAACTCTCTCAAATTTCTTCCCAGTTGTTATCAGGCAACTGAACCATCCAACCAACAATCCTGAGCCACAATCTACCTCATTGGAGACCCTCGGACTATCTCTAAATCGGACTTTACCTTGCACTAAACGTTATTCCCTTTATCATGTATCTGTACACTATGGATGGCTTGATTGTAATCATGCATTGTCCTCCGTTGACTGGTTAGCACGCAATAAAGCTTTTCACTGTACCTCCGTACATGTGACAGTAAACTAAATCTCAACTATCGAATGTGGAAAGAAGTGCACTGACTAAAAAATGTGGACATGAAAGTAAAATGGTAGAGAATCAACAATGTTTTCTGGTGTATTCTATAGCACAGCTTCACACAGTCTCCATCAACAATTGGTGTGAAGGGGGTGAGGCGTGGGAGATTACGAGAGGTGGAGCTGAGAATAAAGAATGGGATTGGTGGTGCAATGCAATGAGTAATAAAAAGGTTATCTACCATTTAATTTTCACTTTGGTCTCTAAAACTAATTGCAGAAAATGTGTAAGTTTCTACTAATTACTATATAGGCTGGAGAAAATACATGTTTACACTTTAGTTCGATAACTGAAACTAACATTTCTCTAACATAATATATTCTCTCAATTTAATTACAATAGTCTTTAACTGTCTTTTTCAAGAAGGTAAACCTGTCAGTGTTTTTCATGGGATCTACTTCTAGATAATATCTGTAAAATTTGAAATTTTAGAAGGTGAGAGGGGTAAGATTTAATAAGAACCAGAGGGCCAACATTTTCACTCAGAGGATGGTAGGTATATGGAATGAGCTGCCCGAGGAGATCGTTGAGCCAGCTACTATAACACCATTTAAAAGACATTCGGACACGTTCCTGGATAGCAATGGTTTAGAGGAATATACACATGGGCAGGTGAGACTAGTGCAGATGGGGTATTTTGGTAGGATGGGCAAGTTGGGCCGAAGGGCCTGTTTCCAAGCTGTATGACTATGATTCTTGGACAATCAGGCTGTTGCTCAGACTACAGCTCTATGTTCAACACCATCATCCCATCCAGAGGTACTGACCTCCCCATCTAAGGGATATACAAGAATCGCTGCAATCTAACGAAAGGTCACTGGATTGGTAGGGTAGGTTGAACGTTTAATTGGCTGCTTTAAAATGTTTCTATTGTGTAGATGATAAAATCTGTGGAGAATTGATGAGAATGTGAAGAATTTAAAAAATGGAGTTAAGTAGGATGTGTAAATGAGTGGCTGATGGTCGGCACTGACCAGATGGGCCGAAGGGCCTGTTTGTGTGTTGCTTCTCTCTGTGACTAAGTTGCATAAGATTTTCAAAACTAACAATTTGAGTTTACTGTAATTTACACATCACTTTTTGATCATCTTCATTAAATTTATTTAAAACTTAAAATTAAATATATTTGTTATTTCATTGACCATTATACAGAAGCATTTATTCACAAAATGCTGGAGTAACTCAGCAGGTCAGGCAGCATCTCGGGAGAGAAGGAATGGGTGACGTTTCGGGTCGAGACCCTTCTTCAGCCTGACCTGCTGAGTTACTCCAGCATTTTGTGAATAAATCGATTTGTACCAGCATCTGCAGTTATTTTCTTATAATACAGAAGCATTTGCTGTAAATATTTAAATCTAATTTTCATTCTTTATTGATCTTCACCATATTGATTTTCCAGTTCAACTGAGGGGGAATTTGCAGGAAAAAGACAAAGGTGTGATCAATATGGCAACTCTTTAAAAAAATAGTAATTTATACTTTAAAAATTGGATATCCTATATTTGTAAATATGTATAATCACAATAGATTCCTGCTACTTTTTAACATTTGAGATTACTGTTGCAAAAATTTGCAGTTTGAATCAGTGCTTTGACAACTAAAACAAGTTTAAGATTTATTCACGATTCTACAAAATTGAGTTTTTGTGATTAATATGAAGGGGTTTTTTTTCAAATGTTATTTTTGGTATGTGGATGTTACTGACAAGGTCAGTATTTATTGGTAATAAGCCAACTTCCTGAACCAATATTCCTTCTGATGAAACCACTCCCATTATGCCTTTTGATAGTGGATTCCTGGATTTAAAGGCAGTAAGGATGGAGAAACACTGATATACAGTAAACCCCCATTATTACAGACCTCTAACAGATTTCAGTGATAGAGGACTGACTCTTTAAGAATACAGGTTGCTAGTTACTCTGTGGAGGCTATTGAAATTAACAAGACATTGAAATTGACAAGCAATCGCTTCCATCCATAATGTAACAAACAGCCTTTAGTATTTTTAGCCTGCAGTAACAAAAATTAATTTTTAACTGTTAAAAAGAACTTTGTATTTGAAAACAACTTGTTGTTTAATGGAGTGACTGCGCGGTGGTAAGAACGAATCCTATACTCGGTTACAGTGGATAATCGGCATTAATGGACACCATTAACCCCCCCGGATGGTTCACTGGGCCTGCAAGTCATGATACAATGCGAAAAGGACAAAAAGCAGCAGGCGGTCAAATCCCAAATACCGACTACCATTGTCTATCTTGGTGGTGGGGGATGTACATTAGGGAGTTTCTGTCAGCATGGCCGAGGCATTGTACCGGTGCTACATTAGACAACCTTAGTGATGGTAGGAATAAATATTCTGGATTGTGGATGGGTGTGAATCTTGTGAGCTGCTTCGGCATAGACAGTATTAAACTTTGAGTGTTGATGAATTGGCACTCATTCAGGCACATTTCTATTTATAACTTGTGTAGAGTGTAGAACAACGGGATATCAGAGGGCAAGTCATTTACAGCAGGATCCTCATCCTCTAGACTAATTATGAAGTTAGTTTAGTTTTGTTTTAATTAAGTGTAGATATACAGTGTGGAAACAGGCCCTTCAGTCCACCGAGTCCACACCAACCAGCGATCCCTGCACACTAACACCATCCTACACACACGAGCAACAATTTACAATTTTATCAAGCCAATTAGCCTACTGACTCCCATAGCTATCTTGACTACACTTCTTCCCACCCCGTTTCCTGTAAAAACTCTATCCCCTACTCCCAATTCCTCCGTCTACGCCGCATCTGCGCCCAGGATGAGGTGTTCCATACTAGGGCATCGGAGATAGCCTCATTCGTAAGGAAACGGGGGTTCCCCTCTTCCATTATAGATGAGGCTCTCACTAGGGTCTCCTCAATATCCCGCAGCTCCGCTTTTGCTCCCCTCCCCCTATTCGTAACAAGGATAGAGTCCCCCTTGTCCTCACCTTCCACCCCATCAGCCGTCACATACAACAAATTATCTTCCAACATTTCCGCCACCTCCAACGGGATCCCACTACTGGCCACATCTTCCTATTTCCACCCCTTTCTGCTTTCCGCAGAGACCGTTCCCTCCGTAACTCCCTGGTCCACTCGTCCCTTCCAACCCAAACCACCCTCTACCCAGGTACTTTCCCCTGCAACCGCAGGAGATGCAACACCTGTCCCTTTACCTCCTCCCTTGACTCCATCCAAGGACCCAAACAGTCTTTCCAGGTGAGGCAGAGGTTCACTTACACCTCCTCCAACCTCATCTATTGTATCCGCTGTTCCAGATGTCAACCTCTTTACATCGGCGAGACCAAGCGCAGGCTCGGCGATCGTTTCGCTCAACACCTCCACTCAGTCCGCCTTAACCAACCTGATCTCCCAGTGGCTCAGCACTTCAATTCCCCCTCCCATTCCCAATCTCACATTTCTGTACTGGGCCTCCTCCATTGTCAGAGTGAAGCCCAGTGCAAATTGAAGGAACAGCACCTCATATTTTCCTTGGGTAGTTTACACCCCAGCGGCATGAACATTGACTTCTCTCTATCCCCTCCCCCTTCTGTTCTCCCACTAGTCTTCCTGTCACCTACTACATGCTATCTTTGTCCCGCCCCCTCCCCTGACATCAGTCTGAAGAAGGGTCTCGACCCGAAACGTCACCCATTCCTTCTCTCCCGAGATGCTGCCTGACCTGCTGAGTTACTCCAGCATTTTGTGTCTCTCCAATTAATGTTCAATGCCAGGCACGTTTGTTGAATGGGATTGCCTGTATTCGGTCTGTTTCCTTCTATGCCTTGCCTATTTTGCTGTTGATTAAGAGATGGCTCATGACACAATAATTAGGAGAAACATGGAACTGCAGACTGATCAGTATGAAGCAAAAACCCAACTCGAAATGTTGCCTATCCATGACCTCCAGAGATGCTGCAAAACCCACTGAGTTACAATGACACTGAGTTCTGGCACAGTAATTAGTTGAAGTGGATTTATCTCTCAGAAAGGCAATTTTTCACATTGTTGAGTTAATGTTGTCACCATACAGGAACAGCTTGCATGGTATGTAAGCATATTGATCCTTATTGAAAATTCAATACCATGCATTTACTTGTGTAGGAAGGAACTGCAGATGCTTTTTGTGTCTATCTTTGGCTTAAACCAGCATTTGCAGTTCCTTCCTACCTCAGCGGGTAAGACAGCATCTCTGGTGAAAAGGAATACGTGATGTTTCGAGTCGAGACCCTTCCTCAGATCGAGAGTCTGGGGAAAGGGAAATGAGAGAGATAGAGACGCTGATATAGAGAGATATAGAACAAAAAAATATGCAAAAAAAGTAACGATGATAAAGGAAACAGGCCATTGTTAGCTGTTAGAAAAAGAACTGAACAGACTTGTCAAATACCATTATCCATTTTTAAATTCATGCACATTCTTTCTGTCGTTTAATTACTTTAGAACTTTGTTACCAAACCTTTAATTGTAGCTTAACCGAGTGTTTCCTCTATCTTGGCTTTCTTGGGATAATGAGGCTGTATTAGTAACTCCTTCCAATTGTGTGGTCTTAAAGCACTGAACAATTGTAGAGACTTCCCTCCACTTGCAACTTACCTGACCCGCTGAGTTACTCCAGCACTTTGTGTCTATCTTTGGTATAAACCGGCATCTGCAGTTCTTTGTTTCTAAATATTAATAGTATTGGTCCAGAACATTAGAAGTTGCAATTCATATTCTATCATGTAAAACAAAGGGTTGGATTCAATCTGGGCCAAATTTAAGAGTTGGAAAACAAGCAGAAAACAAGCACCTGCATCGCAACATGCAATTAACCCACACAGTTCAATCCAAACCAGGCATCATACCAAATCCATCCTGCCTACTAATTATAATGATTTCAGCACAAAGCCAGTAATAATCATGTTGTTGATCATCTTTGGGACACGAGGAACAGATGCTGGAATCTTGAGTAAAACACAAAGTGCTGGAGCACTTCTGCAGATCAGGCAGCATCCATGGTGGGAATGGACAGGTGACGTTTCAGGTCGGGACTCTTCGCTGACTGAATGGGGAGGGGAAGGGGGGGCAAGAAACAGGAAGAGGTGGGAGTGGAACAAAGCCTGACATGTGATGGGTGGATACAGATGGAGGGAGGGAGGTTGATTGGCAGATGGGTGGACAAAGGCTAGAGATGAAAAGGAATATGGTCAAGCAACAGGAATCAGAGAGGATGAGCTGAGGGAAGGTCTCAGAGAACTCCGGGAGAGAGGAGAACTTCTTCAAAGTGGGCATACTTTGAGGAGATTTTGCAGAGGAGCAGCAAAATGGAGGGCAAGGAACTGCGGATGGTTAATTGTTCATCCAGTTTTTATGAGTTGCTAGCACTTAAAACCAGTCTATGGGAAGTACATTGTGGCCAAATTAAGTACTGGAAGTTATTTTGGAGAAGAGTACAACTTCACAGGAGACATGACGTAATACATCGAGAGCAGATTCTGCAATTTTCCAATGCAGCACAAGTCACATAAGAAGAGTGACTTCTTCTTATTGTCCACAATGTGAGGCAGCCCTCCTGTGGTGGTAGGAGACAGTTATGTGGGTAAATACAGGGAGTGCAGTCACAAGGACCTGAACACAGTACCACAATGAGTTTAATGAAGTCAAATAAATAGTTATGGTTGGTCATCTTCAATGGCCACATCTCACCAACTGAGATACTGCTGAATGCATTGCACCTCACCTACCAACAATTCCCAGCCAGAGGACCCAAACCTATCTTTTAGATGCTCCATCACAAACTCAGTCATGCAATTATGACTATTCAATGACAAACATGTTACAACTTGTGAAGAGCATCAAATATGGAGGCACATTACTTAACTAAAGGGCAATATTGGCCAATGCAATTTCTTTTCTCTTGAAGGAGCATCGGTGCCATTAGCGGCGAATAGGCAGCCCAAATCCACCCAAAACTTCATCCTCAACATTGATGGTCTCCCAGTATCCACCTCACCTCACATCCGGAATCTTGGAATCATCCTTGATCAAACCCTCTCCTTCGACAAACACATCAAACACATCACAAAGACAGCCTTCTTCCACCTCAAAAACATTGCCCGTCTCCGTCCATCCCTCTCCTCCACAGCTGCAGAAACCCTCATCCACGCCTTCATCACCTCCCGTCTGGACTACTGCAACAGCCTCCTCTATGGCGCACCCTCAAAAATCATCAATAAACTTCAATACATTCAAAACTCCGCTGCCCGTCTACTCACACACACACCTCGATCCGTGACCATATCACCCCCGTCCTTTATAAACTCCACTGGCTCCCCATCCCCCAGAGAATCCAGTACAAAATCCTCCTCATAACCTACAAAGCCCTCCATAACCTGGCCCCATCCTACCTGACCGACCTCCTCCACAGGCACACTCCCACCTGCACCCTCCGCTCTGCCGCTGCCAATCTCCTATCCCCCCACATCCGGACTAAACTCAGATCCTGGGGGGACAGGGCTTTCTCCATCGCTGCTCCCACCCTATGGAACTCACTACCCCAAACCGTTAGAGACTCCCCCACACTCACCACATTCAAAACATCGCTGAAGTCTCACCTGTTCAGCACTGCCTTCAACCACTGAAGGTCACCTCACCTACTGTCTCCTTTCTCTGTTCATTTATTTATTTACTTATTTATCTATTTATTAATTTCCCTATGTTCTCAAAATCTCTGTAAAGCGTCTTTGAGTATATGAAAAGCGCTATATAAATAAAATGTATTATTATTATTATTATTAAATGCTGCTCCATCATCTGGTAATCTGGAGGAGCACAACTCCATAATTGGGGCAGGCAGGCTAGAGTACGGGGATACTAAAAGACTGAAGACCATGGAGAATGTAATTTTCTTACTTTATCTACACCTTTGCATCCCATTTCCCCTGTAGCATACCATTTATTCTCATTTACAAGCAGATCATGTTAGCATGCACTTTCAGTCTGAGGAAGGGTCCCGTCCTGAAATGTCACCCTCCTTTTACTCTCGAGATGCTGCTTGACCTGCTCAGTATTCCAGCACTTTGTGCCCAGCTTCAGTATATTCCAGCATCTGCAGTTCCTTTCTATACAAGCATGCACTTCTTGCTTTCCCACATACTTTAAACCCAATATTACTCCCCTTCTCAGACCTCCCAACTTTTAATTTTGCAAATTCAGAATTTTGATGAACAAAATTCAAAATTTTACATCACAATTCATAATATGGCACATAAGCAACTTTTCAGCAAAAAAAATATGCACGCCAAATGCACGAACGCGTTGTGCTACATTCATGTGTGAAAAATGACTATTATTTCCAACAGTCTGTAGTCCTTGGACTCCATGTACAATGTCAGTACTATCATGAGTATATTCTACTATTACAGAAAGGTTATTGACCAGAAATACATTTTACAACAAAGAAAAAAATGTTTTGTTTTGTTTTTTCTATATTGCTTTTTTCTTACACATCCCAATTCTCTTGGTATTGAATAAAAAAACAATGGCCATAAAATGTATGACTAAGTTATGAAGAAAGAGTTTCATTTAAAAAAACTGCACATACCTAATTTAATTGAAGACATACTTGCCCAGTGGTCTTCAACAGCAAATCACAACGGTCCATGTCCCCCCCAATCCTACTCCCCCCAACCCTACTCTCCCCCACCCTTCCCTCTCCCCACCCCCCTACCCCTCCCCTCCCTTTCCCCCCAAATCCACTCCCCCATCCCTCCTCCCCTCCCACTCTCCCCCTCCCTTCCTCCACCCCCCCAGACCCCCACTCCCTCCTCCCACTCCACTGCCCCACTCCCCGCACCTTAACTCCCCCCCCCCCAATCCCCTCTCAACATCAACGGGCCTCACGCTCCGCAGCGAGGCGAGGCCGGGCCAGCGACGAGGCGAGTACAGCGGCGCAGCAGAGCCGGGCCAGCGGCGGGGCGAGGCATGTGTTTTGCGGGAAAATGTGAGGCGAAATCGGAATGGCGGAAATGAAATAAGAAAGCGGAAACTTTCCGCCAAATTCGGACGGGTTGGGAGGTCTGCCTTCTGCCATTCTCCCTTTCAGACTCTCTAAAACTGAAGAATGAAAAGTCAGCAAAGATGAAGACAAACCAGGCATTTTGACACTCAGTCACCAACTCAGATATAAATAGTTTGCTTATCATACAGGTTAACTCAAAGGCAGGATCATATGTGGCAAATTAGTAGCCTTCCACCAGTCGTTGAAACAGCAATAAATCAGTACACTAGAGCAGGTAAAAATTATATAGAAGATTAGCAGTGAGGAAGTCCAAAAGATTTGCATGTATTGAGACAAAATATTGCTCTGGAATATGAAGTGTAAGAAAATAACTGCAGATGCTGGTACAAATCGAAGGTATTTATTCACAAAATGCTGGTGTCTCAGCAGGTCAGGCAGCATCTCAGGAGAGAAGGAATGGGTGACGTCACCCATTCCTTCTCTCCTGAGATGCTGCCTGACCTGCTGAGTTACTCCAGCATTTTGTGAATAAATACCTTTGCTTTGGAATATGAATGTCGATTTGTCTTTACTTTGGCATTATAGTCAAGTAGACACTGAAGTAGGTCAGCAAAAGAGAGCAGATAAGATGGAAACTGTTAGGAATGCAGAAATCCTTTGGTATTTTCTGATGAATTGATCACAGATAGCCTGAAAGGGGCTTAAGAAAATGCCTACTAGCTTCCTCCCACTATACAGTTGTTAGGGATGAACTTGCACAATTGCAAGATTGTGGACCATATATTACAGAGCAATGAATCCAGAGACCCATTCTGCTGAGAACAGCAGGGCTCCTCTCAGGAGAATCATTACTCAAGTACAATCCATTCTATTAGATTGTAGGTGGAAGCAAGACATGTATTGTTTCAATATTGCCTTCAGGTGTGTGGGTTGTGCAGTGAAGCCAAGATTGTTCATTGTTAGCAGACAATTTTTTGTCAGGTTGCATGCACTTTTTTTTGCTTGACGAGTGAGCTGAAATATAGATGGAATAGTAGACTGACACAGAATTAAAGCATTATGATTGCTGCCAGAATATCACACATGAACTTGTATAATATTCTGTGTATAGCTAAACATCAGCTGGACAATGAGGCAGTGAAATACCTTCTGGTTGAATTATACTATTATCGTAACTTGGCACCTGAAAAGTGAAATAAGAAAGGTCAATGGCATCCAAAACAAAAGGGAAGCCTGCAAATCTTGAAAAGCTGCATTCTCACTTCATCTTCTGTTCTCCAGTACAGAGAATTGTATGCAGAAACAAGGAACTGCAGATGCCATTTTACAAAATAAAAAGACAAAGTTCTGGAATAACTCTGCAGGTCAGGCAGCATCCCTGGAGAACATGGATTGGTTAAATTTCCAGTCTAAAGAAGAGTCTAGACCAGAAACATCACCTGTCCATGTTGTTCAACATTACTTATCTATGTTCATGGTTCATGTCACCTTTCCTTCTTCTCTCCAGAGATGCTGCCTGACCCGCTGAGTTACTCCAACACTGTTTCTTCCCCAGCCAACAATGGGCCACTATGAAATCCATCCTCCCTGAAATCATCTGTTGCCAACCCTGTTTTGTTCTGGCCTTCTCTATCTTTCAGTCTGAAGAAAGGTTCCAACCCGAAATGTCATATTCTTTTTCTCCATTGATGCTTCTTGACCCACTGAGTTGCTCCAGCATTGGGTGCCTATCTTCAGTATAAATCAGCATCTGCAGTTATTTCTTACACACGGTGTCTTAGAATTGTATGTATTTAGCATCCCTGCATTAAAAAGAGGCTAGTGTCTGTGATCCAATAATGTGCGGCAAACATGTTTAAGTCCTTTCACTAGACTGGAATGAGCCTTCCCATAGACGTTGAAGGTCGGTGTGACTTTAACGGCCACTGACAGAGTGATTCTGATCCTACTTTGTGCTTGAGTGGCTGAAGTGCATAGAATATCACAATGAAGTAGTATGTAATGAATCTCAAAGGGACATGGCTGTAGTGGTAATTACCTTGCGCTATTCCTTACCTAAAAAGACATTGCTATAGGAATCTCAAAGGAAGATGTAGTTGAGATTCTAAAAGAGCTGAATTTTAATAAAGGAGATAGTAGGATGGTTAAAATAAAACAACGTGCTAGTGTAACTCAGCGGGCCAGGCAGCATCTGTGGAGGGAATGGATGGTCAACGTTTCGGATCAGGAATTTTCTTCCTTTTTGTAGTGGGGTAGAAAACTGGAAAAGAGGTGTGGGCAGAACAAAACCTGGCCAATACAAGTGAAAAGGGGTTTGATAGGCAGATGGGTGGATAAAAGGGTAAAAGGGCAAGGGAGATAGAAATGGATATGTACCAGGGTAGGGCACAGGAAAGAAAGAGGGGAAATAAAGGGGAGGGGAGTGTTCCCTCAAATTGGAGAATTCAATGTTCATACACTTGGGTTTATAGTCCTCTCTCTGGCAATGAAGGATGTCTAATTGCCTATAGAGTTAATAAATCACCTGGGGTGTCTGATTCTTCCCAGGTTGCAGAGTGAATGAAAAATGCACAAACTCTTGCCACAATTTTACATACAGTAAAGATTCAGACTTAATGCCTGGGGAAAATTACAAAATCGGATGTTTGGATTAATCCTACAACTCCGGACAAGTTAGTTCAGCCTCGGGGGGGGGGGGGGGGGGGGGGGTGAGGGAGAGTTGTAGGAACAGGAATCATGGACAGAATTAGTCGTCACTTAGAAACATGGTTAGAGGAAGCTTGCATGGATTCGTTATCAGAGTTCAAAGAATTCTTTTAAGGAAATTACAGAGGATCAATGAGTGAAACAGGATTAATATGGCATGGAAGATAGACAAAAAATGTAGAGTAACTCAGCGGGACAGGCAGCATCTCTGGAGAGAAGGAATGAGTGACGTTTCGGGTCGAGAGCCTAATATGGCACGTGGACATTTCCCAAAAGCCTTATCATCAAGATTGAAGTCAATAGACTAAAAGACATAACAATATGGATGGTAAACTGCCTGACTAAATGAAATACAGTAGATTTACAAAAAAGATTTACTGAAATGATGACAGGCATGAGCGACTTCAGTTATGTGGTTAATCAGGAGAAACTATTTTTGCAAGAGCAACTGATGGAAATATTTAAAATCATGACGGGTGCAGCCAGAGAAATAGTTCTGTTTTAAAATCAAGAACTGGGGACAAAGAAATACAGCATGGAATCAGGCCCTTTGGCCTGCCGTGCCAATGCCGACCATCGCTTACCCATTCACACTAGTTCCAGGTTATCCCACTTTCGCATCCATTCCCGATATTCCAGGGACAATTTTACAGAGGCTACAAACCCACATTTTTGGAAAGTGGGAGGAAACCAGAACATCCAGAGGAAACCCACAGACATAGGGGAGAACATGCAATCAACGCCAAAGGTCAGGTGCGAACCTGTGTCCCTGGCGCTGTGAAGCATTAGCTCTACCAATATTACTGGACTTGTATTAGGGAATGTAACCGTAACCAGTCAAGTGGAGGGAGCTTTTTAGAGATAGTGACCATAACTGTACATTTCAAAATGTTTGTGGAAAAAGATAAGAAAGAAAGATAATGGTGCTGGAGAGGGTGCAGGTGTTGTCTGGGATGGAATAGTTATGAGGACAAATAGGAGAGGTCTGTTTTCTCTACAATGGTGAAGGTCAAGAGAAGCATGACTTAAGAATACAAAACTAAGAAGGGTGGAGCGCAGGAAGCTTTCTCCCAATTTAAAGGTAGGTAAACCTAGAGGATACAGATTTAGGGCGGGGGGGGGGGGAGAGATTTGGAGAGGATCTGAGGGGATCTTTTTCATCCAAAGTGTGGTGAATACAGAAATACACTGCCTGAGAGAGAGGTGGCGACAGAATCACTAAGAGCATTTAAGTAGTTAGATGACCATCTAAATTGATGACTGTGGGCCAAGTGCTGGAAATGGACCGCTCTTATATACAGTTGGCAGTCTTCTTGGGCTGAATAGCCTCCTTTTGTGTTGCAATCAGTGATTAAGTCTGTCTAGCAATGTTTCTTGCCAAGGTAGTTAGAAGTACCAAAGAGCAACTTCAGTGAAAGTGGCTTCCTGCTGAGAGTCCTTTATCCTGCTCCTCTTCTGGAAGGTTTCCCTATCCGCGCATCATCAGTTCATTCTCAGTCACACTGCATTCCTGCATTTATGACTGGATACAACCACATGTAGAAGCCTTTAAATCAAGACAAACCCCGCTGCCTACTGATGCACTTTGTAAACTCCATCGATTATACTGAAGTTAGAGTTATCATTTGTCATAATAGTGGACTGCATACCACTTGCAGCAAATCCAAGAGATTTGAAATTGAATGCAAATCCGCAACACAGCAGCCAAACAACTGACAGCAAGCAGCTGAATGTTTAAGCGATAAATCTTATTGTTGGTCAGCACCCAAAAAAAATACCACGATAGGTTCAATGGTGGGCACCCACAAATAAACTAACATCCAAGCCGTGGACAAACTATGATTTAGACACAAATACAGCATGGAAACAGGCCCTTTGGTCCATCGAGTCCGTGCCGACCAGCAAACACCCATTACACCAGCACTATCCTACACACTAGGGAAAATTTACAATTTTTACCAAAGCCAATCAACCTACAAACCTGTACGTCTTTGGTGTGGAAAGAAACTGGAAACTGGAAGGAAAGATGGATGGTATTTGACACAAATGATTTGCATTTTGACAGGGTTAGATAATAAAAGTTTAATTCCACTGCAGTTTTCCAGGGTCCATATTTGGGAATTCTTTAATTCCCTGTGCTGGTACACCATTGAACCCTCACCTCCTTCACCACACTCATTGAACCCACCTCTCTGACCAAACATTCAATCACTACTCTGTTTTAGCAGCAAGCCAACATCACTTCTGGCAATTACATTAAAGAACGAGTAAACTGTAGCCACATGCAATTTCTCTAATACAGCAGTCTGCCAACCTGGCTTCAGAGCAAAGTGATGACATTTTCAAACATTTAAAGCCCATCAGATGAAGGATTATTTTGAGGTCCAAAGAAAATCTCAAACGGGGTGGCTCACTGTTGGTTGAATTTTAAGGATCGGTCATGATTTTGTTTACCTTCAGGACACATACCATGTTGGCAGAGGGAATGTTATTGTCTACCCCTTATTGTCCTTAGAATATGGCGAGTTAACTGCTGCTGTCCTTTTGGTGGTGGTGTTTCATTGGCAATCAAAGCTTTCATGAGAAGCTAACCTTTGTGATGCACTTGATGAACTTCTCAATGGGTACAGCTCGCCCAGATAGTGTGAACACCCAAACACCACACAAGTTGTTACTTTTCTTCAGAACTGTCAACCTTGCTCTGTTTTTCATCTCCCTGCATTGTCCACAACACATGTTTTAGTTTAGTTTAGAGATACAGAGTAGAAGTAGCCACCGAGTCCCTGCCGACCAGCAATTCCCTGTACACTAGCATTATCCAACACACTATTTTTACTAAATTCAATTAACCTACAAACCTGTACGTCTTGGGAACACAGCCAACAGGGAGAATGTACAAACTCCGTACAGGCAGCACCCATAGTCAGGACCGAACCTGGGTCTCTGGCACTGTAAGGCAGCAACTCTACGCAGTGCCACCATGCTGCCCTTTTCATTGCAGGAAGAAACATTTGGACAAAACGTTGTCAGTAAGACCAAAGACAGCTGGCAAAATTCAACCACTGGTCAGCAATTTCTATTTAATGCAAGCAATAAACGTTTCCATTTCTAACGTATTGTACCATATTCAGTCAGCAACCACTCTCGATTCCTTCCACCAATTTTCCATCCAATTGACTAGCTCACTCTGGAGAGTCAGTGGATGTTGTTTACTTGGATTTTCAGAAGGCCTTTGATAAAAGTGCTACATGCAAGGCTGCTAAACAAGAGCCCACGGTACCAGAGTCAAGGCATTACTTGTGGGATTCCATAGAGGCTGCTGTTGAATCCCAGCATAAACATCTCAATTATTATTTAATAAGAATTTACAATAAACAGTTAACGGGTGTGGCACAGTGGTAGAGTTGCTGCCTTATAGCACCAGAGGCCCGGTTTCGATCCCAACCTTGGGTGCTATCTGTATGGAGTTTGTACGTTCTCCCTGTGACCTCAAGGGTTTTCCCCAGGTGCTCCCGCTTCATCCCACACTCCAAAGACAGGTTTGTAGGTGAACTGGCTTCAGTAAAATTGTCAATTGTTCCTCATGTGTATGATGGCATTAGTGTACGGGGTGATTGATGGTTATTTATGACTGTATCTCTAAAGGTAGTAACTGCTCATTGCAATTTCTTTTGAGATTTCAGCAAGGAGTATTTTTGCTAATTTAATTGAGACATATATGCACACCACCGGTACTTTGCAATACCTAGTTATTGTTAAATGTACCCTAAAAAATAAATTAATTAGATCTTGTGCAATTTTAATAACATCAAATAGATTTATAGAAAAATAATCTATTATTTTACATTTGTGAAAATCTCCAAATTAGACATTAAGCATTTTTTTTAAATTACAGTAACAGGGATCTGAGATAAAAGCATGGATGAGAAAATGATACAAAAATTGTTGCAGAACTACTGTTGAGGTCCAATGTATGAAAACTGCCCAGCCAACTCAAGTCCTAAATAGAGGATGTTAGAATGCCATTCAAACAGAAAAAACCATCACAGGAGAGAAAACTGAGAACTGTAATGAAAGGACTGACTTCACCACTTGAACTTGTTTCCCTATAATTAGCACCATTTGTGAATACTGGCCCATATGATCATTTGAAATCTGTTTACTTGGCAGCTCCCTAGTTAGTGGAATTGCTGCCGTGCAAATTGGACACAGGTGAAATAAGGGAAGTATTTTTTATGAAAAAATAAAAAGTGATCTTAATTTGCAGATTGTGATTTCTTTTCTGGTAAATCTGGATAGGTGACTAGTAAACTTATTCTTCATTTTAAAGATTTGATTTTAGCTTCACAGATGTGAAAGATTTGAAAGCATATTGCCAATAATTTCAAAAAGCAAATCCAAGCGATTAGCCCCTAAAAGCACTGTTAAGTCAAAATGGATCACTTAAGTTTCATAATTATAAACATCAAGAGAATATAAGGCTACTATATAGTGATTTACCATGACTTCATTGGTGCAAGCTATTTTCAGTAAATAACTTTTTCGTTGAACTATATATACACACATTATAAATATATATAAACTGCTGTGTGAGGAGTGTTTAACTACTGCTTATGTTTTCCCAATTGTAGCATTGAAGTTCAGAGACAACACAACGATGCATCCTCAAATGTGGGGCACCAATGGAAAAGAATAGAAATGCAATAAGACAGCCACATTTAAGTTTGAGGTTTGATTCTGTGGAGTGATTGGGGAAAAAACGTTCCCATTACGATCAGCGTTACTGTACCATGAAACAGATCTTTGCATCATGACTTAGCACTATTCACTTGCTGCACAGTTCCCCACAGCAATCAAGAGAAATTACTTGAACAGATGTGAATTTAAGCTATTTACAAATTAATATGGCTGTAAAATACCCTGAAATTTTCTGCTTCGTTTTATGTCAAAACAAGATTTTAAATTGTATACCAATCTATAATTAGTGGCAAGGAAACTCTAATAAGAATACCAATTTATGTTTTTAAATATTATGGTAATTGTTGAACATTTTAGCAGTTCCACAAACAATACCGCTATTGTGGGCAGAATATCAAATAATAATGAGACGGAGTACAGGAAGGAGATTGAGAATATCGTGTTGAGACAACAACCTTTCTTTCAATGTTAGAAAGACCTCCTATATCTCTCCTTCACGCACTTGGGGTGAAGGAGTCTGTCACTGAAGGAGCTACTCAGTGTAGTGACAGTGTCCTGCATGGGGTGGGAGTCGTTGTCCAGCAGTGATGTTAACTTTGCCATCATCTCCTCTCTCCCACCACCCGCACTGAGTCGATGGGGCAACCCAGGACAGAGCTGGCCTTCCTGACTAGCTTGTCGAGTCTCTTCCCTTCCGCCACTGAGATGCTGCTGCTCCAGCATACCACTCCATAGAAAAAGGCCGATGCAACCACAGTGTTGTAGAAGGTCCTTAGGAGTGCCCCCTGCATTCCAAAGGATCTGAGTCTCCTTAGCAGATAGTCTGCTCTGGCCCTTTCTGTATAGCGCATTGGTGTTTTCAGTCCAGTCCAGTTTATTGTTGAGGTAGACACCCAGGTACTTATAAGAATCCACCCTCCCGATGTCCATTCCATGGATGTTCACCGGTGTCGAGGGGACCTGGCTGCGCCTGCGGAAATCTACCACCATCTCCCTGGTTTTCCCCGCGTTGATCCGGAGGCAGTTCCGCTGGCACCAGTCCACAAACTCCACGATCAGTTCTCTGTACGCCCTGTCCTTGTCACCCGTGATGAGGCCGACGATGGCAGAGTCGTCAGAAAACGTCTGTCGATAGGAGTCTGCGGAGCTGTGCCTGACGTCCGCAGTGTACAGGGTGAACAAGAATGGAGCTAGCACTGTTCCCTGCGGAACCCCAGTGCTGCAGACCACCCTGTCCAAGACCAGGTCATTTGTCCTCACATACTGTGGTCAGTTGGTGAGGTAGTCCAGAATCCAGGATATGAGGTGGTGATCCACTCCTGTGCGCCCCAGCTTGCCCCCCAGCTTGCCTCCCGCTGGATGGTGTTGAATGCACTGGAGAAATCAAAGAACATGATTCTCACAGTGCTATCTGGCCTCTCCAGGTGTAAAAGAGCTCTGCTCCACCCCGATGCGAGTCTGGTAGGCGAACTGCAGCAGATCTATTGATGGTCTCACCAGGGGGCAGAGATGGGCGAGGACCAGACGCTCCAGTGTCTTCATCAGGTGTGATGTCAGTGCCACCGGCCTGTAGCTGTTGAGTTCCTTCGGGTGCTGCATCTTTGGTACTGGTACGACGCAGGATGTTTTCCACAGCTGGTCTGCACAGGGCTTGAGGAGCCTCGAACTGATGCCATCCGGATCAGCCGCCTTCCTCACATTGATCTTCCTGAGCTCATTTCTCATCCGGTCTGTGGAGAAAGACAGATTGGAGCACAGGGGCTGGGTGCTCAAGGGTGTGAGAGGAGAAGGTGTGGGGGGGGGGGGGGGGATGGTGTGGGGGGAGGAGGTGGGGTTGGGGCAGGAGAAGCAGAAGCAGTGGGTGGTGACTGTGACCCAAGTGCTGTGGGAGGGGAGGTGGGGCAGTGCACTGGACGTGCAGACAAGGGGGGCTGCCGCAGAGGTGACTGGACGGGGGGTGGGGTAGGTGACTGATCGAGCCTGTTGAAGAAAAGGTTGAGATCGTTCCCCACGATCCCCACGACCCAGAGATGGTTTTGAGGCCTCTCCAGACTCCACTGATGTTGTTCCTCTGCAGCTGGTCCTCCATCTTCTTCCTGTAGCTGTTCTTCCTCTCTCTGATCTTCCTCTCTCTGATCTTCCTCTCTCCTTTTGCACCACCTTCAGCTCCTCCTTATTTCCTGACTTAAAGCCCCTCTTTTTCTTCTTAAGGAGATCCTTTATGTCAGGGTTGACCCAGGGTTTGTTGTTGGAGAAACACCGTACAGTCCTGGTGGGTACAGTGTTCTCCACACAGAAGTTAATATAGTCCGTGATGCACTTGGTTAGACCGTCAATGTCCTCCCCATGGGGATCACAGAGTTTCCCCCACAGTTGTTTCGAAACAGTCTCTCAGAGCCTCCTCCGTCTCCTCGGACCATCCTGTAACTGTGTGGGTCACCGCTGGTTGCCTGTGCACGAGAGGTTTGTACACAGGCTGGAGATGGATCATGTTGTGGTCAGATCTCCCCGGGGGGGGGGGGGGGGGGGGGAGGGGTGCTGAGTTATATGCCTCCTTGGTGTTGGCATAAAATAAGTCCAGTATTTTGTTGTCTCTGATGCGGCAGGTGACGTACTGGGTGAAAGTGGGCAGAGTGGATGATGGGGGTGAGTGGTTGAAGTCCCCGGAGATTAGAAAGAGGGCATGTGGGTGCTGTGTTTGCAACTTGCTCACAGCTGAGTGCAGTACATCACAGGCCGTTGCACTAAACATTATTCATGCTATTTCACTGTAACATGTGGCAGGCACTGATTGGTCTCTCTTCCAGCTCTTTATCTCCACCCCACCCCAACCCCTCCCTTCCCCCAGCCCAAAACATCACGCATCCTTTTTCTCAAGAGATGCTGCCTGACCCACTCCAGCACTTTGTGCATATACAAGGAAAACAATCACCTGGAATTAAGACCCTGATTAGGCCACACTTGGTATTGTGTGCAGTGCTGGTTGTCACTCTCTAGGAATGAAAATATTGCACTGGTAAGAATGCAGAGGTGATTCACCACAATATTATCTTGTTTGGAAGATTTTAATTTCAGAGAGA
Organism: Rhinoraja longicauda; assembly: GCF_053455715.1. Classification (NCBI taxonomy): domain Eukaryota; kingdom Metazoa; phylum Chordata; class Chondrichthyes; order Rajiformes; family Arhynchobatidae; genus Rhinoraja; species Rhinoraja longicauda. The sequence continues at coordinate 45,738,233 of NC_135959.1, read as the reverse complement.
TTGGATAGCCTGGGTTTCTTTCCCCTGGAGTGAAAGAAGCTGAGAGTTGACCTGATAGAGCTATGTAAGATTAGAACCGACATTGTTACTGAATCTAGTCAGAACCTATATCAGTCTGAAGAAGTCTCGACCCAAAACGTCACCCATTCCTTCTATCCAAAGATGCTGCCAGACCCGCTGAGTTACTCCAGCATTTTGTGTCTACGTCAGAAACTTTATCACATGACTAGGGTGTCAAACAAAAGGTTTTAGATTTAAGGTGAGAGGAGAAAGATTTAAAGGAGAATTGAGGGGATAGTTTTATTATTTACAGAGTGGGGTTGATATCTGGAACTCACTGCCAAGAGTTGGTGGAGTCAGATAGAATCACTACACTTAAGAGGCATTTAGACAGGCACATGAGGACTGCCTGGACAGACACGGAGACCAGGTGCAGTATTTGCTCTCGCTGGCAGTCTGTTTGTCCTTTGTCCTTTTTGTTTGTGTGTTGGTGGGGTGTTTTGTTTTGGTTGTGTATGGGGGGGGGGGGGGGTGGTGAGGGTGGGTGGGTATGTGGGGGGGGGGTGTGGGTGGGGGAAATCTTTCTTTTTTTTTTTAGGTCTCTTCCGCGGGGCCTTCCATCGCCCAGCGCGGCTCGGCCGCGGGACTGAACAGCGCCCGGTGCGGCTCGGCCGCGGGGCCTTCCATCGCCCGGTGCAGCGCGGCCGCGGGACACCATTCTGTTTTAGTTAAACATTTTGTTCAGGATGGCCGCGCCGTTGTGTTTGACTGCCTGCCACTGTATGTTTCTTTTTTTTTTTCCTAATCAGATGTGCAACACTTTGGTCAACGTGGGTTGTTTTTAAATGTGCTATACAAATAAAATTGACTTGACTTGACTTGACTTGACATAATTGACAGGGTATGGAAGGATACAGACCTAGTGGTGGCAAGTAGGGAGAAATGATTGGTTGGACATGGAGGAAACAAGGTCTTGTTTCTGCTGTACAACTATGACCATCAGAATTGCTGAAAGTAACTGATTAAAAGTAACAGTTACATTTCTACAAAATGGTTGAGTGAAACCAAGTTCTCAAAAAAATATTGAGAATAGAGTTTCAGATGCACTAGGCATAACCCAACATAGGAAAGGATGTCACCTCTGTACAGGTTGAGCTCAAATTTAGACACCCAATCCACAAGTATATTTTTTCAAAGATCACGGGGCCCCATTGCAGATGGCAGGCCTTAAATATCCAATCCCAAATAAAACATTTTACTATAATTTAAGAAATGAATACCTATTAAATTTAGGTCAGCATCCGAATGTTACTAAGCAAAAACAGAAATTTATGAAGTAGTAAAATAGAAAATCATTTCTAACCATAATTACAAAAAAATGAAAAAGTCATACTCGGCTGGCAAGTACAAAAATCAAATATTCTTTGCTAGTTGACAGTGGCGCAACGATACGAAGACAACAAATGCATGCTCAGAGATGGATGGGATTCTGATTACAAATTCAACATTGTGCTTTCTGGAGACTTGGTACCTTTGTTTTTTTTAAAAAGAGGACAATCTATGCAGAGCTGCAACACGAGAAAGATATAAAGACATTCATAATCCACAAAATGGGGAAGTGAGACAAACAATTTTGTAAAATTATGTTTCAAAGAAATCAAAAAAAGAAACACAAATAGCATATAGAATTTATTTCATTATTGTTCGAGAATTTGGAATTCAAATGCAGAAGATCCCAAAGAAACAATTTTCTCTCATACGACATGTATACACTGCTTCGAGCCTGCACTCTGATGCAAGTTAAACAGTTTAAAATTTAATTTAACACCCACTGCACTGCAATAATCAACCAGCAAATACACAACTAATAACATTAGAATGGATTACAGGTTACAGTGTTACGGATACCACAGAAAAAAATGGTAATTCAATTCTAATAAAATATGAAATCTATAGATGGGCTTGGCCGTTCTCACTTTTCTCATCATTTAAATAATTTATGTCAATTTTTAGATATTTGAGCTTTCAAGGTTGCAAAAAAGTTAATAGTGAGTTTCCCTGTAAAGACTTTGTCACAAGTCACAACATTACTAAATATGTACACAATAATAAAAACATTACCCTCTTTTAATTTAGAAGCAAGGAACTGCAGATGCTGGTTTACACAAAAGGACACCAAGTGTTGGAGTGACTGAGCGGGTCAGATGCTGCCTGACCCGCTGAGTTACTCCAGCACTTTGTGACCCTCTGAATTATGGGGAACCATTTAAACAACAAATTCAGGTCTTTTTCAAACATTATTGGAGTGAATAGTTTGCCAAATCCAGCAAACCAACAAGAGATTAAGAACTTTCCAAATAAAAGGCTAGGCTGTATTTTGCTGGACTGCTTTTATTAGCACTAGAAATATTTTTCTATCAGAAAATGTAAAACAGAAAGTCATACTTGCAAAGTTTGCAGATTTAAATCACATCCTTCCAAGCTCATGTGCATACATCAGGTCAGCTTAAGATAAAGCGCCTTTGTTTAAATTGCTAGAATGGTAAGTAAACATTTCTCATCCAGCCATCTTCCAGGATCTTCAAGTTTATATCGAGCATTATATGGCTGTATGGTAGTATCTTGTAATATTCAGCTGTGGTTAGAACAATGAAATTTATAGTGCATCTTCACTAATGCGGATGTATTTTATTGCAAAAGTACTTCAAAAGTAAAATTTAAAGTAAATGATGCTAAGGAAGAGAGTTTATCTGCTGAACAGAACCTTCCATAGATCATTATTATTACATATCTGTTCAAGAAACTTGTTTTACAAATATAATCGCACCCAATTTGTGCTGAGCAATTCAGTCGCCAGTCCATTCTGGTCAGATGGGTTTCATGCAAGACCACCATTTATAGTTAATCTTCCTGTACCATGAATAAATCTCCTTTAGAAATACTTCAACAGAATAACGCAGTCTTTTCTGAAAAGCATATTCTATGCTTTCAGATGTGGGAGACCCTTGTCTGGCGATTCTTATGTTACACTCAAATGGTTTGTCATCATTAGAGCAGATTCTCGTATTTTAGAATAATTAACAAAGTAACTGGTTTCAACAGCAATGCCCATTATCCACATCACTTATTGCTTCATTAATTCTAACTTGACAAATTGCATTCAGTTTACAAACAATTGGTGGAGAGGGAAACAAGAGGACTAAGAACATAAAAAATTGAGAATGTTGGAAAATGTTCTTAAAATGGTCTATATATGCTTTCAAGATGAGTTTTCAGCTTAAAAGATGTCTACATAGAATAATTGTTATTTAAATATAAAACTGGGAAACCAAAACTAATTAAAATCTTGGATTGTTTATTTAAACAGAACATTCCACAGCAGTGATAAGGTTGTGAACATTAAGTACTGGGTCAGGAGAAACTCGTTAGTGGGATATTTATGTTCAGCCATATCTGGTCTTGTGCAGGTTCCTTTGTTAAAGAAAATTGAAAAGTTAGGAGAGTCAAAATGGAATTGGTATGCTTAAATATCTGTGCCTCATTAACTCTGACATTTTCCAGGACACTTAAATAGAAGTGATTGACATCAGAAGTGATACACCTCTGTTAATTGTTTGTCTCAAACGACATTTTAAGAGGGTTTTCTTTCCATTTAGGTTCTCTTTCAATTTTGGGCGCAGAAGAGGACATGTGGCACTCATCCAAGCAAATTTGCTTTGGATTCAATAGATTCACAAGTTGAGAGATTTTGGCTCATTCATGCCAAACAAGCTATCAAGCAGCTTAGTAAACCTTCTCAACGTTTCTGTACTTACCGCCATCGTCTGTTCCAAATTTAGGTGCATTTTAGGCTCAGATGGCTTTAGTTTTGTGGAAGTAGGCTTACTGCTCTAGTTAATTGTGCAACATTGGAAAATAAAACAATATGATAATAATCCCAGACCAGATCTTCATGACTTTCACACATGTATCATTTTAACTTTTCTGGAATTATTGTATTAACACCAAATGAAAGGCCAAATAGCTTGTTTTAAGCAGCTTTGTTCAGCATTTAGTTAAATTGTACAAAACAGAAAATCTAATTTTAAAAGTGCCCCATTCAGTACATTATCCCAATTTACTTCAAACCGAGATACTATTCCCTGAACTGCCCAACAACTGGGACAGTGGGTCCACTCCACAACATTTCCTGCATGATTCTCACAGACCTCGGTTACTTCTGTGTTCAACAATTAGCTTGTCAAAAGCCTTGCTGCTGTACTAACTGCCAGTCTAGTTGGATGCAAGGAATTACAAGTCTGAAGAAGGTCCCGACCCAAAACATCACCTATCCATGTGTTCTCCATGGATGCTGCTTAACCTGCTTAACTCCTCCAGAACGGTGTGCCTTTTTTGCCAGTCTAGTTGTCCGGGCTCAATGCAAAACAACATTTGAGCATATTTATTATATTTCATCTACATGCTCTGGACTCAAAATATTGCTCTTAAAAAAAGAGCTAAAATGAAAACCTACTCGTTTTCTAAAATCATGTCTGTAAAAATATGGTCAATGGTTAAGAATGATGTTTCCTAAATTCCACCCCAATTAAATCAAGTAATATGCAATCTTACAAATTATACTTAATCCATAATGATGTGCATCCTCTTCTTCAGTATTCCACCTTCATAAAATCTCCTCCCCAATTCTTATATCTACTATGTCACTCAATCAACCCGAGTCCCATACTCCCAAATTCCAGCCTCCATTTATTTAGCCCATGGTTATTTTCTTAAAGCCAAATTATTGATGAGACATTTGAGGTATTGTGTGCAGTTCTAGTCACAAGCTACAGAAAGAATGTAATTAAGCTGGGAAGGGCACAGAGATAAAAAGATTCATATGAATCATACTGGGACTTGTGGCTTGAGTTACGAGGAGAGGCTGAGATTATTTCCCTCTACATTGTAGGAGGTCGAGAGGTGATCTTAAGAGGTGTATAAAATCACGAGCAGTGTAGATATTGTGAATGGTCACAGTCTAAAACTAAAGGGCACAGATTTAATGAGAAAAAGGAAAGATTTAAATGGGACCAGAGGGGCAATGTTTTGCAGTTTTGTGGTTTATGGAATGGGCTTTCCCAGGAGCTGTACAGGTGAGTACAATTACAAATTTAAAAGACATTTGAAAACACATGGACAAAAAATGGGTTGAGGGAATGGGCCAAATAGAGCAAATTGGACTAGCCCAGATAGCATGGACGAGCTGGTAGCACTGCCTCAACTACTAGCAACATGTTCCATATACCCACCATCCTCTGTGTAAAAACGTTGACCCTCAGGTTCCTACTAAATCTTCCCCTCAAATCTATCTCCATGATTTTTGATTCCCTGCCCCCAGATAAAAGACTGTGCATTCACCCCATTTCCCTCATGATTTTATATACTCTGTAAAATCATCCCTCAGCCTCCCATGTTCCAAGGAATAAAGCCCTAGTCTGCCCAATCACTCCCTGTAGGTCAGGCCCAGAAGCCCTTGGAAATCGTCTCGTACTCTTTCCAGCTCAACGACATCCTTCCCATAGCAGTGTGACCAAAACTGAACACCATACTCTGAATGCGGCCACAACAACATGTTGTACGCAACATAACATCTCAGGTTGAATGCTCAATACGCTGACTGATGAAAACCAATGTACCGAAAGTCTTCTGCCACACCATTCCTTGTAAATTTTGAATCATCATATATTAGTTCCTCACAACAAACATTCCACACATTAATCAATCAACAACTGAGCTGCAAGTAATCAATGATTTCTTTAAAATAATAGACGACAAGGATCGACAATGCTTCATTGAGATCCAATTTGGCAGTGCAAATTGAACCCCCAGTGCAGTGCACTTAATTGTAATCATGGATAGTCATTCCTTTGACTGGACAAACAAAAGCCTTTCACTGAACCTCGGTAGTCGTGACAATAAACTAAACCATTGTGCTTTCGCAATCAACATATGCAATGTACTTCCATTGCAAGAGACATATTACAATAAAAACAGAAATTACAAAACCAGGAAGAAGGGTCCCGATCCGAAACATCGCATAGCCATTCGCTCCACAGATACTGCCAGAACCGCTGAGTGCCTCCAACACTGTTTTAAGAGGCATTTAGACAAGCACATGGACAGGCAGCAAATCGGAAGGACTGGCAAATGGGAGTAGTTTAATTAGGGATAATGGTCATCACAGAAAATGTGGGCCAAAGTGTGTTCCTCTGCTGTACTGTTCTATGACAATTCTCCACAGAATTATCAAGTAGTTGAAGACAGCTCAAGATGAAGCACTTTGCCTGTCTATTTGATTGTTTGCAGTCTGAAGAAGGGTCTTGACCCGAAACATCGCCCATTCCTTCTCTCCTGAGATGCTGCCTGTCCCGTTGAGTTACTCCAGCTTTTTGTGTCTATCTTTGATTGTTTCTTGGTGACTGCAAAGTAAAATCAATGCAAGGGTGGCGGTTACTGGTACTATTAACCCTTACATAAGGTAATTGTGCAAACTACTTTCAAAATACAGCTACTTAGAACTTATATTGTGGGTAATGCAGAAAGGAGGCAATTTCACCATGGACGTGATCAAATATGTACACTGAGCCGGGTTATTATTGCCATAATTTCTATAGCAACCAAATACATTGTAACATTCATTATAGGCATTAATAGTTGTTTATTTCATTGGATTTTTCCCAATCAGTTCAGTAAGAAAACCTCCAAGGAATTTTTTAAAAAGCACAAACATTTTAAATTTGCTCATTAGATTGTCCACCCATCGTTCTGGTATCTACTTTGATGTGGTTACGAATGGCTCTGCCGGGGACAGTCAGTCCCTTGTGGGTTTTAGGTAGAAAAACAGCGAGTTTGTGGTTTTCCTGTATTTTCCTTTTTAAAAATCACCACAACAAAGGCTCTCCTGACAGCTTTATCTATCAATTTCTCCAGTAAAAAAGCAGTTGTTTTGATTTCTGCATTACTCTTCGCCAGCTGGCCAGACAGAATGCTTTAAGAGGACAGGGTACGAAAAAAACACAGGCTGTGTCATCCACATGTAATCACCGTTTTTTGAAAAACACCTTTAAGTTTATTGCGGGTTGTTCACCGAGGCTGTTTTATATAGGAAAAAAAATGACAAACCATTCATTCTATTGCAAAGGGGGAAATAACTAGTCCAAAAGCACCAATTATACCTAATTACAGACTCTTTCGTACCTTTCATAACACAGCCATTTACACACAGAGCACTTTGATTTTTGACTTTCATTTAGGTTTATTAACATCAAAGCAATGCCTTCACATATCTTCTGTTCACTCTTCACCTCAGGCTGTTAGTGGGAACAGCACATGGATTTTATACATAGCTGTTATTTGTTGTAACAAAACACCCACTCTATGTTATGTCCATGTTTAGTGCTGATTAATCCTTTATTCATCACTAACCAGAACAATTACTTATAGTTATTCATAAAAATCAAAATAGTTCCTAAACTACTTTTGGTTATTTAAACATAGAATTACAATTCAAGGCCTTTTGCAGCTTTTTTGCAGTGCCTACATTAGAAATGATTTAATTTTGTAGTCACAACAATTTTTAATATTTTTAATAATTTGAACAGTATATAATTGCACCCAAAGTAGGAAAAATGTGTTTAAACTTTCAAAACTATCTGAAATAAAATGGAATTCATTTATTTATATATTTAAAATGAAGATAACTGTGTCTAGAAAAGCGTTTACCAGCATCCTACAATTAATGCTTTAAAATCTTTGGGAATGGCAATGAGGACAATATGGCAAGGATAGAGAAAAGGGGAACAGACAGATCAAAGATCCTTCTACTTCTACTATATGTAGTGAAATCTCATCTTTACTTTGATGAAGTCCTATTTTTTTTGCAGAACCTTCTCAACAATATCAACGTTTTCAATTTCCAGCTTGGGTTTAATGAGTACTGCAGAAAGATTCTAGTCGTTTATCACTTTATTCAACTCAGACGAAAACGATTTCTTAACTCCACTGTTAGCACTTGTTAACAGCCAGTAGTTAACAGGTAGTAGTTATACAATGTGTCATCAACACATCGATCCACATTCCTCAGTAAATGTAATTGTGTTTTGACCATGTATTAATGACACCGCGTTCCTTTGAATAAAATTCAAGGGAAAATTTCTTAAACTCACTGTCAGGGCTACCGGACCGCGAGCACGTGCTCAGGTAAAGTTGCGTTATTTTATTATTCCACGTTATTTTATTTGCCGCTCACCACATAGGGAACCAGATGTGAAAGACAGTGGTGGAAAATAGAATTTCAAAACAATCTAAAATGTCTATTATGATTGATGAATCTACTACTGTTAATGGGGAAAACTGTTCTAGTAGTCTGCTTGAGAGCAGCAGTTGGTGAATCTTCCCAACCTATATCATTCTATTTTGACTTAGAACATATGAAACTTGGTGCAAATGCAAAATCTATATATGATGGGCTTCTAAGTTGCTTACAGAGAGGTGGTTTTTCAATACAGTACCTAAAAGAAAATGTGATATCACTTGTAACTGATGGTGCATCAGTAATGTTAGGACAAAATGCAGGGGTTGCAAAACTATTTCTTGATGATTTCCCTAATGCAACTGTTTGGCACTGTGCCAGTCACAGGCTTGAACTCAGTGTAGGTGATGCTGTAAATGACGTTGCAGGTTTGAATCATTTTCAGATATTTTGTGATAAATTGTATTCCTTATATCATAGGTCTCCTAAGAATCAGGATGAGTTAACTGCATGTGCTGAGGCTCTTCACTGTCAACTGTTGAAAATTGGTCGTGTTTTCAGTGTGAGATGGGTTGCTTCGTCTTACCGAACTGTAAAGGCAATGTGGCAGTCTTATAAAGCTATTTGGGAGCATTTTGGAAAAGCATGCTGTGATGCTTCAAGATCTAGTGCAGAGAGAGCAAAGTACGAGGGGCTGAAAAAAGTATTAGAGTCATCAGCTTTCGTAAATAATTTGGGCTTGTTGATGGACAGTTTGCTAGATGGACTGTCTGAACTGTCACTTGAACTGCAGAACCGAAATTGTATACGTAGTAAAGCACATGAGGAAATTAAACGAACTATCAAGGTTCTTGAATGTCAAATAGAGAACCCAGGAAAATGTTATACTCAAGTGGAGAAAGCAACAAGCCAGATGATATTTAATGGAATACATTTGAGAGCTGGTAAAGTACCTACTATACATAGACAACAGTTTTTGAGGAGTTTGGTCAATAATATGAAATCCAGGCTGCTTGAATCTACAACAGCTTCCAATGATAAATGTAAAAAGTTAATTAACAAGTCAAAATATTTAGATATTAACAATATTCCAGAAGATTCACTTTTTACCTTTGGGGATAATGATGTCGAAGAAATGGCAGAACAATTTGGCTTAAATGGTCGGCTTTGTGTCAGATCCTTCAGAGAATTCAAGGAATCTAAAGGGAAGATAGTTTCTGCAGATTTTCAGCAGCTGGTAACGGCTGTAAATACAATTCCGGTATCAACAGCAGAATGTGAAAGAAGCTTCAGTGACATGAATTTCTGCATGTCACCACAACGTGCAAGACTTCAAACTGATCATCTCTCAACTCTCTATTTATTAAGTTGGTGGGACCTCCTCTGTCAAAATTCAACCCCGAAGAATATGTGAGGACATGGCTTCTTAGTGGCAGAAGGCATGCTGAAGAAACGGCATGCAGAAAGAAAGAGGAGGCGACAGAAAAAAATTGAGATTATATACCATTATGAAACATTTTGTAATGTAAACAGAGAGAGAGAGAGAGAGAGAGAGAGAGAGAGAGAGAGAGAGAGATATGCCAGAAAGCAGCTATGACATATAATACACAATAAGCTATATTATAAATACACAATAAACACGTTATGCATTCTTGTACTCTTACATGGGTATGACCTTACATTAAAAAATCCCCCCCCCACCCTCAGCCTCACGGACCTTAGAGTACCCCTAGTTCCTAAAACCCATTTCCATCACTGCTTGCAACAGTCCTCCCAACATAAATCATAAGATGCAGGGGAAAGTTCACCAAAGACCATTTATGTTTTTTTTTAAATCAACAGCTGTAAAGCCTAAAATCACGTCGATAGACTATGAGAACTTATTTGAATCACAGATTAGTTTAGAGATATAGCTTGTAAACAGACCCTTCGGCCCACCGAGTCCACGCAGACCAGCAATCCTGTACACTTGCACTGTCCTGGGCATTAAAGACAGTTTACAATTTTTTCAAAGCCAATTAACCTACAAACCTGGATATCTTTGGAATGTGGGAGGAAACCCGAGCATCTGGGGAAAACCCACTCGGTCACAGGGAAAACGTACAAACTCCATTCAGACAGTATCCATTGTCAGGATCGAACCAGGTCTCTGGCACTCTATCGCTGTGCCACCATGTCACTCAAAACGCTAAACAAACAATGAAGTTAAATATTCGATGTAAACACCTCCGCTCAGTCAACTCCTGTATATCGGCGAGACCAAGCGCAGACTCGGCGGTCGTTTCGCTGAACACCTCCGCTGAGTCCGCCTTAACCTACCTGAACTCATGGTTGCTCAGCACTTTAACTCCCCCTCCCATTCCCAATCTGGCCTTTTTGTCCTGGGCCTCCTCCATTACCCCTTAACACAAGTAATTCACTGGAAATAAATCCAAAATAAACCAAATGAAAAATCTCAACTTTGGCCATGACACTGCAAATCTAGAAGCAAACATTTTCATGCATGGAATAAAGGTGACACATAGTATGTTTATTCTTGCACATTTCTCAAGGAGATATTCAGTGGAATTTGGAAATACAATGCTCCTTTCCCCAAAGTACAAGAATAGTTATAAGCTTCGAGTTTAGTTTTAGTTTAGAAATACAGCGCAAAATTAATTTATCCAAATATATCAGAGTTTCAATTAATTTAACATGTGAAAGTATTGTGCATTCTGGTTGGACTAGCCTTTATTGACATAACCAGTGGAGGTCTGCATTATCCCAATTTCCCTCATGATCATCTCTAAAAACTGTAAGTTAAGCTTTTCTGATATTGGTTTCCTCATTATTTATGCCAGAAATCAAATTGTGGCATTCATTCCCTTTCATATCCTTTGCTGTTCTCTTGCATATCATGTGCCACCTCCATGCAAACAGCCATGGTATAATAATTTTACTACGTTGCCCAGAGATAGAAAATCCCACTGATAAACACAAAGTGCTGGAGTAAATCAGCGGGACAGGCAGCACCTCTGGAGCAAAGGAATCGTAGCATTTTGGATCAGAAAGCTTCCTCAGACTCTGGGTTAAAATATGGTCAGAGCTAGAGAGCAGCAGGAATCATAGAGATGTTGTCAAGCTGGAAAGGGTGGAGAGAAGATTTACGAGGATGTTGCCAGGACTCGATGGTTTGAGCTACAGGGAGATTGAGCAGCCGAGGACTCTATTCCTTGGAGTGCAGAAGGATGAGGGGTGATCTTAAAGAGGTGCACAAAAATCATGAGAGGAATAGATCGGGTAGATGCAAAGTCTCTTGCCCAGAGTACGGGAAATAGAGAACCAGGGGACATAGGCCTAAGGGCAGGGGGAAAGATTTAATAGGAACTTGTTGGGTTACTTTTTCACACAAAGGGGATGGGTGTATGGAACGAGGAGGTAGTTGTGGCAGGTACTATTGCAACATTTAAGAAACATTTAGAAAGGGTCTGAAGAAGGGTCTCGACCCGAAAAGTCACCCATTCCTTCTCTCCCGAGATGCTGCCTGACCTGCTGAGTTACTCCAGCATTTTGTGAATAAATCGATTTGTACCAGCATCTGCAGTTATTTTCTTATACATTTAGAACGGTACAGGTTTAGAGGGATATAGGTCAAACACAGGTAAGTGGGACTAGTGGAGACGGGACATGTTGATGGGTGTGGGTGAATTGGGCTGTAGGGCGTTTCCACGCTGTATGTCTCTAGGAGGAGCAGTGAGAGAGGGTGTTGTAGAACTCCTGGAGAGAGGAGAACTTCAAGTAAGCATACCTTGAGGAGATTTCACAGTGGAGCAGAAAAAATGTGCAGGAAAGAACTGCAGAAGCTGGTTTATACCAAAGATAGATACAAAGTGCTGACGTAACTCAACGGGTCAGGGAGCATCTCTGGAGAAAAGGAATATGTTATCCGGATTGAAAATCTCATATGTATTCTCTGATGACATAGAAAGCATTTGTTCCCCTCCATCACTTGTTCAGCCCATAATCTATGGCAATTCTCACACAATCCCAGCTATCCCATTTCCCCCAGGAGATGGAAGTAAAAGCTGCAGAAGCTCGAAATAACAAACAATGCTATAAACAATAGACAATAGACAATAGGTGCAGGAGGAGGCCATTTGGTATGATGAGTCTCTGACCAGAAACATTAACTCTACTCCATTATCCACTGATGCTGTATGCCGTGCTGAATGTTTCCAGATTCTTTTACTATTCTTGTTCCATTTCCATAGCTTTTCCCCCAATAACTTGTTCTCACTCATGCCCATTAAGCACTCCCCTGATTTCCCAATTACCCACTTTAACTAAGGGTAATTCATAGCATAGCAGCCAAAAAACCAAACAACCAGCACACCTTTGGGAGAACTGCACACAAATATCACCGGACGTCAAGGTCAAGATCGAACCCGGACGCTGCTGGAGTTGAGGTCTCAGCACTATCAATGATTCAATTATACTTTCTTGTCACATGTACCTAGGTACAGTGAAATTCTTTGTTTTTGCATACAGCACACAAGGTGCGTAAAGAGTCACCATGTATCTGGCACTGACAAATTAACAAAAGCAATTAGAATTCCGACGGTGTGTGCGTGTGTCCCCGCACGTGGTCACAAGGAGAACCCACGCAGGTCACAGGGAGAATTACAAACTCCGTACAGACAGCAGCCGTAGTCAGGATCAAACCCAGGTCTCTGGTGCTGTAAGGCAGCAACTCTACTGCTGCGCCACCATGCTGCTTCTTAAACATTTTGATCCATATCTATTAAATGATAAGCTACAAATCTAAGTTGAACACTAAAAGGCATTTTTCCTCTGAATCCAAAACATTTAAAAAATATTCACTTACTAATCAATCAGCTTGGCAAGCAATTCCACATTCTAGATTGAAATCTTTCATCTAGAATTTCATCAAAAGTCTACGGAAACTGCTAAAAATAACCTTAAAGTTCTATTTTATTCCATTCAGTAAATGAAGTCTTCTAAGTAAGTGGTTAGTTGTGCGTAATTTTGTGCTCGTGTTCATGATCCCAACTCGATCTAGGTGTATCTTATCAACAACTTGAATCTGTTTAGGGAGAGTCTGCAGATATACTCCCTAATCTAAAAAAAAATTAAGCAAAATAATAAATACCAAATAAGTAAAACAGTGTCACAGGTGCACACTTTCCTGAACCTGTGTCAACGGTACCTTTGGCAGAAATTCAAGAAAAACAGACCAACTTAAAACCTCTTATCCATCCATCCATCACCCTGACCAAAGGCACAACTTGAAGTACCCACGTTATTGTAAATTTAAACGTTTTCGTTTATCAAAAAGAATCAGTAAAATGCGTGGTGACATGCAAGGATGGTGGCGTTGACCAGAGAAATCAGTCACGATTGACTGGTCAATAAGTAACAGTGAGGAGATAATAATGTTCAACCTCCAAACCTTTCCTATTGAACTTCACCTTTGCACCAAGATATAACAAATAAGACAATAGACAATAGGTGCAGGAGTAGGCCATTCGGCCCTTCATGATCACATTGAATGGCCCAGCACCACCATTCAATGTGATCATGGCTGATCATTCACAATCAATACCCCGTTCCTGCCTTCTCTCCATACCGCGACTTCGTTATCTTTAAAAGCTCTATCTAAGCTCTCTCTTGAAAACATCCAGAGAATTGGCCTCCACTGCCTTCTGAGGCAGAGAATTCCACAGATTTACAACTCTCTGACTGAAAAAGTTTTTCCTCATGTCCGTTCTAAATGGCCTACCTCTTATTCTTAAACTGTGGCCCCTGGCTCTGGATTCCCTCAACATTGGGAACATGTTTCCTGCCTCTAACGTGTCCAATCCCTTAATAATCTTATATGTTTCAATAAGATCCCATCTCATCCATCTAAATTCCTGCGTATACAAGCCTAGTCACTTCAGTCTTTAACCTAGTGAACATACGCTGCACGCGCTCAATAGCAAGAATGTCCTTCCTCAAATTGAGACCAAAACTGCACACAGTACTCCAGGTGCGGTCTCACTAGGGCCCTGTACAACTGCAGAAGGACCTCTTTGCTCCTCTATTCAACTCCTCATCATAAAGGCCAACATGCCATTAGCTTTTTTCTCTGCCTGCTGTACCTGCATGCTAACTTTAAGTACTTCCCCATTTCCTAATGACACCATTCAGATAATAATCTGCCTTCCTGTTCTTACCACCAAAGTGGATAACCTCACATTTATCCACATTAAACTGCATCTGCCATGCATGTGCCCACTCACACAACCTGTCCAAGTCACCCTGCATCCTCATAGCATCCTCTTCACAGTTCACACTGCCACCCAGCTTTGTGTCATCCGCACATTTGCTAATTTTACTTTAATCCCTTCATCTAAGTCATGGTCAAGAGAATGGTCTGCTATAACATACTGCTCTATTTATCAGAGAATATCAAAAATCATTGCATTGTATTGTTGAGGAAAATTCTCTTTGTAGGGTTTGATTATTTCCAACTGACTAAATAACGTAATCAGAATGCATCACTTTAAGTTTTAGTTTGTGATTAAATCAAAAATAACTTCTATTAACATTTTCCAACAGATGCAATCTGTGCAGATTAATAAAGTAATATGCAATGCACCAGGTAAAGCTGCAATTTAAAGAACAAATGTGATACTCTTCCAAAAATTCATTGCTAACTTAAAAAGAGGTCACCAATGCTTGCGCATCGGTCAGTGCCACCATTGCTGCACAAAGACCCCTACCAAGTGTATAAACAGTATGCAATTAATATATAGATGTTTCTGTCATCCTTTCCAGCCCAAATACCTATTGGTTCTAGATAATCGCTTGCAATTGATCGACTTTTCCTGTTCCAAACTGCATATTAACACCTTACCTAATTCTCAGTTTCATAAATTTTCAGTCTAAAGAGTCCCTCCACAGATATTGCCTGCACTGCAGAATTCTTCCAGCAGTTTGTTTTTTTCCCAGAAATTGTCGGTTCTATTTCAACATGTGATCACTGATTTTTAATTACTACAATTATATTTCACTTTTTATTTTGACAGTTATCTTCAAAATCTCCATGACTATAAATAAACTGAGAAACATTTGTTCATAAACTGAGGTCTTATACATTTGTCATAGAAATCTAATGGGTTTTGGTCTAAAGAATCTGATTTTTTTTTAAGCCTTAAGAAAAATATAACTTAATTCCTCAAGGATAGTATTGGAAGCTATACCTCAATCATTGCATTTCCTGCATGTTCACTATTTACCAAATTGGAGAGTGTCAAACCTTTCTTTGAGCCTTAAATTCCAATATTGTGGAGTTGTTCCAGCAAATTAATGTGGTGCACAGAATCATTTTGCAGTGACTTTACAAAAGGGCAAATCAAAATGAGAATCAATAAGTGATCATTTTCCAACCATTGCCATTGCATAACAGTATCAGCTTATTGAAGAAACTCATTTCTGAAATCAGAAATGTGTCCTTTTCCAGATAGGGTTGCAACTCACCGAGTCCCACCTGTTGCATAAATGGAAAGTACAAGGAAATGCAAACTACATGCAACCATTTTAGCAGGACTTTATTTCATGTATTCACTGAACTGACATTAAAACATTCTTCTGCTCCAATTTAGCTTAACCTCAATTTTTGCCGATCATCCAGTTCAGAATTTAGCAGCGATGGTGTGTCATTATCTCTGTCCACCCCCCCCCCCCCCCCCCCCACCACCACCAAGGTGGTAAAGTCAAATACCAGTAGGAAAATTTAAAGGAGATTTGCAAGGCAAGTTTTTTTTTTTACACGGAATGTGGTAGGCGCCTGGAATGCGCTGGCAGGGAAGGTGTTGGAAGCAGATACTATGACAGCATTTTAGAGGCATTTGGATGGGCACAGAGACAAGCAGGGAATGGTGGATATTAGACCCCGAGCAGGGAGACGGGGGTGGCACAGATAAGGTGGGCCAAAGGGGTGTTCCTGTGCTGTTCTATGTTCTATGTTCATGCTTAAAAGTTATTTTCTCAAATACAACCTATTTTAATTGTTTACCTTAACTGCAGGACAGTCCGCTGTTGATTCAACGAATTCTTTATCTGCAGCAAAGCCTACTCTCAATACTAGTGCACACTCAGCCACAATAATAGAAACTTGACACTGGCCATATACTTTAGATTTTCACCTTCAACTGCCTTTTTCTGCAGCTAGCCATGAATAAAACAAACTGTGCAGATGTTACTCAAGTTCAAATCTTCATTGAGCTAGGATCCAGCTATTAATACATCAGTGTCTGAACGGAATCTCATGGAATGCTTTCATTTCGCTATGCATACAGCTGCATAAGGAACTCAACAACCCCTACAGCATCTTATTTTTTTTCCCCATTACTTTTATTAATCATGATACAATTTGTTGTAAATAGTCAGGTTAGTTTATATTCAAAAGCAGAGGAGGAGAAATGACGTCAATTAAAAAGTGATAAACAAGTGGCAAATCTGTACAATTTAGTTGAAAATAATATTGAGTGTAATTTTAAGCCAAAGTAGTCATGAGTATGAACTGATTGTACTCCTTCACAACAAGAAGTATCAAATGGTATATGAATAAATAGAGAGATTTAAATACATTTATAGACAGCATGGAGGCACTGTTAGTAAAGCACTTGTCTTGAGGTTCAATATGGAGGTTGAACATTCTCCGTAACCAAATACATTTCTTCAGGTGCTCCTGTTTTCTTCTACATTCTGATGATGAGTGGGTTGGTAGGTTAATTGGCTACCATAAATTATCATAGTTTGTCGGTGAGTCAAGCAGTCTGGGAGGAGTTGATGAAAATGTGGGGAGAATAAAAATGGGATTAATGTATGATTAGTGTGAATGGATGGTTGGCACAGTCTGGCCCAAAGGGTCTGTTTTCACACGAAGTCCATGACTCTGAAAGGAAGAAATTACGACTAAAAAAGTTAACCACCATGAAGAAATTCCAATCTTGCTTTCCCTTAATTTCCTTTTTTAACAAAAACTATTGTGCCTCCTCCATTCGCTAGCCAAAAACCTCATTGCTTAATTGGAGATAAGACCGTTGACTGCATTAATTGTTCAGGACCTAGATAGTTTACTGCCACACCAGGACCAGTTCACACAACCAACAACTTTCAAGGCATGAAAAAATATCCATAAGATGGAATAGTTAAGAATAAGTTTAAAAATATTAGTACTGAAAAACTATTAAAGCTTAAGGTATGCAAGTTGAAGCAGCTAATTCAAAAGCACGTGGAATACAGCTTTGCTTTTATAACTCACTGGTTAAACCTTAACTGTGTTCAATTCACTACACTTTAGGATGTCCAGCTTTAGGGAGGGTGCAGAGAAGATTTGTTAGAATAGTACTATGGATAAGGGGAGATGAATGAATCCAAGATTATACTTGGAGCAGGGAGATATTTTTTATAGAAGTGTTCGAAATGCTTAGAGTTTTGATAGGAGTGAAAAGGAAAAACTTTCTATACTGGTTAGAAAGTTGGTAACCTGACGAAATCACCTTAATGACTAAAGTGGGCTATCTATTTTAAATTATTTTAATCTCAAACTTAAAAGTATCATGGGAAAGGTTAAATAGATTTATTTTAAAGCAACTGGATATTTACTTGAAAAGTAAAAGTCCACAGGAAGACTGCTGGGGAGTGGGATGTCTTTCAAAGAGTCAACACATAGGCAATGAGCTGAATAAACTTGTGTGCCATAAGACATTATCACCTCAAGTCCAAATTGCAAATACTCAGATCAGAATTGTTCAATAAGCATTAAATATTGGAACTGCGTCACGGGAGAAGTTAACAATTAATGTAGCGACTTGTTCAAGGGAGAAAATAAAATAAAAGCTATTGGTCAGGTGTTTTAATCAAAATGTGTAATCTCCGAGTCAAGATTGGTATTCTGAGATCAGTTGTTCACCATTCCAAATTCTTTTAAAAAGTCTGCAAAAAAGGAATTGTTCCACAAAGGAAGAGAGCTCTGCACACACTTTTGGTACAGTAATGAAATACCAGCTCGGCTTTGCAACATACCTTGTAGAGCACAGAGAACAGGTGTCAACAAGACTATGCATGACTGCAATTAAATTATAAAATAGTAAGGAAACAACCATTTGAACTCTGTGCCAGCTAAATATCAGGTAACTCAACCATGGATGAATTACAGGGCTCTGCACTGCTATTAGTTTATTGCCCATGCTGTTTACATTTTGATCAATAACACCAATTTTGTTTGAACCTGGAAGAGAACAATGCATTATTATTAACACATTGTTACCCTACATGCCATGGTCAAAGATGTGTTTAAATGAACACAAAAGAAGTATTTCTAAATTTAAGAAAAATTTTGGTGTTCAGATGAAGAATAAAGGTATGCTTGTCTCTGATGATGAGCCATCTAAATAGGCAGATGTCACGCTACATTTACTTCAAATTCATTGATATTCTAAAACTGCAAACTGCTGTTCAGAGAACTGCAAATCCTGTAAATACTCAAATAGACAACATTCTATGCAGTGAAAAACAGTGCAAAGTAATGTTCAGAATCAGATCAATGACTTCACCAGAAGTGGAAACACAAGGAAAAAAAAGGTGAGGTTTATTGTGTAGTGATGGTTTGGGATGGGTGGGTGGGGTAGAGTCCTACATGTTGCAGCTATGATATGTCACCAGTCCTGTTGGACAAGGACACTTCTCATAAGTTTAAATAATAATCAAGCTTTTCAGCTGGTTAGATGTTTTAAGCATAATCTATATACTAAAACTCTCGTTTGTTTCTTTGTTTGTTCCTGAACTACAGCCAAAACAGTACACGATAGTGCGACAATTTTAGGCCCACCTTACTCACCGTCATCCCTTTGGTGCTAATGGAAGGCGTTTCATTGAAATCGGTGTTATATTGTTAAAGTTATTCACATTTTAAAGTTTAAATCAATCTCCTCGGGAGGGAGGGAGGGGAGGATAAGTGGGGTTGAGGGGGATGGAGTGGGGGGGAGGGGAGGGGGAAGGGGAGGGGAAAGGGGGAGGGGAGAGGGGAGAGTGGGGGAGGAGAGGGTACTGCACCAATGCAGGGGAAGTTTGGGCCCAACGGGTCCAGTTGGTCTAGTTTATTAGTATAATTAATTGCCTAGTTTTAAGGTTACAGTATTAGTTTTTTTATTGTACTAGCTTATAATTTAGAATCAATTCTTTCAAGATTGAAAACACCTGCAATACTCACTATCCTGTGATCACATATTGGTTATTTTTAATATCTTTAAAACTCTTGATTCAGTTTGTAGCTGTTAAAGCTTCTTAATATTTTTTTTTACCACTGACATATTTTTTTAAAGTACGGGAAAAAAACTCTTCCTCAATTCACCAAATTCCTCATTCAGCAGGCTGTAAAATGAACTCCTGCTTATACTTTTACCATGCTTATAATTTCACCATGCAGTTGAAATGAAGCTTCAAATGGTTACCCAATACCACAAATGTACTTTCGAGCTCTTGGGTTAGAAATTTATTTCTGCCAGCAGAATGCTGGAGTAGGAATTTCAAAAGCTTGTGAATCTTTCAGTTATATCATTTATTACAATTATTAGGGCAGCACAGTGGTGTAACAGTAGAGTTACTGCCTTACAGCGCCTAACTACGGGTGATGTCTGTACGGAGTTTGTACGTTCACTCCGTGACTGCGTGGGTTTTCCCCGGGTGCTCCAGTTTCCTCCCGCATTCCAAAGACATACAGGTTTGTACGCTATTTGGCATCGGTAAAAATTGTAAATGGTCGTAGTGTGTAGGATAGTGCTCATGTCAAAAAAGCCTGCTTCCAGTCAGGGCAGAGGCCCAAGTTGATCTCACAGGATGAAGAAGAATCTGTCCTCAAATAGTATAGGATATACTAAGGCTCAACAAACTAACTTCAACACACCAGTTGAGTTTAGAGGCAGTTCCAGAGATGAAGAAGATCGCTTACAGAATGAAGATTGCAAAGTACCAATAACAGGGGAGGAATTCCTTAGCAGCCACTGGCTCCGCTAGATAGCCAAAAACTTTATTCAAGGGTCCAGTCAACCATGGACGAGGGAACCTTTCTTCTGCCCCTCCCCACCCACCTTCTCCCCACCCCACAAAGTTTTCTCAGGCTAGAGAGTGAAGGAGGGGAAGATGGCTGGGTAAAGGTGTGGAAGAAGAAGGTAGAGAGAAGGTGGAAGTAGAACAGCAAGCCAAAGGGCCGTGGTAGGAGGGGTCTGTATAGGAACAAGGGAGCTGGCCAAATGGCAGGGTTCATTACAGGAAAACCAAAGGAGTTGAGAAGGCAGAGGATGTGAGATAGCTGCAGAAGTAAGAGCCTCTGTGCTCGAGCCTGCCTCTATGCATGAATGAATGCATGCATACATGTGCACTAACAAGCACTTACAATCTTGTCTGGAGATGTCCTGCCATGGACAAGTCCACATGGCGGCTGCTGTGCAACGGCCATCCAACATTTAAATAAATCATACAGACAAAGTGTTGCTGCTCTTTGTGAACTTAGACTTAAGACCTTGTGGATAATGCCAACAGTTAAAACATTTGGATTAAATTGAGACAAATTCAACTTTACATGCCATTTCATTTTCATGCTAGGAACTTGGATGCTTTGATATCAATATTACCATGATCATCCTGAGTGAGATGCACCAAATTGAAGAATGCCAGCCGAAAGAACAAACCCATGGGCACATAAGACAACAGATTTGTTTAAACATCAACCCTCTCATCCTCCACGTAATCCAAACACATTTTTATATGAGCACTTCAAGAGCCAAAATTAAAAGGTTCACAAATGCCCAGAGGTTATGACAATCATAACAGAATGACAACTTCCTTAGAAAGTCACATGTGCATGGTGTAAATAGAAGTTGCAAAGTCCAGTCTAATGAGTGGTTAAAACCAAAACATTAATGTGTCCTTAAGACCAGCGATCAGCCTGTGCACTAGCACTATTCTACACACTAGGGATAATTTACAATTTTAACCGAAAACTGGAGAAAACCCACGTGGTCACAGGGAGAATGTATAAAGTCGTACAGAAGTACCCGTAGTGAGGATCTAACACTCTCTGGCGCTGTAAGGCAGCGCCGCCTCTCTTTACAGATGTTGTTTTTCCTGCACCAACTCTTTGTTTTGTTTCCAACATATTCATTTTTCTCATTGCTATTGCAAGTTGGTTGGTAATGTAATGGCTCAACTAAACTGACAAAGTTCTTAGATCGTTCTATACAAATAAAACTGCTTCAATTCATAAATAAGGATTTAGAAATGTATTCTGTTGCTCAAATAAGTAAGCCTTCTGCATATTTGTCGGATTCTGGAGTCAATTTATTCCAAGTAAGGGGTATAAATGTTACAAGGTGAGAATGCTTTGAATCAGGGTTTTATTGTGTCTCTAGAGCATAATTAGGACATAGATTGTTTTCAGAAAGGAACTAATGGGCAAGAGTGTAATCATCAATTTATGATTCCCCTTGGTCATTCTACATTGCGCAACACATCACAAGATTTGAGAAGTTGTAACATTTCCCTGCTTTCAGGCAACATCACTTTGCACATATCCTCAAGATGTTAGCACTTTGCACTTCACGCTACCACTATTATAACACCGTGCATCTGCTCAACAGAAGCAACCGCACAGGATGCTTGCATCGTGTTAATCATGGAGATACACAACAGGTAGTAAGACTGGTTGCAGCTACCAGTACAAACTCTCACAGAATGAGCACTGGCAGCATGAGACTTGCAGAAAGACAAGCAACTGGCACATGCTCAGGTGCAGGACTGTGTGCTGAGAGATGCCCCCAAGCTTGATGCAGCCACTGCCAAGGATTTGTGAGGAAGGACCAGTCTAGGGTCCTGCCATCGCTGGACACAGGAGCTGTGTGTAAGCCTCTCAAATGCTTCATGAATGCCTGAAGGAGGAAACGTGGTGTTGACACATTGTAAGAAAATATATGAATGCAAAGACATAGACTGAATGTATTTACTGTATGTTTTATAAATGTATACTTTTGAAATAAAATACCTTGAATAATTGTGTACATGGATAATTGTTGTAAACAATAACCTGTGATACCCAAGGCATTTCTCAAAGATTATCAAACTAAAGTTGACACTGTGCCTCACGGATTTGGCAAAATCTCCAAAAGATTCAATAAAAGATGGTACATGGCCAACAATGTTAATTCTGTAGTCAAATATTTTCACAAAGGCCACGCTTACATAGAAACATAGAAAATAGGTGCAGGAGTAGGCCATTCGGCCCTTCGAGCCTGCACCGCCATTCAATATGATCATGGCTGATCATTCAGCTCAGTAGCCTGTTCCTGCCTTCTCTCCATACCCCCTGATCCATTTAGCAAAAAGGGCCACATCTAACTCCCTCTTAAATATAGCCAATGAACTGGCCTCAACTACCTTCTGTGGCAGAGAATTCCACAGACTCACCACTCTCTGTGTGAAGAAATGTTTTCTCATCTCGGTCCATAAGACTTCCCCCTTATCCTTAAGCTGTGACCCCTGGTTCTGGACTCCCCCAACATCGGGAACAATCTTCCCGCATCTAGCCTCTCCAACCCCTTATGAATTTTATATGTTTCTATAAGATCCCCCCTCAGTCTTCTAAATTCCAGCGAGTACAAGCCCAGTCTATCTAGTCTTTCCTCATATGTAAGTCCCGCCATCCCAGGGATCAATCTGGTGAACCTTCTCTGTACTCCCTCTAAGGCAAGAACGTCTTTCCTCAGGTTAGGAGACCAAAACTGCACACAATACTCCAGGTGCGGTCTCACCAAGGCCCTGTACAACTGCAGCAGAACCTCCCTGCTCCTAAACTCAAATCCTCTTGCTATGAATGCCAACATACCATTCGCTTTCTTCACTGCCTGCTGCACCTGCATGCTTGCTTTCAATGACTGGTGCACCATGACACCCAGGTCACGTTGCATCTCCCCTTCTCCCAATCGGTCACCATTCAGATAATACTCTGCTTTCCTGTTCTTGCCGCCAAAGTGGATAACCTCACATTTATCCACATTATATTGCATCTGCCATGCATTTGCCCACTCGCCTAATCTATCCAAGTCACTCTGCAGCCTCCTAGCATCCTCCTCGCAGCTAACACTGCCACCCAGCTTCGTGTCATCCGCAAACTTAGAGATGTTGCATTCAATTACCTCGTCCAAATCATTAATATACACTGTAAATAACTGGGGTCCCAGCACTGAGCCTTGCGGTACCCCACTAGTCAGTCACTGCCTGCCATTCCGAAAAGGACCCGTTTATTCCTACTCTTTGCTTCCTGTCCGCCAACCAATTTTCTATCCACCTCAACACTGAACCCTCAATACCGTGTGCTTTAAGTTTGTACACCAATCTCCTATGTGGGACCTTGTCGAAGGCCTTCTGAAAGTCCAGATATAACACATCGACTGGTTCTCCCTTATCCACTCTACTAGTTACATCCTCGAAAAATTCTATAAGATTCATCAGACATGATTTGCCTTTGGTAAATCCATGCTGACTTTGTCCGATGATTTCACCACTTTCCAAATGTAATGCTATCACATCTTTAATAACTGACTCTAGCATTTTCCCCACTACCGATGTTAGGCTAACTGGTCTATAATTCCCCATTTTCTCTCTCCCTCCCTTTTTAAAAAGTGGGATTACATTAGCTACCCTCCAGTCCTCTGGAACTACTCCAGAATCTAAAGAGTTTTGAAAAATTATCACTAATGCATCCACTATTTCTGAGGCTACTTCCTTAAGCACTCTGGGATGCAGCCTATCTGGCCTTGGGGATTTATCTGCCTTTAATCCATTTAATTTACCTAACACCACTTCCCGACTAACCTGGATTTCCCTCAGTTCCTCCATCTCTTTAGACCCCCGGTCCCCCGCTATTTCCGGCAGACGGTTTATGTCTTCCTTAGTGAAGACAGAACCAAAGTATTTGTTCAATTGGTCTGCCATCTCCTTGTTCCCCATGATCAATTCACCTGTTTCCGACTGCAAGGGACCTACATAACCATTTCCTCAATATCATTTCATAGGGAGGTGGCAAACATGTTATTGTTGGTACATACCCCACACAAGCTGCCCACAGCAAGCTTCACTGAAGAATTTATACAGAAGTAGGACTGATTTTGCTTTCTGTTCAAATTTCAATGTACACATGCAGGTAATATATTTCACTGACAAAGGTGTTCTTGGTTTTGTTTTAGTTGCATTGAATGTTGTAAAATACTTTGTGACCCATCATTGGTTTAAATCATGAATTCAAATACAGCAGGCCATTCTTCAAATTTAAAGAATGCACTGTTTTGATTTTTATTTCAGTCAGTATAAATTTACACATTTGAGGAACTCATCTTCACCCAAACCAATCTAATCCATCAATTTAAATATAATCCCCATCTGCATTGACATGGCCTATTTATCTCAATCTTAATCCTTGCATAGTTCGTACACATCATTTTGGTCCATAATCATAATCAAGATCCATAAATTCATAATCAAGGTTAAGTTGATCATTTGTGGAGATAACATTAAAATCTAGTGGAACAAATGAAAGTAGCAGCTACTTCGCTTTATAGTGCAATAAAAAGGAACTGCAGATGCTGGTTTATATCAAAGACAGGCACCAAATGCTAGAGTAACTCAGCGGGTCGGGCAGCATGTCTGGAGAAAATGTATGATTTTCATATTCTCCAGAGGTGCTGCCTGACCCGCTGTGTTACTCCAGAATTTTGTGTCTCTCCTTGTAGTTATTAGTAGCTGCTTTGAAGTTGTCAAAAAATACATTTCCATCACTTTTTTGACAATTTATCCTGTTCTCAAGCTCCTGGTGCTTCCCGACCCAGCACTCCTTTGGTCATCTGTCATCCATGTTTTATTATAATCTCAGCAATGTCTTGACCATACGAGTTTGCGTTACTGCCCCATGATGTCTTACATTGTCGATACACATTCTTCACTAGCACCAACGATGGAATCCTAGTACATTATGGCTCCTAAAAATCTTGATTATTCAATTTTTAAAAATCCAACTCCAACATTTCTCTTTCTGCTGCTTGGCTCCAGGAACAGTCCTTTCAAAGATCTTCAATTGTCAAGAGTGTTTAATTGTCATATGTACCAAAACAGAGCAATGAAATTCTTACTCGCACTAGCACGACAGGTCTATAAACACAGTACTCAATAGGTAAGGTAATAAAAATCAAAAAAAAGTTTAATAAAGAAAACCCCCAATATTCGTACAAACAAAACACAAGTCTGAAGTCCCTTGTGCAATCAAGACAGTTTGTGGTTTAACATTTAGTAGGTGTTTTGTTGTTGTGACCGTATAATAACAGAAGTCTTACACCTGGATAACGATCCAAAGACTTTATTAACTACATAGCAAGCACAACCTCACGCCTGCACGTTCCACTTACACTAACCCAAATCTCGCATGCAGTGGTCACTCAAAAGCTAAAGGGGCGTAACTATAAAAGCATGATGCATAACATGAGTGACACCATTACACTAATCTACATCCCCCCTCTTAAAGAATCAACAACGATACAGACCCATAAACTAAACATGTCATGTATAACAATCGGTGACAAACTGGAGGAAAGTTAAACATAGTCCGGATACTTCACAACCGGCCTGCAAACACGACCAGCACGTGTACGATAGAGACCATCTCCATTCTTCTTATCCGGGGAGAGAGCAGGTGATTCCACAGGCGAGGGAGACTGAATCAACGTCCCTGGAGACGAAGCAGGAAACTGTGGAACATGAATATGGAGGCGAAGATGGAACAGGCAGAGGAGCTGTTGCATCTCCTGCAGTTGCAGGGGAAGGTACCTGGGAAGGGGATGGTTTGGGTGGGAAGAGACGAGTTAACTAGAGTGCTGCGGAGTGAACAGTCTCTGCAGAAGGTGGAAAGGGAAGATGCGACTAGTGGTAGGATTCCGTTGTAGGTGGCAAAAATGTCAGAGGATTACGTGTCGCATGCGATGGCTGATGGGATGAAAAGCAAGGACCAAGGGGACTCTGTCCCTGTTGCAACTGGGGGGGGGGGGAGCAAGAACAGAGCTGCAGGGTACCGAGGAGACACGTGTGAGGGCCTCATCTATGATGGATGAGGGAACCCCCGTTCCCTAAATAATGAGGACATCTTGGATGCCTTGGCAAAGACACCTCATCTTGGGCGCAGATGCCGTATAAACGGAGGAATTGGGGATAGAGTCTTTGCAGGATGCAGGGTTGGAAGAAGAGTAGTCTAGATAGTTGTGGGAGTCAGTAGGTTTATAATAGACATCAGTTGATAGTCTAAATCCTGTGTTGGAAATGGCAAGATCATGAAAGGGGAGGGAGGTGTCAGAGAATAGTCCAAGTGAATTTGTGTGCAGGATGGAAATTGGTGAAGTTAATGAAGTCCATGAGTTCTACATGGGTGCAGGAGTCCAGCCATCAATGTAATGCAGATAGAGTTTGGGGGATAGGGCCAGTGTATGCCCAGAACAGGGTTTGTTCAAAGTACCCTACAAAGAGGAAGGCATAGCTGGGGCCCATGTGAGTGCCCATAGCTATGCCTTTGATCTAAAGGAAGTGGGAGGAGTCAAAGGAGAAGTTGTTAAGTGTGAGGACCAGCTACGCTAGGCAGAGGAGAGTGTTAGTGGAGGGAAATTGGCTGGTTCTGCAGTTGAGGAAGAAACGGGGGGCATTAAGACCTTCCTGGTAAGGGGTAGAGGTGTAGAGTGACTGAACGTCCATAGTAAAGATGAGGGAGTGGGGGCTCGAAAAGCAGAAGTCATTAAAGAGATGAAGGTTGTGAGGTATCTTGTACATAGGTCGGGAGGGATTGGACCGGGGTCAAGGAACATGGAAATGTTCACTGGGCCAAGAGCAGGCAGAAAGAATGGGTCTGCCAGGGCAGTTGTGTTTATGTATTTGGGGGAGATAATGTGTTTGTCCAAATCGTCTAGAATTCCCTCCCAAACGCTGTCCATTCCTACTTCCTCCTTTAAAAACTTGAACTCAGATAAACATCCACTGACAATATTTACCGAGCTGAATCTACATAAGAAGTGTGGCGTGAAGAATTTCCGGTTAGTTTGTTGAAGAAAGGAGCTTTATTTGGCTACCCAATTCTTATACAACATTAACCATGGAACACAATGGAACAATAAGAGCGAACATATGATAACACAATTAGACCTCTTGGTTACGAAAACAACTTTACTGGTGCTTAACTTTCCAAACTCCTCAGTTTATTCAATAGTTAACAAAGAATGGACAGTTTAATCACATTCTTCCTCACATACCCTGAGAAGCCTCAAGTGCTTTACTTTTTAATTTGTTATCTCAAATCGCATCCCTCAATACCACTGTCAGTTCTGCAATCCATCAACTTTTCTCCCAAGCGTTATGCTGCTTAAAATAGCTCTCACCACAAAAAACTTCAGCTTCATTACATTGCTGAGTATCTTTAAAATTAATGCTAATAATTACAAAAATATTTATCTCAGTAATCAGCTTTCATAAAATGCTTGTGACAAAATAATTTAGAATATTTTTTAGCTTTCGAATAGGGGATGAACTACTGATACACTGAGATGTGATTATCTGCTTTATCTAATTAGTCCACATTTATATAATGTAATCGGACTACATGCAGCAACATACAAACTGAATCTACGTTTCAGGGCATATTATTTATTTATTTTTTAAATACGGAACATGGATATCACTGAAAGACACAAAATACTGGAGCAACTCAGCGAGTCAAGCAACATCCCTGGAGAACATGGATAGGTGATGTTTGAGTCGGGACCTTTCTTCGGACCTGTTGAAGAAGGGTCTCGACCCAAAACGTCACCTATCCATGCACTCCAAGGATGCTGCCTGACCTGTTGAGTTACTCCAACATTGTGTCTTTCCTTGGTAAACTAGATTCTGCAGTTCCTTGTTTCTACAGGGATGTCACTGCAAGGTCAACATTTCTTGCCCTCTCCTAAATCCCCCTGAAAAATGATCTGGACGTTATCTTCTTAAATCATTGCAGTCCCCATGGTGAAGGTAGTGCCATGACATTGTTAGATGGGCAGTTCCATGTCTCTCAGCACCTTCACAGATCTGCTATGTTCAAGATAGGCAAAAAATGTTGGAGAAACTCAGCAAGTCAGGCTGCATCTCTGGAGAAAATTGATAGGTGACTTTTTGGGTCTGCTATGTTCATCTATTTTTTTTTAAGTATAAAAATACAATATTAACACAGACATATAAACAAAGTCAAAAAAATTTGTGGATTTAATATAAATGTGTCTCTCTTCATTCCAGACAAGTACTTTATCCCCTTATGGAAATCCCAAATGATCATCACTGGCTGCCTTTTACAGTATCTATCAATTCTCATATATTTCTCTTTTTATACAATGCCCTCAATAATGTTTGGGACGAAGACCCATCATTTATTTATTTGCCTCTGGACTCCACAATTTGAGATTTGTAATAGAAAAAAAATCACATGTGGTTAAAGTGCACGTTGTCAAATTTTAAAGGCCATTTTTATACATTTTCGTTTTATCATGTAGAAATTCCAGCAGTGTTTATACATAGTCCCCCCCATTTTAGGGCACCATAATGTTTGGGACACAGCAATGTAATGTAAATAAAGGTAGTTATGTTTAGTATTTTGTTGCTTGAAGTCTGTGATTCATGGACAACAACAGTTGCTGGGTGTCTTCTCTGGTGATGCTCTGCCAGCTCTGTATTGCAGCCATCTTTAGCTTCTGCTTGTTTTGGGGGCTAGTCCCCTTCAGTTTTCTCTTCCACATATAAAAGGCATGCTCAATTGGGTTCAGATCGGATGATTGACTTGGCCACTCAAGAATTGACCATTTTTTAGCTTTGAAAAACTCCTTTGTTGCTTTAGCAGTATGTTTGGGATCATTTTCCTGCTGTAGAATGAACCACCGGCCAATGGGTTTTGAGGCATTTGTTTGAACTTGAGCAGATAGGATGTGCCTATACACTTCAGAATTCATTATGCTACTACCATCAGCATTTGTATCATCAATGAATATAAGTGAGCCAGTACCTTCAGCAGCCATACATGCCCAGGCCATAACACCCCACCACCGTGTTTCAGAGATGAGGTAGTATACTTTGGATCTTGGGCAGTTCCTTCTCTCCTCCATACTTTGCTCTTGGCATCACGCTGATACAAGTTAATTTTCGTCTCATCTGTCCACAAGACCTTTTTTTCCAGAACTGCGGTTGCTCTTTTAAGGAGTTCTTGGCCAACTGCAACCTGGCCATCCTATTTTTGCTGCTAACCAGTGATTTGCATCTTGCAGTGCAGCCTCTGTATTTCTGTTCATGAAGTCTTCTGCGGACAGTGGTCATTGACAAATCCATACTCGACTCCTGAAGAGTGTTTCTGATCTGTCGGACAGGTGTTTGGGGATTTTTCTTTATTATAGAGAGAATTCTTCTGTCATCAGCTGTGGAGATCTTCCTTGGCCCGCCAGTTCCTTTGCGATTAGTAAGTTCTTCTCTTCTCTTTCTTCTTAATGATGTTCCAAACAGTTGATTTTGGTAAGCCTAAGGTTTGGATGATGTCTCTAACAGTTTTATTCTTGTTTCTCAGTCTCATAATGGCTTCTTTGACTTTCATTGACACAACTTTGGTCCTCTTGTTGATAAACAGCAATAAAAGTTTCCAAAGGTGTTGGAAAGATTGGAGGAAAGACTAGGTGCTGAGAGCTCTCTTATACCAGCATTAAGGAGGCAATTAAACACACCCGAGCGATTACAAACGCCTGTGAAGCCATGTGTCCCAAACATTATGGTGCCCTGAAATGGGGGGACTATGTATAAACACAGCTGTAATTTCTACATGGTGAAACCAAAATGTATAAAAATGGCCTTTAATAAAATCTGACAATGTGCACTTTAACCACATGTGATGTTTTCTATTACAAATCTTAAATCGTGGGGTACAGAGGCAAATAATTAAATGATGGGTCTTTGTCCCAAACATTATGGAGGGCACTGTATCTAATGGTTCTAGCAACTGTGACTTGTATCACATTTAGACATGACTAAAACTATAGGAATGTCTGTGGTCACTTAAGCTTGTAGACTGCGAATATGGTCTATTCTCAGCACAAATGATTATAAAATGAGGTATGTTTCTTTGGGCAGACATTTATACTCTCATAGGATATTTTATGTAAAGCACACGTTTTAACAACATCTGTTACTTTGAATAAGGCGCACTTCATAGTAAAAGCCTTTTTTGTAAAAATAGCACAACTCCCAATCATTGCCTCTCACCATCACTTGCTATCAAAGACAAAAAAATTAAAGAGAGCCAAAAATTAAAGAGAGCCAAGAGAAGCATTCATCTCTTTGCATGCTTGTTAACCCTTTCTCTGCTTCAAATATCGGATTGTCCATTAAAATCAATCTATACGTTTGCCAAAGTATTTCATGCCCCAACAATCTGCAAAGAACATATTTATCTTTCTCGGTGATAATTATAAAATGACAACTCCTCACAGGAAATGGCCTTTCCCTCAAACTCATCACAACACTTTGTAATTCTGAAAACCCAAGTGGATGATTTCTTAATTAATCTTGCACTTTGTGCTGTTTGATATAATACTCAAAATTCTACAAGCCTTTTTTTAAGACTCCGTGTTACCCATGTGTTATCTTGGCTTAATGGCAGCACTCTTAGCTGAGTCAATGTTATGGATTCTTTCCAAGGAGACACCACATTAAGGTTTTGTCCAGTCTCTCAGGATGATCCAAAGAATCTTATGCCATTATTCAGGGATTATGGAAAACTGTCATTCATTCTGACAAACATTTATCCCTCAATCAATAACATGAAAACCAAATATTTAATCATTCATCACATTCTTGTTTGCTAGGTCTTTTTTCATGCATTTGTTCTGCTTGATTGATTAACTTATTACAGTACTTCCATTTCAAATTTATTTTCTTGGTCATTAAGAGCTTCTGAATGTGCTGTAAATGCTTTCTAAACGTGAACACAACTCTTGTATCCTGATGCTCTAGTGTATACTTAAAGTGGGAAGAAACAATGAAAACATTCTAGTAGCCAAATCAATTTAACAGTAAATGTTGTTTCTCATCCAGGATGTATTATTGAAAATTTGCATCAATATCAAAAGAAATATATAGCCCACTAGACATAAGCAATTGGGACTCACTGACAGAATGTAATTTGGATGAGTGGGTTGTTGCATCAACAGCGATGGTTTGTACCAATTCTGCTTTGGTCAACTATGCAGAAGTTTCCACATCCATATATGTTCAATTTCCTAATCCTCATTTCACTTCCAATTGCAAGTTTAATCTACACTCTCTGATCTTGGGTATGTTATCTATTTTAAATGTTAAATTTTTGTACCTTTTATATTATTTAAGTTTAACTGAAATGCTATTGAACAAATTCCATCAATTTACTTAAGATCATTCCTTAAGTAATTTGAGAATCATTCTTTCAAGTTTACACACCCTCTCCTAGTCTATTGTAGCAAATTTGCAGTATTTTGGAAAGTATTCAATCTACTTTGCCTCTCCTCTTTAGCCTAGGGAACTCCATTTTTAGTCAGCAATCTGTAGTATATTAACAAGGGTTCAACTACTCTTAACACCCAGGAACCAAGGAGATTATGCAAAGTGATGGACACTGCCTAGTCCATTACAGGTACTGACCTTTCCACCAGGGATCTAAGAGATGCTGCCTCAAAATGACAGCCAGCAAAGACCCATGCTCTTATTTCACTTCTGTCATCAGGAAGCAGTTATAGAAGTCTGAAAATGATGACCTCCAGGTTCAGGAACAGCTTCTTCCCAACAACCATTAGGTTCTTGAACACCACAAACACTAACTAAACTATGACTTACAAACTGTCTTGGTTACACCAAGGATTTTCTTGTACTAATATTGTGTACTGCGATCACAGACCTGTTATCCTGCTGCAAGCAAGAATGTCATTGTTCCCTTTTGTGTACATATGACAAATAGCAGTCTTAAAATCTTAAGTTGCACTTGCGTGTTCAAAAATGTGTGAAATCCAAGTCATTGTCAATTTGTTTACAATTAGTGTATCAGAAAATGGGCCTTGTTATCCATAAAGTAAAGATCAACACCTATAATTTAAGATTGTGTTCAAAATATTTGTTCATTTTATTGAAATTAGCTAAATAGATAAAAATAACCGTTTTGCAAGATAGTATAAAAATGATTGGTGACCTCATTAACACAGAGGTTTCTTCACATGAATACAGAAATATTTGCTCATACAATACAGTAACAGGCCCTTTGGCCCACCATGTCATTGAAGACCTTTTTGTAGATCTACATTAAAACCTACTTACCCACATTAGGCTTGTAGTATCTTCCTATGCTATGCCTATTTAAGTGTTTATAGACACAAAAAGCTGGAGCGGGTCAGGCACCATTTCTGGAGAAAAGGAACAGGTGATGTTTCGGGTCGAGGCCCTTCTTCAGACTGAGCCAGGGGAGAGGCAAATGAGAATTATACAAACATAGAACAAATAAATGAAAGATATGCAAAAAGCAATGATGATCAAGGAGAAGTGGAGCCCACAATGGTCTATTGTTGGCAGTGGGGAAAGTGATGATGAGTGATATAAATAGTGAAACTCAACAGGACAACTATGAAACTAGTACGCTGACTAGGGTGGGAGAGGGACAGAACGAGAGGGGATGCAAGGGTTACTTAACGTTAGAGAAATCAATATTCATGCCGCTAGGTTGTTAGTTGCCCAAGCGTATGTCTATCTGCTTCTTAAACATTGTAATTGCATCTAATTCCATCACCTCCACAGGCAGCAGGTTCCAGATATCAACCAGTCACTCTCTCAAACTCTTTGATGCCCCAAAGGGAAAGGTTTTTTGACTATTCTGCCTATCAGGACTCTCATAATCTAATAGTTCTATCAGGTCACCTCTCAACCTCCTTCACTCTTGGGAAAACAATCCAGCCTATCCACTCTCTCCCCTTGACTAAGTCCTCCAATTCAGACAATATCCTAGTGAATCTTTACTTTAAAGACACAGCGTGGAAGAGGCGCCTTTCGGCCCACCAAGTCTGCGCCGACGAACGATCCCACCCACTAGCGCCAACCTACACACTAGGGACAATTTACAATCTTTACCCATGCAAATTAACCTACAAAACCTGTACATCTTTGGAGTATAGGAGGAAACCAGAGCACCTAGGGAAAACTGACGTGGTCACAGGGAGAATGTACAAACTCCATACAGACAGAACCCGTAGTCAGGGTCGAACCTGGGTCTCCAGCACTGTTGGGCAGCAACACTACTCCTGCGCCACTCTGCCTCCATGTCTCTGCACCTCACCAGCACAATGACATCCTTCTGGGAGTAGCCAGCAGAATCACACACAACACTGCAAGTACAGCAAGTACAATGTTTTGTAAAGTTACAATATTTAAAAAATGACAAAACGAATAAATCTTCAAACTTGTTCTGTTATACGCAAACATATTTCAACTAAGGCGACAGATTTCAGAGACTTTCCAACAATGCATCATTCTGACAAGCAACAAATTATTTCCTTGCCAGGTATGGCTTACATGCATGATAATAATAATAATAATAATAATCCATTTATTTTATATAGCGCCTTATCACATGCTCAAAGCGCTTTACAAAAACAATTAACATAGAAACAAACAGACAAACTATCCAGACGGAAAAGCGGCGAATACTCAACGCCAGCGTCCTCTCACGTCAGGGTCCGGCAGTAGACATTAAAAAGCACAAGACACACAGATATAATTTTTTACACAAAACAGCCATCACAGTGATTGCTCTAGGCATACCCTCACTGTGATGGAAGGCAAAGTCTTATCTCCTCCTCGTTCTTCTCCCGTGGTGCCACGAGGTGATCGAGGCTCCCAACTTTTTGAAGCCCCCACCGGGCGATGGAAAGTCCCAGGGCCGAGCCGAGCAGGCCGATGAAAGTCCTGAGCCCCAACCGGGCGATGGAAAGTGCTGCGGCAGAGCCACGCAGGCCGATGAAAGTCCTGAGCCCCCACCAAGCGATGTAAAGTGCTGCGGCCGGGCCACGCAGGGCGATGAAGGGCCTGCGGGCGGGTTGATCGTACCTCGCGTTTTGGGGCGGTCGAAGCTGCTACGGCTGGAGCTCCCAAAAGCCGGTCGCCAGCCAGGGACCTGCGAGCTCCCGATGTTGCGGTCTGCAGGGCTCACGGCCGAAGCCTCCGAGATGGTAAGTCCAGGCCCTGCGACCGGAGTCTTCAAGGTCGATCCCAGCTGGAGGCCGCCGACTCCACGATGTTAGGCCGTAGCGCGAACGGAGATACGACACGGTAAAGGTCGCATCTCCGTTGAGGAGGAGATTTGAAAAAAAGGTTTCTCCCAACCCCCCCACCACCCCCCTACATACACAGAATTAAAAATAAAACAAAACGTACATTTAACAACGACAATGACAAAAAAAAAACGAAAAAAAAACGGAGAGACTGCCGGTGAGCCGCAGCTGCAGAACACAGCCACGCCCCCAAGATGTCAGAAAAAAACTTCAAATAACCTAAAAGAAAAACATGGGATTTTCTTTGTGTCATTAATATCTCAGGATTAATCCAAGATAACAGCGTCAACGCATTCATCTTCAAAAACTGACAGCAGTTTCAACATTTTCATTTAATGGCAACTAAAAGGGGAACATTCTGAAGAACAAAAATAGGTCCAACACCAATTGTAAGGGAGACACAAAATTCTGCAGTAACTCAACAGGACAGGCAGCATCTCTGGAGAGAAGGAATGGGTAACGTTTCGAGTCGGAACCCATCTTCAGACACCCTGAAGGGTCTCGACGTGAAATGCCACCCATTCCTTCTCTCCAGAGATGCTGCCTATCCCGCTGAGTTACTCC
Source organism: Rhinoraja longicauda (assembly GCF_053455715.1). NCBI lineage: Eukaryota > Metazoa > Chordata > Chondrichthyes > Rajiformes > Arhynchobatidae > Rhinoraja > Rhinoraja longicauda. Next base: position 45,702,902 of record NC_135959.1, on the reverse strand, counting down.
AGAATTTTGTCTAGTTTCGGCATAACCTAGCATCTGCCGTTCCAACCCAAGCAATTATAAGAGTATGGTTAATGTTTTGGCTTCAGACTCTTCTGCCAGTTTCTTTAAAATTAATGTGCAATTTATATTTTCTATTAAGAGATATCAAGGGCAAGCTTGTTATGATAGATGAATGTTTAGATTATTATTTTTATCTTTGTTGTAGGTCAGTGAGTTCAATGAAAAATGTGTTTAGAGTGTGGGTGTAGAACAATTTATAGAAATAGTTGGAAAGTGTTGATTATCACCATATGTCTGTTGCTATCGCTTGCTCCATATGACGAGTAGCAGAACAAGGAATTTCATGAGACTGAATTGAAGTTCTCTCTATTTTCAGTGAGTTAAATATTGCAATAGCAATCGCAAAGTCTAGAATTCAATGATAATAAAAGCACTGTGGAAAAAAGCATTTAAATCGTATGCTTAATTTCATGTGAATTTGTAAACATTTCTCCAAGACAGAATGAAAAAATTATCCAGTTAATAAAATATTTGTCCGTGTTGTCATTCTTAGGTTTATAGCAATTAATGACTGCTCAGCATTCGCGCTCTTAAGTCCCTGCATTCTTCCTATGAATGACTGTCATTTTATTCAAAATTACTTGTTTTTCAATTTGCTCAAACTTGTGGCAAATTTAGCAAAAACCTCTTTTGTCAAAAGATGTCCAAAATGCCTTTACTTATAACAGCTTCAATACTAGCATAGCTGTGTTAATCTAGCACCCTTAAGACTGTGGTGCCGGATGAATAGATTTTCCAGAATATTTGATGCTTGTCCTATTAATACACACTTATAGTTCACTTTCTTTCACCAAGATGTTGTACGATAGTATTATAATTTTTTCAAAGGAGCAAAGCGAGCGTTGAAAGAGTACAGGGAACGGGAGCGCAGGGGACCCAGTGTCTTGCTATGATAAAGAGTGGGAACAGGAGCCCCATTAAGTGTAAAGGAAGTGCTGGAAATGGGAGTAGAGGGGAACCGGATGGAGCCCTGCTGAGCATAAAGGGAGTGCATGGATTGGGATCACAGGGGAAGCAGGAGCTCTTATGAGTGTAAACAGAGGGCAGGGCAATGTGAACCCAGCTGAGCAACAAAAGTGTTAAAAGAAAAAAGAACCCTGCAGTCCAAATGCAGAATCAATAGGATTTCCAAACATTTGGTAACCAGTTAACAGTTTACTGTAATGACTTGGGTAATGCAGATTTCCCTTCCCACATTGTTTTAAAAAAAATAGTATTTGAATGACTAGGCATTGCAAAAACATTGATTAACAGTATTGTCTTTAATCAACAGAAAATATTCCAAAGTATTTATGCTAATTTTTCTAAGAAAATGTAAGGACAAAAGTGCCCACGTTTGAAAACTAAGTTTGTGAAGGTTCTCCACCTATCCCTTACCAGGCCCAGCTTGACTCCAACCTCTCTTTTCCAGTTTTCTTCCCCCCTCCCCATTCCATTATCTAAAGAAGGATCCTGCCCAAAAACATTGTCGGTCCATTCCCTCCACAGATGCTGCCTGACCACCGAGTTCCTCCAGCAATGTCTTTTGCTAAAATGTCCTTTAAAATTTTTTTAATTGTCAGCTGAAATGCAAATGAACTGCATTCATCTATCAGAATTCTATGTACAACTAAATCAAAGATTTAAATGCAGTCTTCAAAATAACATGCATAAAAGACATACTGTGGCAGACCACTAATCGGGAAATGTACCCGACCACATTACTTAAGACGTGTTGGAAAATAACTGCAGATGCTGGTACAAATCGAAGGTATCACAAAATGCTGGAGTAACTCAGCAGGTCAGGCAGCATCTCAGAAGGAATGGGTGACTCTTCGGTCTGAAGAAAGGTCTCGACCCGGAACGTCACCCATTCCTTCTCTCCCGAGATGCTGCCTGCCCTGCTGAGTTACTCCAGCATTTTGTGATACATTACTTGAGATAATGCAGTTCACTTATGATTTTAATTTCTGGTTTTATTTTCACTGTACACTTACTTTTAAGATGATCAGTTTCAAATTTGCAAAAGCAGTTGATTAAAAGATAGATTTTATTGTTAACAACTCATCTTTATTAAGCAAATCACAACATATGCTTCTGTGCATTAACATTCTTACAAAATCATGGTAAAGGTTAAATTAATAATAGTTCACTGAGCAGCACAGTGAAAATTCCCAACAGCTTGTTTATTTCTCAGCTATCAAAGCTCAGTGATCCCATCATCACTCCCGTTTTGAGTCTGCACATATCTTTGTTCAGTTTATATTTGGCACATGCATTACTTGGCTCAGCTCTGTCTGAAATCGTTATACCATGGTATCCTTTATTTTTTGCATGGCTTGCACAAGCAATTTCTTCCTTTACACAAATTAACCCAGATTAGTAAAATCCGAGCTTGATTCAGTTGACTTAAAAATATGGCGCAACACTAAATCACAGATCACCAAATTAGCAGGAATATAATTAGATACTCTTTCTTATAAGTGTTCCATACTGAAGACTTTCATGATAGACAATTCTATTCAATCTAAAGTTTAGGAATTATTTTCAGCAGAAAATGAATACTGGTGTAGAAAGGCAAATGTGCCAAGAATAAAGATGGTTTGTGCCTTAAAGAGTTGAGGCATTCTGGTGAGTCTGAACTACAGAGAAGTGAACATACCGACACAGCGGTGAAAAAGTTAATGCTGCTGCCTCAGAGTGTCAGGGGCCTGATTCAATCTTGGGTTTGGATGTTCTCTGTACAGAGTCTGAATGGTTTCTCCAAAACCCCAAGGGTTTCTTCCAGGTGATAGACATGTCACAGAGAATACATTGCAGTGGTACAGGGAAGTAAGGGGAAAGAGGATTGCTCCCCAGGAAACAACATGGACTCAAGTCAGTCATGAGGCATCCTTCTGTGTTATTTTTTAACAAGACAACAATGAGGAAAACTGCTGATACATCCTGCATTCTGAAACCTAAATCACCAAAATACCATCCCACAAGCTTACTCTCATTCACGGGCAAACAAAAACCCAGCTGGAATTATCAACTGTGAATTGTCAATGATCATAAAGTCATAGCGCCATACTGCATGGAAACATGTCCTTTGGCCAAACTTGCCCACGCTGACCAAGATGCCCCATCTATACTGGTCCTACCTGCCCGCGTTTGGCCCACATCCCTCTAAACTTTGTTCTCCTACAACATCTTCACTAATACCAAGTCTGGGTTTTGCCAAGACTACTTTACTTCATTATAATCATGATCTCAATATGAATGTCAGATCTCACTGCTTGAAGTAAAGAAATTATTGTTCTTGACCACGTATCACACTAAGGAATGCATTGACCCTGGACATTGCAGAAAAAAAATTCCAATTGCTTGGAGTCATATTTAACGTAAAGGATAATAATATTGGTAACTTTTAGAACTGAAGAACAGGGAATACAGAGCAATAGGAACAATTCAGCCACATTCAATCTGTTATTATCCTTTATATATTTCATATTTCAGATACAGCGCGGAAACAGGCCTTTTCGGCCCACCAAGTCCGCGCCGCCCAGCGATCCCCGCACATTAACACTATCCTACACACACTAGGGACAATTTTTACATTTACCCAGTCAAATTAACCTACATACCTGTACGTCTTTGGAGTGTGGGAGGAAACCGAAGATCTCGGAGAAAACCCACGCAGGTCACGGGGAGAACGTACAAACTCCTTACAGTACAGCACCCGTAGTCAGGATCGAACCTGAGTCTCCGGAGCTGCATTCGCTGTAAAGCAGCAACTCTACCGTTGCGCCACCCTCTTGCGCCACCGTGCCGCCCTCTTATCCTTATCCAAGTATGAGAAAGCAACATTACTAGTATGTGGCATTAATTTGATGATTCACAGACACTACACAGCAAAAAGCTGGAATCTAGGAACAGACCAAATTGACAGCTTTAACTGTGAATCTGAGGGTTCCATGCTTGATGATGTATATGCACAGGTCTGGGACTTGCTGCCATTTAAAAGCATACTAGATCCAATTGGAATCACTATCAGCTATAGAAATCTGATCCATTGAAACAATAAATCCTTCCAACTTCTTTTGATTTAATAGAAATTAGATTATTTCAAATCTCTCTTCAAATCTAAGTTTCTCAACTTTCTGGTGAAGTTAAGTTCTGTGGTTTTACCAATCTTTATTAATTTGCATGTCGAACGCACTTCATGGACCTCCGAATCCTGTCAATGTTTGTTGCACTATCTGTAGACTTAATCTCAGGTGTCAGTGTTCAATCAAGTGTCAGAATTTATTAATTCTCCATATGCGATTTAAATGCAAAAAAAAAAAAAATCTCTTTAAGCAGCATTCAAGATTAAACAGGAAAGAGAGTAAACAGAGAACAGAGTAAAACACATTTGGGTATTTTTGAAAGTAATTGCACATTCCCCATCACTTTTCATAACAGGATACAAATAGTTCAAACCAATATAACATCCAAATTTACTCAACATCTACTGAACAATTAGTTTATTAATCCTAAAAAGAAATAAAGATCTAAACAGTCATAGAATTGCGTTAGCTTTTCTGCCTTTCTCGTATATTTTTCTGTAGACTGGACAGATTATCAGTTGTATCACATTGTTATTTTTGGTTGCTTGTTACATAAATCAGCTGTTATGATCCCTACATTTAGGTCCACAACCCATTTGTATTTAATTGGATTTAAAGAGTTTTGGACATTATATAATACCAAATTGGTCTTCAATTTATCACACATCCGTAGGTCAAGTAAAGTATGATTCTTGAACAGAGGTGCAACTAGTTTCCCCTTCACCAATACACTCATTTACCTGACTGAACTCATCCTCATGCTAAACAACTTTGACTCCACAACTAATTTAGTTCCACTCTCTTTCTCCAAGCAAAAGGTGCAGCTAAGGTCACTTGTGTGGGCACACGTTAGCCTGTCCTTTTTTGGGATACGGAAATGTCTTTGCCTCAGCCCTACTCGGACCCATTACCCAACTTTTTTTCAATATAGCAATGACTGTGTTGCTGTCGTTTCCTGCAATAGCACACAGAACTGAAAATTTCCTCACTTTTGCACCCTAACCTCACCTTCCAATGGAACATTTTTTATTCTTCCCTTTCCTTTCTGGACCTTTCCACTTCCATTTCTGGGAAGAAGCTAACCATCAACAACAATCAAATTTTTTCCCAACAACGAGACATTCCACACTGGTTCTTTGAAATGTCTTCATTCATCATTAATAATAATAATAATAATACATTTTATTTATATAGCGCTTTTCATATACTCAAAGACGCTTTACAGAGATTTTGAGAACATAGGGAAATGAATAAATAGATAAATAAGTAAATAAATAAATGAACAGAGAAAGGAGACAGAAGGTGAGGTGACCTTCAGTGGTTGAAGGCAGTACTGAACAGGTGAGACTTCAGCGATGTTTTGAATGTGGTGAGTGTGGGGGAGTCTCTAACGGTTTGGGGTAGTGAGTTCCATAGGGTGGGAGCAGCGATGGAGAAAGCCCTGTCCCCCCAGGATCTGAGTTTAGTCCGGATGTGGGGGGATAGGAGATTGGCAGCGGCAGAGCGGAGGGTGCAGGTGGGAGTGTGCCTGTGGAGGAGGTCGGTCAGGTAGGATGGGGCCAGGTTATGGAGGGCTTTGTAGGTTATGAGGAGGATTTTGTACTGGATTCTCTGGGGGATGGGGAGCCAGTGGAGTTTATAAAGGACGGGGGTGATATGGTCACGGATCGAGGTGTGTGTGAGTAGACGGGCAGCGGAGTTTTGAATGTATTGAAGTTTATTGATGATTTTTGAGGGTGCGCCATAGAGGAGGCTGTTGCAGTAGTCCAGACGGGAGGTGATGAAGGCGTGGATGAGGGTTTCTGCAGCTGTGGAGGAGAGGGATGGACGGAGACGGGCAATGTTTTTGAGGTGGAAGAAGGCTGTCTTTGTGATGTGTTTGATGTGTTTGTCGAAGGAGAGGGTTTGATCAAGGATGATTCCAAGATTCCGGATGTGAGGTGAGGTGGATACTGGGAGACCATCAATGTTGAGGATGAAGTTTTGGGTGGATTTGGTGAGCATTTTTGGACCAATGATGATGATTAACCATGCTAGAGCTCCTCCTCAACCAACAGTGCCCTTAATTGCATCTCATCTATTTTTCACACATCTGCCCTCATCCTCAAACAGAACACCCATGTTCTTACCACCCATTTCACCATCCTTTGCAGCATCTGCCAGCTTCCACAAGATCACACGACCAACATGTTTCCAACCTCAACCCCTTTTGACGGGATCACTCTCTTTGTAACTCTCTAATCTGCTCTTCCATCCCGATTATATGGCACTTCTGCAAGAAACCACAAGAGGTGCAGCACCTATCCTTTCGCCTCTTCCTGTCCTACGACCCAGGGACCAAATACAGTGCCCTCCACAATGTTTGTCCACATTTATTTATTTGCCTCTACTCCACAATTTGAGATTTGTAATAGAAAAAAAAAATCACATGTGGTTAAAGTGCACATTGTCAGATTTTAATGAAGGCATTTTTATACATTTTGATTTCACCATGTAGAAATTACAGCAATGTTTATACATAGTCCCCCCATTTCAGGGCACCATAATGTTTGGGACACAATGTCATGTAAATGAAAGTAGTTATGTTTAGTATTTTGTTCCATATCCTTTGCATGCAATGATTGTTTGAAGTCTGAGATTCATGGACATCACCAGTTGCTGGGTGTCTTCTTTGGTAATGCTCTGCCAGGCCTGTATTGCAGCCATCTTTAACTTATGCTTGTTTTGGGGGCTAGTCCCCTTCAGTTTTCTCTTCAGCATTTAAGAGGCATGCTCAATTGGGTTCAGATCAGGTGATTGACTTGGCCACTCAAGAATTGACCATTTTTTAGCTTTGAAAAACTCCTTTGTTGCTTTAGCAGTATGTTTGGGATCATTGTCTTGCTATAGAATGAACCACCGGCCAATGAGTTTTGAGGCATTTGTTTGAACTTGAGCAGATAGAATGTGTCTAGACACTTCAGTATTCATTAAGCTACTACCATCAGCAGTTGTATCATCAATGAAGAAAAGTGAGCCAGTACCTTCAGCAGCCATTCATGCCCAGGCCATAACACCCCCACTACCCTGTTTCACAGATGAGGTGGTATGCTTTGGATCTTGGGCAGTTCCTTCTCTCCTCCATACTTTGCTCTTGCCATCACTCTGACATAAGTTCATCTTCATCTCATCTGTCCACAAGACCTTTTTCCAGAACTCTGTTTCATCTTTTAAGTACTTCTTGGCAAACTGTAACCTGGCCATCTTATTTTTGCACCTTGCAGTGTAGCCTCTGTATTTCTGTTCATGAAGTCCTCTGTGGACAGTGGTCATTACCAAATCCACACCTGACTCCTGAAGAGTTTTTCTGATCTGTCGGACAAGTGTTTGGTGATTTTTCTTTATTATAGAGAGAATTCTTCTTTCATCAGCTGTGAAGGTCTTCCTTGGCCTGCCAGTCCCTTTGCTGGTAAGCTCACCAGTGCTCTCTTTCTTCTTAATGATGTTCCAAACAGTTGATTTTGGTAAGCCTAAGGTTTGGCTGATGTTCCTAACAGTTTTATTCTTGTTTCTCAGTGTCATAATGGCTTCTTTGATTTTCATTGGCACAATGTTGATAAACAGTGTTGAAATCAACACAATGTTGATTTTCATTGGTCATGTTGATAAACAGCAATAAAAGTTTCCAAAGGTGATGGAAAGACTGGAAGAAAGACTATGTGCTGAGAGCTCTCTTATACCTGCATTAAGGAAGCAATTAAACACACCTGAGCAATTACAAATGCCTGTGCAGCCATGTGTCCCAAGCATTATGGTGCCCTGAAATGAGGGACTATGTATAAACACAGCTGTAATTTCTACATGGTGAAACCAAAATGTATAAAAATGGCCTTTAATAAAATCTGACAGTGTGCACTTTAACTACATGTGACTTTTTTCTATTACAAATCTCAAATTGTGGAGTACAGAGGCAAATAAATAAATGATGGGTCTTTGTCCCAAACATTATACTATTCTATACTATACATAAATAACATCAAGTCAAACTTAATTACAACAGGTAGAGCAAAGGAAAAGTTCTCAGCATTGTAGCGGATCAGTTCTGTAGACAGAGTCCAATGTCCGCAATGGGATAGAGGTGAATCAACAGTACCCTAACCCTAATCTACTCTCCGAACCAGTGCTCTTGCACTCGTGTACAGCGCTGCTGAGTACGCCGCCCCAGCATGGTGCCGCAGCGCTCATACTAGCAAGCTGGACTCCACCCTCAACGACACCATGCGAATCACCACCGGCTGCCTACGCCCTACTCCGACGGATCTCCTGCCGGTGCTCGCAGGTATCGCACCCACCAAGCTTTGCAGAGAGTTCTTCACTCATAGGCTGGTGTGCAAGGCCCCATCGGACGGCAAACATCCTTTGTACCACCTTGCCCAGGATTCACAGCAACTGGGACCTGAACGCCTGTCATCTCGTCACCGTTTCTCCCATCATGCAGTGACCCTCTGTGGCTCCGGCTTCAACATACTTGGAGCATGGAGAACCAGCTAGGAACAGACTTCGCGACCTCCTCAATTCACTGTCGCACCGAACACCACAGCCCCACCCGGCTCGGACATGCCCTGCAAAGAGTAGGTCGCCCTGAACCTGCTCCGCACAGGGGTCGGATGGTTGAATGCCAACATGCATCGTTGGGGGTTGCGTTCATCAGCAGCCTGCGTGTGTGGAGCAGACCAGCAAACAGCGCAGCACATCATTTTTGACTGCACTGTCCTCCGCCCCCCTGGTGGAGGGGTAAACCTCACAGCCCTCAACAACAGCACATTAAACTGGCTACAGCGCCTGGAGGGCGTTACATAACTTCTGCTGCCTCAAACGCAAGAAGAGGAAATAGCCTAACTTATGGAATGAATGTTCAGAAGCCTGATAACAGAGGGCAAAGAGCTGTTCCCGAGTCTGGTGCTGAGCAAAGGGGGGGGGGGGGGGGAGGGGGAAGGGAGGTGGGTCTGTAGAATTAAGACTAGTAGTGGATGTAGCCCAGTCCATCACACAGACCAGACTCCTCACCATCAACTCCATCCACACTTCATGCTGCTTCAGGAAAGTAGTCAACAAAATCAAAGGCCTCTCCCAAGATAATCAAAGGCCTTTTCCACCCCAGTCATTCCTCTGAATCTTTTGCCCAATAGGAGCAGAAGGAATGACAAGGGTGGTACGTCTTTGATTATGTTGGTTGTTTTTCTGAACCAGAGTGAAATGCACATAGTCAATGGTGGGGAGTTTGGTCTCTGTGATGGACTGGGCTACAATCAAACTCTGCAATTTCTTGCCTTCAATCAGCAACTACAACAGCATAACTCTCTCAAAGTATTGAAGTATAAATATACATTATTGAATTCTTGAACATTAGTTTCAAGTTTGGTCCTCTGACCTATAGATTACAGTACATTTTTGAAATACAGTTGAACATATAAGCAATAATATCAATATTTATTTGTAACTGAGGGTTGGTGTCCCTTGGCAACACCAAAACACTGCACAATAAACAGAAACACTATCCTTTTCCTGCTGAGAACTATATTCTGCACTCTGTATCTTTCCCTTCAGTCTACCTGTCGTAGTCGAGTTTGGTTTGATTGTACTTAGGTATAGCATTATGTGATTTTGTTTGGAGAGCATGCAAAACAACACGATTGTACCTCGGTACACATGACAATAATAAATCGAATCCTAAATCTCTCTCCACAGTGTACATGCCCAGTAACAACCACCGACGTGAGAGTTTGCATATTGTCAGGGACAGTCACCAAAACTGAAAAGAATGCAATCGACGACTTAAGTGTGTGGACATCAGAACTGAATACTGCTGCCAGTTCCTGATTTATTGTTGATGGGTAGATATTTGAGTGTCACGCTCGGTGCCGGGGGCTTGCTGTCACCTCGCCAGGAGCCACCCTCAACCCCGGGTCCACGGCGTCTTGCCATCCCCCTCCCCCGATGGGCCAGGGGGCATCTCGCCACCCCGGAGACCGGGGCCTGCCCTCACCCTCTGGCCGCAGCGCCCGGCCCGTGTCACCGGCGTGGCCCTCGGCTCAGTCGCTCACCTGCTGCTCAGCCGCGTACACGCTGTAGCTGCGGCTCCACCATTGCCACCGCCGACCCCCGCCGTAAATGGCCAGGCCCCCGACTCCGGCCACTCCCAGCCCCAGCCAGACCCCGGGGCTCAGCCGCGTCCTGCTCCCGGCGCTCCTCAGGGCGCTGAAAGAGGCAACGGATCCCCTCAGCAGCGGCGACAGCCATCGCCACGACGCCATCTTGGCGGAAGCTGGGGGAAATCTCGCGACAGCTCCCGGCAGGACAACATCTGGAGCTGCTCCTTCACACCTGTGCTGCCACAAGCTGCTTGTAACCTCCTGCCAATCGCCTATGTATCTCCATGCGACCTCCTGCCAATATATCTTCATGAAACCAATTGCCAATATATTTTCATGAAGCCTCCTGCCAATTGCGTATGTATCTCTGTGCAACCTCCTGCCAATTGCCTCTATATCTGTGTAATTCCCTACCAATCGCCTATATATCTTTGCGATCTCCTGCCAATTGCTTATATATCTCTGCGCAATCTCCTGCCAATCCCTATGTGTCTCTATGCAATCTCCTGTCAATTGCCTGTGTATCTCTATGCCAAAACAAATAGCTCATAGTAAATGGTTACCTTTGCTACATGAAGTGGCCTATAAATTCATATTGATATGCAGTCATAGAGTAAAAAACACAGCAGAGTGCAGGAGAAACTCAGCAGGTCAGGCAGTATCGGTGGAGACCATGGATAGGCATGTTTTAGGTTGGGAGCCTTCGTCGAACTGTTGGGGGGTTGGGGGGTTGGGGGGTTGGGGGGGGGTTGTTGGGGGGGGGTTGTTGGGGGGGTTGGGGGGGGTTGTTGGGGGGGGGTTGTTGGGGGGGTTGGGGGGGGTTGTTGGGGGGGTTGGGGGGGGGTTGTGGGGGGGTTGGGGGGGGGTTGTTGGGGGGGTTGGGGGGGGGAGGGGGGTTGGGGGGGTTGGGGGGGGGAGGGTGGTTGGGGGGGAGGGTGGTTGGGGGGGGGGTGGTTTGTTGGGGGGGGGTTTGTTGGGGGGGGGGGGTTGTGTTGGGGGGGGGGTTGTGTTGGGGGGGGATTTGTTGGGGGGGGGGTTGGGGATGAAAATTGGAAGAGAAGAGAAGTAGGACATAGCATGGCAGGTCATAGGTGATACAGGCAAGGGTTTTTTTTTGATAAGCTGATGGTTGGCCAAAGGCCAGAGATGAAAAAACATTGCTTATCCATGTTCTCCAGTGATGCTGCCTGACGCATTGAGTTACTCCAGCACTTTGAGTCTTTTTTTGATTTTACACCTACAATGTTGAATATATTTAATTTCTTAAGATAAATATGGTTTCCGTGTTAACAACTTCATAAATTAATTTATGCAATTATATTGAAATACAGAAACTATTAGAAGGTTCACTTCCAACATTTTAATTCAATAATTTTGTTCTGGTTAATTAATATTATGATACATTTTAAATTAATGTTTTAATCCTAAACATTATTTTAGTATGTGTTTTATTATATAATGTCAAAGATTTTGAAATAAATTCTGCAATTTAGTTACTGATCATGAGTGAGGCAGATGAGAAGATTGAGGCTAAAACCAAAATTAAAGAGAGCAAGAGAGGTGGAGAGAGGTTTGAGGAGGGGGATAGACACAAAGTGCTGGAGTAACTCAGCGGGCCAGGCAGCATCTCTGGAGAAAAGGAATAGGTGACGTTTCGGGTTGGAACCCTTCTTCAGACTGAACGATAGAGAATGGCAGAACAAAAAAGGGCCAGCAACAGGATGACTTCGGGAACGGTGGAACCCATAATGGCCCATTATTGGCTGGGGAAGATGTACCAACAACAGGGATACAAGGATGTGAACAGTGGAACTAGTTGGACGACAAGTGTAGGGAGGGGGGGTATAAGAAATGCAGGAGTTACTTGAAATAAAAGAAATCAATGTTCATACCACTGGGTTGTAAGCTGCCCAAGCGAAATATGAGGTTCTGTTCCTCCAACTTGTGCACGCCTGTATTTCCATGCTGTGTAGCTCTTTGACTCTATGACTGTCTCATTAATGTCAAACTCAGTTTAACTTTTATAAGGGTGTTTAAATTCTCTTATTATTCATATTTTTGGAATCTGTTTCTTTATAATAAATATTTTATGACAAGTTACTTTAAAATTAAGGTTTCAGAAGAAGTTTCAAATTAAGATTTTGAGTAAAGACCAGATTTGAAAATTTCCTTTGAACTGTAGCACTTTAAAAAATGAATAAATCCTCATCTGTCCAGTGAGATGGTTTCATGACTCCCTTTTTAATGTTATTGTAAAGAAGCCTCCCCTTATTAAAAGAAAATGGACGCACGGCTTCATGTCAAATGTTTGCTTTATGTATAAAGTAAATTTTAATTTGAGTCTTTACATCTGTGGTCTATATAGTTTGCATGGCTGATCTTTTGATCCCAGAACTAACTTTTTACAACATTTATAATGAAAAAGTGGAGCCCGATTACCACCCTGGCACAGTACTACTCGATCATATTGCCCTGAGAACAAATGCTTTGATTTATTTTATATAGATGAATGCTGAGCTGATCAGTTTTTTTTTAGATTGAAATTTGTAAAACCTTAAAACATTCAATCGTCATGTTAAAGATCTGATGTATTAACACAACAGTGTCACATTATTCATACCTCAAAGTACTGTTAACTCCATAAAAATAAAAATAAAGACCACAATATATTAGAAATAATGGACATGGCACTACTTAAATGAGTCAATGATCAAATGGCAAAGGTTTTATCACATTGCTAATCACAATATCATAGTATGACTTCAGACCTCAGACAAAATTATGTGTATTCCCTCCTCAAAATTCATTATGCAAATGCATTGTTAAATTTTATTTGAATTAATTTGGAAATGGAGTTTGTACATTCTACCTGTTATCACGCGGGTTTTCGCTGGGTGGCCGAAGGGTCAGTTTCTGCACTGTATCTCTAAACTAAATTAAGGTATTTCAGTATCATTATTATAAACTGCCAACTTCAATGTCCTTCAACCACTCTTGCATTTTTTTGAAAAGTGAATTTTATGGATAGTTGCCTATTTAAAAAAAAGAATGTGCCCCATTCTATCCTTATTTTTTCCTTTCTGCAGAATATAGAAGTTGGCACAGAGGTTTACACATGCTGCTGGACCAATTTTGTCCTCTAAAACTTTCAGCCTTACCGCTGACCTACCAGATAATAGGGCAGTGGCGCTGACAGAAGAGGGACATCATGGGTTGCTCTTAACATTGACTTCAGAGACAATGAAGCCTTGTCATCAAGTCAAATAGGGCAAAGCGTGCTGATTATCCTTCAACATGAATCAGTAGTCTGAGTGAGAGGCAGCACAGTGGCACAGCTAGATCATCAAGGATTCCCAGCATTCAGGCCATGCCCTCTACCATCAGGCTGGAGGTACAGAAGCCCGAGGTCCCACACCACTAGGTACAGGAACAGCTTTACTTTAACTTTAGAGAGATACAGCATGGAAACAGGCCCTTCAGCAGATTGCGTCTGTGCGGACCAGCGATCATCCCCGTACACACTGACACTATGCCACACACTAGGGACAATTTACAATTTTTACCGAAGCCAATTAACTTACGTTTTTGGCGTGTGTTAACCGGAGCAACTGGACAAAACCCACTCAGTGACAGGGAGAATGTAAAATCTCCATGAAGACAGCACCTGTAGTCAGGATCAAACCTGAGTTTACCGCTGCATCACTGTGCCACCCTTTCCCACAACTATCAGGTCCTGATCCGACCCACACAACTCTAATCCTCCCTCAGCAAAGGAACACTTTGGACCACCTCTTGCACTACCATGGACTTGTTTTTCTAATTATGTTTTTGCAGACTTTTCACATTTGTAGAACTTAAAGGTAAATTGTATATGATTTATGGTTTTGCATGTTATGTGTTGTGTGAGTCTATGTGCCTGAGATGCTGCTGTTAGCAAGATATTTATTTGCATTTGAAAATAAACTCAAAATTACTTGAATCATTCAGTAGTCGGATAACAGTAGGGAACAGTAGGGAAGAATCTTTTCCTGAATCTGGTGGTACAAGCTTTCAAGCTTTTGTATCTTCTGCCCAACAGGAGAAGAGGGAATGACCAGGGTGTAAATAGTCCTTGATTATGTGGCTACTTTCCCGGGCAACTTAAATCTTGGCTTTTGGTTATCAACTGAAGACTAAAGTTTCAGGAGAAAAACAATCAACAAGACGTACATTTTGCATAATCTCAAATCTAGCTATAAGAAGTTCAAAGATGCCATTTTATTGCCACCAATTTGTCTATAATTTGCATATTTATTTGAAAAACAAAAACTGAAGATAAATTTGAGCAATTTTCATGCAAGCAACTAACAATGTGGAATTGAGAAGCAATTTGAAAAGAAGATAGGAGCAGAGAAAAGGATCATAATCATTTAATTTAAGAAATTAACAATTCTATATGATCAAAATCATCTAATTAGTTTTATTTATAGTCAGAAATGCATGAAATAAACAATTTTCATCATAGTGAGACCTCCATTTTGCATGGAAGTGAATAAATTACTGATTTTTCAGGGAAAGAATGGATAAAATAATAAAATATTAAAGTGGATAATAGAATAACACTCCATTTTCATTAAAAAAAGTAGAGATAAATTACTATTTCAAATATCTAGAAAAGTTAAACTGTCTTTCATTTTCAGATACTAACAGACTTCCTGCAATATCCATTAATTTTCAATTTTTATCTCATATTTCGAGTACTGCAGGTTTACAGAAAATATATATATTATTGCTAAGAAGCAGTTCAGCTAATCTACTTAATTTTAATTCCCCTCATTCATATTTCTGTTTAATTATATTTTGTGTTTGAAAAAACAGTAAAATTTGCTGGGGTAATTCAGATAAAACCTAAAGTCGATAAAACTATGAAAAGGCAATTAATTTGGAATCTCGCTGTGAAAGATCAATCTTAAGAGCAAGCTTTATCCATCCAGAGGACAGAGATAGGAGCCAGCTGCTACAGGGAGAAGCCACAATTTTTTGCAGAACGTTTTGCTACTTCTGCCTTCTATCACCCAATTCATTTATCTATCTTATCCGTAGAATTCAGTACATAATAGATATATTTTAAATCATAACTCTGTGTATAATGGCCTACCTTTCTGTTGCACAAGAGTCAGTAGTTAAAAAGATAAATATGTGTAACTATTTTTCATTATCTTGGCAAATGAATGACTTATGAGAAGCATAGATATGATAGACAGTCAGAGGGACACAGCTTTAAGGTGAGAGGGACAAAGTTTAAACGTTATGTGTGGAGCAAGTTTTTATATAGAGGTGCTATTTTTGTGGCCACAAGTACTATTCATTTTTTACAGATATTCAATGTGATTTTTATTACTTTACTAGTCAATACCGATTTGTCTCTGACCATTGGAAATCTGCAAGGGCAAAAATTGAAGATCACTAATGTCTCTTTTCAACAACTGCTTTTGCAGTGACCAGATCATTGTAAATAGAGCAGAGCCAGAGTACCAGCAGCCTTCACATATTACAGGTACAGAATATAAACATGACTTTAATATGTTTAATGCTGAAGGAACAGAACCAGGGATTAAGAACAAAATCATGTCTGTCTTTGTTTAGGGAATATCTAGTATGTCATTTCCATCAATAGAATGTGCACAAATTGAGCAATAAACCTTTGTTATGAATCTAGCACAAGTATGGCAATGCATCAACTTAATAGTGCTGTGAAGCACTATTTTTTGAACATTGACCTAAGATTTTGAATCTAAGGCTCATTAATTGCCAAGGAATTGATAAAAGGAGAGTCTCCAACATCAAGGACTACCTGTACTTTATATTTATGTACTGGTGTGTATCACCTACAATTTTTTATCTCAAAGTATGCACATTGACAGATTTGAGGGTGTACCTGTTGTGACATTATTTGCTTCATATATATTATTTCTATTTATTATCATGATATCTTGGCAATTAAATGGTTTATGAGAACATAGATAGGGTAAACAGTCTGAACCTTTTTCCCAGGGTGGAAACGTCAAAGACCAGTGGGCATAGCTTTAAGGTGAGTGGGGCAAAGTTTATAGGAGATGTGTGGGACAATGTTTTTACACAGAGAGTGGTGAGTGTTTGGAACGTGTGCCAGGGGTATTGGTGGAGGCAGATATGACAGTGACATGTATGTGGCTATTAGGTGGGTACATGAATATCCAGGGAATGGAGATTTAATGGATATGTGCAGGCAGATGAGATTGGTTATTCTTGGCATCATGTTCGACATGGACATTATGGGCCAAAGGACATGTTCCTGTGCTGTACTGTTTTATGTTCTTGGCAGATGGAACCCCCAGGCGAAAGGGGAAGCGGGGGAGGGTTGGGCAGGAGCAGAAGGATGATTATTATCTTCCACTCTGAACATATCCTTAGTATGCAGGTAGTTAAAATATCACAGATTATTTATGTTTAGGAAGAAAACTATGCACAAATTCAACAGTCTGAATTGAAGCATATGCCTTCTTTATTCAGGCAACTGACAATGTGGCATTTTCATAAATGGGAAACACTATTTTTTGAATAGTAAATGTTCTGAATCTAAGGCTCATTAATAGCCAATGGATTGATACAGCAGGACCCCCATCAGCAAAGACTACCTGTACTTTATAATTATATATTGGAGCATTACTGCATTTACTGCGTTTTTAAATTTCAAAGTTTGCACATTGACAGATCGTATAACCAATTTGTTTTATATATTAGGACCAGTAAATGTAATGGCTGCAATCATTACACGCCAATAAACTGAATTCTAATTCCACATTTATTACAAATAATCACATTTACTATAACAAAAACCTGATTCTGTGTTGTGCTAAGGTTTTAGATTTAAACATAACTCTTTGTCAATTACCCTCTCAAAATGTCCTACCTGCAATAACAGGGTTTGAAATCAAATTTCTATTGGCACTACAACTTTTTTTGCCACAACATGGTTCTTATACACGTACACGTAATTCTATAAAAATATATGGCTTATATCTTGTATAGATATTGTGAGATAGATTAAGCGTTATCTTATTTGTAACATTTCACTCAATACTAAATTAATGTGAGAGTTGCTCCTTTTACTATAATTTTTTTTCTAAAATTACGTGACCAATTAGTTCCCAATAATTGATTTATATGGTGCTTATACGGACTTTCATTGCGATTCAGTATTTCTTTCGTATTCGCCTAGTAGTACTTGTTAATGCACAAGTAATGCTCTCTACAGTTAATTTCTTCAATTATTTAAACTTTTTTTAATGCTCCATGTTTCTTTTAGAAGAAGAAACTAAATTAGGAATTTTAAAAATCCATCCAGAATTTGAGTTGATGATGTAACTCTGTTTGCCTTTAAATTATAGCATGCAGCGATCTAAAATAAGAGCTCAAGACTATATTCATGGATATTCCATTCTTCCATGCTTATTACATTGGAGCACAGGAATCTCTATTAGAAATGTTATATTTCCGATTTTCATTCAATATTTCTCCTGCCATTAAAGACATCTGTGGGAAACAGAAGTATACATGACATTAATAATTTTGATTCAAATGAAACACTTTAATCCACAATAAAATATCCAGAGCAAATTAATGAGACCTCCACGAGACTTTTATTTTCATGAGACTATATTTCTTAGATCAATTACAAACAGAAACATATTTCGGTTAAAGCAAAAAGAACATTAAATTATCACTGAAGAGAATAATATGGAAGACATTGTCCAGACACAGTGAAATTTAAAGAGAGAGCAATAGAAAAACACATTTTAAAATAGTTTTTGAATAAAATCTTCAAGTCCAATTAGTGTTTGTTTAAGAACAAACATTACAATACAAAATTAAACCATGGTGATTGGAACTAAATAAAAAATCTTTATTGGAAAGTCAGTGAGAATAGAGGTTTTTAAGAACACAAGCAGGGACACACAATAGAATGGTTCAAGGTTGCTGATGGACCAGCTTTGGCTCTAGAGCGACTTCTAGCGAATCTACCGCAGTTCCTTCTGATAATCTCCAATTCGCATTGCTGTGCTATCAAGCCAACCCGATTCCCAGACCTTATTAAGACCATGAATGACGATAAATAGGCATTTGTAAACTGCAGGCTTTAATCCTGACACCCCTCGCCTCAGTCCTGGACAATATCTGTTCATGAAACAGCAAAATAGTCTAAAATAAAACCCCTCGCGGTTGTTGGTTAACACTCACTCCATCCCGGGTCCTAGTGTCCGTAGCTATCTTCCAGCATGACACGCCAAAGTTGTATCAAGCTTCTCTTTGATTCGCATATCAATCTGCCTACAATTTGCATATTATAATTTGTTGGAGAGGAAAGACTGACAGTGTTCCCGAGTCAATACCGCATATTATCCAACAACCATTCCCATCATTTAAAAAGACATACCTACTACTAAAGTTGGTGTTGATCCCAAATTCCCAAGTGGGGTAAAGGTCTGTATTACTTTCAATGCTTGGGCTGGCATCTTAAGTAAAGCCATATACAACCACACAGCTACATTTATCTAAAGTGTGGCTAGTCTCTGAACACCTCGAACATTGCTTTCCATCTTGTTTTCTTCTACGCTTCATACACTATCAAGTATGAGTAACCTTCAGTCCAGGCCAGATGTATTTACACGGTTAACGCGACGATTTGTGGTAAGTAATATCATTTTAAATTGCAAAATACTGAACACATTCTGATCCAGCTTTCCTTCCGGATAATGTAGCCATGGATGATGGTGACAGTTCCATGAAAATGCGCAAATGCTGATGTGTGGGGTTGCGCGGGGCTGCGAGCCAAAGCAAGTGCAATCAATGTGATGCGACTTCAATCTTGTCTCAGATTTGACTAGAAACTCGGGAGATGCATCAAGCTTAATAATAAATCAATACCAAGTATGACGCTTTTGTTGGGCAATTTTTTTAATGACTGTCATTAAATCATGTAATTTTTGTCATTTTTTCACTGGTGATTTTCGTTGTTAATTATCATTAATACATGTTTTACTGTAGGGGTTGAAATATTCAGTGAAATTCTGCACTGCAATAATTATCGGCAGATCTGCAATTTTAAAATATCCTCTTTTTTAAGGGGAAAAGGGCGTTTTGATCCTATATTTACGCGGGTTAATCAATTACTGAGGCTAGCCTTATAACCTCGATCTGAGTGTTCTTTTTGATTCTAATTGCTTACATTTCCGAGGTCCAATGCAAAAAGGACGTCTGGATAAAATGAAAAATAACGTGCAAGCATTATTATTCTGCTGAATAAAATAAATCAATCCCATTCCATAATTTAAAAAATAAAACCGTGGTGCAAAGCTGAGATCCTTTGAAAAGTTTAAATTATAAGAAGAAAATGTACGCTCATTATACTTAAAAAAGGGCTCGGTGTCCTTTTTTCTCCCAAGCAGTTTCACTTCTCAATGTTAAACCATGGGCACTAGGACCAAGCAGGAGCCTATATGTCGTTGGTAAGACTACCTTAAACCCAACCCATGCCTGCTTTTCTGCGCCACTCTGCGTGCTTTATGGAGAGTATAGTTCAGACGCAGATAGTACACACATTTCACAGTGGGGTCTGCGTAAGGAACACCTGTTTCAAAGGCAGCCAGCGACCCACCATTGGATTTGCAGATCATTCTGCTGATGAAGGCGAGCTCCTGAAGCTTCAGACACTCTCCTGATCTCCCTCGAGTCTTTGGATAATAAAAAAGGTGACGTTTGGGGAAAAAATAAGATCAAAGTTTTTGGATTGCCCCAGCGAGCAACGTGCGATCTATATTTTCTGAAGATTCATGCTGATGTATGCAGTCTTTTATAGAGTAAAAACAGCGCATGCCTCTCTGGAGTCAGATCCATATATTCTGACGTAGCCTTGTTCGTCTAAAAAAAATCCAATAACGCCGGGTTTTAAGTTGCTATGATCATCGTTATCTTCTTCCAATGGAGAAACTACGAATTATTATTCTCAATGCAGCTGGATCGCCTGAAGATCAAACAGCCTGCTAGACCTGGGATTATTTAAAAACAATATGTTAATGTGTGAGTATAAAGTGGTGGTTTCATAGACTTCAGTCAATGACCTTGAACCCGCCCCAGACCAAAACAGCATATTACTTTTATGTATGTTTTAACGGATTGAAGTCAAAACAATTCATTCTAAAACAAAACCACACGAGAGCAATTTTGGGCTGACACCTATATTATTATTCTTGTGTTTTTTTTCTTGTGTTGTTATTATCAGAAGCAGAATCGCCGGCGGCGACAGATGGCTCCGTTAGGTGAAGTTGGGAACTATCTTGGTGCCCAGGATGCAATACCTTTTGGGAATGTGCCCGTTTTGCCGGTGGATAACCCGGTTCTCCTAAGTCATCATCTCGGCCAGTCCGAGGGGGTTTTGAGCAGGGGCTCAGTCACGGACCTGTCTCACTTAAAGGGGATCCTCAGGCGAAGACAGCTCTACTGCAGAACTGGTTTTCACTTACAGATTTTTCCTAACGGGACTATCCAGGGAACAAGACAAGATCACAGCCGATTCGGTAAGTAGCAGAGCCATAAAGCACTTAAGTAGGTCATAAATGAAGCATCTTATGATTTTTTAAAAACACCTCTGCACGATGAAGCCAGATGGCACAGTTTATTACTGCACTATTTATTCTTCCATGCGAGCGGACAGCAGTCAGAACGTATTTTGATTCCTATAACATGATCTAAGAATATCGGACATGACTAAATGATAGGATCATTACGTTAATTTAGGCCTACAGCACCTCATATAATGGCAATTAATTTTAAACGTGTCAATACACCTCCCACCCCCCCCCCCCCCCCCCCCCCCTCTCTCTCGATGTCTGTTTACGCGGTGGTCTTACGTAAATTTCGCCTGGCTAACAAAGAACTTTGCAACACGACAGGGCTGCAAAAAAAAATGGTTAAGTTGTAGGACATAAATCCCGTACTTGCATGTGTATAGAAAAATAGATTCTGACTAATGGTGCAATGATACAGCCACGCTGTCGGCATTAACTTAGGTGCACAGCTATTGGATAGCGACCAAGATGCGTTTGCGGTGGAATATGTGTCTACCTGTCCCCACGACCTTATGCGTGTGATCTGATGTAAATGTCATTGGCTAGGTCAGACTGGAAACTAACTTGCAATATATATTGAGCTGCCTTATCTATGCAATTGCAAATGTGCACACAGGCTGGGGAATAATAATAATACTACTAATAATATTAATAATCATCGGCGGTTTTGTGCAGTCAAAGTTGGACACCGATTCTAAACGCAGTGGAATGGTGCAACCACATGAGTCACTGGTGGAGGTGATTGTTGGGGAGATCAAAGCAAAGATTTATCTAACCCAATGCCATAAATTATGGATCAGTGTTTCCACCATAGATTGTATTCAATGTCGAAATGCGCAAGTGTAAAAATTGGCCACGCGTGTGTGCGTGGCGAGCTCGCGAGGATTTCATTTTGTTGTGGGTTAAAAGTGTGTATTTTAAAGATCAAATGCATCAATTCCGGGATGGATTTATAGTTTATTTTCCACCGAGGGCTGTGGCTAAACCTCCAGTCCTGCGAACGCGCCTCCAGCAGGTGTCTGTACGGCGGCCGCACTGCTACACTTGCAGAGCCAGAGAGATCCCCCGGGTCCTAACGCATGCCTCCCAGTTAGGATTCGATGCACACAGTCAGTGTTGCAGAAGAGGGGGGATATATCCTTCCATGCAGTAAGGTCTAACCTCCTGGGTGAAAAACATTACTAATCCCTGACAGTGTGTGTGTGTGTGGGGGGGGGGGGGGGAGATGTAATGCAATCATGATCACTCAAATTTCTTGCAAAAATATTAAAATAAGATACAAAAGGACACACATTACTAGCTGACCTTTATTCTTATTTTCTATGAAATAATCTTATTTATAATGATTAATAAGATCATTATTAATAATAATCAATCATTAGATAACGATCAATTATCTTGGTTATTAATCGTTTTCATTATTAACTTTCTTATTATATAATAATCGTATATAATAATCGTATTATAATATGAATATCATTTTGCACTAATTGCAATCGGGATGATTAAAACGTTTTCTGTCAGCAAGCAAGCTCAACTCAGAGATCTGTTTTCAGCCGTTCTGCTGCGGGGCTAGGCGTGAGTGGGAGGCGAGGGGTGAGGTTAAATCAGAATCCGAAGGTGGGAAGTTTGCGTCCTGCGCTGGGGCAGGAACCCAATCTTCTCCTTTCCCTCCACCCCCATCCCATCCCAGATTCCAGAGGTTGAAGAACTTCAAGAACCTCAATTGCTGCACCGATTGGACCCTTTCCTGGTCCAAATGTGTCCCCGCACTATCTTGATTCCGATTGGTTTTTTTTGGTGAGGTGGGGGGATTTACCCCCGCATGTTTCCATTCCCCACCACTCCGCAGTGGGCATGCAGCTTCTTTTGTTCTTCATTGTGTGTGTGTATGTGTGTGTGTGTGTGTGTACCCAGCCTCTATGTACCACGGCCTGGCACCGTCTATGTACCGCGCCTGGCACCGTCGGGGCTAAGGCAGCTGGTGTAGCCTCGTCCCTTTGCCCGCCTCTGCACTATGCGCCGACACCTGCTCCATTCCATAAGGCTGTACCTTGGTACATGTGACAATAAAGTATCATTGAATAAGGCCAAAGAAGTGTCCCGACCCCAAACGTTACCCATCCATGTCCTCCGGGGATGCTGCTTGACCCGCAGTGTTACTCCAGTACATTGTGTCTTTTTTTTGTAACCTAGCACTTGCATTTCCTTGTCCCTACATCATAAAACCTTGTGTTGGATTTAAATTCACTCCATTTTGAGTCTGCCTATGTTTCTTTTAAATTAAACACTCCCACTCTGTAATTTGTAAATTAAGCATTAGGCATTTACAATTCTATTTCGCCTCTGATCCGGAAGGTCAGCGTTTATAGCAGCCGATGAACAGACCACTGCAGTGATCTTTGAATGACAAACCTGTATTTGTATCGATTGCAGGCCAGGGAGTTTGTGTGTGTGTGTTTGTGTGCGTGTAAGTGAAGGTTGTTGTCAACAAAACATAAGCATCGATGGGAATGTTCAAGTGCTGGAGTTCGCGGGGGAAGGGAACGATCGCCTTGACATCTCTGCAGGAGGCTGCAGGTGAGATTGGGGATAATTCGCCCTACTTTCTATTTGCAGTTTCATGATGTGCCCATAAATTCACCCAAGCGTTTCACAATTAAAACGTATGGGTTGGCCTTCCCCAGCAAAACAAAATCGACACAGGCCTCCTCCATTTCAAAGCTTTCCAAGTGGAAATTCTAGCAGAAGAGCTCAATTGAACATCTTGATAGTTCAGTTTAGTTTAGTTCAGAGATACAGCATGGAAACAGGCCCATCGAGTCCACGCCGTCCATCCCACTTTCAACACTGACTCCTGCAATTTACAGAGGCCAGTTAACCTACAAACGCCTGCGTATTTGGGAGGAAATCCATGCGGTGACAGGGAGAACATGGGAACTTCATGCAGACAGACAGCGCCCGAAGTCAGGATCGAACCCTTGTCTCTGGCGCAGCGAGGCAGCAGCTCTACCAGCCGCGCCACTGTCTACCGCCCAGTTAATTGTCTGTTTATGAGTCGCAGTATACTGGTGACCACCCACTTTCACCAACTCCCCTCCTCGAACGAAAGAGTTAACTGTCAGCGCCGCTCATGTTTGATGCTCGTTGTAATTTAGCCCCCCAGTTTAATCTTTAACCAGCAATACAATCGTGTTCCACGAAATAATCATTTCTCAGTTTACCCACCGACTCCAGAATGAACTGCTCATTTTCAGCTTGCAGTTTTGCGGTTTGCTGAATAGATTGCCCAAAAGACACACGCAGAAGGGGAGGATGGGATGGCTGCTGCAATTTGGCAAAGTGCAGCATTTTCTCCGCAATGTCTCTTCAGCTCGATATGTATCAGCGACCACAGCGTTTCTTTTGCTGCCTCCTATGACCACAGCGAGCTGTGACTGCAGGATGCTCAGAGGTCTAAAGCTGAATTTTTAATGTAACGCTTGTTCTTCCATTGAAGGCACTTTCCAGATTGAACTCCATTGGGAAATTCAATAACTGGAAAATGTGGGCGTGTCTTTTGTTTCAGTAAAAACTACACCGTACAAAAGCCGCTCAGCAGATGGACGTGTTCTGAATAAACGCCTCCTCTTTAATTACAATTAAGACTCAATTTCACTGAAACCGAACGACTATGGTTTTCCATTCTTAGCTTTCATGCTAATATATTGATGTGCAGAAAACCAACCGTGGATGATTGAAATTGCATAAAATATTGCATCCCCTCTTTCATTAGCATTTATTTAGTAACAAGATTACGGGAGAAAGATTGTCGGCGCTAGGACCCCGAGGGAGTAATTGGTTTTATTATAGGGGCGTTCCAGTTTTAATACCTTGGTACTAATATATGCATTGCATTTTGTTTTGCTCCATACCCGTTAACCATTCGACCGTAACCTTTCAATTAACCAGATTTATCCTCTTTTGGATACACTTAATTACATTTTGAGTATATAATTTAGCCCTAGCAATGGGCTAAACAATGGGAACAAAAAGACTGGACGCGCCCCAAGCCATTCATCATTTATGCGTTAAGTGAAGGTAAACGGCGCAGGCGTTTTGTCAGCCCACTCCATTTTTTAAAAAGTCACGTATTCTGTGCTTACTGTTAATGCACTGGGTGTGGCATTAATATTTCCACGCAGAAGTCTCTGTTATCTACTCTAAATACACAACGTCGGGACAGAAATCCATGGCATGCTGAAACAATGTACGAGGATAACTTGGTTGTATTGCAACTTCTGAAGGAACCGAACACCAAATAGCTCAAGGTGTCAGCTGAAAAAATATCACCCAGAACTGCTCAAAGCCTGGCGCTCCAGTTGGCATGTCAATCATCTCTCCAACACCACAAATACTTTAAGGAAAAGCAACAATGACTCTTTCACTGTTTGGACAAATACCTAATTCCCTGGATGAAATTGAAGTGAAGTCCTGTTTGGGCTTTAAATCTTTGTATTCACTTTCCAAGTTATCCGTTGGAATGCAAACGGGTGCAAGCCTCTAAAAACTTAGGTGTAGGAAGGAACTGCAGATGCTGGTTTACACCGAAGGCACACAAAATGCTGGAGTAACCCGGCGGGTCAGGCAGCATCCCTGGAGAAAATGAATAGGTGACGTTTCGGGTTATGACTCCTCTCAAACTTCTGTTGTTTCAAATGACCCATTGCAAATCTTACTTTTAAAGGCAAAGAAGACAGATCCCTAAGGTGGTTGTTTTACTTTTTTGCAATAGTAAGTGGGAGGTTGGTTAACACTTTAGCTGTATAGTTTTGAGTGGCATAAGGTGACTGATAGTCAACTGCTTTCCCCGGTGCTAAAGCAATGCAATTGCCACCCAGAGCAAATCTATTACCCAGCCAAAGTTGATGCCATTTACCCAGAGCTATTTTTCTCTCACTAATACTCTACAAAACATTGACAGGATAGGCAGTCGGAACCTTTTTTCCCAGGATGGAAACATGAAATACTAGAGGGCACAGCTTTAAGGTGAGAGGGGCAAAGTTTAAAGGAAGGGACACAAAGTACTGGAGTAACTCAGCAGGTCAGGCAGCATCTCTGGAGAACATGGACAGGTGACATTTTGGGCAGGATCATTATTCAGACCTGAATTGACCAGAAACATCACCTATCCATGTTCTCCAGAGATGCTGCCTAACTGGCTGAGGTACTCCAGCACTTTGTGTCCTTTTGTATAAACCAGCATCTGCAGTTCCTTGTTTCTAATGTTTAAAGGAGATGTCCAGGGCAAGACTTTTTACACAGAGGATGGTGAGTGACTGTAACGTGTGGAGGGAGTGGTGATGGAGGCAGAAATGACAATTACATTTTAGAGACTTTCTGGAGATGCACACGGATATGCAAGGAATAGAGGGGTATAGATTACTTGCAGACACATAAGAGTTGGTCTTGTCATTATGTGCGGTTGTGACATTATGGGCTGAAGGGCCTGTTCCTGCACTGTACTATTCTGTGTTGGCTTGTACAATGCCTTTCTTTGTATTACTTCTTGGATTAGGAATTCTGAGTTGCACCGCTACATTTTATATTCAACAGAATTCTTTTCATTTGCCCAAAGTGCATCATCTACTTCGCAATTTATATTTGTAAGGATAATTTTGCTCCCAAGTACCTCGCTACAAGCATGATGAATGATTTCAGTGGATACACTGAAATATGAAGTATTTCCTTCAGATAGGAATGAAACGGAAACAAAGAATATAGAGCAGTAGAGCACAGGAACATGCCCTTTGGTCCAGGATGTCTATGCCAACCATGATGCCAATTTAAACCGAATCCATCTGACTACACATGGTTTATGTCTTTCCACATCTCTATGTTTTTGTGCCTGTCCATATACCTCTTAAGTGTTTTTGCAGTAACTGCTTCCACTACCTTCCTCACAACAGGTTCTGGGCATCTCACACACTGTGTAAAAAAACTTATCTCACTAATCTTTTATACACTTGTCCCCTTGCACCCTAAATTTATGCTCTCTAGTATTTTTCCATGAGAAAATGATTCTAATTGTCCATCCTATCTATGCCTCTAAAAATCTTATGTATTTTGATCAGGTCTCCCCTCTTCCAAGTTTTTCCAACCTCTCCTATTAACTAATACACTCTAATCCAGGCAATATCCCGGTGCACCTCTTCTGCACCCTCTCCAAAACCTCCACACCCTTCCTTTAATGGGGTGAATGGAACAATGCACAATACTCTAAATGTGGCTTAACCAAAGTTTTATAAAGTTGCAAAATGATCTTCTGATTTTTATACTCTGTGCTCTGACCAAGTATGCTGTATGCATTCTTCACTGCCCTATTTACTTGTGTTGTCACTTTCATTGGGCTATTGGCTTACAAGACTAAGATTTTTTGGGGTAGGCACTGAAGCCGAAGGCACTTAATTGAAGATAGAAAATCCCAGTAAAGTCTAGCTCGCTAGTTCAGTTTAGTTTATTGTCATGTGTACTGAGGTACAATGAAAAGCTTTCGTTGATGCTATCCAGTCAGCAGAAAGACAATACATGATTACAATTGAGCCATTTACAGTGTACAGATGCATGAAAAGGGAACAACTTTCAGTGCAAGGTTAAGCCAGAAAAGTCCAAACAAGGATAATCCGAGGGTCACCAGTGAGGTGGATAGTAGTTCAGCACTGCTGATAGACACAAAAAGCTGGAGTAACTCAGCAGGACAGGCAGCATCTCTGGAGAGAAGGAATGGGTGACGTTTCGGGTCGAGACCCTTCTTCAGACTGGTTAGGGATAAGGGAAACGAGAGATATAGACGGTGATGTGGAGTTATAAAGAACAATGAATGAAAGATATGCAAAAAAGTAACAATGACAAAGGAAACAGGCCATTGTAAGCTGTTTGTAAGGTGAAAATGAGAAGCTAGTGCAACTTAGGTGGGGGAGGGATAGAGCGAGAAGGAATGCTGGGACTACCTGAAGTGAGAGAAATCAATATTCATACCACTGGGCTGTAAGCTGCCCAAGCGAAATGCTATTCCTCCAATTTGTGTTTAGCCTCAATTTGACAATGGAGAAGACCGAGGACAGAAAGGTCTGTGTAGGAATGGGAAGGAGAATTAAATTGTCCAGCAACCGGGAGATTAGGTTGGTTCAGGCGTTTATCATTGTTACTTTTTTGCATTTCTTTCATTCATTGTTCTTTATCTCTCCACATCACCGTCTATATCTCTCGTTTCCCTTATCCCTAACCAGTCTGAAGAAGGGTCTTGACCCAAAACGTCACCCATTCCTTCTCTCCAGAGATGCTGCTTGTCCTGTTGAGTTACTCCAGATTTTTGAGTCTATTTTTGGTTTAAACCAGCATCTGCAGTTCCTTCTTACACAGTTCAGCACTGCTCTTGGGTTGTGGTAGGATGATTCAGTTGCCTGATAACAGTTGGGAAGAAACTGTCTCTGAATCTGGAGCTGTGCGCTTTCACATTTCTATACCTTTTGCCTGATGGGAGAGGGGAGAAGAGGGAATGACTAGGATGGGACTCATCCTTGATTATGCTGCTGGCCTTTACAAATTACAATTTTCTATTGTGCTTTCAACAAGGTCTACAATTAAAAACATATTTTATAGGCTTGTGAGAAAAGTACTAGTGTTTCATGGTCTTAACTTGCTATCGCGAAAGCCAACAAACCTCTGGACATCCCAAAGGGTCGTATGGCTATGGAAATTATGGAGCGTAGAAATTGTTGTCGGGCTGGAAACAAAAGAATAATCATCGTGGTCACTAGGTTAACTTCAGGTATCTCATGGGTTACAAACATGGACCAGCTCTGATAATAATTTTCATGACTGACTGAGTCTTGAGTATGGTCTGAAGAAAAAAGTGAGTAAAATTAAGATGACTAAAGCAAAATACTGTGACTGTTGGGACACGGAAATTTAAAAAAAAGGAAATATTCAAAGGATCAGGTAGCATTTGTGAAATACCTGCCAACAATCCGAAGAAGGGTCCCGACCTGAAATGTCGTCTATCCATTCCCTCCAGACATACTGCCTGACCCACTGAGTTATGCCAGCATTTTGTGTTTTGATTTGTAAACAGTTGTTGGTGCAGAGAGGATCCAAAGAATAACAAAGTGCCTCCCCACAGAGGCTGCCCGATCTGCAGAGTACTTCCAGCAATTTCTAAAAAATTATTGCAGATATACCAATGTATATATTTTTCCTGCTGTAGCTCTGCATTTTCTATCTCGATGCACCGTCCTATACTGCTTCATGTTATTGCTCACCCTCTGGTACTGTACCCATTGGCAATGGTGCAGTATGATTGGATGGGGAGCTCTGCTGCGATTGAAGGGTAGGAATTACCAAAACATTTGAGCCTCCTCTAGACTTATCAAATGTAGATCGTTGAATTTGGAACGGGAACTGTCATTTTTTCTTCCTCGCCTGTGGATGTTTAATTGGCAGGAAGTAGTTCTATTGCTAAGGACAGTTAACTTGGCACAGTGATGCAGCTGGTAGAGCTGTTGCCTCCCCGTGTCAGAGACCTGGGTTTAATCCCACCTTGGGTGCTGTCTGTGTGGAGTTAGCATGTTCTCCCTCTTCTTCTGTGTGCTCTGGTTTCCTCCCACATCCCAAAGCCTTGCAGGATTTGTGGGTTAATTAGCCTTTACAGATTGCCCCTTGCATGTAGGAAGTTGGATAACTTAGAACTAGTGTGAACAGGTCAGCTTCGACTCAGTGGGCCAAACCGGCCTGGTTCTATACTGTGTCTCTAAACTAAACTAACTTAAACTCAACACAGAAAAGGATACAAAGTGCTGGAGTAACTCAACTGGTCAGGCAACATCTTTGGAGAACATGTATATGTGACATTTTGGTTGCGACCCTTCAGACTGATTATGTCTGTGTGTGTGTGTGTGGGGGGGGGGGGGGGAGGGTATGGATGAAGGTTAGAAGAGAGATTGTGAAGCCAGAGGAAATGAATGTAGGTGAGGGAGAGGAGGAGGGGAGAAATAGATGCAAGTCCAGATGGCACAGGAGAGGGGGAAGAGGGTGTGTGGGGCAGAAATGGGAGTGGAGGTTATTTAAAATGGGAGAATTTAATGTTCATACCTTTGAGTTGTATGCTACCCATGTGAAATATGAGGTGCTGTTCTTCCAGCTTACGTGTGGTCTCACTCCGGCAATAAGAGGCCAAGGACAGTATGGGAATGAGAAGTGGAGTTAAAATGGTTGGCAACCAGGAAGTCTGGTAGGCCTTGGTGGACTCCACACGGTTGGTGGTCAATGTGGAAGCCTCTGGTTTATTTGGCTAAGTGCCTTTAGCATTTTGTACGATCCTTGGTAGATTCTGCTCCACGTTTTAGTCTACAGCACAAAACAAAATCATCATCTCTGTGTTGCCTTTCAACTTGCTACTTATACGTTGTCATCCAATTGACCTTTGAGTGACCTTGGAACCTGAAATTCTGCAAAGATTTATGTGTCACCTTTCACAGAATTCAGAACAGCTGTTTTCCCACGAAAGCATCATGTGACAGCTTCAATGAAGATATGACATATAGCCTCCGCATTTTATATTTCGTTATTTGACATTCGTAATTTAGCGTGTTTAAAGGTTGCATATCTGATTTCTGTTTAAGTCAATGCTAAAAACAATTTTACAAATAAGTAGTTTCTGCTTTCATCATAAT
The DNA here is from genome assembly GCF_053455715.1 of Rhinoraja longicauda. NCBI lineage: Eukaryota > Metazoa > Chordata > Chondrichthyes > Rajiformes > Arhynchobatidae > Rhinoraja > Rhinoraja longicauda. The sequence continues at coordinate 45,672,285 of NC_135959.1, read as the reverse complement.
TGAATTTGAGAGCTACAGAAATGGCTTACATGAACGGGATTTAGTACAATCACCATTTTTGCGTTGTCGAATTGCCAACACATAAATTGTGATGTTTGCACATTGCAAGATTGAGTGTCAAAGCCATTTACCATTATTAACCATCATTAATCTTCCAAATGCACATGAGTAAGAGCAAGTGGTCCTCGTAATAATATTTGGGCGGACATAAAGTGCTGCTGACTTAGTAAAAAGATATCGCTCAGTAAATTCCAAATAGAATTTTATCATTGGCTTTTCATTTTTTAAATAAATAAATCTAAATACTAGGGTAGCATGGTGGTGCAGCGGTAGAGTCGCTGCCTTACAGCACCAGAGACCCGGATTCAATCCTGACTAAGAGTGCTGTCTATATGGAGTTTGTACGTTCTCCCCGTGATCTGTGAGAGTTTTCTCCGGCAGCTCCGGTTTCCTCCCACACTCCAAAGACATGCAGGTTTGTAGGTTAATTGGCTTGGTAAAATTGTAAATTATCCTTAGTGTGTGTAGGATAGTGTTAGTATGCGGGGATCGCTGTTGCTGCGGACTCAGTGGGCTGAAGGGCCTGTTTCTGTACTGTATCACTAAATTAAACTAAACCCTCAACTATATTTTAAGATCCTTTTATGTTTGTAATTTTAGCCACTGAAGTTGCTGTTGTCAAAAATTTACCTTGATGGCATTTGCTGTTATTTAATCCAGCACCTAATTTTGTGGATCTGAGTTACTTCTTAGCCACATGATTTAGAGTCACCTCTAAGACCCAGTACAGTAACTTAATATAAAACAAACTCAAATCTTTATCTCAGCAGCTGACAGACATACATTAGGATAATTCCTCTCGCCATGACTACGATGGCATGTACTTTTCAAGTAAACTGCCATATGATGGGGCTAATAACGCATTTGGAAATGTTCTTTTGAAGCATTAGAACAGTTATTATTAGCAATTACTATAATATAAGCCATGCCAGAGAAAGTAATACAATGTCACTTTATGCTCTCAGAATTGGAAGTCATAGTGAACTTGTGAACATTGGCTTGAAAAATGTAAATGCACTGGATGTGAGTTATGCATTGATAAAACATTAAGTAAATCTATCTCAGTAGGAGAATGAGTGAATAAAGTATAGATATTATAGTGGAAATGGTTAGTGTATTTGTTGCACTATTTTTGCCATTACATTTCCACTCATTGTCTGTTCTAATTCGTATTCCAGAATTTTTTCTGACTAATGTAATTATAAATGCTGCATGCAAACTACTGTAGAAAATAGCACAGGAATAGCATTTCAGCCAGAGAATATCTTGTTAAGAGTCGATGGTGTCCAGAGTTCAATTTGCTGACAGTTCTAGGAACAGAATTAGGCCATTCGGCCCATCAAGTCTCCACCACCATTCAATCATGGCTGGTCCATCTTTCCCTCTCAACCCCATTCTCCTGCCTTCTTCCCATAACCCCTGATACCCTTACTAATCAAGAATCTGTCAATCTCCACCTTAAAAATATTAATTGACCTGGCCTCCGCAGCCTTTTGTGGCAATGAATTCCACAGATTCACCACTCTGTGACTAAAGAAATTCCTCCTTGTCTTTCTAAAGATGTGTCCTTTTATTCTGGCCTCTGGTCATAGACTCTATCACTAGTAGAAACATCCTCTCCAAATTCACTTTATCCAGGCTTTTCACTATTCAGTAAGTTTCAATGAGGTCCCTGCTCATCCTTCTAAACTCCAACGAGTACAGGCCCAGTGCCATCAAATTACCTAGGGATAATTTGAAGTATCCTTTACTTTATTCCCTTATTCACTGTTCATTACCTCTCTTTATCCATTTGATTTCATGTCAAACAATGTGTGCTTTAAGAGCTGGCATTGATTGTTAGTGTAGCCCCCTTGTAGGAGGTATTGCAAAGCTGCCTTCAAATGTCTTCTAAGTAGTTTTTCATCCTTTGATTTCTCCCTGCGTGATCTAGCTTCAGTTAATTTTAAGATTTAATCTGGACTTGCTCTCTGTTGTGTGAATGTGTTCTTTAGTCCACAGCTCTATCACTGGGTGAACATAGAACACAGAACATAGAACATAGAACAGTACAGCACAAGAACAGGCCCTTCGGCCCACAATGTCTGTGCTAAACATGATTCCAAGACCATCTCTTATCTCTTAAGGTCATAAGTAAAAGGAGCAGAATTAGGTCATTCGGCCCATCAAGTCTACTCTGCCATTCAATTATGGCTGATCTATCTATTCCTCTTTACCCCAGTCTTCTGCCTTCTCCCCATGACACCTGAAACCCGTACTAATCACGAATCTATCTATCTCTGTTTAAAAAATATCCATTGATATCCATTATATGTAAAGACGTACAGGTATGTAGGTTAATTGGCTGGGTAAATGTAAAAATTGTCCCTAGTGGGTGTAGGATAGTGTTAATGTACGGGGATCACTGGGCGGCACGGACTTGGTGGGCCGAAAAGGCTTGTTTCCGGCTGTATATATATGATATGATATGATATGATATGTCTGCATATAATCCATTCCTTGCATATACATATGCCTGTCTAAAAGTCTCTTTAATGCCACTAGCTCATCTGCCTCAACCATCAACTCCAGAAGCGTGTTCCAGGCACTCGCCACCCTTTGTGTAAAAAAAGTTGCCCTGCATATCCCCTTTAAACTCTGACCCTCTCACCTTAAAGCTCTGCCTTCTAGTATTTGATTTTTTCCATTCTGGGAAAAAGGTTCTGACCTCTACGCCTCTCATAATGTTATATATGTCAGGTCTCCACACAATATCTGGTGCTCCAGAGAAAACAATCCAAGTATGTCCAACTTCTCCCTGCAGCTAATACCACCTAATCCAGGTATCATTCTGACCAACCTCCTCCCACCATTTCCAAAGCCTCCCCATCCTTCCTGTAATGGGGTGATCAAAACTGCATGCAATACTCCAAATGTAGCCTAACCAAAGTTCCATAAAGCTGCATCATGACTTCCTGAGACGTATGCCTTCTTTACCATTCTTCCCACTCTTATAACTTTGGTATAAGATCTTAGTCACTTGCCCAGAGTAAGGGAATCGAAAACCAGAGGACATAAGTTTAAGGTGAGGGGGAAAGATTTAATAGGAACCTGAGGGGTAACTTTTTTTACACAAAGGGTGGTGGGTGTATGGAATGAGCTGCTGGAGGAGGCAGTTGAGGCAGGTATTATTGCAATGTTCAAGAAACATTTAGACAGGTACATTGATAGGACAGGTTTAGAGGTATATAGGCCAAATGCAGGCAGATGGGACTAGTGTAGATGGGGCATGTTGGTCAGTGTGGGCAAGTTGGGCCAAAGGGCTTGTGTAAACTCTCTGACTCTATTTAGCATGTAATGGGAACTTTATTGGCATTGGAACTTTAGAAGTTCTTTTTTTAAGTGACTAGCTACCGATAGATCAGGTTCTGTTTAAAACAGTGCAGTGCAAATTGCCTTTAGAACACATAATGCCTCTGGAGAGCCATTGGATAGCTTACCTTTAATCAGAAAGTTTAAAATGATTAAAACAAATTCATTTACAGAAAACACCTTTAATTGCAAAAAAATATTTAAAGAATTCCAGAGATTCACCACTCACAAGTAAGTTGTTAATTTTGGAATTCTCTAGCTTATTATAATTTGATTTAGTTTTGTCTGTTGTCACCTTTACCGAGGTACAGTGAAAACCTTTTTGTTGTGTGCTAACCAGTCAGCAGAAAGACTTTCCATGATTACAATCAAACCATCCACAGTGTACAGATACATGATAAAGGAAATAGAAATGGTGCTGTTGGAGTAGAGACTTAAAAAAGTGGAGCGATTGTAATGCTTGATTGCAAATCCACTTCTGGGACCAGCTCGCAGAGAGTCACCTGGCTTGGGCAACTTTCATCTTGAAATGGAACACTTTTGTGGGTTGTGGAAACTAGATTATGGGGTTATTCAGTTAAGAGGTAGATGAATGTCTGAATGATCTGGGGTTTTGATGAGCTGGTGCAGAGGAGAAGTTGATATCTAGGGTAAATCATAATGAGTGTTTGGGCAGGCTCAAGAGTTTAGTTTAATTTAGTTTATTGTCACGTGTACTGAGGTACAATGAACAGCTTTTTGTTGCATGCTATCCAGCCAAAGAAGAGACTATACATGATTGCAACCAAGCCGTCCACAGTGTATAGATATATGATAAAGGGTATTACATGTAGTACAAGATAAAGTCCGATTAAAGATAGTTCAAAGGTCTTCAATGTGGCAGATGAGAGGTCAGGACAGCTAGCTAGTCGGTGATAGGATGGTTCAGTTGCCTGATAACAGCTGGGAAGAAACTATCACTAAATCTGAAGGTGTGCGTTTTGAAACTTCTTGTATGTCTTGCCTGATGGGAGAGTGGAGAAAAGGGAGTGACAGGTGTGAGCCTTGTCCTTGATTATGCCTTGAGGAGGCAGCGTGAAGTGTAGATGGAATCCATGGAGGTCAGTTGGTTTGGGCTTTATAAGGTGCTGGTCAGGCTTGGGCTTTATAAGGCGATGGCACATTTCGAGCATTGTGAGTAATTGTGGGCACGATATCTGAGGAAGGATGTGCTGGTGTTGTAGAGGGTCCAGAGGAGATTTATGAGAATGATCTAGGAGATGATTGTGATTGATAGGCCTGAGTCTGCACTCCCTGGAGTTTAGGATAAGTGGGGATCTCATTGAAACCTTTTGAATAATGAAAGGCCGAGGTGGAGTGGATGTGGAGAGGCATTTTCCAGTAGGGAAAATGGCACAGCCTCAGAATAAGAGGACACACCTTTAGGATGGGGATGAGGCGGAATCTTGTTAGCCAGAGGGTGGTGAATCTGTGGAATTCATTGCCACAGACTGCTGTGGAGGCCAAGTCATTGGGTATTTTAAAAATACTTTTTAAGATTGATAGGTTCTTGATCAGTAAGAGCTTCAAACGTTACGGGGAGAAGGCAGGAGAATGGGAGAATGACAGGGAAAAATAGATCAGCCGCAATCGAATGGAGGAGCACTCTCAATGGGCTGAATGGCCCAATACAGCTCCTATGTTTAGTTTAGTTTAGAAATACAGCACAGACACAGGCCCTTCATCCCACTGTGTCTGTGCCGACCAGTGATCCGTGCACACACATCATTCTACACACACTTGAGGCAATTTATAATTGTACAAAGCCAATTAGCCTGTACGTCTTTGGAGTGTGGGAGAAAACTGGGCACCTGGAGAAAACCCACGTGATCACAGGGAGAATGTACAAACTCCATACAGACAGCACCCGTAGTCAGGATTGAACCTGGGTCTCTGGCACTGTAAGCAACTCTACCGCTGCGCCACTGTACTACTGATCTTATGATCTCATGAGTTGGCCTATTCCTGCTGCTATTTTTACATGTACCTACAACATTAAAATAATATAAATCAAAGACATGAAAAATAGATTTCAATCAAGGCTACAATACTATTCAAAACAATGGGGTTGCACTACATATGAAAGCTAGTCTTTGGGTCGGAGTGTTGGACACAGGGATGAGTTCAGTGGTGGAACTGGAGGTCAGTTGCATTGGCGGGTGATTTTAAGTCCATTCCCAGCTTTTGCGTTACAATGATCAGGCATGAAGGTCAGAATGTGCTGCAGCTCGCTGGCAAATCTCTATGCAAGAGTGTATTATGCTTCTCCCAACACAAACTCTATTGTTGAATATTCAGCAGGTCTAGAAGTTGTCAGGGGATTATATATCACGTACTAAAATAGATAAAAATGTAACTTTTTATATTTTTTCACTGTGCAAATGTACTCTGGATTTTTAGTGGAACACTGATACTGACAGCTTGCAAATCACATAAAAGATAACAAAGATGTTTGCCATAAAAGTCTATCATCTGTATCCCAACCATCAGCAAAATCCATTGAACTGGATTATGGGTTATAAAGTCAGAAAATGCTGGATATGTTCAACAGGTCAGGCAGCACCTGTGGAGAAATAAATAGTTAATGTTTCAAGTCATCGAAAGGTCATTGATGAGATAACATTGACCTGCTGAGTGTTGCCAGCAATTTTGTTTTAATTTCAGATTTCCAACATCTGCAGCCTTTTGATTTTGTGTTCTCATTTAATTGGTCTTTTGTCATAACAGTGGGCAGTCAGAACCTTTTTTCCCAGGGTGGAACTGTCAAAGGTTAGAGGGCAGAGTTCTAAGGTGAGAGGGGCAAAGTTTAAAGACCTGCGGGGTAATTTTTCTTTCATGGAATGTGGTGGGAGCCTGGAACGTGCTGCCGGAAGTGGTGGTGGAGGCAGATACAATAGTGATATTTAAGAGACTTTTGAATAGGCATGTGGGTGTGCCTGGAATGGAGGGATATGGATTATGTGCAGGTAGATGAGATCAGTTTAACTTGGCATTATATTTGGCACAGACATCGTGGGTGAAAGGGCCTGTTCCTGTGCTGTACTGTCCTATCTATAACCAGCATTCTGTAGGCGACAAAATACACCACTAAGATGCTGTATCTTTGTTTTCCCCCGTACAATTGTCCGTCAATTTCTATCTTTTCATTTGGGTTGCTTATATATAATCCGGCCATCTTGGCTGCTATTTCCTATGTAATCTCTCCCATTCTGACAATTTTCTAATGATGACAAACTTCATCTGAATGCCAATTTTGGTTTTTTCAATGAAATCATAATACTGTGTCCCTTTATCTGATTACTTTCCTTTCTGCATTATCACTGCCCTCTGAAAAGTGTATCTCTATTTTCTTTGCATTATACACACAAAGGTCATCCAAATTCAGTCTTCTCTGATGAACCTGCTTTGGGCGCTCAGCGAATGTGCTAAATTTGTTCATGAAAAATGGTACAGTCACGTGAAGAACTGACAATTTATAATCGTTTTAAATCTTGGCAGCATTATCTTCCCAAGTATCAACTTCTGAGCGGTCCTTCCATAAGCTAGGGTACTTCCCGACTTGCTTCTATCCCATTGCGAACAATGGACTTTGTCAATGGAACTGATGCACGACAATACTGAGAACTACAGTGCATTCAGAAAGTATTCAGACCCCTTCACTTTTTCCACATTTTGCTACGTTACAGCCTTATTTTTAAATGGATTCATTTCATTTTTTTAATCATCAATCTACACACAATACCCCATAATAAAAAAGTGAAAACAGGTGTTTAGAAATTTTTGGAAAATAATTAAAAAGAAATAACTGAAATATCACATTTACATAACTATTCAGACCCTTTGCTATGACGTTCAAAATTGAGCTTAGGCTCATCCTGTTTTCATTGATTATTCTTGAGATGTTTCTACAACTTGATTGGAGTCCGTCAGTGGTAAATTAAATTGATTGGGCATGATTTGGAAAGGCACACATCTGTCTATATAAGGTCCCACAGCTGACATGTCAGAGCAAAAACAAAGCCATGAAGATGATGGAATTGTCCGTAGACCTCCGAGACAGGATTGTGTCGAGACACAGATCTGGGGAAGAGTATAAAACAATTTCTACAGCATTGTGGGTCCCGAAGAGCACAGTGGCCTCTGTCATTCTTAAATGGAATAACTTTGGAACCACCAGGACTCTTCATAGAGCTGGCCGCCCGGCCAAACTGAGCAATCGGGGGAGAAGGGCCTTGGTCAGGGAGGTGACCAAGAACCCGAGGTCACTCTAACAGAGCTCCAGAGTTCCTCTGTTAAGATGGGAGAACTTTCCAGAAGGAACTATATCTGCAGCACTCCACCAATCAGGCCTTTATGGTGGAGTGGCCAGATGGAAGCCACTCCTCAGTAAAAGGAACATGACAGCCCACTTGGTTTGCCAAAAGGCACCTAAAGGACTCTCAGACCATGAGAAACAAGATTCTCTGGTCTGATGAAATCAAGATTGAACTCATTGGCCTGAATGCCAAGCGGCACCACTCATCACCTGGCCAATACCATACCTACGGTGAAGCATGGTGGTGGGGATGTTTTTCAGCGGTAGGAACTGGGAGACTAGTCAGGATAGAGGGAAAGATGAACGGAGCAAAGTACAGAGAGATCCTTGATGAAAACCTGCTCCAGAACATTCTGGACCTTAGACTGGGGCGGAGGTTCACCTTTCAACAGGACAACGACCCTAAGCACACAGCCAAGACAACGCAGGAGTGGCTTTGTGACAAGTCTGTGAATGTCCTTGAGTGGCCCAGCCAGAGCCTGGACTTGACCCCGATCGAACATCTCTGGAGGGACCTGAAAATAGCTGTGCATCGACGCTCCCCATCCAACCTGACAGAGCTTGAGAGGTTCTGCAGAGAAGAATGGGAGAAATGACCCAAATACAGGTGTGCCAAGCTTGTAGTGTCATACCCAAGAAGACCTGAGGCTGTAATCGCTGCCAAAGGTGCCTCAACAAAGTACTGAGTAAAGGGTCTGAATACTTATGTAAATGTGATATTTCAGTTATTTCTTTTTAATTACTTTGCAAAAATTTCTAAACCTGTTTTCGCTTTTTTATTATGGGGTATTGTGTGTAGACTGATGAAAAAAAATGAATTTAATCCATTTTAAAATAAGGCTGCAATGTAGCAAAATGTGGAAAAAGTGAAGGGGCCTGAATACTTTCTGACTGCACTGTATATTCTGCACTCTGTATCTTCCCCTTTGGTCTACCTATTGTACTTGAGTTCAACATGATTGTATTTATGTACAATATTATCTGATCTGTTTGGATAGCATGCAAAACAAAGCTTTTTACTGTACGTTGGTACACGTGACAATAATAATAAACCTAAACCTAAATGGTGCATTATAGCAGGCATAACCTGAAGGCAGTAATCTGTAAAAATAAGAGTACCATTAGCTTAAGATCATAAATAGTGAATAAGTTGTGACTAATGGAAGGTTTAAAGAGTTTTTTAACATATTTCCTCCCCCCCCTTAATTACAGACACTCGGAATATGTTTATTTAAAAAATGCTTGCTCAAAACTAAGCTCAAAACACCTGTCAAACAAATGCTATTTCCCCCCATTTAAACAATGCAATTTTTCTTTGCGCAATTGCTGTTTTGTCCCACTTCTCAGAATGAACAGAAACCAATTACATTCAATCCATAACAGACCATTGCAAGGTTAAAGGCTAGTCAGCTGTGCCAGTCCTTGTATGAGAGGCTGGGGTTGGAAGTGCTGGTCGATCTGTACTATCCTTGCATATTAGATCAGCCTCTGTCTGTGTGTGTCTCTCTCTCTCCACTCTTTTTCTCTGTAAACCTAAACCTAACAGTTCTGTAGATCCATATGAAATATTTTCAAGGTTCAATTCATGTAATTAGATACTCTGCTTTAGAGGCCATGACCTAAAAATTGTAAAGCATCATAAGAACTCCTCGAATGTCAGTCTTGGCAGCGCAGGCCGTATTGATTTTGGTCAGTATTCACAAATGCGCTGGCACATCCCTGCAGATGCTGATGTCAGCTTAAACCTCAGATAATTGGCATATATTGTATTCATTTGGATACTAACCTTAAGCAGTTTTTCACATCTTAGCCTCTGCCCCTTCTCCAGAGATGTAGCCATTGTCTGTCAAAACATTGCTGCAAAAACAAAGTAACTTTTGAATTGTCCATGCAGCACATTAGAAGTATGGTAATTAAATTTGTTTGAAACCGAGTAGCTGCAGGTGCTGGTTGAAAAAAAGACACAAAACTGCCGGAATAACTCAGCGGATCAGGCAGCATCCCCGGAGAATATGGATAGGTGAAGTTTTGGGTCGGGACTTTTCTTCAGTCACAAATCTGTATTGTGTGTTTCAGGAGTAAGGATGTTTCAAAAGGCCTCCTAATCAATTGAAAACTTGATGGTGGGTGGGTGAAATAATGCAATGTAGGATATCTAATTTCTGAACTAGATTGTCCAGCATCCTCTCATCATCATCTATATACTAAAACTCTTGTCTGTTTGTTTAAGGAGGGGGGGGGGGGGGGGGGGGAAAGAGTGCTGCACCAATGCAGGAGAGGTTTGGGCCCAACGAGTCCACTTGGTCTAGTTATTGCTAAATTGGAGCATTGGGTGCAGTTCTGGTTGGGCCATTACTGGAAGGAGGGCGGCACGGAGTGCGGCAAGGTGGCACAGCGGTAGAGTTGTTGCCTTACAGCGCCAGATCGGGATTTGATCCTGACTATGGTTGCTGTCTGTATGTAGTTTGTATGTTCTCCCTGTGACGGCGAGGTTTTTATTCGGGTGCTCAGGTTTCCTCCCACATCCCAAAGACGTGCAGGTTTGTAGGTTAATTGGCTTCTGTAAATTGCCCCTAGTGCTCAGGATAAAACTAGTGTAGGGTTCGGCGTGGATCTGGTGGGCTGAAGGACCTGTTTCCACGCTGTACCTCTAAACTAAACTAAACTAAGCCACGGAGAGCAGATAAATAGGGCCAGTACTCATAAATACGGAAAGAAAGTTTGAGAATGTGGCATTGGACCCTGTAGGTTGCAACCGATGGAACAGAAGGTGTTGTTTCTTGTGCTCGTGTCGGGCCTCGCTGTGACAGTAAAGGAGGTCACCAGGTCAGGGTGCAACGTTGAGTTAAGGAAAGGAAAGGTGAGGGGCGGACAAAATCTGACAAGTGGGTACTGGTGAGGGGTTTTGGATTGGCAGATGGGTGGAATAATTGACAATGGAGACAAAAGAGTTTCAGATAAGGCGAGAAGAGGAATGAAATATAAAGCCAGAGGAAGGGATGTAGAGGGAAGGGGACAGTGGGGAGGCAGAGATACAAAAAGGAAAAAGCAGGACTTGGGAAAGGGTGATAAATGTACGAAGAAGGGGAATGAAGCGGGGTGGCTCCTTGTTGGAGAAAAGAATGAAGCAATTACAAGCTCTCCACATTTGGATTCAAGTTTTGTCTCTTAGCTTTGAGCAACTTTTGTAAATATCTGCCCAATTAGGGCAGTACACAGTGGAGCATCTGGTAGAGCTGCTGCCTCACAGCACCAGAGATCCAGGTTCAGTGTTTAGTTTGCACATTCTCCCTGTGGCCGCGTGGGTTTCCTCCGGGTGCTCCGGTTTCCTCCCGCATTCCAAAGACGTGCGGGTTTGTAGTTTTATTGACCTCTGTGAGAATTGTCCCCCAGTGTGTAGGCAGTGGGTGAGAAAGTGGGAAACTGGTGTGAATGGGTGATCAATGGTCAATGTGGACTCGATGGGCCAAAGGGCCTGTTTGCATGCTGTACCTCTAAACTAAATTAGACAGCATCTATTTAAACTAGACAGTGTGATATTTAGAAATAAAGAACTGCAGATGGTAGTTAATACACAAAAGGACACAAAGTGCTGCAGTAACTCAGTGGGTCAGGCAGCATCCCTGGAGAACATGGATAGGTAATGTTCTGGGTCAAGACCATTCCTCAGACGTCTGATATTTCTGATTTGTCTGAAGAAGGGTCCCAACCCTAATGTCACCCATCCTTTTCCTCCAGAGATGCTGCCCGACCCGCTTACTTACTCCAGCACTGTCTATCTTCTGAAATGTATTTGTTGAATTATCCCTCTGGATAACTTAATCAGCACCCCATATTATTTTGTGTGGGAAGGAACTGCAGATGCTGGTTTAAACCAAAGATAGACACAAAAAGCTGGTGTAACTCAGCGGGTCAGACAGCATCTCTTGAGTTCCAGGCTCAGCACCAGGCCCAATATTATTTTGCTTTCCTTGCCAACGCTAATCTTTACAGTATTTCCAGTACCTCGGCTTGTTTAAACAATTGCATCTCTGCTGCTAATTATGCTCACCCCCTCCTCCAGCCACTGAATGCTCACTTGTGAGGAGGTCATGTCACTGTTGAACATCTAACACTATCTCCCCTAATAACTTAAACATTCCCTTGCTTGTTTATACGTACTTGCATGTGTTTTCTACGGGAATAAGATTTGCTTTGAAGTTGATTTTCGTCCAGTTTTGGCTTCTCATCTGCCACTGTCTGTCTCGGTCTGAACCACACCTAGTACTGCACACACTCTCAAGTTTCTACTTTGTGTTTGCGTCTCATTGCTGTTTTCATTAAGATTATAGCCACTGTACAGTTTTTAAACAGAGGAATTTGCTTAGAAATCCGAGTCCATTCTTTGAGCTGGGAATGGTGCGGTACAGTGGCACAGCAATAGTTTCTACTTCACAGCACCGGAGACCCAGGTACGATCCTGACTACAGGTGTTGGTACGTTCTCCCTGTGACTGTGTGGGTTTTCTCTGGGTGCTCTGGTTTCCACCCACACTCCCAAAGATGTACAGGTTGCACTATCTTGCATTATACTGTATGTTATTCCCTTTATCCTGTATCTGTACACTTTGGACGGCTCGATTGTAATCATGTATAGTTCTTCCGCTGACTGGATAGCACGCAACAAAAAGCTTTTCACTGTACCTAGGTACACGTGACAATAAACTAAACTAAACTATGGTTTCTAGGTTAATTGGCTTCTGTAAATTGTCCCTAATGTGTAGGATGGTGCTAGTGTACAGAATGATCACTGTCCAGCACGGATTTGATGGGGCTGTTTCCATGCTGTATCTCTAAAGTCTATAATCTGTTTACTATTTACTTCACCTGTAAATGATTTAATTTATCATATTGATATTGCTTATTGGTTCAATTAAATTGCCTCTTTCATTCCTATTCTCCTTCTGTGTTTTACTTTAAATCTGCCTTCATAGCTTCTGAGTACCAGCTATTATCAAACAACTGAATGAGGCATAAGGAAATACAAATGCTGGTTTACAAAAAAAAGAACCCGATTTAGTTTAGTTCAGAGATCTAGCGTGGAAACAGGTCCTTCAGCCCACTGAGTCCGTGCCGACCAGCGATCACTCTGTACACTAGTTCCATCCTACACACCAGGGACAATTTACAGAAGCCAATTAATCGACAAACTAACATTTCTTTGGGATGTGGGAGAAAACCCACACAGTCACAGGGGGAACGTTCAAACTCCGTAGAGACAGCACCCATAGTCGGGATTGAACCTGGTTCCCTCGTGGTGTACGGCAGCAACTGTACTGCTGTGCCACTGTGCCGCAGATGATTGTATGAAAGTAGTTGTTCCTGAAGCTGGTGATTTCCAGCATTCAGTTCTTGTGCCTAAGCTTGGTTCAAACCTATTCTGTTATATCCGGTAGTTTAATTTAAAGATACAGCATGGAAACAGGTCTTTCGGCCTACCGGGTCCACACCGACAATTGATCACCTGTTCCACGAGTTCTATGTTATTCTATTTTCTCATCCACTTCCTATACACTGGGGGCAATTAACCTGTAAACCCACACGTCTTTAGTAGTAAATAGATGAGGTTGAGATTTAGGATTTTTCATCACATTTTAACTTCCAATGCATTCCAAACCAATCAATCTAGGTAGTCAATATTGCTCCACGGACCACAATCCACCAGCATCGTTGGGATCTGATCATTGGGAAACAGTGCATGATATCTATTTCCACCACCATACTGACATCTAGGAGGAATTTGATTGAATTATAGCTGGCAAATTTAGTATTAAAGTGACATTTCTTATGGAAACAATATGCTGTCAGTGATTGTTTTAATTGAATAAAGTTGATTACATTTGGAGCAACTAATGCAATAGGTGGTAAAATAATTTATTCAAGGAGACACAGTAAACCGCAGATGGTGGAATCGTTAGCAAGACACAAAGTGCTGGAGAAACTCAGCGGGTCAGGCAGCATTTGTGGAAGGAATAGACAGACGATGTTTCGGATTGGGACCCTTCTACAGACTTCATCATTTACTTACATTTATTTTGGAGACCATTTAAAACAATGTTTCTCCCCTTAGCACAATGATTTGCAACTTTTATTGAATTGTATTTTAGCTCTTGACGCATCATTTACCTGGTGCCACCTGTCAATGGTATCTGCGATTCTCTCCTCTGGGAGAAGTCCTTTGCCTTCACGGGGAGTGACCCTTCTCTCTGCACTTTAGAAACAGGGTTTTAATTTGATAAATCAAAATTGTATTTTTAAGGACAGGATGCAGTTTGGACTCCGCTAAAGTGCTTTGTGAGACAGCATTAATTTAAATAAATCAACCAGAAGCATAATATTACCATGAATGTAAAAGCTAATACCTTTGGGAAGTATATTCATTGATGCTTGCATGGGAGAGAGAGGTGCAGGGGGAGGGGGTGGGTGTGGGGGAGAGGTGGGAGTTTTCAGAAGCAATAATTGTAGGGTTGTGCATTATTAATGAAAACAAGCTACATAGATTGGAACTAATGGAATAGTCAAGTGTGGTCTAGATAAGAGTTCCTCCACCACTTAGTTTTTTGTTCAAGACCTCCGGTTTTTTGTGTCTTCTAAGTGGGAAAATATTTGCCGAAACAAGGAACTGCAGATGCTGGTTTATAAAAAAAGACAGAGTGCTGGAGTAACTCAATGGGTCAGGCAGCATCTCTGGATAATGGAGACGGCACGGTGGCACAGCAGTAGAGTTGCTGCCTTACAGCACTTGAGACCTGGTTTGATTCTGACTACGTGTGCTGTCTGTACAGAGTTTGTATGTTCGTCTTGTGACTGCGTGGGTTTCCTCCAAGTGCTCCGGTTTCTTCCCACATTCTAAAAACATGCATGTTCGTAGGTTAATTAGCTTCTATAAATTGCCCCCAAGAGTGTAGGATGCAAAACTGGGATAACATAGAACTAGTAGAATTAACATAGATCGTTGGTTGGCATTGACTCGGTGGGCCAAAGGGCCTGTTTCCATGCTATTTCTTTAAACTAAACTAAACTCTATCCCACTGAGTTACTCCAGCAGTTAGTGTTTCTTTTTAGGAAAATATTTGGCTTGAATTAGATACAGGGAAATGGTGAACTCTGTTATTGCTATGTTAACTGCCAAAGGCAATGGTGTTGTATTGTAGTCAGTAGAGCAATCTTAACTCACTGGTGCAGTTGGGTTGGATTGTAATAGAAGTAATTCTTTAATGAACAATTCTGAATCTAAACCTAATCATAATGTCTAATGTGAACCTAATAATAACACAGTGGCTGAGGCAGCACCTCTGGAGGATGTGGTAAGTTGATGTTTTAGATTGAAAATGGGTCCTGACATGAACGTCACCTGTCCATGTACCTTCAGAGATGCTGCCTGACCCGCTGAGTCACTCTAGCACTTTGTGGTTTTTTGTAAACCAAGAACAGCAATTCTTTGTGTCAGCTCAATGGTAATAGGCCAGGTTGAATAGGCTGGTGCATTTCTAGCAATGCTTTTGGGTATAAAAGAATGGGAGCATGTTTATCTTTGCAAAAAATGTTTATTTTCTTGACAGTCCCACACCTTAAATCTTCCTCATTCCCTCACAATTGGCACAGAGGCACCATTGGTAAACCTGCTGCTTTACAGCACCAGAGACCTGGGTTTGATTCTGACCTCAGGCGCTGACTGTGTGGAGTTTGCACGTTCTCCCTGTGACCTTGTAGGTTTCCTATGTGTACTTCGGCTTCCTTCCACATCCCAAAGACGTGCAGCTTTGTAGGTTAATTGGTCTCTGTAATTGCGCTTAGCATGCAGGGATTGGATGAGAAAGAGGGATCGCATAGAACTAGTGTAAACGGGTGATCAATGGTTGCTGTGGTCTTGGTGGGATGAAGGACCTGTTTCCATATTGTACCTTTCAATCAATTGAATCAATCCTCTCCCCTTCTCCCTAACTTTAGACTTTAGAGAAACAGCGTGGAAACCAGGCCTTTGGCCCACTGAGTCCACGCCGACCAGCGATCCACGTACACTAACACTATCCTACATACTAGGGACAATTTATAAATTTACCGAAGCCAATGAACCTGCAAACCTGTACATCTTTGGAGTGTGGGAGGAAACTGGATCTCACGTGGTCATAGGGAGAAAGTATAACCCCTGTACGGACAGCACCCATAGTCTGGATCAAACCCCAGTCTCTGGCGCGGTAAGGCAGCAATTCTACTGCTGCGCCACTGTGCCACCCCAACCTCACCTCCTCCCCAGCCGGCGTTCGACCCCTAACAATTCTCTGCCTCCCTCCCTCCCTCCCTCGCTCTTCCTGTCAGCTGTGGTTTTGTGTTACAGACATTCATCATCCCGCCAACCTCTCAATCTTTAGGGCTGCAGCCAAGAAATGTGCCCAAGGAGAGAAATCTGGTCCTGCTGTTAACTTTGGCACGATCGGAGGAAAATCCATCCTTCCAGGTTGCCTTCTTGTAAAGCGGCCTCTCGTCCTGCGGAGAACAGAGTTGAAATGTTTTAGGTGATGCGTCTGGCATTTTCAGGAATGATTCAATTTTCATGACATGCATTACTCACTATTTTTTTTCCAATTAACACCTCTATAAAGACTTTGGATGCTGCTATCTACCAGTAAAGGATATTTCTTTACGAAGAGACTTTTAGTTGTACAAGACATTGGTGAGGCCACGTTTGGAGTATTGTGTTCAATTTTGGTCACCCTGCTAGGTGTAGGAAGTATGTTGTTAAGCTGCAAAGCGTGCTGAGAAGATTTACGTGGATATTGCCAGGACTTGAGGGCCTGAGATATAGGGAGAGTTCGGACAGGCTAGGACTCTATTCCTCAGAGCAGAGGAGCATGAAGGGTGATCTTATGGAGCTGTATAAGATCACAAGGGGATGGATAGGGTAAATGCATGGAGTTTCTTACCCAGAGTAGGGAAATCAAGATCTAGATGACGTAAGTTTAAGGTGAGAGGGAAAGATTTAATAGGAACCTGAGGGGCAACTATTTCACTTAGAGGATGGTGGGTATAGGGAACGAGCTGCTAGAGGAGGTAGTTGATGCAGGTTCTATAACAATATCTAAAATACATTTGGACAGGTGCATGGAAAGGAAAGGTTAAGAGGGATATGGGCCAAACGCAAGTTGGTGGAACTATCGTAGATGGGGCATCTTGGTCAGTGTGGGCAAGTTGCGCCGATGGGCCTGTTTCCGTGCTGTATGACTCTATGACTATGCCACGGTTTATTTTCTGTGGGGTCTGATGTAGAGGAATACGTACAAGGAGGAGAACGTCTCCATGGGTCCAGACAATACACACGAGACACTGGTGGATGATAATGTGCTGACCAGTGTCAAAGTTTAATTATATTGTTGGCAAGAGTAGAAAGATGTTTGAGTGGATTTGAGAGGGGAAAAACTGACAATGGATCTGTGATTTCAAGATGAAAATATAACTTGGAGATAGGAAGAGTTAGATTTTAGACTTTAGAGATACAGCGCGGAATCAGGCCCTTTGGCCCACCGAGTCTGTGCCGACCAGCGATCACCCCGTACGTTCGCACTTTCCTATACTCTAGGGACAATTTACAACTTTACTGAAGCCAATTAACCTACAAACCTTACGTCTTTAGAGTGTGGGAAGGAACCGGAGCACCCTGAGAAAACCCAACAATGGGCCTACCAGGCACTGCCCTGCCTGAGGCCATTTGTGGCCCTGATTAGTCCTGGCCTTGCCTCCAGCTCTTCACCCCACCGCCTACTTTGAGTCTGAAGAAGGGTCCCAACCCGAAACATCACCCCTCCTTTTTCTCCTGAGATGTTGCCTGACCCGTTGAGTAACACCAGCACTTTGTGTCTATCTTTGGTATAAACCACCATACGCAGTTCCTTGTTTCTCCTATTTCTTCACTCTTGTACTTGCTCATTGTGCCTATGTATAGTAAGATTTTTACTGAACTGTAAATAAGGAAGAAAATTAATTTCACTGTATCTAGGTACACGTGAGAATAAAGTAGCATTGAACCATTGCCAATCTAGTTCACATGGCCTGTTCACATAAATAGAATTAAGATTGTCTTTCCATCACATTTGTGGCTTGTGCAACCCAATCACTGAGTGCCTTTAGTTACATATCAATTTAATGGCCCTGTTCAGAATGTTTTTCTTGTGGTTTATATTACTCATGAGAAGGTGATCAAAAGTGGACATGATGTTCTAACCAAGGCCTTTATACAAAGACAGTGTTTCTAGTTATGTAGTTATGTTGTTAAATATACACCCTGCCAATGCTTCATAACATTATATTTGCTTTCCCAATGGCCCTGTGATAATGATAGTAACCCTTCAAATGTACATACATCACTGCGGCCAGCTCACAGCACCAAGTAGCTGAGAGCACTTTACCTTGCTTGTATCTTTGTGACGTCTCTGAAACTGAGAACAGCGGAAACAATTCAAGGATGTTCCTGAAATCTCCTTGAGAAAGCATCCACACCAATGAAGGGCGGCACAGTGTCGTAGCAGTAGAGCTACTGCCTTACAGCGCCAGAGACACGGGTTCGATCCTCCCACACTCTAAAGACCTATGGGTTTGTAGGTTGATTGGCCTCAGTAAAATTGTAAATTGTCCCTAGTGTGTAGGATAATGCCAGTGTCCGGAGTAATCGCTGGTCGGCGCGGACTCGTTGAGCAAATGGCCTTTTAAAGTCTAAACTCACGAGAATCCTGTATGGCACCAACACTCAGAACTTTGGTGTTGTTATTGAGAACCTGGGATCTTTGGTTAGGAGCGCACAGAAGCCCATCAAAGAAAGTAGAATGGGAGGTCTGTTTTCTAAATTGCCTGCTCCCCAAGCGAAACACATCCTTGACAGTCTGTGAGGCCCCAATTACCACAGCAAAACACACAGATGTGGAATCCAGTCAGCCCTTAGCTCCAGTTCAGAAGATGAGCACTTAATAGGTTTTGTAATCCTCTCATCAAGATCATCTGAAAAGAATGGACATAGAATATAGAAAGTAGAATAGTTCAGCACATGAACAGGCCCTTCGGCCCACAATGTCTGTGCCGAACATGTTGCCAAAACCAACTTTTATCTGCCTGCACATTTAGTGTAGCGTAGTTTAGAGATACAGCATGAAAACAGGCCTTTGGGCCCACCGGGTCCATGCTGACCACTGATCCCTACACATCCAAGGGACAATTTACAATTTCTACGAAGCAAATTAACCTATAAACCTGTACGTCTTTAGAGTGTGGGAGGAAACCCGAGCACCCGAGAAAAACCCACGCGGTCACGGGGAGAACATACAAACTCCATATAGACAGCACTCTTATTCAGGATCGAGCCTGGGACTCTGGCTCTGTAAAGCACCAACTCTACCACCGCGCCACTGTGCCACACAATTCATATCCCTCAATTCCCTGCTTTCCAAAAGTCTCAAATACCACTATTGTATTTGCCTCAACCACCAACCCCGGCAGCAAGTTCCAGGCACTCACCACCCTCTGTGTAGATCTCACAGGTACTACCATAAGTAGATGCCTTCAATCTGCAGAAATACAGTCAGCTCCTCATGCAGCCCAAAACCTTCTGCGAGACCAGAATATATCTGTTTTACTTAGTAGATGATTGTGTGCTATGTTGTCCAAGTGTCTTTGAAAATATAGTTGCACATCAATAATCGAATTGATCAATCTGGGAAACATGCCTACTAAACTGAAGATTTGGTGGGACAAGACGCTCTTTTCTAGAACATTTCTGATTATCTCACTTTCCTAAAAAATTGTTGCACAATGACCCCTAAGAATCTAGAAACCTGCTGCTATTGAAATTATGTAACCAAGACTGCAATTTCTAGTTTCTGATTCATTGCTCTTTTGAGTTGGTAACTGTAATTGTGAACATAGTACATAGAACACTACAGCACAAGAACAGGTTCATTGGCCCACAATGTGTGTGCTGAAATGATGCCAAGTTAAATTAATCTCATCTGCCTGAATGAGATTCCTATCCCTCCATTCCTTAAGTGCAGTTTACAAAGAATGGAATCCATTTCTTTACCCGACCCAAACCCATCTATCGATGTTCTCCAGAGATGCTGCCTGACCCGCTGAATGCCCATTTCTTTTAATACTCTTGTCAGTTTGCGTCAGATGGGATGACCCAATCTTACAACCTTACCAAGCCAATTAGCCTACAAACCTGTACGTATTTGGAGTGTGCGAGGAAACCAGAGATCCCAGAGAAAACCCATGGGCAGGTCATGGGGAGTACGTGCAAATTCTGTACAGACAGCACCCATGCTCAGGATTGAACCAGGGTCTCTAGCTCTGTAAGACAGCAGCTCTACTGCTGCGCCACTGTGTTGCCAGATGTTTGAAATAAGGAATAGTACAGCACAAGAACAGGCCCTTTGGCCCACAATGTCTGTGCTGAAATGATGCCAAGTGACTTCATCAACACTTCACTGCCTTGGAAAAGCAACCGACAAAATCAAAGAGTTGTCCTTCTCTGGTCACTCCTCCTTCTACCCGCTCCCATCAAGCAGAAGCTTGAAAGTGCGCACCACCAGACACAGGAGCAGCTTCTTCTCTCTGTACTCAAGCTTCTGAACAGTCCTTCTAAAAGCCAGGGTACTGTCTGATTGACCTCTACCTCATTGTGGACATTGGACTTTGTTTATAAAACTGGTGCGCTAAAATGCTGAGAACTATTTGCAGCATTCTGTATATTTCCCTTTGCTCTACCTATTGTACTTGAGTTTGACTTGATTGTCTTTATGTGTAGTATTATCTGATCTGATCAGAGAGCATGCAAAACAAAGCTTTTCACTGTACACATGACAAGAGTAAGCCTACACCTAATCCCATTGACGGTTTCAGAATTTACAGTGTATGACCCTGAAAGCTTGCCTCTGGTTTCTATCCCCACCCAAACACTGACTCCCCCTAACCACCGTTAATAGTTTATCCTTTCTCTCCAGTTGCTTCCCTTTAATGAATTGAAAAATCAAATTACTTACTAACCAAAGTTTGCCTTGGCCTACGTGATCTCCCGGTTGCCAAACATTTTAACTTCCCCTCCCATTCCCATACTGACCTTTCTGTCCTGGGATTCCTCCACTGTCAGAGTGAGGTCACACACCAATTGGAGGAACATCACCTCATATTTTGCTTGGGCAGCTTACAACCCAGTGGTATGAACATTGATTTCTCTAATTTAAAGTAATGTCTGCATTCCCTCTCTTCCCCCACTCCCCCACCCTAGACTTCCTACTAGTTCCACTCTTCGCATCATTGTATCCCTTCATTATCATATCTTCCCCAGCCAATAATGGGCCATTATGGGCTCTGCAGTTCCTTGGTCATCTATTGCCAGCCCTGATTTGTTCCAGCCTTTTCCTACCTCCAGTTCCCCCTCCTCTATGTTCAGTCTGAAGAAAGGTTCCGGCCCAAAACGTCACCCATCCATTATCTCCGGAGAAGCTGCCTGACCCGCTGAGTTATTCCAGCACTTTGTGTCTATTTTTGGTATAAACCAGCATATGCAGTTCCTCCCTATACTTAATTTAGTTGAAATATCATTCTGATAAATCTCTGTTGCGCTCCAAGGGCAATATACTGTGCTCTAGGTAGCTAGCTCAGAACAATTTGTAGTACAGCATTGGTTTCACCCAAACTTTGTTAACACACAGCATAAATAACATCCATATAGTCAACTTCCCAAGATATAAAATGCCAATATTTCATTAATGTCTAAAAATATATATATTTTGTACCTGTTTGTGACATTTTAATGCTGTGCAAGAATCCTGGATTATCTTTGGATCTCCATTGCTTCTCATGTTCATAAGTCATAGGATCAGAATTAGGCCATTTGGCCCATCAAGCCCATTCTGTCATTCAATTATGGTTGGTCTATCTTTCCCTCTCAACCCCATTCGCCAGCCTTCTCCCCATAACCTTCTGGGTTTTTTTTTAACTCAGGAAGCTCTCTGTTCTGTCATTTTCACATCATCTAGGATAGGGTGCCCTCACTTATGGCTACATTGAAATCCATCTGTCTGACTTTTATATGTTTTGGTTAAACCATTATTTTTGTTGTAAATTTGTTGTCATCTAAGCAGCACAATGGTGCAGTGGGTAGAGCCGCTGCCTCATAGTGCCAGAGACCTGGGTTTGGGTGCTGTCTGTGCATAGTTTGTACATTCTCCGTGTGACCGCAAGGGTTTTCTCCGGGTGCTCCGGTTTCCTCCCACCTTCCAAAGATGTATAGGTTTGTTGGTTAATTGGCCTCTGTAAATTGTAGTGTAGGATAGAACTAGTTTACGGGTGATCGATGGTTGGTGTGGACACGATGGGCTGAAGGGCCTGCTTCCATCCTATATCGCCTAGCTAAGCTTAGAATGCTGGTCCTTCTGTTACTAGCACTTGGATGTGTGGCTTTCTGTTGCATCAAAATCATTTATAAAGTAACCCTATTACAGATCCTTGCAGGACTCCATCAGGAGCAACCTGTCACTTTGAGTACCTGCACTATACCCTAAAGCTGTCCCTGGCCATTCAGCTAATTTCATAGCTAAGTCAATAATTTCTAGTATAAAAGAAAATGCTGGAAGCATTCATCTGTACCATCCTATCACCAATTAGAGAGTGGTCCTGAGCTACCATCTACCTGATTGGAGACCCTCGGATTATCTTTAATCAGACTTTACAGAACTTTATCTTGCACTAAAAGTTATTCAATTTTTTCCTGTACCTCTACACTGTGGACGGCTTGATTGTAATCACGTATAGTCTTTCTGCTGACTGAATAGCATGCACCAAAAAAGCTTTTCACTGTTCCTGGGTACATGTGACAATAAACTGACCTGAACTAAACTAAATTAAACTAAATTAAACTAAACAAACTGACTGAATAACATGCAACAAAAAAAAAAAGCTTTTCACTGTACCTCTGTATACTTGACAATGAATTAAACTAAACTAAACCAGGTCAGGCAGCATCTGTGGAGAGAGAAACAGAGTTAACATTTCAGATCTTCCTTCTGTTTCACAAACTATTATGTTCTGTAGTTTACCCACACCACCTTCTCTGCCATAAATAAATATATTATTTATATTTTGTATTTCCTTCCAGAGAGTTTAAAAAGAAATAAAGCCTAACCTGTTCTAGGCTCTCAAACATTGAATAAAGTGGAATGATACTGAATAATGGGTGAAGATAGACATGATAATTCAATTCACAAGTTCCTTGAATGCCCAAGCATAGATGGATCTAACCAGAGCAATTATTAATAAGTCATAGGAGCAGAATTAGACCATTTGACCCGTCAAGTCTATTCAATCATGGTTGATCTATCTTCCCCTCTTAACCCCATTCTCCTGCCTTCTCCCCATATTCCCTGACACCTATACTAATCAAGAATCTATCTATCTCTGCCTTAAAAATATCCATTGACACAGCCGTCTGTGGCTTTGAATTCCACAGATTCACCACCCTCTGACTAAAGAAATTCCTCCTCTTCTTCCTAAAGGAACGTACTTTTATTCTGAGGCTGTGACCTCTGGTTCTATTCTCTCCCACTGGTGGAAAAATCCTCTCCACATTCACTCTAACCAGGCCTATTAATAGGAACAAAGGGAAAAGGATAATTTATTTGTGAAAGTCAAAGGTCGGGGCATAGTTAGAGTACTATTATAGCTTCAGGCACCCGGTACAGGAAGAACATTAGAACATGAGAGGCACATGGAGTACCTAATGTGTTGGATGGTTCTATAGTTTTAGTTGAGTTTAATATTGTCATGTGTACTGAGGTACAGTTAAAAGCTATTGTTTGCGTGCTCTCCACTCAAAGAAAAGACTGAAGAAGGGTTCCAACCCGAATTGTCACCTCCTCTTTTTCTCCAGAGATGCTGCTCAGCCCGCTGAGTTACCCCAGTATTTTATGGCTCTCTTCAGTGTAAACCAGCATCTGCAGTTCCTTCCTACACAAAGAAAAGACTTTACATGCATATAATCATGCTGTCCACAGTGCACAGATAAAGGAAAAAATGTACAACATTTAGTCCAAGATATAACAATGAAGTCCGATACAGTTTGATTACAATTAGTTCAAAGGTCTCCAATGAGTCACAAGGAACTGCAGTTGCTGGTTTACAAAAAAAGGCACAAAGTGCTGGAGTAACTCAGCATCTCTGGAGAACATGGATAGGAGAGGTTCCGACCTCATCTCTCTTCCAGCTTTCAGGATCAAACCCGAGTCTCTGGCGCTGTATGGCAGCAACTCTACCGCTGCTCCACTGGCCCATCCTCTCTGAAAAATACAAGACAAACACTTGATTCTTGGTAATCATTCTGAGGGGCTGTGTGTGAAAGAGAATGATTTGAAAAATCAGTTGTGATGTGTCAAAAGATTCAAGAGAGTTTGATTGCCATATGCACTGACAACAGAACTATGAAATTCTTAATGTAATAAAAAGCAACTGCAGATTTTGGTTTATAACAAAGACAGAAAATAAATGCTGGAGTAATTCAACGTGTCGGGCAGCATCTCTAGGAGAATATGGATAGGTGATATTTTGATTTTGGTCCCCTCTTGAGATTGATTGTATAAGGGACAGTGGAGGATAATTCTTACTTGCAGCAGCTTAACAGGCCCATAAATGCACTGCACATTGATAATATATATGTAACAATCTAAAATTCAATAAATTAACAACCGTGATACGAGTACAAAAAATCGAACTCCAAAGACACATTTCGTAGAAGTTCATAGTTCCTGAGGCCATCTATCACTTGTCAGGCTTTGTCCTGCTTCTCCTCTATTCCAGCTTTCTCCCCCCACCACAACCAGTCTGAACAAGGGCCCCAACCTGAGATGTCACCTATCATATCATATCATATCATATACATACAGCCGGAAACAGGCCTTTTCGGCCCTCCAAGTCCGTGCCGCCCAGCGATCCCCGTACATTAACACTATCCTACACCCACTAGGGACAATTTTTACATTTACCCAGCCAATTAACCTACATACCTATCCATTCCTTCCAGAGCTGCAGCCTCACCCGTTGAGTTACTTCAGCACTTTGTTGAGATTAGTGTTCTCCAGTGTTGCAGGTCCTGATGGCTATTGGGAAGAAGCTGTTCTTGAACCTGCTGGTCACAGTTTTCAGCCTCCTGTACCTTCTTCCCATGGTAGGAGTCAAATGAGAGCGTGGCCAGGGTGGTGTAAGGCTTTGATGATATTGGCTGCCTTTGTGAATTAAGTGTGCAAGTGCGATTATTGGACCCAGAACAAGCTGAGTTTAGTTTATTATTGTCACATGCAGTGAGGTGCAGTGACAAGCATTTTTGTTGTGTGCTATCCAGGCAGCAAAAAGACTATACATGATTGCAATCAATCAGTTCACAGTGTACAGATACAGCATAAAGGCAATAGCGTTTAATGCAAGATGAAGTCCAGTAAAGTCCGATTAAATATAGTCTGAGGGTCTTCAATGAGGTCAAGACCCAACTCCAGTTGGTGAAAGGATGGTTCAGTTGCCTGATAACAGCTGGGAAGAAACTGTCCGTGAATCTGGAGGTGTGTGTTTTCACACCTTGACACGTTTTGCCTGATATGAGATGGGAGAAGAGGGACTGGCGGGGTGAGACTCATCCTTGATTATGTTTTTGGCCTTGCCGAGGCAGTGTGAGGTGTAAATGGAGTCAATGGATGGGAGGTGTGTGTAATAGTCTGGGCTGTGTCCACAATTCTCTGCAATTTCTTGTTGTCTTGATGGAGCTGTTCCCAAACCATGCTGATGTACCCTGATAAAATGCTTTCTACGGCGCATCTGTAGATATTAGTGAGAGTTGTTGGGGACATTCTGAACCTCCTAAGCCTTCTAAGGACGTGGAGGCGTTGATGTGCTTTCTTGACCGTTGCTATAATATGCCTGGTCCAGGAGAGGTTGCTGGTGATATTCATTCCTAGGAACTTGAAGCTTTCAACCATCTCTACTTCGGTGCTGTATTGCAAACCAGAGTAAAACACAGGAATAGTCCTTTGGCCCACAATGTCCATGTCGACCATGATACCAAGTAAAACTGATCTCTACTGCCAGCATATGATCCATACCCTTCCATTCTCTGCATATCCATGTGCCTATCCAACAACCTCTGAAACGCCACTATTATATCTGCCTCCACCACCACCCCGACACCACGTTCCAGGCACACACCTCAATAATGAGTTGACAAGAAGTGTTTCATTATTGCTTCGTGCTTTATTTTTGTATCTGATGAATGCAAATATTTCATACATCTGGAAGCGGCTTCTGCACACAGAAAATGTCATCTGTGCGCCCTTTGCCTGTGCTTTTCCACTGAAGAGCATGATTTCTGAATTTAGTTTAGTTTAGTTTAAAACAAAGAGGCAGATTATTATCTCAATGGTGTCAGATTAGGTAAAGGAGAAGTGCAACGAGACCTGGGTGTCCTTTTACACCAGTCACTGAAAGTAAGCGTGCAAGTACAGCAGGCAGTGAAGAAAGCTAATGGCATGTTGGCCTACATAATGAGAGGATTTGAGTATAGAGCAAAGAGGTCCTTCTGCAGTTGTATAGGGTCCTGGTGAGACCACATCTGGATTATTGAGTGCAGTTTTGGTCTCCTAATTTGAGGAATATAGTCCTTGCTATTGAGGCAGTGCAGCGTAGGTTCTCGAGGTTGATCACTGGGATGGCGGGACTGTCATATGAGGAAAGATTGGAAAGACTGGGCTTGTATTCACTGGAGTTTAGAACGATGAGAGGGGATCTTATAGAGACGTATAAAATCATAAAAGGACTGGACAAGCTAGATGCAGGAAAAATGTTCCCAATGTTGGGGAAGTCCAGAACCAGGGGCCACAGTTTAAGAATAAAGGGGAGGCCATTTAAAACTGAGGTGAGAAGAGATTTTTTCACCCTGAGAGTTGTGAATTTGTGGAATTCTCTGCCACAGAAGGCAGTGGAGGCCAATTCACTGGATTAATTTAAAAACGAGTTAGATAGAGCTCTAGGGGCAAGTGGAATCAAGGGATATGGGGAGAAGGCAGGCTGATTGTGGATGATCAGCCATGATCACAATGAATGGCGGTGCTGGCTCGAAGGGCCTAATGGCCTCCTGCTGCATCTATTTTCTATGTTTCTATGTTTCTAATGTACAAACTCCGTTTTCGACAGCCCCCGTAGTCAGGATCGAACCCAGATCTCTTGTGTTGTAAGGTAGCATCTCTACCGCTGCACCACCTTGCTACCTCTTATTTCCGGTGTTTACCCAGGCTGTATGCAAAGATAGAGGAGCAAGATTCATCAAGAACCAAGATGTATGAAAGTTCACAATCATCACTTGTGTAGAAACCCTGACTATTTGCAAAAGTGTAATATATAAATATAGATTGACCAGCGATCCCTGTACACTAGCACTATCCTACACACTCGGAACTATTTACAATTTGCAGAAACCAATTGACCTACAAACCTGAAAATGGTTGGCATTGGCCAGAAAGATCTTTATTTGGAATCCACGAAAATGAAAAGAAAAACAAAAAACATAGAATGTAGAACAGTACATGAACTGGAATATTTGTGCCAAACATGATGCCAGGTTAAACTGATCTCATCTGCCTGTACATGATCCATATCCCTCTATCCCTTGCACTTCCATATGCCTATTTAAAAGCCTCTTAAATGCCACTATCGTATCTGCCTCCACCACCACCCCTAGCAGTGTGTACCATGCCACCAGCAGGATCTTGGTTCTTGATGAATCTTGCTCCTCGACCTCTTGTCCCACACATCTCCATTAAACTATCCCCCTCTCACCTTATGGCGATGCCCTCCAGTGTTGGATATTTCTACACTAAGAAAAAGGTTCTGACTGTCTACCCTATCTACTCTACCCTCTCATAATTTGATATACTTTACTTTAGCAAAACAATGCGAAAACAGGCCCTTCAGCCCACTGAGTCTGTGCCGACCAGTGATCACCCCGTATACTAGCACTACCCTGCACCCTAGGAACAATTTACAATGTGAAGAGGAGGCAGGCATGGAGTGTAATGATGCAGGCATGGAGTGTAATGATGCAGGCATGGAGTGTAATGGCGGATGCAGGCAGGGAGTGTAATGGCGGATGCAGGCAGGGAGTGTAATGGCGGATGCAGGCATGGAGTGTAATGGAGGATGCAGGCATGGAGTGTAATGGAGAATGCAGGCATGGAGTGTACTGGAGAATGCAGGCAGGGAGTGTAATGGAGAATGCAGGCATGGAGTGTAATGGAGGTTGCAGGCATGTTGTCGGCAAGGTTTTAGTTTGTCAGTATTATGTCAGGCTGTGTTTGACTAGTCTGTGGTACAGGGTCACCCAATTGGACACAAGTTTAGACAGGACTTTGCAAGATTCACAGGCGTTCAAATTCAATGCAAGTATTTTGTTCTCATTCTATTTTAAAATAGCAACTCTGATACAACTTAATGTCCTCTGAGAAAACACAGCAAGCTGTACTATCTAGGGAGCTATATTCTCTCGCAGAAAAGGCACCAAATATTGGAGTAACTCAGCAGGTCAGGCGGCATCTCTGTATATTCTGTATCTTCCCCTTTGCTCTACCTATTGCGCTTGAGTTCGACAATTGTATTTATGTAGATACAAGGAACTGCAGATGCTAGTTTACAAAGAAAGGCACAGTGTAACTTAGCAGGTCAGGCAGCATGCACAGTGTGAAGAAGGGTCTCGACCCAAAACATCACCTTTCCATTTTCTCCAGAGATGTTGCCTGACCTGCTGAATTATTCCAGCATTTTGTGACTTTCCTTGGTAAGCCACAGTTCCTTGTTTCTACAGTCTGATAAAGAGGTTCTAATATCAATTCCTAACACCAGCATTCATTCATCCACCCCCACCTTTTGATCTGCAGAGATCTCCCCCATCGCTGCTTCTACCAGTTGCACACAGTGGCGCAGCTGGTAGAGTTGCTGCCTTATGCCGTCAGAGACCCGGGTTCGATCCTGACCTCGGGTGCTGTCCGTGTGGAGTTTACACATTCTCCCTGCGACCACATGGGTTTCATCCGGGTGATCCGGTTTCCTCAAACATCCTGAAGACGTGCGGGTTTGTAGGTAAATCAGCCTCTGTAAATTGCCCCTAGTGTTTGGGGAGTGGTTGAGAAAGTGGGATAACATAGGACTAGTGTGAATGGGTGATTGATGAATTTGGTGGGCTGAAGGAGCTGCTTCCATGCTGTACGTCTCAACCAAACTAAACACAGGTATATTCCAATTAATTATCAATAAATGTGCTAAATTCCAAATCCACATTCCACGTTTACCTAATTCCCTTCATTCCAGTTTTGTGCAAGAATCTTTCGACAACCTTTCTTTCGACTTTAGACTGCAGATATATAGCATGGAAACAGGCCCTTCAGCCCACCGAGTCTGTGCTGACCAGCGATCCCCGTACACTAGCACTATCCTACACACTAGGGACAATTTACAATTTTACAGATGCCAATTAACCTTCAAACCTGTACGTCTTTGGAGTGTGGAAGAAAACTGGATCACCCGGGGACAACTCACACGGTCACAGGGAGAACGTACAAGCTCCACACAGACAGCAACCATAGTCAGTATCGAACCCACGTCTCTGGCGCTGTAAGGCAACAACTCTAACGCTGCGCCTCTGTGTTATGTACTTATGTTCATTTCCCCTTTACCTCTCCTGTTGGGGTACACTCCACCCAAACCCTAAGAAACATTACCCAGCAAGTTCAGAGGAATGATGAAGTGCCTAATTGATTTTCTAGTTTCGGGGTCTTGTTCACTCAAACACACATTGCTGCAGTACTCTACATTTTCTTATGGATCTCTGTTTTTAAAAACAAATTAAGATATCTTTAATTGGACTTTACTGGACTTTATCTTGCACTTATTCCCTTTATCCTGTATCTGTACACTGTGGACGACTCGATTTTAACCATGGACAGTCCACTGAGTGGATAGCATGCAGTGAAAACGATTTTCACTGTACCTCAGCACACGTGACAAACGCAACTAAACTCAACTAAACTCAACTAAACTCAACTAAACTATAGTATTTACAAAACATTCTGCTGAACAACCCTTGTAGAAATCAAATATATATTGAGGTTTTCTGAGAACTCCAGAAAGGCATTATTTAATAAAGCATCCAAAAATCAAATCAAAAGAGGAAGTTCCTAGTGGAAAGGTAATGCACATTTTAGACATTTAGAATTATGTTCATTATTTTTTTACATTTTCTACATTTTGTAAAGACTGATTTATTTTAACTTGAGAGCATTTATGACAATTGTTGCTGTTATCATTAGGTATTCTGGAATTCATTAGTATAGCAGTGAGTCTGGTCAGCATTCGTGGTGTCGACAGCGGACTCTACCTTGGGATGAATGAGAAAGGAGAGCTATATGGATCGGTGAGTACAAATTTGTGTTATTAGAAAGAGATTGCTTAAGCCTGAAGTGAAGAAAGAGAACTGAACTGTTAATTACAATGCATGAGTAACCATGTTTGCAGAAATTTAAGAAGCTGGTTTACAAAGGAGAAAATGGATAGGTGACATTTCGGGTCGGAACCCTTCTTCAGTCTGAAGAGTTACCCCTGCATTTTGTGTCTATCTTCGGTCTAAACCCGCATCTGCAGTTCCTTCCTACAGAAGTGATTGGTGGATACAGGTCAGGGGGCATTTTGATTAGCAGATGAGTGGATAGGGCCAGAGATGAAAAGGAGACAAAAGGAAAGATAAGGAGAGAAAAGGAATGAAACATGAAGCCAGGGGGAAGGGATAGAGGTGGAAGGGGAGTGGGAGAAATGGGGTACAGGGATGAAAGGGGGGAGAAAGTAGGAGGAGAGTTGTTCAGAAGGACTTACTTCCAAATAATGGACAAGGAAACATGAAGAGAGCAATAATTAAAGTTCTTTGTACCAAACCCATGTGTAATACAAGTAGTTTCAAGGCTACATCGTCACATTAAAGACACTGTATCTTTTTTCGTGAGTCTATCTAGGTTCTATTTCAAAATGATCCAGAGTGTTGCTTATAACATAAGCCAACCTTTGTGGGGCCACAAAAGCTTCAGTGTCTCATTATGTTGACCTACAAAACTGTGACTTTAAATCGCAAGTACATTACTTTCTTATTGCTCTTCTATTCTTTCCTTTGCTTTTGATGCACAATTCTGCTACACTTACTTTTCTGGTTACAATTTTGTGTTTCTACATTTTTCCATCAGCTCGGTGATTGGTAAAACTGTCGACACACTTTCATAAGCATACGAGATATACACAAAATGCAGGAGTAACTCAATGGGTCAGGAAGCATCTCTGGAGAAAAGGAATAGGTCATGTTTCGTGTTGAAACCCTTCTTCAAACTGAGAGTCAGGGGGGAGGGAAACTAAAGGTATGAATAGGTGCAGAACAAATCAGAGCCAGGCAGTTTGCTCTGCATAATGGCACAAGAAAATGCCATTTGAGCAGCCAGCTATTCCCCATGGATAATCTGACCTCTTAGTTTAGTTTAGTTTCGTTTATTTTAGAAATATAGTGTGGAAATAGGCTCTTCGGCCCACCGAGGCCACGTGGGTTTTCTCCAGGTGCTCTGGGTTCTTCCCACACTCCAAAGACATACAGATTTGTACGATAATTGGCTTTGATAAAATTGTAAATTATCCCTAGTGTGTAGGATAGTACTAGTGTATGGGAATCGCTGGAGAGTGTGGGCTCGGCGGACCAAAGGGCCTGTTTCCGTGTTGTATCTCGAAACTAAAAAAACTAAACTAAGAAGAAAATACTTTTGCGCAGCCAGCCAACCTCCATGATTAATCTGATTTATAGAATACTCATGATTTATTTAAACTAGACTGACAACCAACATAGATGAAACTTTCAAGATGATACCAAATTGAAATTACTTTGTGACCCCAAAGCCAGTCAAGCAATAGCTCTATTAAGCATTATTCAACCTTAACTGATTAATAAACTTAGAATACTGTCTGCAATGAGTTATACTATATTAAACATCATGTTAATAAGAGGCTCCCTATACCCCGTTACACTTACAACCTCCAAGTGAGTGGATGTTTTCAGGTAAGATCAAACACCAGGCCCTCTTTTCCTTCCTTTGTCAATGGCTCTTTACGCCACATGTAAAGATGCTCTTGCCCTGATTTCACTGTGCATGTTGATGCAGACTCATTGCCTGTATAAACAAGTTGGACTAAATCCTTTTGAACATTGTTAAACAATTCCTTAACCCCAGTTTTGACAACTTGCCAGACGCAGCCTGATCTATTTATCATTCCCTTTTGTTTTCTATTATCAAGCTAATCTTCAAGCAAGGTTACCAATTTTCCATTAATTCCATTTACCAGTATAAACCTCAGACCTGAAGCATTATCTTTTGAAAATCCAAGCAATTATATCTTTGGAATAGCCCTTGCCTACTAATTTATTTACCTCCTCTAAGAATTCCAGTAAATTTGTGAGGCACGACACATTACTTCTAAAACCACACCGGCTGCCACAGATGGCCTTATCACAGCTGCTGAAAGTCTGAAAACAAAACCAGAAAATGCCAGAACCATTCAGCAGATCAGTCAGCATCTGCGGAGAGAGTAACTGTCATTTTCTTACATTTCCATTTCCGCTGAAGAGGTGATTGACCTGAATCATTGACCCTGTTTCTCTGTCCAAGAATGCTTCATTACATGCTGAATGCATCTGGCAAGGTATTTCCTCTTGTTCATGAGTTGATTGATTGATTGATTGAAAAATACAGCATGGAAACAGGCCAAACTACCCACCAAGTCCATGGCCATTGTCGATCACCAGTTCTACATTGTCCCACCTTCTCCTCCACTCCCTACACAATAGGGCAATTTATTCTGTCCCTAAAACTCCTCCCTCACATCATTAGGCGGTACAGTGGAGCAACGGTAGAATTGCTGTCTTTCAGCGCCAGAGACCCAGATTCAACCCTGACTACGGATGCTGTCTGTACGGAGTTTGCATGTTCTCCATGTGACTGGATTGGTTTCCTCCGGATGTTCTGGTTTCCTCCCACAGTGCAAGGATGTGCAGTTTTGTAGATAAATTGACTTCAGTAAAAATTGTAAATTGTCCCTTATGTGTCGGATAGTGCTGGTGTATGGGGGATCGCTGCTCGGCGTGGACACGGTGGGCCTAAGGACCTATTTCCACGCTGCATCTCCAAAGTCTAATATCTAAGAAACCCAGCCTGAAAGGTTCTGACCCGAAATGTAGCCTTACCTTTCCCACCACAGGTGCTGCCTGACCCGCTGAGTAACTCCAGCACTTTGTGTTTTACTCAAGACTTCAGCATTTGCAGTTCCTTGTGTCTACCAAACTCAACTTCTAACTTGCCACATTGTTTAGCTGGCTGCTGATGATGCCTAGAAAGTTATTGATTGGGGAACAATGCAGCGGTAAGACCATCCCCAGTTAGAAATGGTTAATGATCAGCAGTTACGCCGCATTAATGCTAACTTGGTACTTTTATGGATTTTCCTCTAAGTAGTCAATGGACTATTTCATTGTGTATTTGTTGCAAATTGAACTGGACATTGATTTTTGTACTCTGAACATTCCCACAATGACCTTACAATGGATGGAAGGCCATTGATGAATCAATGGAGGAGGATCAGGAACGGCAAAAACAAAACCCTGTAGATACCAGAACATACAACAGTATAGCACAGGAACAGGCCCTTCGGCCCGTAATGTATGTGCCAAACACGATGCACGTGGTACATGAGAAGGCTGTGAATAAAAAAAATCTGAATAAAATAAAAGGTGTTGCATTTTGGTCAGACTAAAACATGTGCAGGACCTACACTGTGAATGGTAGGGGTCTGGGGAGTGTTGTAGAGCAGAGAGATCTAGTACAGGTACATAGTTTGTTGAAAGTGTCCCACAGGTAGATAGAGTGGTCAAAAGGGCTTTTGGCACATAGACTTTTATCAGTCAGAGTACTGAATGTAGAAGTTGGGAAGTCATGTTGCAGTTATATAAGACGTTGGTGAGGCGCCATTTAAAGTATTGTGTTGAGTTCTGGGCACAATGTTGTAGGAAAGATGTTGTCAAGCTGGAAGGGGGACAGAGAAGATTTATGAGAATGTGGCCAGGACTCGAATGCCTGAGCTAGAGGTTGAGCAAGCTAGGAATCTATTTCTTGGAGGGCAGGAAGAAGTGGGATGATCTTATAGAGGTGTATGAAATCATGAGAGGGATAAGATACAGCACAGTTCCTTGTCCAGAGTAGGGGAATTGAGAACCAGAGGACATAGGTTTAAGGTGAGGGGGGGGGGGGAAGATTTAATAGGAACCTGATGGGGAACATTCTCACACCAAGAGTGGTGGGTGTATGGAATAAGTTGCTAGAGGAGGTAGTTGAGGCACGTACTATCGCACCATTATTTAAGAAACATTTAGACAGGTTTATGGATAGGACAGGTTTAGAAGAATATGGGCCAAACGCAGGCAGTTTGGACTAGTGCAGATGGGACATGTTGGTCGGTGTGGGCAAGTTGGCCGAAGGGCCTGTTACTACACTGTGACTTATTGACTCTATCTCAGAGGTAAACAAAGTGCTGTCTTCAACCAACTGTGCCCAGAAAATAAACACCACTTAAAGTAGTTACACTGATCTAGAGTAATCTCATCTACCTGCAACATGATCTGTATCACCTCCATTCCCTATCCAATTGCCTATCCAAAAACCTCTCAAATGCTATTTTTCATTTATAGACATCTTCGGTCAAAATGGTGGAAATGCTTGTCAGGTCTGTTCGCATCTGTGGAGGGAGAATCAGTATTTCAAGTTTAGTTTGGAGATTAGTTTAGAGATACAGCGCGGAAACAGGTCCTTTAGTCCAC
This sequence comes from Rhinoraja longicauda, assembly GCF_053455715.1. Lineage (NCBI taxonomy): Eukaryota > Metazoa > Chordata > Chondrichthyes > Rajiformes > Arhynchobatidae > Rhinoraja > Rhinoraja longicauda. The sequence goes on along the minus strand of NC_135959.1, from coordinate 45,637,520 downwards.
CGAGTCCGTTCTGACCAGTGATCTCTGTACACTAGCACTATCCTACGCACACTAGGGACAATTTACAATTCTTACCGAAATCAATTAACGTACAAACCTGTACGTCTTTGTAGTGTGGGAGGAAACCGGAGCACCCGGAGAAAACCCACGGGGGTCACGGGGAGAACCTACAAACTCCATACAGACTGCTGCCATAGTCAGGATCGAACCCGGGTCTCTGGAGCTGTAAGGCAGCTATACCACCGCTGTGCCACCTTGCTGCCCAGTTAATAATCATTCTGATAAAAGGTCATAATCCAGAAATATTTTTTCATTCTGAAGAGAGAAACTGAATCCATGAGAGGCAGAGAGCGAGAGAGAAGGAAAAAATGACAGAAGAAAAGAAAACAAAATGATCTCCAAAATTGCTGGAGAAAAGTAAGGGCAAAAAAAAGAGTTGCAAAAAGACAGTTGCACTCAGAGACACTGAAAACTGTGTATGTGAGATTGTTCATTGAAAATGGATGAGCAAAAAGCAGATATTTGTAAAACACATTGAACTTCAAGCATTGATTTCCCAGTTTCTGACTGGAAATGTAATCGTTCCCTGATGAGGACGAAAATGTCAATCATCCTCCCAGGATCCTTAAAAAACAAAAAGTGAAAAATAGGAAAATTTCTCAAGCCTTTCAGTTCAATTAAGATCCTCTTTTGTGTTTAATGCATAACGTAGAAATAAATTGCGAATGGACTATTAAATACATTTTTTTGTTACAAAACCAAGTTCTATGTATCATAGATATTGGAATTGCTCAAATCAGGACACTCTGCTATGGTTGAGAGTGACTTGGCAAATGAATTTACATTTTTAAATGCAGTGATTATATTATTATAAGACTTTAGATATACTGATTGAATTGACTGAAAGATACAGCATGGAAACAGGCCCTCCAGTCCACCAAGTCCACACCGACCATCAATCAACCGTCCGCACTTGTTCTATGTTATCCCACTTCCTCATCCACTCCCTACACTTTAGGGGCAATTTACAGAGGCCGATTAACCTAGAAATCCGCACGTCTTTGAGATGAGAGGGGAAACCGGAGCAACTGGAGGAAACCCACGTGGTCACAAGGAGAGCATGCAAACTGGAGAACACACAGACAGCACCCGAGGTCAGGATTGAACCCGGGCCTCTGGCTCTGCGAGGCAGCAGCTCTACCAGTTGCGATGCTTATAGGACTATAGAATACTTCAGGATTAGCACATTGGGGAGAAACTGAAGTGAGATGCATTGCTGTTAACTGTATTTAGTTATGATTACAAGCAGGAAGCAGAAGTGTTAAATCACTGTTGTAACCTGAGAATTTGGGTGTGTTGGGAAGGGGGGCTTGCAGGAGTTGAGGTGGTGAGTAGGATAGTGAACTGTTCATTAAACAACAGCAGATTGAAGTTAAAATAACTGTATATCCATTGAGCTATCTAAATTCTCTTTGCTCACACTCTAAGGCTCTCAGCTTATCTTTAGCTTACTTTAATTTTGAGATACAGCACAGAAACAGGCCCTTCAGCCCACCGAGTCCACGCCGACCAGCGATCACCCCGTACACTAGTTCTATTCTACAAGCTAGGTAAAATTTACCATTTTTACTGAAGCCAATTAACCTACAAACCAACACGTCTTTGAAGTGTGGGAGGAAACTGGAGCAGCCAGAGAAAACCCATGAGAGAGAGAAACTGAGTCCACAAGAGGCAGAGAGAGAGAGAGAGAGAGAGCGAAAACGTGCAAACTCTGCACAGACAGCACCCAAAGTCAGGGTCGAACCCGGGTCTCTGGCACTGTAAGGCAGTAGATCTACTGCTGCAGCCCAGCTTATCTGGAGCTTACAATATGGTTAGGGCATGTATCTTTATGCATTTTTTACATTTACTTCTCCAAGCACCTTTCCTAGTGAATGCAGATAAAAAGTAAATTAATTTCTTAGAAAATATTTAGCTGTTGCCGCAGTGCTTGGAGAATCTGAAGAATTCCAATCCAATTGCATAATGTAATTCCATTCCCTAAAGTAACCTCTGCTGTTGGAACTGGGCTAACAGACTTTGTTTGTGAATAGGTGCAGCACAGGTTATTTTTACTCTGGATGGGTGCACATATTTTAAATGGGGTTTATTTTATGGGTGCAGGTGGCAGAAGCAAGCACTTTGGTTGCCTCGGAGATGGGGGTTTTTTCGGAGCCTTCTGCTGTGGAATACTGAGCCTGATGTTTGTGCATTTATCTAATGCATTGTCTGTTCAAGTGTGTCACATCCTGAAACCTCACAAAATAAATGCCACCTTCTGGATCCTTAAAACATTACAACAAAAGTATGAATTGAAAACGCGATAAAATTCTCCCCTGCTCAGGTGTGCTAGCTTAGGGTCTTATATGTTTGGAGATAAGACAGAAATCAGTGGAGTTGCAGATATTGAAGTTGGCTTTCAAAGGATACGGCAGGATATAGATCACTTACAGATATGGGCAGAGAGGTGGCAGATGAAGTTTAATTGACAAATGTGAGGTGTGGCACTTTTGGAGATCAAATGTAAACGCATACAGTTTTTGCAAGACCTTTAAGAGCATTAATGTATTGAGAGATCTTGGAGTCCAGAAAAACATTTATCAGTAATAGCCAAATAGATTACTGATACAGAAAGTGTTACTTTGTGTTTGCTAACACCATTTGGGACATTTTACTGATTGAAAGCACATTAGTAGTTTTGGTGGGGAAAAAGACACAAAATGTAGGGTGGCACAGTGTTGCAGCAGGTAGAGCTGCTGCCTCACAATGCCAGAGACCCTGGTTCGAGCCTGACCTCGGGCAATGTCTGTGTGGTGTTTGTACGTTCTTGCTGTGACCGCGTTGGTTTCCTCCAGCTGTTTGGTTTCCTCCCACATCCCAAAGACGTGTGGTTTGTAGGTTAATTGGACTCTGCAAATTGCCCCTTGTGTGTAGGGAGTGGATGAGAAAGCGGGATAACATAGAACTAATGTGAATGGGTGATCGGTGGTCAACATGGACCCGGTGGGCCGAAGGGCTTCTTTCCATGCTGCATCTCTAAAGTAAAGTAAACTAAACTAAACTCAGTGGGTTAGGTAGCATCTCTGGAGAATGTGGACAGGTGACTCTTTATGTCAGGACCCTTCTTCAGACTGATTGTGGTGGGGGAGAGATAATGGTGGGGGCAAGTGATAGGTGGATACAGGTGGGGGGGGGGGGGTTTGGATAGGTAGTTGGTTGTACAAAGGCCAGAGATGAAGAGATAAGATATGTGAGATAAGAATAGCAGAGGGGAAAATTGTGAAGTCGGAGGAAGAAATATAGATGGAAGGAGACAGGGGGAGGAGGAAGAGGAGAAATGGGTGTTAATTCAGATGGGACACGGGGAAGGGGATGGGGGAGTTTATTAGTAGATTAGTTGCCTGAAATTGGAAAATTCATCACTCATACCATTAGATTGTAAGCTATGCAAGCCATGGGATTTTTGGTTTAGGTTTAGGATGAGGTTTACGTTTAGGTTTATTATTGTCACATGAACTCAGTTACAGTGGAAAGCTTTGTTTTGCATACTATCCATTCAAATCAGATAATACTATACATGGATACAATCAAGCCAAACTCAAGTACAACATGTGGTGCGAAAGGGAAGATACCGAGTGCAGGATATAGATCTCAGCATTGTAGTGCGCCAGTTCCAGAAACAAAGGTCTCTGACATAGGTCCTCAGGTCCTACAGCAAAATGTTTCATCTCAATATAATAATATGTTTCTTCTCAATGTACATGTTTTTTTTTCTCAATGTGCAAGTTTTTAACCTTGCCTGAACTTATTAGTTTCATAATGCAGTTCTTGCAAAGTTAAATCTCGCAGATTGGGAAGAAACATATATACTGAGAGAAAACATTTTGTGCATTGTTATGGGTTTAGTGGCTAGTTGTGCATTTATTCTACAATGATCGCAAAATAATTCCATAAGCACATAGGTAGTGAGATATTTAAAGCATTTTAGAACACCAGCCTACCTTGAAATAAAGAAAACATTAAAATAAAATGAAAGTGGTAGCCTATCAATTTCACCTGCTTCTGCAGTACACAGAGTTGTTGAGCTACATGGGCTAAGGCTGCCCCAACATTGATCCCTCATCCATTTACCTACGATCAAACGTGATAACTTTTTGCTTCTCAATGTTATATCTTTGCACTCAATGTTGCACTCTTTATCCTTTATCTTTGCACTGTGGACAGCTTGATTGTATCCATGCATCGTCTTTTTTTTACTGGATAGCACGCAAATTAAAGCTTTTCACTGTACCTCGGTACATGTGGGCTGAAGGATCTGTTTCCACGCTGTATGACTCGATAAACTAAACTTAACTAAACTAAACTAATCTAAACTAAACTAAACTAACCATTGAATAAAATGTTCTGGAGTTCCTGATTGTTACACAGTTGTAGAAAGCATCCAGGGGTGACTGTCAGGGGATGTCTTTATTCAGAGTCTTTTGCTGTGTGATGCTCTGTCTGATCAGATTGCATTACTGTGATGCACTGTCCACTGATATTTTGTAAATTAATAATCCACTGAGGCAGCTTTCACATTGGTGCTCACACAAGGGAAGTACAGTATCTGCTTGACACCATCATGTCCTAGTTATGTGAGATCGTAAACAGCAACAAAGGGGGACCTGGCATGGGTGGGTGAGGGGGGCTGCTGAGATCTATGGGGACCCAGTGGGTGAGGAGGAGGGGGGGGGGGGGGGGGGGTTGGGGTGGGGGTAGACAAAGTAGCGACCAACATTACTGAAAGAGTACTTTTTGTAACATTGTGGGCACCTCTGTCGCCACTCTTTTGTGTACTTTATATTTAAAAACAAAGAATTCCACTGTACCTAGGTACAAGTGACAATAAAGTATCATCATCATCAGCACCCTTACAGTGCATCACAAATGGACAGATCCCGGGCAGTGTCTTACAACAAAGGATATCATTTTTTTGACATAATTGACATTATGGGGTGAAAAGATATTAAAATCGATCTTCTACTTTGTCCAGGTATCAGGCTGTGAATTAACATCTCCACAGGAAAGCAGTGTAGAATCTAATTAAATGTCCCATTGCTATCAGATATCCTGCAGTTTCCCACATCGGTGATTACCTCTCAGTTATAATAAGGCAATTAAAACATGAATTTCTTATTTTCACTTTAATTTGTGAGCACTTTGTTTGCGACAATAAGGTGCCGGTACAACAATTGGGCCAAATCTCGGCAACCTGAAACAGTTTACTTCCAATTCAGGGATGCAGCAGTGTGTGTTTTCATAAACATTAAAATGAAGGAATAGATGAAGGCAAAGATCGGGTAGACAATGGCATAGATAGAGTAGACAGTCAGAATCATTTTTCCAGGGTGGAAATGTCAAAGACTAGAGGGCACAGCTATAATGGTTCAGTGGTTCAATGGTGCTTTATTATCACATATACTGAGGTACAGTGTCGTAGAGTCATAAAGTGTGAAAACATGGCGGCACCAACCAACGAGTCCCATCTACACTAGTCCCACCTGTTCGTGTTTGGCCCATATCCCTCTAAACCTATCCTGTCCATGTACCTGTCTGAATATTTCTGAAATCTTGCGACAGCATCTGCCTCAATTATCTCCTCCGGCAGCTCGATCAATACACCCACCACCATTTGTATAAAAACGTTACCCCTCAGGTTCTTATTAAATTTTTGCCCCCCTCACGTTAAACCTATGTCCTCTGGTTCTTGGAGATTGAATGCCCCTACTCTGGGCATCCACCAGATCTATTCCTCTCATGATTTTGTACACTTCTATGAGATCACCCCTTACCCTCCTGTGCTTCAAGGAATAGAGTCCTAGCCTGCTCAATCTCTCCCTATAGCGCTGGCCCTCTGTCTTGGCGACATCTTCGTAAAAACAGTGAAATTCTTTGTTTCACTGATGTGCATTTCTTGTGAGGATTTCTTCCGTGTCACTATTCGTATGATCTTGCTCCCTGCAGAGGGTACAGAAACTCGTTTAAATTAGTTTCATGTTTCCTGTGGAGCTATGAACAAGAACATAGCTACAGGAGTGATGTTTTACAACTGAAGCTGAAATGGAATCAGTTCATCAGGAACAACCCTCTCTGGTGAAATGCTGGGAGAGTGAGTGAATGAATAAAGTGACCAAAATTCCACACATTTCACAAGTTAGCTGGGCATATCTTAATAAAAAGAAAGGGGGGCACAGTGGCACAGCGGTAGAGTTGCAGCCTTACAGGTTCAATCCTGACTACAGGGGATGTTTGCACGGATCATACCCATGTGGAAACAAGGATCTGCGTATGCTGGTTTACAAAAAGGACGCATGGTGCTAGAGTAACTCAGCGTGTCAGGCAGCATCTCTGGAGAACATGGATAGCTGATGTTTTGGGCCAGGACCCTTCTTTAGCCTGGAGTAAAATGTCATAAGTGCTTTAGTTCGGAGCAGAATTAGGCTCCACCCAGTTTACTCCGCCATTCAATCATGCATCCATGGACTGGGTGAGGTGATGAAGTGTAATTCAATCCTGATAAGTAAAAGTAATGCAATTGGGGAGGGCAAACAGAGCACGGTTACACACAGTGAATGATGAGTGCTGAAAAGGGAAGAGAAATAGGAGGGATCTTAGACGACATATCTGCAGATCTCTGACGGTAGGTAAGGTATTAAGAATGCATTTTGTGAAGCTTACTATTATTGACTTAAACCCAGAATGCAAGTACAAGGAGATTGTGGTAGAACTGATTAATTATTTAGAGAAGCCTCAGATAGAGTGGTGTGTTCAGTTCAGATTACTACACTACAGGAAGCCTTTAGATTTTAGAGAGATACAGCGCGGAAACAGGCCATTCGGGCTATCGAGTCCGTGCCGACCATCAATCACCCTGTACACTGGCAATAGTATCTCCGTGCTGTATCTAAAGTCAAAAGCCTTCCGGTAATGTAGTAATCTGAACTGAACTACACACGAGGGACAATTTACAATTTTTACCAAAGCCAATTAACCTACAAACCTGCACGTCTTTGGAGTGTGGAAGGAAACCCAGAGAAAACCCACGCAGCCACAGGGAGAATGTACAAACTCCGTACAGACAGCATCAGTAGTGATGATTGTACCCGTGTCTCCGGTGCTGGAAGGCAGCAACTCTCCCGCTGCACCACTGAGCCGCCATCCATTTGGGGATGTCCTTCGATATGGAAATACTTTACTGGGCTGTTTGTAAGAAAATAATTCCACTGTAGGTTACAAAGACGTGCAGGTTTGTAGGTTAATTGGTTGCTGTAAATTGCCCCTAGTGTGTAGGATAGAATTAGTCTGGTTGCTCAACACTTTAACTCCCCCTCCCATTCCAACACTGACCTTCCTGTCCTGGGCCTCCTCCATTGTCAGAGTGAGGCCCAGTGCATATTGGAGGAACAGCACCTCATACTTTGCTTGGGTAGCTTACACCCTAGCGGCATGAACGTTGACCTCTAACTTCAAGTAGCCCTTGCTTTCCCTCCCTCTCTATCCCCTCCCCTTCCCAGTTCTCCGACCAGTCTTAATGTCTCCGACTACATTTTATCTCAGTACCGCTCATTCCCCTGACATCAGTCTGAAGAAGGGTCTCGACCTGAAACATTACCCATTCCTTCTCTCCAGAGATGCTGCCTGTCCCGCTGAGTAACTCCAGCATTTTGTGTCTATCTTCGATTTAAACCAGCATCTACAGTTCTTTCCTACATGGATAGAATTAGTCTACGGGTTCTATCTTACACATTAGGGGTAATTTCCAAAAGCCAATTAACCTACAAACCTGTACGTCTTTGGAGTGTGGGAGGAAACCAGAGCACCTGGAGAAAACCCACGCGGTCACGGGAAGAACATACAAACTCCGCATAGACAGCACCCATAGCCAGGATCAAAACCTGGTCTGTGGCGCAGTAAGGCAGCAACTCTACGGCTTTGCCCCTGTGCCGCCATGGTGAATTGCCATGTTTGCATGAGCTGTAAAGATGACATTACTGATGAAGATGCCAGCCCTGTAGTAATTGGTTTGCAAAAAAAATACTTAGCAGCAATAAATGTCTTGAAACAAAGCACATGCATTTGGCAATATAATTCAGAAGAAGTGAAAACAATGGAAAACTTTATTCATGGCTGTACTTTGGATAAAACAGTGCAGCTGTAAAACATATTCTGATTTTTATTAAGATCCTTGCAGTAAATCAGGTGATCATTCATATTGTTACCGTTTAAAAAGGCTGATGACTTTCTTGATTGCTTGAAATTTATGGCACACAAAGTGAGATGTTAATCCCGATCCCATCTGTTATCATACACTAATTGTAACCCAAAACTGAAATTCCTTACCATTAATAAATAAAATTAAGCTAAACCAGTAGCAGTTGTGAAAAAGGCACACATAAGCTCCAAGTATGGAACGGTGGCACAGTGGTGCTGTGGTAGAGTTGCTGCCTTACAGTGCCAGAGACCCAAGATTGATCCTGACTATGGGTGCTATGGGTACAGAGTTTGTACGTTCTCCCCATGACCTGTGTGGGTTTTCGCCAGGTGCTCCGGATTCCTCCCACACACCATAGACGTACAAGTTTGTACGCTAATTGTCTTGGTAGAAAATTGTAAATTGTCCCTACTGTGTGTAAGATAGTGTTAGTGTGTGGGGATCCCTGGTTGGCATGGACTTGGTGGGCCGAAGGGCCTGTTTCCACGCAGTATCGCCAAACTAAACTAAACAAAATTAACCCTGTTCCCTGTGTTGTTCTCTTGGTTCTAGTCCATTATTTAGAAAGCTGGTAACCTATGATTTCAATGTTGGAAGTAAGGAAATTGAGCTCTTGTTTTACATAGAAAATAGAAGAGGACAGCACAAGAACAGGCTCTTTGGCTCACAATGTTTTGGCGAACATAATGAGCCTTTGGCAAAGACCATCTCTTATCTGCCTGCACATAGCCTGAGGCTTGTCTGGACCAGGCACCGCACATAATACCTAGAACGTCGACTGGACTCTGAAAATGGTTCCATGTGTGTAGGATAGTGCTGGTGTACGGGGTGATCACAGGTCTGCGTGGATTTGGTGGGCTGAAGGGCCTACTTCCACTCTGTATCTCTAAAGTTTAAAGTCTAAAGATGCTGCCTGACTTGCTGAGTTGCTCCAGCATTTTGTGTCTATCTTCGGTATGAACCAGCAGCTGCAGCTCATTCCTACGCATCTTCCGCCACGATTCTGATGCATTAATTTTTATCAAATTCTTCAATATCTTTGTTCAGACAGGAGGTCTGATGGGAGCAGAAGAGGACCATTTGTCACCAAGTTGTTTTGGAGCTCAAGTGCAGGGCAGAGATATAGAGAAATAAAAACACAAGTGCTGGAGTAACTCGGCAGGTCAGGCAGCATCTCTGGAAAACATTGATAGCGGACATTTTGAGTTGGGACCCTTCTTTAATAGAGCACTTCACAATTTGCCTAGTGTTTCTCTTGGGGCAATGTCTGCTCTCTGGAATTTGTTGAATAGCTTCATTTAGTCAAGAGTTTAGAGATACAGCATGGAAACAGGCCTCTCGAGCCATGAGTCCACGCCAGCTATTGATCACCCGTTCGCACTAGTTCTATGTTATCCCACTTTCTCATCCACTACCTACACACAAGGGACAATTTACACAGGGCCAATTAACCTACAAACCCGCACGTCTTTGGTTGTTGGAGGAAACTGGAAGACACCCATGCGGTTACTGGGTGAACGTGCAAACTCCACACAGACAACAACCAAGGTCAGACCCGAACCCGGTTCACTGGCGCTGTGAGGCAGCGGCTCTACCCGCTGCACCACTGTGCTGCCCTGTTATCTTATGCAATTCAGTTCATCTGTTGATTTTGATAGAATTTATTAACAAACCAAAAATACAAAAGCAAAATTAGTGTGATTTAATTAAAAAATATTGTTTGTGATTTTGATTAATTCAAAGCTTCATCATATTAGACACCTCTGAGTTGTAAGTATAGGAACTCTGGAGTTGTTCTGAAAGTAGTGCTAATAATAGCAACTGGATTACAGCATAATCTGTATCTGATTATTTACACAGTTCCAGATGTACAAATTTAGCACATAGTTTGTATTCTTTTATCAGCAATGTCCCTGCAATGGAGATATCATGATTGAGAAATATTATACTTGTGCGGCATTTCACGAAATCTAAGATGTTCCAAATCAAAATCTTCAACTATTTTGGTAAAGATATTTCTGGTTTAAAATAAATAAAAGCAATGAATGCACAAAAATAGCCAAGTTTTCATATGGAACTAAAGAATGTTATTATAAAGTTCATAAATTCATGGCAGAATTAGACCATTCGGCCCATCAAGTCTATTCCACCTTTCAATCATGGCTGACCTATCTCTTGCTCAACCCAATTCTCCTGCCTTCTCCCCATAATCCCTGACACCCTTACTAATCAAGAGCCAGGGAATTAGCATTTGGCCCTCTGACTCAGTGTTTAAATTACAAGCTGCATTTTATATCTGAAAAATACAATTTTATGAGCGCATTAGCTGAGTAAAACAATGGGCATGGTTAATGATTATTGATAATTTCTTAACTGGACTTGAAATTTAGATTATTTTTTCAGTTGCTCATCCGTCTTGAGAATTTAAAAAATAATTTGTTATTTATCAGTATTGGGAATGTTATTGATACAAGAGATGTAACTCATCAATTTAAAGGCACAAAGTGCTGGAGTAACTCAGCCAGTCAGGTGGCATCCCTGGAGAGCATGGATGGGTGCCGTTTCATGTCAGAACCCTTCTTCAGACTAATTATAGGAGTTACTCCAGCATTTTGTGTTTTTCCTTGGTAAACCAGCATCTGCAGTTCCTTGTTTCTACCAGGTGTTGGTGTAACTCAGTGGGTCAGGCAACATGCCTGGGGAAATGGATAGGTGACTTTTCGGGGTGGGACCCTTCTTCAGACCCAAACGTCACTTATCCATGTTCTCCAGGGATGCTGCCTAACCCGTGGAGTTACTCAGAACTTTATGTCCCTTTTTTTGTAGACTAGCATCTGCAGCTCCTTGTTTCCTTATTCAATCCATCAATATATCTTGTTTTAATTTTCATTTCAGCAATGCCAAATCAGGCTATTAAACACAACAACCTCCAAATAGGCTCTGAACTATATAGACTTGGGGACATTATTTTTGACTTTGCACTACTATTGTGTATCTATTTGTCAGTTTGCTTTAAAAAATATATATACTGGACTTTTTTTGTGTTTATTATGGGTCTTGCAGAGTAACATGTTTGCATATCTGTTGTGGTGCTGCAAGTAAGAATTTCATTTTTCTGTTTCGGGACAAATGTCAATAAAACACCCTTGATTCTTAACTAACTTCATAGGATGCAAATTCATGTTCGTACTTCTTCAAATGTGACCCTACGCCTTTGGCTTCCCAGATGAAAGAGACAGAGAAAATTGTGGCAGGTTTCACTCTCCATTCTGGCACCAAGCACTGCATTAGGAGAGGCAGGGATGTGCAGAGGAATTTAAACGACTGCTTTTGGTGGTACATGTCTTTGATAGCACAGACTTCCAGATTCAGGAACAGTTTCTTCCCAGCAGTTATCAGACAACTGAAGCATCCTATCACCAACTAGAGAGCGGCCCTGAGCTATCATCCACCTCATTGGAGACCTCCGTTCTATATTTAATCAGACTTTTCTAGACGATATCTTGCACTAAACGTTATTTCCTTTATCTTGCATCTGCACACTGTGGACAGCTCAATTTTAATCATGTATATTCTTTCCACTGACTGGACAGCACACAACAAAAAGCTTTTCACTGTACCCTCAATACACGTGACAATAAACTAAACTAAACTAAAAACCTGGGAATAATTTTAATGAGGCCATATCGGAATCTCATAAAAGGGCCCATATAGGAATCATATTTTGCTGTTCATATTTATAAAGTTCATTTTTAGTATTCAGGAAATGGCAACTTTTGGAGAAGAAAGAATGGGGGGGAACACCCCAGTAAGTGAGCCCTGAGTTAAAAAAATCCTTTGATTTTAATTTTAATTGTTTCGATTCATCAGCCAAAATAAACTTTAAGTAAATTGCAGATACAAGAACTGCAGATACTGGAATCTTGAGCAAAATTAAAGGGCGCTCATTTAAAAAGGAGGCGAGGAGGAATTTCTTTAGTCAGAGGGTAGTTAATCTGTGGACCTCATTTCCACAGAGGGTTGTGGAGGCCAAGTCAGTGGATATTTTTAAGGCAGAGATAGACAACCTCTTAATTAGAATGGGTGTCAAGGGTTAAGGGGAGAAGGCAAGAAAATGGGAATAGGAGGCAGAGATCAGAGGCACAGTAGGCGATGGGCTGAATGGCCTAATTCTATTCCTATAACTTGTGAACTTGTGAATGTGTTTACAAAAAAACACTAAGACAATAAACATGACAATAAGCTAAACTAAACTGAATGTGGACAGGCACATACTGTGCATTTACATTGAAATGTGCTAAATGATTGAACTAGGGCAAGTATCTCCATTGGCAACCTTCCTTCCCTGGGAATGTCCCGGGAGAGAGGCAGAAGCAGCTGAACCCAACAACCAGTGACAACAATATAAAGCATATTCTTCGGATGGCTGCTGTTGTCTGAAATTGTTTGGCAATTTAAGAAATATTTTAATGCAAATATGCTGTTTGTTTCCAGCAAAAGAATGGGTTGATGGATTTCTTGCTGTGACTGTGGGATTTATTTCCAAGTGACTGCAAAATCATTAGAGGCACCACCATAATTTTATCCCAATAATAAAGTGAAAATCTGATGAAATTTACAATTTGCTCCGCCAAGTATGTAGTTTAGTTTAGTTTGGCGATAAAGTGTGGAAATAGGCCCTTCGGCCCACCGAGTCCACGCTATCGATCACCATGTAGCTTAGTTTATTGTCGCGTGTACCGAGGTACAGTGAAAAGCTTTTGCTGTGCGTTATCCGATCAGCGGAAAGACTATACATGATTACAATTGAGCCATCCACTGTGTACAGATAGTTCACACGCGTTCTATGTGATTCCATTTTCTCACTCCACTCCCTACACATTAGGGGCAATTTACGGAAGTCAATTAATCCACAATCTGTATTCTGGGAAGAAACTGAATGTAGAGTTATGTTTAGTTTAGAGATACATCGTGCAAACAGGCCTTTTGGCCCACCGACTCCACGCCAACTATCAATCATCTGTGCACACTAGTTCTAAGTTATCTCACTTTCACATCCTACACACGAGGGGCAATTTACAGAAGCCAAATAACCTACAAAATTGGAGTGTGTGAGGAAACTGGAGCACCCTGAGGATACCCATGTGGTCACAGGGAGAACATACAAACTCTGTACAGACAGCACGTGTGGTCAGGATTGTAATTGGGTCTCTGGCGCTCTGAGGCAGCACTGCCACTATGTAGCTGTTCCACTGTGTGCCGCCCTAATTTAATACTATAATCTAGTTCAGAAGTAGTGATAATCTGATATATTTGATGACATTTTTATTTTCCTCCGGCACTAATTTTTTAACCATTTCTGTTATTTTGCAGGAGAAACTAACCGCAGAGTGTGTTTTCCGAGAGCAGTTTGAAGAAAACTGGTATAATACCTACTCATCGAATCTATATAAGCATGCTGACACTGGAAGACGGTACTTTGTGGCATTAAACAAAGATGGAACGCCAAGGGAAGGGACTAGGACTAAAAGGCATCAAAAATTCACTCATTTTTTACCTAGGCCGGTGGACCCTGACAAAGTACCTGAATTATACAAGGATGTTTTAAGCCAAAGTTGATGAAGAGACAATCCTATAGTTCGGACCACTGAAAAAGCAACCACTATAATGGGTTCTAGTGGTGGGTTCTGAACGATTAGCTGTGTCGTCATGCCAGCACTACTGTTGCCATAGTTTACCGCATGCATTGTGTATGGAGGCTTGGATGGGACACGCTGATTTTGCGCTGCACTTACAGTTTGTCCTCTCAGAGGTGAGCCTGCTTGGTCGAAAAAAAAACAACACGTGTAGGAGGGAGGAATATAGTCAAATGCCGAGGAGAAAGATGGCCTGATGCATGCTAAAGGATGGGACACGCTTAAAATTTTTTTTTGATCCATTCTATTTTGTGTATCAGCGTAGCTGCCATACATTTGATTCATCAGGATACGGGCTGGTGACATGCTGAAGCTCACACTGCATTAATAATGGCATGGAGGGCTTAACCGTACGTAAAAAAGGATTTAAAAAAAGAAAAAAAAAGACAATTCATCTACCAGCTCAATGGTACAACCCCTTAGGGCTTTAAGCAAAGACCTCTTAGTAAAGAAAACAAAAAAAAGTTAAATTTATTTATAGAAATTCCAAAGGCAACATTATATTTATTTTATATATTTATTTATTATATAGAGTTTATTTTTAATGAAATATGTACAGGCCAGATAGGCATTTCGGAAGCTTTAGGCTTTGTAAGTGTAAAAATGCCTGTGGCCACTATGAACCTGTGGTAAGTTCATGTGAGTTAATGTAAAGGTGCATGGATATAAAAGGATTCCAGTAACTCCTCTGTTCGGAAAGTGACAATCTCATTTTTGTGTCCAAACTATTGTAACACTATGAACAGCACTCATTATATTGAGGATCATTTTTTTGACTGCTTGTTTCCTGACTGTCTTCCTGAACTCTGCCCTCTCCTCCTTGTCGATTAAAGTTAAAGTTGGGTCTTCACATTCTTCTTTGTCTCTTTTATATCCAGTTCTATCAGTTTTAGTTCCATAGTTCCACAGTGGTGGCACGATGGCACAGCAGCAGAGTTGCTGCCTTACAGCGCCAGAGACCCGGGTTCGATCCGCACCATGGGTGCTGTCCGTACAGAGTTTGTACGTTCTTCCCGAGACTGCGTGGGTTTCCTCTGGGTGCTCCGGTTTCCTCCCATACTCCAAAAAAGTGCAGATTTGTAGGTTAATTGGCTTCAGTAAAGAATGTAAATTGTCCCTAATGTGTAGATAATGCTAGTGTATGGGGATCACTGGTTGGCCTGGACTTGGTGGGCCAAAGAGCCTGTTTCCGCGCTGTATCTCTAAACTAAACTAAGTACTGGGCCTATACTGAGCACTAAAACAAAAGACAACTTTAACTGTTGCTGTTGTATGATTTATTACCAAAAAGCCTGCAGTTTTATAGCAGATTTTGGTGGTAAAATATCCCAGTCTGTATTCACAGTGAAGTGTTCTCATGACAAGTATTACATTTACCCAGCCATCGGTAAACTCCTTAAAGCAGAAAGCTGAATAATGGACCAAAAGTTTAGATAAAATAAATTCTGTTTTTATAATGAATATTTTTTTTTAAATTCCTAACATAGTTTGACTGATAAAAGTCTTCCTTTGAACTAAGAAATGTGCAAACTTTTCCACAGCCTCAAAGGGAACCCTGCAGATTTCAGTGGGAATTTGTTTTAGGTTTTTTTGCAAAAAAACATATTTAACAGCCTTTCTTGATAATTGGCTATGGGCAACTACAACTCTGTGATGCATTAGCTCAACCTATTTCGAGCAACCATTTCTGTTGTGGTAACTAAAGTGAAAGCACCATTTAAGGGTGCAGACAATAACTTTATCAGTGATACTAGGCCGGACCTGCCAGCATTGGAATCCCCCAACCAATTGCCTCTTTATGCCAAACTAAAACTGGTAACGATTTCTATCTGGTTACTGAAATGAAATTTATTGAAAAGCACTTTCATAAGTTCACTATTTCATAAGTGATAGGAGCAGAATTAGGCCATTTGGCCTATCAAGTCTACTCCACCATTCAATCATGGCTAATCTATCTTTCCCTCTCAATCCCATTCTCCTGCCTTCTTCCCATAACCCCTGGCAGCCTTACTAATCAAAAATCTATCAATCTCTTCCTTAAATATATCCATTGACTTGGCCTCCACAAACTTTAGTGGCAATGAGTTCCACAAGTTGACCACCCTGTCACTAAAGAAATTCCTCCTCATCGCCTTCCTAAAGGTATGTCCTTTTATACTGAGGCTATTGCCTCGAGTCCTAGACTCTCCCACAAGTGCAAAGATCCTCTCCTCAACCACTCTATCCATGCCTTTCACTATTCGGTAAGTTTCAATGAGGTGAATAATTCAAACAAAAAAAACGTAAACAACTGGAACTTAAAATTGCAACATCTTTGAAAAGATTGGTTTCCTGACTTTGACAGTGCCTCTGCTTTTAGATTGCACACCTCTCTTTCTTTTAAGGAAACACTTATAACCAGAGTTACAACACACAAGTTATAACTATTGAATATGCTGAAACTATTTTAGAAATTTGTCAAGGGAAGGCATTACAATTCTTGAGGTGAATGCCTGTACAGCTTTTAAATGATCAAAATGTTACAGCAATCCGTTGCGGTACAGTCCAAGGCGTATAAGCCTGAGCATATTAGATCATACAAGTGCATTGGCCTCTGAAATGTTTATCTTTAAGGTGTCTTTGGATTTTCTGTGTTTTTTAGCAAGTACTAGCATTGCCCTACTGATTTCCCATTAAAATAATTAATATTTTGTACAGCAGTTAAAGTTTAGCAATATGTCCCAAGCTATACCTCATAAGATCATAAGATTATTAGACATAGAAGCAGAATTAGGCTGTTTGTCCCACAGAGTCTGCTCCGCCATTCAATCATAGCTGATCTATCTTTACCTCTCAACCCCCTCTCAACCTCATTCTCCTACCTTCTCCCCGTAACCTTTGAAGCCCTTACTGATCAAGTACCTATCAATCTCCGCTTTAAAAATACCCAAATGTCTTGGCCTCCACCACTGACTGTGGCAATGAATTCCACAAATTCACCTCTGGCCTAAATAAATCCTCCCCTCCTTGGGGAATATAATCAATAAAATTTGACGCTGAGACAAATAGAGGTATCTTGAATGAGGTGGATTTTATGGAGTGTTGAAGGAGAGTTCATAAGCTCATAAATTCTCAGAGCAGAATTTGGTCATTCGGCCCATCGAGTCTACTCTGCCAATCAATAATGGTGGAACTATCTTTCCCTCTCAACACCATTCTCCTGCCATAACCCCTGACACCCGTATTAATCAAGAATCTGCCAATCTCCGCCTTAAAACTATCCATTGACTTGGCCTCCACAGCCGTCTGTGGCAGTGAATTCCACAGAATCCCCACCCTTTGACTAAAGAAATTCCTCTTCATCTCCTTTCTCAAGGTACATCATTTTATTCTGCTATGGCTATGGCCTCTGGTCCTAGAATCTCCCACTAGTGGAAACATCCTCCCCACATCCACTCTATCCAGGCCTTTCACTATTCTGTAAGTTTCGATGAGGTACCCCCTCATCCTTTTAAACTCCAGCAAGTACAGGCCCAGTGCCGTCAAATGCTCATCATACGTTATCCCAATCATTCCTACATCATTCTCGTAAACCTCCTCTGGACCCTCTCCAATGCACGAAGAGAGTCAGGAGGGCATTCCATAGCTTGGGGCCGAAGTAGTTGAAAAAATGGGAGTACATGTTTTATGAGGTGCACCAGTAGCACATTGTATTGAATTATTTTTTTTGTTTGATTTCGCTTCACATTTGTCTAGACACTGTTTTTGCAATGAGCACCTCATTTATGCAGTCCACTAAAAAACCTTTTGCCTTTTGTACGGCTGCTTTGTTTTACAAATTGTGAGAGCAACTCAGTCCATAAGCTTCAGGATCGCGTCAATGAATTTGCAAATAAAGTCCAGATTCTACACTGTTGGTTTGTAGTTGGTATCGCGCCAAAATATAATGGGTTCCAACTCTTGCAGCCATTTCCAATTAAATCTAACAAGGGGGGACAAACAGCAGGCAAGTTACACATCCAGATGACCATCAATTGGTGTGGTGTTGTGACACAAATACAGTACAGTTTCAATCTGTATGCTCCCGGTCTATCTGCAACATGTGAGGAGACAGCAGGATCAAAGCATGTCTCGTAAATTCAACCACTTGAAGGCAGTCAAATGACTATTCTCCCGACAAAAAAAACATGCTGATTAGATGGGGGTTCACTGCATAATGCAAAATGTTTCTTTTACCTTTGGGGCTAAAGTAGTGATACAAGCTTAATGAACTATGAGTTGTAAAAGATAATAGCAATGTATAACAAATATATTTTATTCTGGACGTTTGTCGATGTATCTGCCATATCTAAGCATTCATTATATAATGCGATGGTTTGATTTCCTGAAATGTGATTGGCTGGTAGGTGTGTATTATTGCATAACACAGCACACCGAATTAAATATGTAATTTAATTAATAAATTAATATTGGACTATCAAAATGTTATATCAGACTAATGAAAATCTTTAATTGCTTAGACAAGGGTGAGTTATTTCAGACAACGTGTTTAGTTTGTTTAAACCCCTTTTCAAATGCACTTGGTTGAACAAAATGTGTTTTGTAGCCGATTTTAAAATGGGATTTTGCTAAATTCCTGTTTTGATCTCATTTTTCATATTGGCTTATTGAGTTTGAGTTTGAGTTTTAGTTTAGTTTATTGCATATGTACCGAGGTACAGTGAAAAGCTTTTGTAACCAGTCAGCGGAAAGACACTACATGATTACAATCAAGCCATCCACAGTGTACAGACACATTATAAAGGGAATAATGTGAATAACGTTTAGCGCAAGATAAAGTCCAGTAAAGTCCAATGAAAGATAGTCTGAGGGTCTCCAATGTGGTAGATAGTAACTCAGGACCGCTCTCTAATTGTTGGTAGGATGGTTCAAATGCCTGATATTTTCAACACACCCTTATCAGACCTTGCGTCTCTTTGTGCCATCTCGTAACATTATCCAAGAATACAAATGAAGTAGGACTCACGTGAGCTTGCCATTTGCATCCCTGACTAGTCCCCTCCGCTGAGAACTTAAATACTCAGTCAGAGTATTGAGTGTGGAAGTTGGGAGGTCATGTTGCAGTTGTATAAGACATTGGTGAGGCTGCATTTGGAGTATTGTGTTCAGTTCTGGGCACCATGTTATAGGAAAGATGTTGTCAAGTTGGAAAGGGTACAGAAATGATTTACAAGGATGTTGCCAGGACTTAAGTGTGAGCTATCGGGAGAGGTTGAGCAGATTGGGACTCTATTCCTTGGAGTGCAGGAGGATGAGGCATGATCTTATAGAGGTATATAAAATCATGAGAGGAATAGATAGGGTATTCTTGCCAAGTCTCTTGCCAAGTGTAGGAGAATCGAGAACCAGAGGACATAGGTTTAAGGTGAGGGGGGACAGATTTAATAGGAATCTGAGGGGTAAGTTTATCCATACAAAGGGTAGTGGGTGTATGGAACGAGAGGAGGAGGTAGAGGCAAGGACTAGTGCAACATTAAAAAAAATTAGGGACATGGATAGTGTAGGGAGGAACTGCAGATGCTGGTTTCAACCTAAGATAGACACAAAAAGCTGGAGTAACTCAGCGGTACAGGCAGCATCTCTGGAGAGAAGGAATGGGTGATGTTTCGGGTCGAGACCCTTCTTAGGACATGTTTAGAGGGATATCGGCCAAACAACGGTAAGTGGGACGAGTGTAGATGGGACATGTTGGTCAGTGTGGGCAAATTGGGCCAAAGGGGCTGTTTCCACACTGTATGACTCTATGACCAAAGCAGTGGAATGAAGCCATAGTCTTGGCAACATTCATTTGTATGGAGAGGAGTCAAGATTGTTACTAATTTGGTTACTGGCTGTGTTTTCTCATAATCAGCTACCATTATGCAACATTCCTTGTTCCAGACCAGAACTTTGATTTTAGAGGGAATTTATATAAACTTGGGCAACAAATGCTGGAATGCACATTCCAAAGTGTCCTTTTTCAACAAGTCATTATGCTATTCAAATTCAATAATTAAAATATATAACTATATTCCCTTCCATTTATCCAATATCTATTTCTGCTTTTTCCAAATACTGATTCTACTTCAAGTCACAGCAGTAGAGTTGGTGCCTTACAGTTCCAGAGACCCGGGTTCAATCCGGACTGCGGGTGCGGTCTGTACAGAGATTGTATGTTCTCCCTGTGATCACGTGGGTTTTCTCCGGGTGCTCCGGATTCCTCCCACATTCCAAAAATGGGCAGGTTTGTAGGCTAATTGGCTTTTGTAAATTGTCCCTTGTGTGTAGGATAGAGCTAGCGTACGGGGATCGCTGGCTGGCGTGTACTTGGCGGGCAGAAGGGCCTGTTTCCATGCTGTATGTCTGAACTAAACTACACTAAACTACACTAAAATCAATGAAATTCTAATCTGCAGGTGGCCCATCCAATGCTCTTTATTTATTTTTGGTAAAACTAATTGTTGTGCTTGGCGTAGTTTCTCTACAATTCACCTGCTACAGAACACTCTGAGCCATGTCAGAGAACACAGATATGCATCCTAATGGCAACAGTGCATCCTTGTGCACAGTAGCAACAGTGCATCAGAGCGCACAGTGGCAATACAGCGTCTTGGTGCACAGTGCATCCTAATGCATAGCAACAGTTGCAACAGATCTGGCAGTACCGTAAACCCTCATTATAATGGACCATGTGGGCGAATGGGGTCTATTATTGCCGATTGTCCACTATAACTGAGTAAGGAGGGTAAATATATACAGGATTGGAAAAACAGCCAACAAACATACACTAAACAAGAAACACAAGGACACAAAGTACATAACACTAACTTGCTATAACCAAAATCCGTTATAAAGAGGTCTGTTATAACGATAGACTGTCTGCAGAGTCAGAAATAAGGTTTCAGATCAATGGGTCTTCATTCGAAATGGTTGGAGGAATAAGTAGTTTTCAGCAAATTGAACATGGCTTTGGTAAAAATTGTAAATTGTCCCTAATGTGCAAGATAGAGTTGGTGTACTAGCTGGTTGGCGTGGACTCAGTGACCTCCATGCTGTATCTCTAAACTAAACTAAACTAAATCACCCAGTCTGCGTTTAGTCCCCAGTGACTGGAATTTTTATTATGGGCTTGGAATAGTACGTATTAAGCCGAATGGTGCAATATTTGTGTTTATTGTTTGGGGATATGGGTAGAAATGGTTAGGCCAGAAATGATAGTCCATTTCTAATTATATTTGGGGAGGTGATGCTAAGCCACCTTCTTGAACAACGATAGCCCTTTTGCTGAAGGTACTGCCACAGTGCTGATCAGTAGCAAATTATCGGATTTAGACAAATGACGCAGGAGCCACAATATATTGCAAAGTCAGCATGACGTATAACTTGGAGGGGTGCTTGTAGGTGGCGCTGTTTCCATTTTCCTGCTGCCCTAATCCTTCTTGTTGGTAGAAACCATGGATTGGCAGGTGCTGTTTTCGTAGCCGGGACCAGTAATGCGGAGCATTTTGAACATGGCTACACAGCATTGGCGGTGGATGGAACAAATGATTAAAGTGATAGATGGAATGACAATCAAATGGTTGATCGTCAATCAAGCTTCCAGCTGCGTGGAATTGATCGTATTAAGTAGCACTTGAACTGCAGTCATTCTGACTAGCAGAGGGTATTCCAAGCTCCTGAGTGCCTGTTGGCCAGTGTGGGCAAATTGGGCCGAAGGGCCTGTTTCCACGCTGTATGACTATGACGCTATGTCTCCGTGACACTGTCCAACTTCATTTCTCAGAAACCTTTTAGACTGATTCAAGTGCATTGTAATATAAAAGAAAACAGTGGCTTTTGCACTTAGTTCTTTACCTTTTGAAGTACATTTGTATTGCAGGTGAACATTGCACATTGTAAGCTGTTTATGACCAGTTAGTCTGCTGAGTTGGTGTTGACTGAGGGTAAAGGTTGACCAGAACACAAGGGGAATTCCACTACCCTTGCAATTATATTGGGGATATTTTCCATCTTCCTAAAAGGAGCAGATAGGAAAAATGGTTTCTCCAAGAATTTGGTGTTTCCGTGTAATTCCAGATTTGGTTGGTGAGGCCACATTTGAATATTGTGTTTGGTTCTGGACACCATGTTATAGGAAAGGTGTTGTTAAGCTGGAAAGGGTGCAGAGAAGATTTATGAGGAAGATTTATGAGGATGTTGCCAGGACTCAAGGGCATGAGCTATAGGGAGAGGTTGAGCAGGCCTTGATTCTATTCCTTGAGGGGTGATCTTATAAAGGTATTCAAAATCATGGGAGGAATAGATCGGGTAAATGTGCTGAATTTCTTGCCCAGAGCAGGGGAATCAAAAACCAGAGGACATGGGTTTAAGGTGAGGGGGGAGAGATTTAATAAAAACCTGAGAGGTAACTTTTTTACACAATGGATAGTGGGTGTATGGAACGAGCTGCCAGAAGAGGTCGTTGAGGTAGGTACTATTGCAATGTTTAAAAGACATTTAGGCAGGTACATGTATACGATAGGTTTAGAGGGGTATGGGCCAAATGCAGGCAGGTGGGACTAGTGTAGATGGGACACATTGGTCAGTGTGGGCAAATTGGGCCGAAGAGTTTGTTTCCACACTGCAAGACTGGTTGCTGGTCTTCTACCCAAGTCTGATGAGTACCTTGCTTCTAACAACTGCGTTCGAATACATCACCCTTTTTGCACATTACTTTGCAACAGCACACTCTTAAACAGCAAGGAAATAAATGACCAATTAATCTATTTTGAATGTTTCATTGAAGCCTTCACGTCTTTTTTCCCCTCCTTCGTTGACATGCAACGTAAACATGTCAACACGATTACTATCCCTTTAATGAATACAGAAACCAGAGGTTGAGCATTTACGACAGTTACTAGATATAAGCCTTAATTGCTTGTGTTCACAGCATGACCATCATACTTCTACATTCATTTCACAGATGCGGCAAAGCACTGCAATGGCTGCTGGAAAACAACTGCTTGGAAATAAAGCAATCATCTGCTAGGGAAAACAACATTCATGTCATAGTTCTATAACACATTGGCGCACCACAATAATAAATTAGAAGCTTCAGCCAGACCCTGCAATGCACATTTTGATGGGATCAACTGAACAGCGATGTCTTATATCATGGGGAGTGTAGCAGCCTCCTGTTTAATGCACAATGTGCTATACCATGTTCTCATCAAAGTCAAAACTGGAATGTTTTGCAGTAATTCCACAAGCTCCAATTTATACTTAACTTCACTTGAAAGCTGTTGATGGCAAGCGATGGAAGTTGTCTAAATCACACTTTGAAAACGGCAAGTACATTTACAGCTGAGCGCTTTAAGGCTACGTATTAAGCTTCGCAAGCTGAACTGGCATGTCGGTGGGCATTCCTATTGAAACTGAGTTTTTACGTTATATCCTGTAATACAACTTTCGTGAGGCTTTGCATTTAGAGTTTAGAGTTTATGGACACGGCGCAGAAACAGGTCATTCAGCCCATCGAGTCCATGCTGACCATCGATCACCCATTCACCCTAGTTCTCTGTTCTCCCACTTTTGCGCCCTCTACACCAGGGAAAATTTATGGAAGCCAATTAACCTACAAATCTGCCTATCTTTGGAATGTGGGAGGAACCCGGAGCCACCGGAGGAAACCCTTGCGGCCATGGGGAGACGTACAAACTCCGCACGGACAGCATCTGAGGTCAGGATTGAACCTGGGTCTCTGGCGCTGTGAGGCAGTGGCCATACTGCTGCGCCACTGTGTTGCTGTGCCACTGTGCTGCCCCATTTCAAAATGTCATCAACAAACATTAATGAAGTTTGCATCTCAAAAGTTTAATATTGAAGTAGTGGAATTTCACCAATAAACATTGTCGTATATAACAACTGGGGGCTATTTTAAAATGTTTTTGACGCATAGGTATGATTACAGATACAAATATTATATGCTTGCACAATTGTCTTGGTGGTCACAGAATAATGCCACAAAAAAGCAGATCTCTCTACTGTTGTGAGACAGTGCCCTGACCAAACCAATGGTTTGAGCTTACATTCCTAAAACGTTACCTGAACAAAAGTTATGTTTGTTGTTAATTCTGTCAAGGATGAACTTTTCAACATTCTCCCAACTCTAATTTAAAATGCATGAGCATTTTTGCAGCACATCTTTCCAGCACAGGACGGTTGGTGAAGTTGTGATGAAATGCGAACCTATCATTTTTCTGCCATTCTAAGTAAAAAAATGCCTGGATCAAAAAACAAATCCCCCTTTGGTAGTGACAGAGGGTACACAATTTCAAGAAAAGCACCTTATGTTTGTGTTAAAATCAACGTGCATGTCAAGTAGACAAAGAGATGTGAAAATCACTTAAAAACATTAATCAAGAACTGCGTTCTTTCAGCTGAGTTTATATGTATGGGAGTTGTGCACAATTGGATTCCCTGTTTGGATTCCCACAAGTTAACATCTATGGTGTCCATCGAGCTATGCAGAAATGGCATACTTTTACATTTTCCTCTGAGTTTTATGAGCAAAACATTGATTAAAATGGGCTGGAGCTCAAAAGCAGCAGTTTTTTTATGGACAGATGGATGATTTCACAGTCGTCAACCATAATAAGTCATCCCAGTGAAAATAAAGGCAATAATACACACATATGAATCATCGCCAAATGGTCTGCGCCTCATTGCAGGTCAAGACTACAACCATCTCATCACATTAGTCATATGTGTTATTTCTCAGCTGGTCTGTCGGACAGCTAGCTCCCCCACAGAGGCAAGAATTAAAGTGAGGCTTCTGCCGAGGGCTGTAAGGTCTGGAGTTGGACGATTCCGATGACCTTTAAAGACCTTTGCATTGACACATAATCTGATGAGATGGTTGGCAGAAGCGTGAAGCAGTCAGCAGCTCCCCAGGGCTCAGTTCCCCCCTCCCCTCCCCCCCCCCCCCCAACTCAACAGCATCAGATGTGAGAAGCTTATGAAAAGAGGGATTCCACAAGGGAGACCTGAAGTGCCAATCCATAGACTCGAATGGACCCGATGTTGACTTCTGCTATCAAGCTTCTGAAAGAAAGATAAAAAATGAGATCAGGTGTTACTGCTAGTTTCTGTTTGTGGCTGATAAAGAGGGGTGAGTTCGCAAACTGTGCAAATGAATAATGCAGTTCGTGTAAAGGAAAGCTTTGTATTGACCGAATGTGTACCTCTTAACCTTCAGACTTTTATCACAGGAAGAATTCAGCCTGCTGTCAATCCGTGATGTACTGCCTTGGACCTGATCTCTGAATCCTTTCATTTGATATCATCCCTGGGAGGATTCTTTATAATATATGTGGTGTGAAATTGCCTACCTGAAAACTGCCAGTCTTGGTCACAGTATAACAGGCCCAGATATCCCATTGTCCTTGGAGCTAATCACTGTAAGTTATTATTCTGATGGGACATAATTGTCAGAGAAAAATATAAATCACACATACTTTCCATCATCTGCACATCAAACAGGGGTATAAAAAGGACACAATATCATAGTGGGGCATGAGGTATAAATGATCTTTGGGTGTAGATATACGCTTCTGAGACTGTAAACTTAGTACAAGGTTGTTGGACTGCCACGGCTTACTTGTCTTACAATTTTCTGATTAACGAGAATGGATTTGAATGTGTTCCTTCGCATGGAATTAAACCTCTTTTTAACAACCGCACAAAGAATTCTATCTTGGTACACTGCACTGTATGTTAGGATTTTTTTTAAAAAGAGATTGACTTATTTTGTTGATTTAAGTTGAATCCAGAAAATTGTTATTAAAATGGTGAAATTATTCCATTATAAAATTTGGCAAAGTAAGCCAGCCAGTAATGAACTGCATATATATACTAGATAATTTTATTTGACAGTTTATGATTTCATTATTTTTATCATAATTTTAATGTTTAGTTTAGTTTAGAGATGCAGTGCGGAAACAGGCATCACCAAGCTCACCAAGTCCACACAGACCAGCAATGACCCTGTACACTATCCTACAGCCAAGGAAAAAATCACAATTTTACTGAAGCCAATTAACCTACAAACCTGTGCATCTTTGGAGTATGGGAAGAAACCAGAGCACCCGGGAAAAACCCAAACGGTCACAGGGAGAACATATAAACTCCGCACAGAGAGCACAGATTGAACCTGTGTCTCTGGCACTGTAAGGCAGCAACTCTACCGCTGTGCCACCGTGCTGCCCCAGAAAATAAGTATAATTCATTATAAAATAATGTGTGGTCAGCCTTTTTTCTGGGCCTGAGTTTTGACGAAAATAATTAATGAAGAAACCATTACAATTTCATGATGAAATGTTCTTTTGTTACTTAGCCAGATCTATTTTTAAGACTGCAACCAGTGAAGCACTAGTAACATAACTACCATCCACAAATCAGGCCATTGTGTGCAGGGAGAAATTATTTATTAACTTACGTAAAGGCTTGATAGTCAAAACTACTTTGCCATCCACTATGGATTCAAATTGGCTTACAAAGCTCCAGAAAGGACTTTTAAAAAGCCTTTGACAAGGTCCCACAAAAAAAGATTAGTATGCAAAATTAGAGCACATGGTATTGGGGGTAGGGAATTAACATGGCTAGAGAACTGGTTGGCAGACAGGAAGCAAAGAGTTGGAATTAACGTGTCCTTTTCAGAATGACAGGCAGTGACTAGTGGGGTGCGGCAAGGCTCAGTGCTGGGACCCCAGTTATTTACAATATATATTAATGACATTTAGACAAAGGAATTAAATGTAACATCTCCAAGTTTGTAGATGACACAAAACTGGGTGGCAGTGTGAGTTGCATGGAGGATGCTATGAGGCTGCAGGGTGACTTGGATAGGTTGGGTGAGGGGGCAGATGCACGGCAGATGCAATATAATGTGGATAAATCAGAGGTTATGTACTCTGGTGGCAAAAACAAGAAGGCAGATTATTATCTGAATGGTGTCAGATTAAGAAAAGGGGAGGTGCAACGAGACCTGGGTGTCCTTGTACATCAGTCACTGAAAGTAAGCATGCAGGTACAGCAAATGGCTTGTTGGCCTTCAAAGCAAGAGGATTTGAGTATAGAAGCAAGGAAGTCCTACTGCAGTTGTACAGGACCACACCTGGAGTATTGTGTGCAGTTTTGGTCTCCTAATTTGAGGAAGGACATGCTTGCTATTGAGGGAGTTCAGCGTAGGTTTACCAGGTTAATTCCTGGGATGGCGGGACTGACATATGATGAAAGAATGGATCGACTGGTCTTATATTCACTGGAATTTAGAAGGATGAAAGGAGGTCTTATAGAAACATATAAAATTCTTAAGGAATTGGATAGGCTAGATGCAGGAAAAATGTTCCCGGTGTTGGGGGAGTCCAGAACCAGGGGTCACAGTTTAAGAAAAAAGGGTAGGCCATTAAGGACTGAGATGATGAAAAACCTTTTCGCCCAGAAAGTTGTGAATCTGTGGAATTCTCTGCCTCAGTGGAGGCCAATTCACTGGATGTTTTCAGGAGAGAGTTAGACATAGCTCTTAGGGCTAACGGAATCAAGGGATATGGGGAAAAGCAGGAACGGGGTTCTGATTTTGGATGATCAGCCATGATCATACTGAATGGCGGTGCTGGCTTGAAGGACTGAAAGGCCTACTCCTGCACCTATTTTCTATGTTTCTTTGTTTCTATGATACAAAAGATATTTAATAGGGCACAAAAAATATCAAGCACGGAGAACAATATTTTCAGATGGACCAGGGCAGCAGCACAAGAGGGCACAGGTTCACACATCAGGAGGTATTTCTTTCACGGAAGATGATTAACAGCTGCAAAGGTTGTCTGGAAGTGTGGTGGAAGCCGGGACACTGGCCTGATTTAAGAGATAATCATAAGCTGTGATGAAGAGATGGTAGAGTTGTTATTTTGGATGCATGAGATCAAATGGCTTTTTATAGTATTTGTCATCAGAACCCAACTTGTGAAAAAAATCCCAATGTCGTATTTTTCAAAAATTCCTTACTTAGTGCTTTTTTGTTGCAATCAGCGAAACCCAAGCGGTTTCAGATCATAGTAAGTTTTGGCCAGTGGTGTTTGTTTTGCTTCCCTTAATACTTATTACCTTTAAAGGTTATAAGATATAGCAGCAGAATTAGGCCATTTGGCCCATCAAGTCTACTCTACCATTCATGGCTGATCTATCTTTCCCTCTTAAACCCATTCTCCTGTCTTCTCCCCATAACCCCTGACACCTAACACACAATTAGTTGAACTTCCCTCCTGTTAGAAGGTACCTTGAAGTTAAATGGATGTAGTAATGAAGATGCTCACAGTTTGGAATGAGGAAATATTGCCTTTTGGAATCATATGATGATATTGATGATTGTTTCTGTGTTATCTCCTGTGAGACTATAAATCTATCCTTCATGCTCCATGCAAAATATAAATGGTTGCTTGTGTTGCATTATGTTAATATGAAAATCTAATAAAGCCATTATTTATTACAAAAGAATCACAAAATAAGTTGTGGACGTTTAATGTAAAGAGAGATCCAATCTGCCGTGGTTTGCTAAATATATTCAACCAAGTGTTTACATTTAGTTTTGTGTATCACAAACTAAATATGTACATTTTTAATTGTTTTTATTGCAAGCTAGCTAGCTTCACTTGCTTTGAGCTTAGTGATACCCCTGTGCTAATTCTAAAGTGCAGGTGAAACCTAACACACTAGACCCTTCAAATAACATGTCTGCACACACACACACAATACATTTATAACAGGAATATGCACCTCTGTACCCAGGTCCATTTACAATGAAATAAAAAAAATATATATACAGTGCATTCAGAAAGTATTCAACAAAGCACTGAATAAAGGGTCTGAATACTTATGTAAATGTGATATTTCAGTTATTTCTTTTTAATTACTTTGCAAAAATGTCTAAACACTTGTTTTCGCATTTTTATTATGGGGTATTGTGTGTAGATTGATGATTAAAAAAATAAATTCAAACCATTTTAAAATAAGGCTGTACCATAACAAAATGTGGAAAAAGTGAAGGGGTCTGAATACTTTCCTAATGCAGTAATTCTGCATATAATAATAATAATAATAATACATAATACATTTTTATATATAAAAATATCCTTCTGTTCATTCACTGGACATAGAACAGTGCACTTTGGCCCACAATGTCTGTGCCGAACATGATGCTAAGGCCATCTCTTATCTATCTGCACATAACACATATCCCTCCATTCCCTGACTAACCATGAGCCTATCCAAAGGTCTCTTAAATGCCACTATCGTATCTGCTTCAATCTCCAACCGAGACAGTGCATTCCAGGCACCCACTGTGTTAAAAACTTGCCCCGCATATCTTCTTTAAAGCATGCCCCTCTCACCATAAATATATGCCCCCTAGTATTTAGCTTTTCCATCTTGAGAAAAAGGGTCTTGTCTACTCTGGATAGACACAAAATGCTGGAGTAACTCAACGGGTCAGGCAGCATCTCTGGAGAGAAGGAATAGATGACGTTGTGGGTCGGGACCTTTCTTCAGACTGATCCAAAACGTCACCTATTCCTTTTCTCCAGAGATGCTCCCTGACCCGCTGAGTTATTCCAGCATTTTTGTGTCTGTCTTCGGTATAAACCAGCTTCTGCAGTTCCTTCCTAGACAGTCTGTCTACCCTATCTATTCCTCTCATAATTTGATATACTTCTATCAGGTCTCTCAGCAACCACCGTTGTTCCAAAGAAAATCATTATATTATATTATTTAAATTCTTATATTTTTGTGATTGAACATAAAGATAATGATGAAATATCATGGCCATAATACAATGGAGAACATTCACACATCAGGCGAAATACCAGGCAATGCAATTTTTATGGAGAATTACAATGAAGCTGTGCCTTGTTCTGACCATCTCAATGCATTAATTTATAGCTTTGTTCAAATGAACAAGTTGAATAGATTGAGTTTTCGAAGAACTGACTAAAACTAGGCTGTGCAATCTCCCACTGCAGAATAACACAGAATCGAATCCAAAATATGTCAAACGGAATTAGATTAACAATGGTAGAAGTGCTGCTCTGGAAAGAGCTTAACGGACGGTCCGTGATTTAGAAATAATGAAAGTACCGTCCGATCTCATTACTGCAAATTTGTCGGGAAAGCAAAATGGATTGTGTTAGTTATTGTTCTGTGGGAGCGAGAGCTCCTTTCACTTGTTTTGTTCTTTAACACAGGCCGTTGATAGAGAAAAATGCTTTTTTTTTGTGCTTTGTGTGTTACGAAGCATCTGGGAAATTTTGATGTCACTTATTGTTCCCTGGGAATGCCAGAATAATTACAACTGTGCAGTTTAGGATAACAGATGAAAATTCCTTTCAAATAATGCAGCGGGATAAGCTCTTCTACCCATTATGAAGAAGGGTTTTGTTATTCAGTTTATCTTAATAGTTTTGGAACACAAAACTCTAATCATGCCTTTGCTGGACAAAACGAACAGTTTGTTGGAACAGGAAGTCCACATCAACCAAAGGGTCATATTTTTTTGCCTCATTTGCAATCATCTGGAAAATGCAGTTTTGGTTTATTTCAAAGGAATGACAGATTTTTCACAGTGTATATTCAACACTGAAAAATGCATAACTTTTCAAGCTGTTTAATAAAAATGTGCTTGCAAGTGGTATTTTTAAACCTCTGGAGGTTTCACCATGCAAACCTGATGCATCACCACTTCTCTCAGTGTAATTTTCAGATCGATTTTTGTTCACAAATTCCAGAGATGTGGTTTTTAATGCTTTAAAACTGCCAGACTAGTCGATAAAGTATAGAACTGCTCAGATTTCAATTGTTCCCAGATTGCAGTGCCGTGTGTGTATGGCAAATGTTCACTCTGTAGTGTTATTGCTGTGTATTTTTCTCACCCTTCCTATTTCAAGTGTTTTTTGGCAAATTCCCTCTGCTGTCTTCAAACCAGAGAGACTTCATTTGCACCTCACACTGCCTCGGCAAGGTCAGCAGCATAATCAAGGACAAGACTCACTCTGGCCACTACCTCTTCTCCCCTCTCCCATCGGGCGAAAGGTTTAGAAGTGTGAAAATGCACACCTCCAAATTCAGGGACGGTTTCTTCCCAGCTGTGAGCAGGCAACTGAATCTTCCCACCAACAACTAGAGAGCAATTCTGAGCTACTATCTACCTCATTGGAGACCTTCAGACTATCTTTGATCGGACTTTACTGGCTTTATCTTGCACTAAATATTATTCACATTATTCCCTTTATCATGTATCTGTAAACTGTGAATGGCTCAATTGTAATCATATATTGTTTTTCCACCAACTGGTTAGCATGCAACAAACAACTTTTCACTGTACCTTGGTACACGTGACTGTAAACTAAACTCAAAACTCAAATTCAAACTCAAACTCAAACTCAATTGAAAGACTCTAGTTCAGAACTTTTGATTCTTGTCACTTTGTAGTTTGGTGATACAGCACAGGGCCTTGGCTCACCAAGTCCACGCAGACTTGCAATCCCCATACACTAGCACTATCACTGCACACTAGGAACAATTTACAATTTTTACTGAAGTTAGTTAACCTACAAACCTGTACGTCTTTGGAGTATCGAAAAGACAGACAAGTGGGCAGAGGGGGTGGGGTCGCTCTGTTGGTAAGGAATGATATTCAATCCCTTGCAAGGGGTGACATAGAATCAGGAGATGTAGAATCAGTATGGACAGAACTGAGGAATTGTAAGGGTAAAAAGACCCTAATGGGAGTTATCTACAGGCCCCCAAAACAGTAGCCTGGATATAGGGTGCAAGTTGAATCAAGAGTTAAAATTGGCATGTCGCAAAAGTAATGTGACGGTAGTTATGGGAGATTTCAACATGCAGGTAGACTGGGAAAATCAGCTTGGTAATGGACCCCAAGAAAGGGAGTTTGTGGAGTGCCTCCGAGATGGATTATTAGAGCAGCTTGTACTGGGGCCTACCAGGGAGAAGGCAATTCTGGATTTAGTGTTGTGTAATGAACCAGACTTGATAAGGGAACTCAAGGTAAAAGAGCCATTAGGAGGTAGTGATCATAATATGATAAGTTTTAATCTACAAATTGAGAATGAGAAGGGAAAATCGGAAGTGTCAGTATTGCAGTTGCGCAAGGGGAACTATGGAGGCATGAGAGAGAAGCTGGCCACAGTTGACTGGAAAGATACCCTAGCAGGGAAGACGGTGGAACAACAATGGCAGGTATTTCTGGGAATAATACAGAAGGTGCAGGATCAGTTCATTCCAAAGAGGAAGAAAGATTCTAAGGGGAGTAAGAGTTGACCGTGGCTGACAAGGGAAGTCAAGGACAGTATAAAACTAAAAGAGAAGAGGTATACCACAGCAAAGATAAGTGGGAAGCCAGAGGATTGGGACTCTTTTAAAGAGCACAGAAGATAACTTAAAAGGCAATATGGGGAGAAACGATGAGGTTCAAAGGTAAGCTGGCCAAGAATATAAAGGAGGTTAGTAAAAGCTTCTTTAGGTACGTAAAGAGGAAAAAAATAGTTAAGACAAATGTGGGTCCTTTGAAGACAGAAGCAGGTGAATTTATTATGGGGAACAAGGAAATGGCAGACGAGTTGAACAGGTACTTTGGATCTGACTTCACTAAGGAAGACCCAAACAATCTCCCAGATGTTCTAGTGGCCAGAGACCCTAGGGTGACAGAGGAACTGAAGGAAATCCACATTAGGCAGGAAATGGTGTTGGGTAGACTGATGGGACTGAAGGCTGATAAATCCCCAGGGCCTGATGGTCTGCATCCCAGGGTACTTAAGGAAGTGGCTCTAGAAATCGTGGACGCATTGGTGATCATTTTCCAATGTTCTATAGATTCAGGATCAGTTCCTATAGATTGGAGGGTAGCTAATGTTATCCCACATTTTAAGAAAGGAGGGAGAGAGAAAACGGGAAATTATAGACCCGTTAGCCTGACATCAGTGGAGGGCAAGATGCTGGAGTCAATTATAAAAGAAGAAATTGCAGAACATTTGGATAGCAGTAACAGGATCGGTCCGAGTCAGCATGGATTTACGAAGAGGAAATCATGCTGGACTAATCTTCTAGAAATTTTGAGGATGTAATTAAGAAAATCGACAAGGGAGAGCAAGTGGATGTAGTGTAACTGGACTTTCAGAAAGCCTTTGATAAGGCCCTACATAGGAGATTAGTGGGCAAAATTAGAGCACATGGTATAGGGGGTAGGGTGCTGACATGGATAGAACATTGGTTGGCAGACAGGAAACAAAGAGTGGGGAAAAATGGGTCCCTTTCAGAATGGCAGGCAGTGACTAGTGGGGTACCACAAGGCTCGGTGCTGGGACAACAGCTATTTGCAATATACATTAATGGCTTAGATGAAGGGATTAAAGGTAACATTAGCAAATTTGCAGATGACACAAAGCTGGGTGACAGTGTGAACTGTGAGGAGGATGCTATGAGGATGCAGGGTGACTTGGACAGGTTGTGTGAGTGGGCAGATGCATGGCAGATGCAGTTTAATGTGGGTAAGTGTGAGGTTATCCACTTTGGTGGTAAGAAAAGGAAGGCAGATTATTATCTGAATGGTGTCGTTAGGAAATGGGGAAGTACAAAGAGATCTGGGTGTCCTTGTTCATCAGTCACTTAAAGTTAGCATGCAAGTACAGCAGGCACTGAAGAAAGCTAATGGCATGTTGGCCTTTATGACAAGAGGAGTTGAGTATAGGAGCAAAAAGGTCCTTCGGCAGTTGTACAGGGCCCTAGTGAGACCGCACCTGGAGTACTGTGTGCAGTTTTGGTCTCTAAATTTGAGGAAGGACATTCTTGCTATTGAGGGAGTGCAGCATAGGTTCACTAGGTTAATTCCTGGAATGGCGGGAGTGTCGTATGTTGAAAGACTGGAGCGACTAGGCTTGTATACACTGGAATTTAGAAGGATGAGAGGGGATCTAATTGAAACATAGAAGATTATTAAGGGATTGGACACGTTAGAGGCAGGAAACATGTTCCCAATGTTGGGGGAGTCCAGAACCAGGGGCCACAGTTTAAGAATAAGGGGTAGGCCATTTAGAATGGAGATGAGGAAAAACTTTTTCAGTCAGAGAGTTGTAAATCTGTGGAATTCTCTGCCTCAGAAGGCAGTGGAGGCCAATTCTCTGGATGCTTTCAAGAGAGAGCTAGTTAGAGCTCTTAATGATAGCAGAGTCAGGAGGTACGGGGTACTGATTGTGAATGATCAGCCATGATCACATTGAATGGCGGTGCTGCGTCGAAGGGCCGAATGGCCTCCTCCTGCACCTATTGTCTATTGTCTATTGTCTATTGTATGGGGGAAACCGGAGCAAACAGAGGAAACCCACACTTTCACGGGGAGAACATGCCAACTCCGTATGGACAACACCTGTAGTCAGGATCAAATGAAGGTCTCTGGTGCTGTAAGACACCAATTCTATCACTGCATCACCCATGCCGACCATGGAAGAGTTGTACAGAGGGACTGTTTGACTCTATGACATCGTTGCCAACCTCAACATATGCCCACATAATTACGCTTTCCAACAGGAGTCTATGGTAATTAGAACTGGAAACCCCAGCTAATATTTCCTGTCCTTCCTGAGCCGTGGCTGAAACCTGTGGTTGTGTTGCTGTCCCAGGTGAGATCAGCTAACTTACCACAGATCAGGATCTGATCTTCAGAGTACTGCACTGAATGACCCAGGACAGCCCTCAACCTCATGAATTACGTAGTAAAATAAAAATATATTTTGTTGCCGCAAGTAATCTCAAATAACACGAGTTGAATTTTAATATTTAGTACTGCAGGCAAAGAGTTTTGTGCAATTGGGCTGAAACTGGGAGTTCAGAGCTCAAAATATTCCTGGCTTACATTATGTTCTGTGCATTACTGCAATGGTCAGAATATCACATTGGCAGTGACCACAATACATGACCTCCATGCTGATGTTCCTAACTTACCTTCCCATCACTCAAAGGTTCATGTCAGGATTTTTTTTAAAGGCTGAGATAGATATATTCTTCATTAGTACAGGTGTCAGAAGTTATGGCGAGAAGGCAGGAGAATGGGGTTGGGAGGGAGAGATAAATCAGCCATGATTGAATGGCGGAGTAGACTTGATGGGCCGAATGACCTAATTCTACTCCAGATCCTTAATAACACATACGAGATGATCCGGGAAGACTATATATATAGAAAATACCCAACAAAGAAGAAAGTAGCTGGGTCCAAAAATCTAAGGAAAATAGGAAGGTGGCACTTCAAAAGTACTCGATGCGGATAAAGTTCCAGATTTTAAATTTTGGTACTGAGAAGCCATTGCTATAGGAAGGATGTACATGAATAGGACAGGTTTAGAGGGATATGGGCCAAATGTAGGCAGGTAGGACTAGTGTAGATGGGACATGTTGGTCGCCGTGGGCAAGTTGAGCCAGAGGGCCTGTTTCCATGTTGTATGACTCTATGACTCAATGTCATTAAGTTGGTGCAAAGAAGATTTTGAGGATCTTGCCAGGACTCGAGGGTCTGATTTACACAGAGAGATTGGGCAAGCTAGGACTTTATTCCTTGGAGTGCAGAAGGCTAAGGGGTGATCTTTTCGAGGTGTATAAAATCTTGAGAGGATTTGTTAGGTTGAATGCACAGAGTCCTTTACCCAGGGTAGGGGAATCAAGAACGACCCCACTGAGGACATTGGACTTTGTCTAAGAAAATGATGTGTGCAATGCTGAGAACTATATGCTGCACTCTCTACCTTACTCGTTACTCTGTTACGTTACGTATTTGAGTTTGAATTGATTGCATCTGTGTATTGTATATCTGATCTGTTTGGGTAGCATGCAAACAAAGTTTTCACTGAACTTCAGTATGCGAGACAACAATATCCCTAACCAAACCTAACCTAACCTAACCTAACCTAACCTAACCTCCGGTATACAAGATGCTTGGATACCAAGGGGCTTGTATAGGAGGTTAGATTAGTACTCTGGAAGTTGCTTGAATGCCTTGTCATCTTGAGATCCTCCAATATATTTAACTTTCTCATTGGATTACTGTTCACTTAGTTTAGTTTAGTTTAGACTAGTGACGGACATTTACTATAAACCCACTGACTCGCACAGCTATCTGGACTACACTTCTTCCCACCTGGTCCCCTGCAAAAAGTCTATCCCCTACTCCCAATTCCTCCGTCTACGCCGCATCTGTGCCCGGGATGAGGTGTTCTTCGGGAAACGGGGCTTCCCCTCCTCCATTATAGATGAGGCTCTCACTAGGGTCTCTTCTACATTCCGCAGCTCCGCTCTTGCTCCCCCTCCCCCCACTCGCAACAAGGACAGAATCCGCCTCGTTCTCACCTTCCACCCCACCAGCCAGCGGATCCAACATATCATCCACCAACATTTCCGTCACCTACAACGGGACCCCACCACTGGCCATATCTTTCCATCCCCTCCCCTCTCTGCGTTCCGCAGAGACCGTTCCCTCCGTAACTCCCTGGTCCACTCGTCCCTTCCTACCCAAACCACCCCAACCCCGGGCACTTTCCCCTGCAACCGCACGAGATGCAACAGCTGTCCCATTACCTCCCCCCTCAACTCCATCCAAGGACCCAAACAGTCTTTCCAGGTGAGACAAAGGTTCACCTGCACCTCCTCCAACCTCATCTATTGCATCCGCTGCTCCAGATGTCAACTCATTTACATCGGCGAAACCAAGCGCAGGCTCGGCGATCGCTTCGCTGAACACCTGCGCTCGGTCCGCATTAACCAAACTGATCTCCCGGTGGCTGAGCACTTCAATTCCCCCTCCCCTTCCCAGTCTGACCTTTCTGTCATGGGCCTCCTCCAGTGCCATAGTGAGGCCCACCGGAAATTGGAGGAACAGCACCTAATTTTTCGCCTGGGCAGTTTGCAGCCCAGTGGTATGAACATCGACTTCTCCAACTTTAGATAGTTCCTCTGTCCCTCCCTTCCCCTCCTCCTTCCCAGATCTCCCTCTATCTTCCTGTCTCCACCTATATCCTTCCTTTGTCCCGCCCCCCTGACATCAGTCTGACGAAGGGTCTCGA
Organism: Rhinoraja longicauda; assembly: GCF_053455715.1. Lineage (NCBI taxonomy): Eukaryota > Metazoa > Chordata > Chondrichthyes > Rajiformes > Arhynchobatidae > Rhinoraja > Rhinoraja longicauda. The sequence continues at coordinate 45,600,363 of NC_135959.1, read as the reverse complement.
CCCGAAACATCACCCATTCCTTCTCTCCCGAGATGCTGCCTGACCTGCTGAGTTACTCCAGCATTTTGTGAATAAATCAATTAATTTAGTTTAGTTTATTTCACGTGTACCTTTTTGTCATGCGCAATCAAGTCAGTGGAGAAACTATACAGGATTACCATTGAGCCATCCACAGTGCACCGATACAGGATAAAGGGAATAACATTTAGTGCATGATAAAGTCCAGTAAAGTCTGATCAAAGATAGTCCGAGGGTCTCCAATGACCCTCGGAGAAGGTCACCGGAGAACTGAAAGAACACCCGCTAGCAGGCTTTAATAATACAACATATAATGGGAATGAAGCAATCCATGGGTAAGAAACCCCCCACCCCATTTCATTCAGGAGTGACTCACAGAACAAAACTTCATACACTTTAAACACACACTATTCTCATATGGGAAACCATGCAAAATATTTTGAGCTAATAGTTTTTTCAGCTGTCATTGGACAAGGATTGTTTTCACAGCGAGTGGATAGTTAATCTGTAAGGCAAACCTAATCTTCACAGTGAGATTAAAGATACTTGTTTCATTAGAAAAATGGGCAAATATATCCCAAACGATTAGCTATATCTTTTTCAGGTGTGTGGACTTTGCTACATCCAGAAATAGAGAGATATATTACGAATAACTTTTTTTGCGGCATAAGTCCCGAAGTGCTCTTAATGGAATATTTTGGATTCTTTTGCAGCCGCCTGAATTCTGGCGAGTTCAGGCCATTTCAGATCTGCTGATCCCTGTCCTTTCGACTGAAGGATCAAACATGTTTAGTTTGGTTTAGTTTATGTGCAGAAGCATAGAACGATCCTGTGGTCTGCGGCAGCTAATTTATAAAACAATCCTCATTGTCCTTACCTTTGTTGTGGAATTGTTATTTATCACCAACATTACAATGTTGTCAGGACTTGAGGGGGGAGGGGGGGTGCTATAGGGAGAGGTTGGGCAGACTAGGACTTTGTACCTGGGAGCGCAGGAGGGTGAGGGGTGATTTTATAGAGGTGTATAAAATCATGATGGGAATTGATGTGAATGCAGAATCTCTTGCTTCGAGTAGGGGAATCAAGAACCAAAGGACTTTATGTTTAAAGTGATAGGAGCAAGATTTAATATGAACCTGAGGAGCAACTTTCTAACACAGAGGGTGGTGGGTGGATGGAACGAGCTGCCACAAGAGGTAGTTGAGGCAGGTAGGTACTATCGTAGACTTTGAAAGACACTTGGACAGGTACATGGATAGGAAATGTTTAGAGGGATATGGGCCACACGTGGGCAAATGAGACAAGCTTAGATGGGGCATATTAGTCAGCGTGGATGAATTGGGCTGTATGGCTCTATGACTCTATAACCATGGTGTAATATTTAGGCTTGTATTGAACTTCCAGTTCAATGTCACAACCAATACAAAACTAATTCCAAGAATGATCAAATTGTCACCACCTCTTTTTTTCCTAGGGCTTTATATTACATGCTTTGTATTACATGCTGAATAATGACGAGAATGAAAATAAAACTGGTTTAATTGCAAACCCTTGTTTCGGTGGCACAGTGGCACAGCAGTAGAGTTGCTGCCTTACTGCGCCAGAGACCCGGGTTCGATCCTGACTAAGGGTGCTATTTGTGTGGAGTTTGTACATTCTCCCTGTGACCATGTGTGTTTTCTCCGGGTGCTCCGGTTTCCACCCATACTCCAACGACAGACAGGTTTGTAGGTTAGTTGGCTTCAGTAAAAATTGTACATTGTCCATGGTGTGTGTAGGGTAGTGCTAGCGTAGGGGCTGATTGCTGGTCGATGCGGATTTGGTGGGCTGAAAGGCCTATTTTTGCATTGTATCTCTGAAGTCTAAAGTAAAGTTTAAAGACTCTATAAACAAGGTGTAATATTTGGGCTTGTATTAAGCTTCCAAGTCAATGTCACTGCCAAATCCAAAACCAATTCTGAGGTTGATTAAATTATCACCACCTCTGCTTTTCCTAGGACTTTATATTACATGCTGAATAGTGACAAGAGTGAGAATAAAACTGAACACTGGTTTAATTGCAAACACGATCACTGCATCTCAGAACTGAATGGGTTTCAGATCACACATCAGTGGCAACTACTGGTTACAGTTAGCAATTACATTATTTAATGCACTAGGTGCTATTGTAGTTTTAGTTGCATGTAAAAGAGAGGTTGTTCAGTTTAGTTTCATTTTGCTTAGTTTAGTTTAATCTAGTTTAATTAGTTTAGTTTAGTTTATTATTGTCACGTGTACCGAGGTACAGTGAAAAGCTTTTTTGTTGCATGCTATCCAATCGGTGAAAAAACTATACCTGTACATGATTACCATTCAAGCTGTCCACAGTGTACCAATACAGGATAAAGTTGTAATCGTATATAGTCTTTCCACTGAATTGGTTTGCAGGCAACAAAAGCTTTTTACTGTACCTTGGTATATGTGATAATCAACCTAACTAACTAACTAACTAACTAACTAACTAACTAACTAACTAACTAACTAACTAACTAACTAACTAACTAACTAACTAACTAACTAACTAACTAACTAACTAACTAACTAACTAACTAACTAACTAACTAACTAACTAACTAACTAACTAACTAACTAACTAACTAACTAACTAACTAACTAACTAACTAACTAACTAACTAACTAACTAACTAACTAACTAACTAACTAACTAACTAACTAACTAACTAACTAACTAACTAACTAACTAACTAACTAACTAACTAACTAACTAACTAACTAACTAACTAACTAACTAACTAACTAACTAACTAACTAACTAACTAACTAACTAACTAACTAACTAACTAACTAACTAACTAACTAACTAACTAACTAACTAACTAACTAACTAACTAACTAACTAACTAACTAACTAACCAACCAACCAACCAACCAACCAACCAACCAACCAACCAACCAACCAACCAACCAACCAACCAACCAACCAACCAACCAACCAACCAACCAACCAACCAACCAACCAACCAACCAACCAACCAACCAACCAACTAACTAACTAACTAACTAACTAACTAACTAACTAACTAACTAACTAACTAACTAACTAACTAACTAACTAACTAACTAATGTTTAGTGCAAGATAAAGTTCAATTAAAGATAGTTCAAGAGTCTGCAATGATGTAAATGGTAGGTCAGGACTGCTTTTTAGTTGGTGATAGGATGGTTCAGTTAGCTGATAGCAGCTGGGAAAAAAACAGGTTGAATGTGCATAAACATTCTTGTGTGGTTTTTCAAGTTTTCCATATATGTGCACCAAATTTGATTTCAACATGAACCGTCCTGAAGCAACAGAGCTGGAATAACTCAGCAGTTCATGTCATAAGTGATAGGAGCAGAATTAGGCCATTCGGCCCATCAAGTCTACGCCATTCAAACATATCGCTCCCTTCTAACCCCATTCTCCTGCCTTCTCCCCATAACCCCTGACACACGTACTAATCAAGAATCTATTTATCTCTGCCTTAAAAATATCCATTGATGTCAGGCAGCACCTCTGAAGAGCATGGATAGGTGATGTTTTGGGTCAAGCCCCTTCTTTAGGGATGGGGGTTGGGGTGGGGGTGGTGGGAAGAAAGCTGCAAAAGAGGAGGGGCTGAACAAAGCTTGGCAGGTGATAGGTGGATACTGGTGAGGGGAGGGAGTTCGGATAGGCAGGTGGTTGGACAAATGCCAGAGATGAAATCTCTAATGATGTGAGATAAGGATAAAAGAGTGGGTGGCACAGAGTTGCTGCCTTAAGCGCCAGAGACCTGGATTTGATCCTGACTACAGGTGCTGTCTGCACGGAGTTTGTACGTTCCTCCTATGACCTTGTGGGTTTTCTCTGGATGGTCTGGTTTCCTTCCACACTCAAGGCATACAAGTTTGTAGGGTAATTGGTTTCAGTAAAAAATTGTAAATGATCCTTAGTGTGGATGGTAGTGCTAGTGTAAAGGGTGATCAGTGGTTAGCGTAGACACAGTGGGTCAAAAAGCCTGTTTCTGTGCTGTGTCTCTAAAGCTTAAAGAGTTCTATCCTTCTGTCCTCTGGCTTCACAATTTGCAACTCTTCTATCCTTATCCCACACCTTCAGTCTTTTCATCTCTGGCCTTTGTCCAACCATCTATTAAATACCTCCTCGCCTGTACCCACCTATAACATGCCAGGCTTTGTCCTGCCCCTCCTCTCTTCCAGCTCTCGTCCCCCCCACCATCGTCTGCAGAAGGATCCCAACCCAAAACGTCACCCATCCATGTTCTTCAAAGATGTTGCCTGACCTGTTGAGTTACTCCAGCACATTGTGAATTTTTAAAAGTTGTAACCAGCAACTGCAGTTCCTTGATTCTAAAGCCTGAAGTAACATTGGATCTGAAGAATTACTTTCCTCTCAGCCACGCATTTCTTTCCATTGAACAGCATCCAGCATGAGTAGCTGATGCCTTGTTAATAAACGACTTCAGAGGGAAGTGTGCTCAGAATAGGACTCAAAGCTACTGGCTTAGGTATGTAGATTGGATTGATCAAATATTCCACATGGTTTAATGGTTTTTGTGCTGTAAGGAAACAGGAGTGTTCCCTCTGCAAGGTTTAAAGCCAGCGCTGAATAATGGACAATGGAGGTTTGCATGAGTGCTCAGAAGTTTCACTTAGAGGATCAAAGAATGTTTAAACATTACTTTTATTCAAGAAAACAATTAAGTTGACTGTTGCTCATGCTAAAACAGATTGTACACAAAGCATTTACAGGGCCAACTGTGGTAACCAGTTTGATGAGATGAATGGATTTTTTTCTCATTTCATCCAGTTTTGTGCAGTTAAGGCGGCACAGTGGCACAGCAGTCGAGCAGGAACGGGGTACTGATTGAGAATGATCAGCCATGATCACATTGAATGGCGGTGCTGGCTTGAAGGTCCGAATGGCCTCCTCCTGCACCTATTGTCTATTGTCTATTGTTCTTTCCTTACAGCACCAGAGGCCTGGGTTTGATCCTGACTACGGGTGCTGTCTGTATGGAGTTCGTACGTTTTCTCTGCAACTGCGTGGGTTTTCTCTGGGTGCTCCGGTTTACTCCCATATTCCAAAGATATGCAGGTTTTTTTGGCTAATTGGCTTCCATAAATTGTCTCTAGTGTGTAGGATAGAACTAGTGTATGGGTGATCGTTGGTCGGTGTGGAGTTGGTGGGTTGAAGGGCCTGTTCCACACTGTTTCTCTATACTAATTATGTCAAGAGTCAGATCAAGAGTGTTTCATTGTTATCTGTACAGTCAACAGAACTACGGAAATCTTAATTGAAGCAGGCCGATAAATACAATGCACACTGATAATATATAATAAATACAAATTTAATATTTTTATTACTACAAGTTCTTAGTGCAACTAAAGACAGTCCAGTTGAGGTTAGTGTTGTGTAGCGTTCAAGAGCCTGATGGTTGTTTGGAAGAAGCTATTCTTGAGCCCAATGGTCATGGTTTTCAGACTCCCATACCATCTTCTGGATAGTAGGAGTGAAATAAGACTGAAGCCATTGTGGTGTGGGTCTTTGATGATATTGTCTGCCTTTTTAAAGAGTGCCTCCTCTTGATCTCTTCGATGGTGGGGAGGTCATTATCCGTGAAGCACTAGGCAGTGACTACCGCTCTCTGTAATCTCCTTGGTCCCTGGGTGTTCGATTAAGTCAAGAGTTCAGGTCAAGGGTGTTTAATTGTCAGTAGACATAAAATGCTGGAGTAACTCAGCGGGACAGGCAGCATCTCTGGAGAGAAGGAATGGGTGACGTTTTGGGATGAGACCCTTCTTCAGACTGATGTCAGGGGAGTGGGTGGGACAGAGATAGAATGTAGTCAGAGACAGTAAGACTGGCAGGAGAACTGTGAAGAAGGAAGGGATGGAGAGAGCGGGAAAGCAAGGGTTACTTGAAGTTTAGAGAAGTCAATGTTTATACCGCTGGGGTGTAAGCTGCCCAAGTGAAATACAGTACATTCAGAAAGTATTCAGACCTGTGAAATGTGATATTTCAGTTATTTCTTTTTAATTACTTTACAAAAATTTCTTAACACCTGTTTTCACTTCTTCATTCTGGGGTATTGTGTGTGGATTGATGATAAAAAAAAAGAATTTTATCCATTTTAAAATAAGGCTGTGACATAACAAAATGTGGAAAAAGTGAAGGGGTCTGAATACTTTCTGAATGCACTGTATGAGATGCTGTTCCTCCAATTTGCGCTGGGCTTCACTCTGACAATGGAGGAGGCCCAGGACAGAAAGGTCAGTGTGGGAATGGGAGGGGGAGTTAAAGTGTCGAGCAACCAGGAGATCAGGTAGGTTTAGGTGGACCGAGCGGAGGTGTAGAGCGAAACGATCGCCGAGCCTGCGCTTGGTCTCGACGATATACAGGAGTCCACACCTGGAACAGCGGATACAGTAGATGAGGTTGGAGGAGGTGCAAGTGAAACTCTGCCTCACCTGAAAAGACTGTCGGGATCCTTGGACAGAGTCGAGGGGCGAGGTATAGGGACAGGTGGTGCATCTCCTGCGGTTGCAGGGGAAAGTACTTGTTTAAATGTCATACAGTATGTACTGACATGGAAGAATTGAATTCTTACTTGCAGCAGTATCAAAGGCCCGTAAAAACAATGCACAGATAATATACTGAACTCCCTGGTGCACCCAAAGTCCATAGTAGTTCGAGGTTGAGATTAGTACTGTGTATTACAATGCAGTTATAATCATTTCATTTTGACAGATTGTAATAGGTAATTTTTTTCCCCTTAGAATTAATGTTTATTGCACAAACATTGTATATAATATGGAATATTAATAATATAGTGTAGAAAATGGGTAACAACAATATAACAATAAGTATCTTATCACACAGGTGGGTACGGAACAACTAGAAACAAATCTTTAATCTCTTTTTTTGAAATGGGGCCCAGGGCAGTGAGCTTAAATGCTGCCTTCCAGCACAATTTGTGTCAGGGTTAATTATAGGCTCAAAGTTAACTTATTTCCGCAAGGTTGACATCATTACAGGACATCTGGAAACATTCCATAATTTCCATCAAAACATATGATGACATTTTTCTAAATAAGGCCCAGGGCGGCTTGTTTGCAAACGTTGATAACGCTTTTAACATCCTTTCCCTCAGTATTGTCAAACTGTGTCACATTTAGCTCTCGTACTGATGGCATTCTGATTGCCAGGCACATAAATGTTTGTTCACTAATATTAGTCCAATTAAAGCAAAAGTACCAGCTCTGGCAGAAGGTTCACGCGGTCTGACAAATGAATAGTACATCATAATGATATTTGTGACTGTCATGACCCCAGCCGATCTGAACTGACCACCCATGTCGAGCCAGTCTAAAAGTTTTGTATTTTTTAGTTTAGCCAACCTTTATGAAAGCTCAAGATCTGTTTGGATCTGTGACAATTTCTCCCCCTGATTGATGCTCGTTCCACGCCGTGAGAGGTAAATCATGCAAATCCTGATTTAACTTAACGTGAAAGATAAATAGTCAGAGTAAAGTGATAGATAGGAAATGCAAGTGTGTGTGTGTGTGTGTGTGTGTGTGTGTGTGTGTGTGTGTGTGTGTGTGTGTGTGTGTGTGTGTGTGTGTGTGTGTGTGTGTGTGTGTGTGTGTGTGTGTGTGTGTGTGTTGCGATCAACAGAACATGATTTGGGCTGTGGTGCAGTGAAAAGATTTTCTGTAAAATGTAAAATGGCAAACTTTTAGCAGAAGCCTGTGCCAGCACTTTCTAGTTTGAGCAGGTTGGTTGAGCTCCTGGGTTAAAGTCCACTCTTCTGGTTTGTGACTTGCTTGAGTGCCAAAAGAACCTTTTAATCATTTCTGTAAATGTCAGCACTAATACAGGTGTTTGAATAAAAACGATTCTCCTTTCAGCTTGCAGTTTTGGGGGCCTGTGGAGACAGTTCAAGTGTGTGCAAGACAATGCTTGGCAGGACACTGCACGCACCTCTCCCTTACACCCCACCCTTGTTTAATATCCACTGGAGCGATACACCAGAGTCAGTCCACACCACAGATGTTGTAAAGCCACGTTGTTATATTAACAACAAGGCAAGGAGAGCTCTCTGCTGGCTGCATCCTGCTAACTAAATCACGCTGCAAAGGAGACAATCAGATAAAGGAGCAGATAAAAGCTGGAAAAGAGTGGAGGATACGGGTCAGAACCTGGCAAGTCAGGTGGAAGGTAGACACAGAATGCTGAGGTAACTCGACGGGTCAGGCAGCATATCTGGAGAAAAGGAATAGGTGACGTTTTGGGTTGAGACCCTTATTAAGACTGAGAGTCAGGGGAGAGGGAAACTAGAGATATGAAAAGGTTAAAAGGTTCAGAAGAAATCAGAGCCAGCACCGATGACTAAGGAAAGGTCCATTGACTAAGGAAATGATCCATTGTTGGCCATGGAAGAGGTGATAATGAAGGGATATTTGGATGTGATCAGTGAAACTGGGTCAACAAGGATGGGAATGCAAGGGTTACGAAATTTGTGAATCAATATTCATACAGCTGGGTTGTAAGATACCCAAATGAAATATGAGGTGCTGTTCCTCCAATTTGCGTGTGGCTTCACTCTGACAGTAAAGGGGGCTCAGGATAGAAAGGTTAGTATGGGAATGGGAAGGGGAGTTAAAGTGTTTGGCAACCGGGAGAACATTATAAGTGATAGATGGAGACAGGTGATGGGGGGGGGTGGTGGTGATTGGCAGATGGGTGGAGTAAGTGACAAAGGTGAGAAGTGAAAGGGAGACAAAAGGGTGTCAGAAAAAGAACAGAGAGGAGGAGTGATATGTAAAGCCGGAGGGAGGGATGTGGGTGGACTGGGTCATGGGAGAAGGGTAAGAGGGGGAATGTGGGATTCGGGGATGGGAGAGTGTATGAAGGAACAGGGTGTGTGGAGGGGTGGAAGATGATGGGAGTATTGGGAGTGCACAAGGGTAGGGGATGTGTGTCCCTTTACTCTGTCAGTCTGAAGAAGGGTTCCAATTCAAAACAGACACAATATGCTGGAGTAACTCAGCGGGACAGGCAACATCTGTGGAGAGAAGGAATGGGTCCAATCCAAAATGTCAAACGTTGATACTCTCCACAGATGCTGCCTGACCTGCTGAGTTGCTCCAGCACTTTGTGTTTTGCTCAATTTAATCCTCATTTGTTTCAGAAAATAATGGGGGGCACTGTGGCACAATAGTAGAGTTTGATCCTGACTATGGGTGCTGGCTGTACCGTTTATACATTCTTCCTGTGACCACCTGGTTTTTCTCTGGGTGCTCAGGTTTCTTTCCAAATTCCAAAGACGTGCAGGTTTGTAGGCTAATTGGCTTCTATAAATTGTCATAGAGTCAGAAAGTCAGAAAGTCATACAGCGTGGAAGCAGGCCCTTTGGCCCAACATGCCCACACCGACCAATATGTCCCATCTATACTAGTCCTACTGCCTGCATTTGGTCCATATCCCTTTAACCCTATCCAATCCATATACCTGTCCAAATGTTTCTTAAACATTGTGATAGTACCTTCTCAACTACTTCCTCCGGCAACTCGCTCCATACACCTACCACCCTTTGTGTGACAAAATTACCCATCAGGTTCCTGTTAAATTTCCCCCCACTCATCTTAAACCCATGTCCTCTGGTTCTTGATTCTTCTCCTCTGGGCAAGAGACTCTGTGTTTACTCGATCTATTCCTCTCATGATATTGTACACCTCTATAAGACCTCTTATCCTCCTGCACTCCAAGGACTTGAACTAAACATTATTCCCTTATCATGTATCAGTACACTGCAAATGGCTAGATTGTAATCATGTATAGTCTTTCCGCTGACTGGTCAGCACGCAACAAAAGCTTTTCACTGTACATTGGTACATGTGACAATAAACTGAACTGAACTGGAAGGAATAGAATCTTGGCCTGCTCAACATCTCCCTACAGCTCAGGCCTTCGAGCCCTGGCAAAATCCTCCTAAAGCGTCTCTGCACCCTTTCCAGCTTGACAACATGGTGCTTTTTAAGGTGTTTCACTAATGTTTTCAAACTGATCCCAGGAGGGGTCAGTGCACCTAGAGGTGAAAACAGTTCACTGTTGCTTTTGTTAGCTCCTTAGATAAAGTCCCTGAGATACGGTTTTCACAACAGGCATTGGTCAGTCTTTAAAGACTTTAGAGATATAGCATCGAAACAGGTCTTTCGGCCCACCGAGTCTGTGCTGACTAGTGACCCCCGTACACTAGCACTATCCTACTAGGGACAGTTTACAATTTACAGAAGCCAATGAACTAAAAAGAATTGCACGTCTTTGGAATGTAGAAGGACACTGGAGCACACGGAGAAAACCCACACGGTCAGGGGGAGAACGTACAAACTCCGTACAGACAGCATCCATAGTCAGGATCAAACCCGGGTCTCTTGGCGCTGTGGAGCAACAACTCTACCGCTGCACCACTGTGCCGCCCTCAGTTGAATTATGTTTTTTACATGATCACATTTAATCTTACCTCATTCTCCAATTGTTGCAATATGCTCTTTTAAGTTGCATTTACTGTAGGTTTGTTATTGTCATGTGTACTGAGGTACAGTGAAAATGACAGAGGTTTAGGGGAGACCTGATAGAAGTGTATACAATTATGAGAGGCATAGATAGGACAAGAAGTCAGACCCTTTTCCCCAGGGTGGTAATATCAAATATCAGGGGGTATAGGTTTAAGGTGAAAGGGGCAAAGTTTTTTACACATAGGGTGGTGGGTGCCTGTCAGGGGTGGTGGTGAAGGCAGATACAACAGTGGCAGATAAGGGACTTTTGGGTAGGCATGCAGGGAATGGATTATGTGGTGGCAGATAAGAGTTGGTCTTGGCATCATGTTCAGCACAGTCAGTGTGGGCTGAAGAGCCTGTTCCTGTGCTGTACTGTTCTATGTTCTATGCATACTATCCAATCAAATCAGATAATACGATACATAGACACTATCAAGCCAAACTCAAGAACAATAGAGACATGAGAAACTGCAGATGCTAGTTTACGAAAAAATCCACAAAATGCTGGAGTAACTCAGCTGGTCAGGCAGCATCTCTGGAGGACATGGATAAGTGACGTTTCAGGTCTAAAGAATGTCCCAACCCAAAACATCACCTATCCATATTCTCCAGAGATACTGACTGACCTGTTGAGTTAATCCAGCACTTTGTGTCTTTTAGAGAAAGATACTGAGTGCAGAATATAGTTCTCAGCATTGTTGCGCATCAGTTCCAAGGACAGTCCAATGTTTATAATGGGGTGGAGGTCCCCTAGATGTGGAAGGACCGATCAGAAGCCTGATAACAGAGGGGAAGAAGCTTGGCCTGAGTCTGGTGGTGCTGGTGAATATTTCTTCCCAAGGTGACAGTTGACCTCAGCACGTGGAGAACATTCTATTTGGCAAATGCTTTTGCCACAGAATTGCTACAGAAATGTATTTGTGCCGGGAAATTGATACCAGCAGAATGTTTAGTGCATCAAATAAGTTGTTTGGAATCAGGAGCTCCACATTAATCGTTCAGTGAAATGAGCCAGAGTAACATATTACTCAGCAAGAACAGGTTCATCATTCATAAAAGCAATCTCAATTCAATCTCCGCCTTAAAAAATATCTATTAACTTGGTCTCCATAGCCATCTGTGGCAATGAATTCCACAGATTCACCTCCCTCTGACTAAAAAAATTCTTCCTCAACTCCTTTATTAAGGTACATCCTTTTATTCTGAGGCTGTGGCTTCTGGTCCTAGACTCTCCCAGTAGTGGAAACATCCTCTCCACATCCACTCTATCCAGATGTTTCACTATTCAGTAAGTTTCAATGAGGTCTCCCCTCATCCTTCTAAACTCCAGCGAGTACAGGCCCAGAGCTGTCAAACGCTCATCATGTGTTAACCCAATCATCACCGGGATCATTCTCGTAAACATCCTCTGGACCATCTCCAACGCTAGCACATCCTTCCTCAGATAAGGGGCCCAAAACTGCTCACAATACTCCAAATGCCACCTGACAAGTGCCTTATAAAGCTTCAGCATTACATCCCTGATTTTATATTGGAGTCCTCGTGAAATAAATGCCTCCATTGTACTTGGCTTCCTTACCAAGCAAGAGCTGAGCCAGGAATGATGTCGGCAAGAAATTCTGAGCAAGGTCAGACTTTTTTCACCATTCTACGAGCTAGAGAAGAACTCGGCTCTTTATTGTTCAATAAAATTCTTAGAATGATCACCTTCTCAGCTCTTTATTTGTGGCTCAATTTCAGAACAGAGCTTTGGCATTGAGAAGGGGGGGGGTTACTTTAATGTCCACTGATAAATGCAATGGATAAGTCTGAATTTTAATTATGTCAAAAGAACTGGATCAGATTTATGCTCGGAATATGCTGTTGCTTTTCTGAAACAAAAATGTGTATCCTTTCTGACCAATGTTATGCATCTAAACTCAATTCCCGGGTTGCTTACGTTCAAAAGTAAAACATTTTGTGTGTCACATTGTCATTAATCAGAATTTGTGGAGCAAGAGTTTGCAGGAGGAAAAATAAAATAATATTTACTAAACAATGTGATGATTATACTAAAATCTACTTCCTGCTCTATCGAGTAAATACAAAAGCTTTTATTATATTTCCCCATTTACAGATTAACTGCAATTGATTCTTTCAACATTTATTTAGATAATCTTCAAAATGATTTCTTCCTATGATAGGTAGATATGTCCACATGGTTAGCTTAGTTTCGTTTATTATTGTCATGTGTACCGAGGTACAGTGAAAGTTTTTGTTGCCTGCCGTCCAGTCAGCAAAATACTATACATAATTACAATCAAGTTGTCCACAGTGTACAGATAAAGGATAAAAGGTACAAAATTTAGTGCAAGATAAAGTCCGATTAAAGTTACTTCAAAGGTCTTCAATGAGGTCGATGGGAGGTCAGGACTGCACTCTAGCTGGTGAGAGGATAGTTCAGTTGCCTGAAAACAGCTGGGAAGAAACTGTTCCCGAATCTGGAGGTATGCATTTTTATACTTCTGTACCTCTTGCCAGATGGGAGAGGGGAGAAGAGAGAGTGACTGGGGTGAGACTTGTCCTTGATTATGCTGGTGGCCTTGCTGAAGCAGCATGAAGTGTAGATGGAGTTAATGGAAGGAACATTGATTCGCTTGATGGATTGGAGTATGTTCACAACTCTCTGCAATTGTTTGTGATCTTGGATGGAGCTGTTCCCAAACCATACTGTGATGCATCCTGATAAAATGCTTTCTACGGCAAATCTGTAGAAGTTGTTGAGGGATGACACAAAATGCTCGAGTAACTCAGCGGGACAGCGCGGTAGCGCAGCGGTAGAGTTGCTGCTTTACAGCGAATGCAGCGCCGGAGACTCAGGTTCGATCCTGACTACGGGTGCTGCACTGTAAGGAGTTTGTACGTTCTCCCCGTGACCTGCGTGGGTTTTCTCCGAGATCTTCGGTTTCCTCCCACACTCCAAAGACGTACAGGTATGTAGGTTAATTGGCTGGGTAAATGTGAAAATTGTCCCTAGTGGGTGTAGGATAGTGTTAATGTGCGGGGATCACTGGGCGGCACGGACTTGGAGGGCCGAAAAGGCCTGTTTCCTGCTGTATATATATGATATGATATGACAGGCAGCATCTCTGGAGCGAAAGGAATGGATGGCATTGAGGGTTGTTGGGGTCATTTCGAACTTCCTTAGCCTTCTAAGGAAGTAGAGGCATTGGTGTGCTTTTTTGGCCATAGCTTAGATGTGGCTGGTCCAGGATAAATTGCTGAAGGTGTCGCTGAATAGATGTTTCTCAGACTGTGTGGTAGCTTAGAGTTTTATTTCCATCAGCTCAGTTTTATATAGTTTGGTTTATTGTTGTCTCGTGCACCAAGGCACAGTGAAAAGCTTTTTTTACTGCATGGTCTTCAGACAAAGTAAAGTCTCCACATGATTACAATCAATCCATCCACAGTGCATAGACACAGGATAAAAGGGTATGACACTTAATGCAAGACAATATCCAGTAAAGTCCAATTAAAGATAGATTGAAGATGGTGAAAAACCTTGGTTTTTGCATTCAGAAATCCAAGCAAGCAGTGGGGGTTTGTAGGTTCATTGGCTTCTGTAAATTGCAGATTGTCTCTAGTGTGTAGGGAACGGCTAGTGTATGGGGCGATCACTGGCCAGCGTAGTCTCGGTCGGCCAAAGGGCCTGTTCCCAGCTGTACTTCCAACAAAGTCTAAACATAAGGGATATGGGATTAGTGCTGCATGATCAATAAGCAGAGGTTGGGAAGTTTAGATCTATTCTTGATGGTACAGAGAAGGTTAAGGGATAAAGGTTTTTATGATAAAGACCAAGTTTCCCATGGGGTAGATAGAAAATAAATTGTTCCTTCAGGTGAGTGGGTCATAGATTCTATCTAACTGAGGGGAAATTCCTTAAACCTACAGTATCATTGGGCTATGTATGTGAATTTACATACATGTGTCTTGCTTCCTCGAAACTCGAGAAATTTGCACAAAATGCACAAAGAGTTAGATAGAGCTCTTAATGATAGTGGAGCAGGGGGTATGGGGAGAGGGCAGGAACGGGGCACTGATTGTGGATGATCAGCCATGATCACATTGCAAGGTGGTGCTGGCTCGAAGGGCCGAATGGCCTACTCCTGCACCTATTGTCTATTGTTTATTGTCTATTGTCTATTGTAAAATCAAATTCAATGAATGAATCTTCCAATTTCATATCCCACTGACGAGGAAGTGGCCACAACTACTCCTGAATGTACCAGCTAGCAAATTCATTCATGGGTTTCAAGTATTGCTGCCAAAACCATAATCTTTTCCATCTAATAGGACAAAGACAACAAGCGTTGCTGGCCAGATCAGCATTTAATGATCATCTCTAATTTCACACGACTGTGTGGTTAGTAACCACATGCTTGAGCTGCCGGGTCTGTGCAGTGAAGATACTACCTGTTGAGTTTAGTTTAGTTTAGTTTAGTTTAGTTTAGTTTAGTTTATTGTCTTGTGTACCAAGGTGAAGTGAAAAGCTTTTGTTGCGTGCTATCCAGTCAGCGGAAAGACAATACTTGATTCCAATCGAGCCATCCACAATGTGCAGATACATGTTAAAGGGAATAACGTGAATAATATTTAGTGCAAGATAAAGTCCAGTGAAGTTCGATCAATGTTAGCCCAAGGGTCACCAATGAGGTAGATAGTAGTTCAGGCCTGCTCTCTAATTGTTGGTCGGATGGTTCAGTTGCCTGATAGTAAGTTATAGTTGTGCAGCTAAATGAAAGGCACAAATGCTTGGAGTAACTCAACGGATCAGGGAGCATCTCTGGAGGACATGGATAGGTGATGTTTTGGGTCCCGACCTGTTTAATTGTTACAGTTACCGAAACGGAACAATGAAATTCTTACCTACAGCAGCTTAACAGGTCTGTAAACACAGTACTTAATAGATAAGCAGTGACTCCAGCCAATGCTTCCATTATCTCCATGAGGAGCTCCTTGGATAAGCAGTGACCGCAACCGTTGGTTCCATTAATTCCATGAGGACCTGCTTGGCAAGGTTGTGGCCTCAAGCATTTCTGGAAACCCTGCTGGGCACAGGGTCTCCAGGTCAGAGATATGTTCCCTCTCCTCGTCCACCCTCTATGAACTGTCCCTCCTCTATCACGTGTAGCCGAAAGGGGCAGCATCGGAGTCTTCGCATCTGAATGGGACGTCCAAACTCGAGTGAAACTCAACTTTTAGCAACAGAAGTCTTCTTAAGACTTGGAGTCATAGAGTCGTACAGTGCGGAAACAGGCCCTTCAGTCCTAACTTGCCCATGTTGACTAACATGTCCCATCTGCACTAGTCCCACCTGCCTGGATTTGGCCCATATCCCTTTAAACCTGTCCTGCCCATTAAAATGTTTTAAAACTTTGTTTTAGTACTTGCCTCAACTACCTCCTTTGGGTGCTCAATCCATATATCCACCACCCTTTGTGGAACAAAAAGTTGCCCCACAGGTTCCTATTGAATCTTTCCACCCTCACCTTAAACCTATATCCTCTGATCCTTGATTCCCCTACTCTGGATAAAAGTCTGTGCATTTACCCAATCTATTCCTCTCATGACTTTATACATCGTTATAAAATCACTCCTCATCCTGCTGCGCTCCATGGGATAAAGTCCTCGCCTGCTCAACCTCTCTCCATAGCTCAGCTCTTGAGTCTCAAATTCTGATATTGTTCAGCAATGAAGTTCTTGCAATTATGTCTAAGGCAGTGGAGGCCAATTCACGATGTATTCAAGAGAGAGTTAGATATAGCTCTTCAGACTAATGGAATCAAGGGACATGGGGAATGGCTCGAAGGGCCGAATGGCCCACTCCTGCACCTATTTCCTATGTTTCTATGCACACACCACTGTCCGGACCAGTTTGCCAGTGAGGTGCAGTCGTGATTCATACAGGAAACTGGAAGCAAATCACCATCCGCTGAGAATTGTGAACGCAGGCCAGACCATCACACAAACCAACCTCCCATCCATTTATTCCATTTATCCCTCAAGCTGCCTCGGCAAGACCAGCAGCATAATCAAGGAATAGTCGAACCCTGGCCACTCCCTCTTCTCCCGTCTCCCATCGGGCCAAAGGTATAGAAGTGTGAAAATGCACAACTCCGGATTCAGGGGCGGTGTCTTCCTAGCTGTTATCGTCCTGAACTACTCTCTACCTCATCGGGGACCCTCAGACTAACTTTGATTGGACTTTACTGGCTTTATCTTGCATTAAACGTTATTCCCTTATCATGTATCTGTACATGGTGGATGGCTCGAATGTAATCATGTTTTGTCTTTCCGCTGACTGGTTAGCACACAACAAAAGCTATTCACTGTTCCACGGTACACGTGACAATAAACTAAACTCAAACTCAGCCTCTGAACTGCAGCCACAGATGCCATGGAGCCCAGCTTTGTGGTCTAGTGGTTTCTGAATGCATTGAGGGTATAATGCAAGACTAAGGTTGGCAATGGGATCTCAGTAATGTAAGCATTGGAACACAATTACATAAGGGTGGCGCAGCGGTAGAGTTGCTGCCTTACATTGCCAGAGACCAGGGTTCAATCCTGACTATGGGTGCTGTCTGTACGGAGTATGCCGGATGTTCTCCCTGTGACTGCGTGGGTTTTCTCTGGGTCCTTCGGTTTCTTCACACACTCCAAATACTGCAGGTTTGTCGGTTAATTGGTTTCTTAAATTGTAAATTGTTCCCAGTGTGTAGGATAGTGCTAATGTATGGGGTGATCGCTGGCTGGCGTGGACTCTTTGTGGGCCCAGGGCCTATTTCCATGCTGTATCTCTAAAGTCCAAGTACTTAATTGTGAATGGCTATATGGGAAAAAGTAGGTCAGTTAAATAGTTGAGTTTGAGGCAGATTAAGGGAGTGTAGAAAATGACCAGAATGATTTCCAGCTGTCAAAGTATGAGGTCTGTCTTCCATTTAAGAAATAATATTTAGCAGAGACAAGTTTCAATGTATATTTCAGATTTTAGCATATTCTATTTTCGTTTAAAAAAAAGTAACTGGCTCAGTAAATCAACTTAAAAAGGAGTGTGCAGCTGGAAAATGATAGCTCACATTTTCAAGATCCCATAAACAACTCAGTGGAAAAGTACAACAAAACAGATGTTATGTAAAAGATGAAAATATAACAGGTCAGTTGCAGTACTGCTGTTTGAACTGAAAAACATGTTAAACCTTGATCTTTACTGACAAGGAACTAAATGAACAGGTGCTATCAATAAAGGGCAACTAGGCTTTTGTGTATATAAAATAAATGGCACATTTTCAAAAACACATTTGGAAAATTGGATTGCAGCAAACTGGTTGATAACTCTGAAAACAAAGATGTGATTTAGGAAAGATTAAGATATGTAGTTACAGTACTGTTTTCAATATGAAATAAAGGCAGCGGCACAAGTTGAAACGACCCCAGCTATTATCAGCAATGTAATGGATCCAATATTTCCAGGCCTTCAGTTCCTTCCACATTGCTATCTGGTGCAAACTAATTACGAGGCTGACAAGATCATGGAATTTTGTGCCTAAGTGAATCACGTACATAAATTTAATACCTCCGGGTAATCCTCAATCTTCTATTCGTCAATGAAGTACTAAAGTCTAGTCAAATTTCAGGCTGGAAAAGTTGTCAATTCTTACATTCAGCTTCAAGTACACTCTAAATTATCTCACAGCAACAAGGAACGGCAGATACTGGCTTACACGAAAGGACACAAAATGGTGGACTAACTGAGGGAGGCAAGCAGCATCTCTGGAGAACGTGGGTAGGCGACATTTCAGTCGGGGAGGTGTTGCATTTTGGGACGTTTAACAAGGGCAGGACCTACACAGTGAATGGTAGGCCTCTGGGGAGTGTTGTAGAGTAGAGGGATCTAGGAGTGCAGGTGCATGGTTCCTTGAAGGTCGAGTCGCAGGTTATGTTGCAGTTGTAATAAGATGTTGGTGAGACCGCATTTAGAGTATTGTGTTCAGTTCTGGGCACCATGTTATAGGAGAGATATTGTCAAGCTTGAAAGGGGTTAGAGAAGATTTACGAGGATGTTGTCAGGACTAGAGGGTCTGAGCTATAGGGAGAGGTTGAGTAGGCTGGGTCTCTATTCCTTGGAGCGCAAGAGGATGAGGGGTGATCTTTTATAGAGGTGTATAAAATCATGAGAGGAATAAATCGGGTAGATGCACAGAATCTCTTGCCCAGAGTGGGGGAATCAAGGACCAGAGGACAGGTTCAAGGTGAAGGGGAAAATATTTAATAGGAATCTGCACAAAAAGGGTGGCAGGTGTATGGAACAAGCTGCCAGAGGAATTAGTTGAGGCTGGGACTATACCAGCGTTTAACAGTTAGACAGGTACATGGATAGGACAAGTTTAGAGGTATATGGACCAAACGCAAGCAGGTGGGACTAGTGTAGCTGGGACATGTTGGACGGTGCGGGCAAGTTGGGCCGAAGGGCCTGTTTCCACACTGTATCACTCTATGACCATGACCCTTCTTCAGGCTGATTATGTGTGTGTGTGGGAAGGGGGGGGGGGGGGGGGGGGTGGAAAGAGAGTAGGTGGGGCAGGACAAAGCATTGAAGGGAATAGGTGAACATAGGTGAGGGGGGGAGGGTGAGGGGGGGAGATTGCTAGGCAGATGGTTGGACAAATGCTAGCGATTGAAAAAAGGTGTGATGCAAAAGGATTGAAGAGTTGTGAATTTGAAGCCAGAGGAAGGAATATAGGGGGAGGGAGGAGACATCAGGTCGAGTCTAGGTGGGGCATGGGGAAGGAGGTGGAAGAAAGGTGTGGGGGAGAAAGGGGGAGGGGAGGGGGTTGTTAGAGGTTACTTAACATTGGAAAGTTCAATGTTCATGTCCTTGGGTGTACACTGACTGGATTGCCTTTCCTGCCAGTAGATTTGGAGGATTTTGTACAGACATTTGTGAGTGGTATTTCTTCCTGTCAAACCCATTCTCCTGCATTCTCTCCATAACCTTTGACACACTTACTAATCAAGAACCTATCAATCTCTGCTTTAAAAATACCCGATGACTATCGCAACATTTAAGAAACATTTAGGCAGGTACATGGATAGGATAGGTTTAGAGGGCTATGGGCCAAATGCAGGCAGGTGGGACTAGTGTAGATGGGTCATGATGGTTGGTGTGGGCAGTTTGGCTGAAGGATCGGTTTCCACGCTGTATGACTCTATGACTCTATGACTCTCTGAGAGTCAAGGGTTGTGGAGAACAGGCAGGAAGCAAACATAGGCTAAGATCGAGTTGCCCAAGGACCTACTCAATAGCAGACAGGGTGAAGTGGGGGGAGATAGGTGGACCAGACACAGCTAGGCAAGCCGTTGGTGGATACGTGAAGGGCGTCTGATAGGCAGACAGATATTACCATTTGCCAGGCTTTATCATACCACCATCTCTCTTCCAGTTTTCTCCCCCCTACTACAATCAGTCTGAAGAAGAGTCCCAACCACAAACGTTGCCTATCCGTGCTCTCACGGGATGACCACTGACCCGTTGAGTTACTCCACCACTTTTGTGTCTTTTTTAGTAAACCGGCATCTGCACTTTAGACTTTAGAGAGGTGGTGCGGAAAAAGTCCGGGCCGACCAGCGATCACCCCGTACACTAGCACTATCCTACACACTAGAGACAATTTACAATTTTTTTACCAAAGCCAATTAAATTGCAAACTAGCACTTCTTTGGATGCGGGAGGAAACCGAAGCACCCAGAGAAAACCCATACAGTCATAGGAGAACGTACAAACTCCGAACAGACAGCACCCGTAGTCAGGATCGAATCCGAGTCTCTAGTGCTGTCAGGCAGCAACTCTCCTGCTTTGTGTCTACAATCACAACTACAGAATAATTAGGATTACTTTTGGAATACTATCAGAGATAAGAGCTAAAATGTCCTACAGTAACCTGGGTAAAAATACTCAACAACGTTCCATGCCCCATCTACGCTAGTCCCCACCTGCCTGTGTTTAGCCCATATCCCTCTAAACCATTCCTATCCATGAATCTGTCCAAATGTCTTTTAAATGCTGTTACTGTAGATGCCTCACCTACCTCCTCTGGCAGCTTGTTGCATATATCCACCACCCTTTGTGTAAAAATGGTTGCCCCTCAGGTTCATATTAAATCTTTCCCCTCGAACCTATGTCCTCTGGTTCTTGAGTCCCTACCCTGGATAAAAAAACTCTCTGCATTCACTTCATGATTCCCCTCATGATTTTATACACCTCTGTAAAATCATGGGTGGTCTGAAGAAGGGTGTCGAACTGAAACACCACCTATCCATGTTCTCCAGAGACGCTGCCTGACCTGCTGAGTTAGTCCAGCACTTTGCCTCCTTTTGTGTATTAAGCAGCATCGATAGTTCCTTGTTTAAATAATGCTTCATCCATGATTTCTCTGCTGCATCCGCTACCTTAAACTGTTGAATGAGAGCCGGACTCAAAAGTGTGGAAAAAATGGGATAGAAATGTCAGATTACGTGTGGGTTTTATGAAAAGATGGAAAAATATCGATTCAATGCCTCAGCCTCTCTGACTCTTTTACTACCTGCTGACTCTGCGGGCTGTTTGTCTGAACAAAAGGATTCATTTTAATGGCCCATCTATTTGTTCAATGAAACTTGAGTATTTTCTTCCACTTTCTTTCCTTTCACCTGCCACGGGAAGCAATGGCAATTATTTAACCGAAAATACATTTCACAGTGAGGAAGAAAAGCTGTCCAAGGCCCAAATATTTTCCTCCAAGTTGTTTATATTATATTAGATTCCTATTTCAGTTCTTTAGAAAATCCAGCTGTCCTTAAGATTCATGTCCTTTTATTGTGCTTTCCATAAGCGTGCAAGGGCATGTAAACCATGATCATTAACACCTTGATGTGGTCTGAAATCCTTTGACATCTTTGTAACTAAAAAAAAAGATTTGCTGAAGAATTGAATAGAGGAGCAATTGCTATCAAACATGCTTGGTAATATGTAGAAACAAGAAACTGCAGGTGCTGGTTTACTAAAAAGGACACAAACTGCTGGAGTAACTCAGAGCATCTCTGGAGAACATGGAGACTTCTGAAGAAGGGTCCCGACCCAAAACGTCACCAATCTATGTTCTCCAGAGATGCTGCCTGACCTGTTGAGTTACTCCAGCACTTTGTGTCTCTTTTTGTAAACCAGCACCTGCAGCTCCTCGTTTCCAATCCGTAACGTCACCTATCCATGTTCTCCAGAGATGCTACCTGACCCACAGAAGTACTCCAACACTTTGTGTTCATGCTTAGTAATATCTTCTCAGTTCGTAGGTTCTTCTGGTTGTCAAATAAAATACAATTAAGGTATTTGCATGGAATATCTTCCCTTTCAATGTTGTTGAGAATACATTTATGGTGAAATATTCTGAAGTCAATGGCAATGAACAAGCAGAATACTTTTGTTAAAACATAGTTTTTATATATATTAACTCTGAATAATGCCTAAATTATCAACATTGTAGAGAAAGGGGGTTCTGGAAGAAATGTTGATGGTTCTTCCCAGTATCTTAAAGGATAATTAACTAAAATTCACAGACAAATTACATCACGGCAAATATCTCTATGGTTAAAAGAAATATATTAATTAGTCATAGGATCATACTGCATAGAAACAGGCCCTTTGGCCCATCTATGCTAGTCCCACCTGTCTGCATTTGGCCATATCCCTCTAAGCCTTCTATTTCTGTATATCTGTCCAACCATCTTTTAAATGCTGTCATCTCATTGAATAGCGGGACTGACATTGGGAATGAAATGTGTTTCCTCTGCTTCTATTTCTTTGGCCCTTTTGTTCATACTTCTAAAATTAGAGCACTAATCTTAACAACATGAGTGTGATCATGCAATTTCTTATTGCACTGCCTCCAAATGTAGGTGCTTACTTCATTTGGTAATTGGACTGGTCACTTACTGTTTTTGCCTGTTCAACTCCGATCTCTGCATCTTTGAGAATGTGGCACTGAGAATGTGGGCCCTTCTTTCCACCTTGTCTACAAGGAAATTTAGTTTTGGAGATATAGCATGGAAACAGGCCCTTTGGCCCACCGGCTCCATGCTGACCACGATCGTATGTGCACTAGTTGTATGTTACATCCCCGTTTCACATCCCACACACAAGGGGCAATTTACAGAAGCTTATTAACCTACAAAGCTGAAACAGGCCCTTTGGCCCACCGAGTCCATGCTGACCATTGATTTATTTTATCCCACTTTCTCATCTACTTCACACTAGTGGTAATATACAGAGGCCAATTAACCTCCAAATCCGCCGTCTTTGCGATGTGGGAGGAAACCGGAGCACCCGGAGGAAACACACGTGCTCACAGGGAGAACGTGCAAACTCCGCACAAACAGTACTCAAGGTCAGGATTGAACCCGGGTCTCTGACGCTGTAAGGCAGCAGCTCTACCAGCTGCGCCACTGTGCTGCTTTAAGTGAATTAAGGTGAAATACGAGATTGTCTGGTTTTAACCGAGGAAAAATGCACCTGCTTTAGTTATTTGAAGCTCGGATTGTGAGCCCAGTGGGTATTGATTCTGTGAACAATGGCCTATTCTATTTATAGGACTGGTAAAACTGTTGAGGGAAGCAGGCAATGATATGGAAATGTGATTGGGCTATTTCACCAGTCTGTGAATGCAACAAGGAAATTAAATCATATTCAATGTAGCCACAAAATCCAACGGAGTGCTTATCTGTATAAGCACTCCGGCTTGGACACATTAAGAATGAATCTGTTTTTATTTTGATGCTGAAGTGGCTCAAGCAAGCTATATGCTAACTGCTTCAATGGCTTAGAGTCATAGAGTCATAGTCATAGAGTTATAGTCTTAGAGTCGTACATTGTGGAAACAGGATCTTTGGCCCAACTTGTCACACTGACCAACATGTCCCATCTACACTAGCCCCAGCTGCCTGGCCTCTAAACCTGTCCTATTCACGTACTTGTCTAATTGTTTCCTAAATGTTGCAATAGTCTCTGCCTCAACTACCTCCTCCGGCAGCTTGTTCCATACACCCAGCAAAACGTTACCCCTCTGATTCCTATTAAATTGCTCCCCCTTCACCTTAAACCTATGTCCTCTGGGTCTCGATTCCCCTGTCGGCAAAAGACTATGTGTGTCTACCCAATCTTTTCCTCTCATGATTTTGTATTTCTCTACAAGATCACCCCTCATCCTCCTGCGCTCCAAGGAATAGAGTCTCTGCCTGCTTAACCTCTCTCTATAGCTCAGACTCTCATGTTCTGGCAACATCCTCGTAAATCTTCTCTGCAGCCATTTCAACTCTCTGAAGATGTTTAATCGTTTAACATCCGAAAGAAGGAACTTCAAATTGTGTATTATTGTGTAGAATTCTGCCCATTTTGATTACTACGATTTCTACACGTGTATCCACAGAGAGTTTGACACTACAGCACAAATGATACATTTTGCCATAAAATTGAGTGGATCAGTTCTTCCTGCACTAATTTATATGTTAAGCCACTAAATGGTCAGTTAGATGTTCTTATATTGTAATATTTCAAGGTGATTTAAGAAGAGGCGGCACAGTGGGGCAGCGGTAGAATTGCTACCTTACAGCGCCAGAGACCCGGGTTCGACCCTGACCACAGGGGCTTTCTGTATGGAGTTTCTACGTTCTCCCTGTGACCATGTGGGTTTTCTCCGGGTGCTCCGGTTTTCATCCACACTCTAAAGAAGTAAAGATTGTAAATTGTCCCTAGTGTGTAGGATAGTGTAAGTGTACAGGAAGATCACTGGGCGGTGTGGACTCAGTGGGCTGAAGTGCCTGTTTCCATGCTGTATCTCTAAAGTCAAAAGCATGAAGAGAAATAACCGAAGAAGGACTATAATCCAAGTTGTTATTGTATGCTGACAGAAGGTAACTTTATGACTACAGCAGTGGTGTGAGGAATTCTGGTAGACTAGACATGCATACAGGCTCACTGAAGCGCACATTATTGAGGGGTTCATCTCAGTTACACATTCCACAGATACTTTTTAAAATATCAAAGTTTGCTTTTGTTTCTATGAAAGTCTAAAGCAAGCAGCAAAAATTCCAAAACAAAAGGAAAGCTGTCAAATGGCAACTGTTGCCAGGACTCAAGGGTCAGAGCTATAGGCTGGATAGAGCTCTTAAGGATAGCGGAGTCAGGGGGTATGGGGAGAAGGCAGGAACGGGGTACTACAGACAATAGACAATAGACAATAGGTGCAGGAGTAGGCCATTCAACCCTTCGAGCCAGCACCGCCATTCAATGCGATCATGGCTGATCACTCTCAATCAGTACCCCGTTCCTGCCTTCTCCCCATACCCCCTCACTCCGCTATCCTTAAGAGCTCTATCCAGCTCTCTCTTGAAAGCATCCAACGAACTGGCCTCCACTGCCTTCTGAGGCAGAGAATTCCACACCTTCACCACTCTCTGACTGAAAAAGTTCTTCCTCATCTCCGTTCTAAATGGCCTACCCCTTATTCTTAAACTGTGGCCCCTTGTTCTGGACTCCCCCAACATTGGGAACATGTTTCCTGCCTCTAATGTGTCCAATCCCCTAATTATCTTATATGTTTCAATAAGATCCCCCCTCATCCTTCTAAATTCCAGTGTATACAAGCCCAATCGCTCCAGCCTTTCAACATACGACAGTCCCGCCATTCCAGGAATTAACCTAGTGAACCTACGCTGCACGCCCTCCATTGATTGAGAATGATCAGCCATGATCACATTGAATGGCGGTGCTGGCTCGAAGGGCCGAATGGCCTCCTCCTGCACTTGTCTATTGTCTAGGCAGAGGTTGAGCAGGCTAGGACTCTATTCCCTGGAGCATTGGAGGATGAGGGGTGATCTTTTAGAGGTGTATAAAATAATTTGATAGGGAGGACACACAGATTTACTTGCCCAGAGTAGGGGAATCAACAACCAGATGACTTAGGTTTCAGGTAATGGAGGAAAGATTTAATAGGAATCTGTGGGCTAACTTTTTCACACAAAGGGTGACCCGTTGAGTTACTCCAGCACTTTGTGTCATTTTTCCCTCAAGATTGTCCCATTAGGTGGAGTTTGGAGCTCGAGTGATATGTTGTTGGCTGTGGCCATCCTTGGAATGTTCATACTGTGAGGAGTCAGTGTTGATTTGCTTTTCACTGTGCTTCTGAGGGAGACAGCAAAGAAATGAAGTGGACAATAACCCTACCCCATTGTAACTGTTGAATAGGAACACATAAGATATAATTATAACATTTTAAGCTTCAAACAAAGTCTTTTAGGTAAAACACATACAGTTCTGTAGGAATCCAGTGGGTCAGGCAGCATCTCTGGAGGACATGGATAGGTGATGTTTTGGGCCTGGACCCTTCTTCACACTGATAAGTGGATGGAACTGGGTATGTTTGGGATTGTGTGACTAGTGCTGGTGATATTTAAAAAATGGAGAGAGAGAGAGAGAGAGAGAGAGAGAGAGAGAGAGAGAGAGAGAGAGAGAGAGAGAGAGAGAGAGAGAGAGAGAGAGAGAGAGAGAGAGAGAAAGATAGAGAGTGAGAAAGATAGAGTGAGAAAGATAGAGAGAGAGAGAGAAAGAGAGAGAAAGAAAGAGAAAGAGAGAGAGAGAAAGATAGAAAGATAGAAAGATAGAAAGATAGAAAGATAGAAAGATAGAGAGTGAGAAAGATAGAGAGTGAGAAAGATAGAGAGTGAGAGAGAGAGATAGAGAGAGTCACATCAAGAATGGATCCAAAGAAGAGGGATAGGCTGGAGAAATGGGGATTGGCCTCTTTAGAGTAAAGAAGGTGGAGCGAGATTTGATAAAGTTGGACAAGGAATGGTAAATGCTGGAAAATGTTCCCATTTACAGGGTGTCAGGAAAGGACAAGAGAGACCCTCAGGGTTGGATAAATGACAGAAGGCAGCATCTTTCGTATGATCCACTGACTTCATCCAGCACTTTTTTTTTGCTCAAGATTCCAACATCTGCAGTTCCTGAGGTAAATCCTGTCTCTTACACAAATCTTGTTCGGTAACAAAACAGCACAGGGCGGCACAGTGATGCAGATGGTAGAGCCGCTGCCTCACAGCGCCAGAGACCCATGTTCGATCCTGACCTCTGGTGCTGTCCATGTGGAATTCGCACGTTCTCTCTTGTGAATGTGTGGGTTCCCTCCAGGTGCTCCAATTTCCTCCTACGTACCCAAAAACGTGCGAGTTTGTAGGTTAATTGGCCTCTGGAAAAATGTCCCTAATGGGTGGGGAAGATATGAGCAAGTGGGTTAGCATAGAACTAGTGTGAATGGATGATCGATGGTCAGCATGGACTTGGTGGGTCGAAGGACCTGTTTCCATCCTGAGTCTAAATCTCTGAAAAAAATGTTTGAGGTTTTGAAGAATTCCAAAGTTGAGCATTACCATTCTGAATGTCAATGGCCTCTTGGTCAAGTCTACCTATTATTATTATTATTATTATTATTATTATTATTATTATTATTATTATTATTATTATTATTATTATTATTATTATTATTATTATTATTATTATTATTATTATTATTATTATTATTATTATTATTATTATTATTATTATTATTATTATTATTATTATTATTATTATTATTATTATTATAATTATTATTATTAGTTCTAATAGTTCTGGTTCGTTTCCTACCTCAAAAATAGAAGTTTCTCCATCAATATAGGCAATATTTCCTCTTCCCCAGCTAGCCTCTCCTGCGGGGTTCCACAAGGCTCCATCCTAGGCCCCATTCTCATCTCTCCATACATGCTCCCCCTCGGCCAAATCATTCAAAGGCACGGCATTTCTTTTCACTGCTATGCTGAGGACACACAGCTTTATCTCCCCCTGAAACCCAACAACCGGTTAAATTTAATCAGCCTCATGCACTGCTTTGAGGACATAAAATGTTGGATGGCACAGAACTTCCTTCAGTTAAACGAGAGCAAGTCTGAGGTCATCCTATTCGGCTCCCCCGACTCCATCAAAACGACAACAGGCAGCCTTGGAAGCCTATCCTCCCTAGTCAAACCTCATGTCAAAAACCTTGGCGTGATATTTGACTCCGTTTTTAAGTTTGATAAGCAAATCAAAGCTGTGGTAAAAGCCAGCTTCTTCCAGCTTCGTACCATAGCTAAAATCAAATCATTCCTCCAATTTGACGATCTAGAAAAAATCATCCACGCATTTATTTCCTCCCGCCTGGACTACTGCAACTTCCTGTACACTGGGATCAGCCAATCATCCCTGTCCAGCCTGCAATTGGTCCAAAACGCTGCAGCAAGACTCCTGACGGGTACCTGTAAAAGGGACCACATCACCCCTATTCTGGCCTCTCTCCACTGACTCCCAGTACAGTACAGAATCGATTTCAAGATCCTCCTATTCACATACAAAGCCCTAAACGGGCTTCCCCCCCCCCTTATCAAAAATCTTCTAACCCACCACTCAAACTCCAGGTCCCTCAGGTCGGCCGATTTGGGGCTACTGACTGTCCCCCAGTCTGGGCTTAAGCTCAGGGGTGACCGCGCTTTTGCGGTTGCAGCTCCTAGACTGTGGAACAACATCCCACTCCCCATCAGAACTGCCCCCTCCATCGACTCCTTTAAGTCCAGTCTCAAAACCTACTTTTATTCCCTAGCGTTTGAAGCCCTCTGAGGGGGCGCTGTGAACTGTTTATGTCTGTGTTGTTAGGTTTGTGTGCTATTGTGTGTTCTTTTTTAGTACCTGCACTGATGTACAGCACTTTGGTCAACGTGGGTTGTGTTTAAATGTGCTATACAAATAAAATTGACTTGACTTGACTATCATTCCTTTCTTAGCGAAATTGAATGTTTCCTGGTTCACCTGCAAGTAAATAGGTAGGGTTGATGTTTACAATGAAAATCTTTAAGAAATTCCAGAAATTTCAGGTTGCTTATTGCAATCATTTTTGATGCCTGGAACAGTAATCAACTAGACATAGATTGTATTGTAAATGATACATACACAGGACATCCTTCATATCATGTTAAGGATATTTATTAGAACTTAGCTGAAAGCTCAACATTGAACTGATGGGCTTATTGCCAAAAATAATGATTTTTGTGCAGATAGCTTTCTGTCTTCCTTGTCAGATTCAACCATCTGCAGCTCTTTTGTCTTCTCCACTCCACCTGTCTCCACCCTTCTTTCCCACACGTGACTCGTCTACCAATCAAACCCTCCTTTCCTGGATCCACGTGCCAGATCTTACCCCACCCCCTCCCTTCTTTTTACCACCTCACCTCTCCCTACTCCAGAAAGAAAGGTCTTTAGTTTAGGGATGCAGTGTTGAAACGGAGTCCGCGACGACCAAGGATCACGTGTACACTAGTTGCACCAGTATACTATGTGTACACTATATGTACACTATGGTATCCCAGTTTTGGATCCTGCACACTAGGGGCAATTTACAGAGGCCAATGAACCTAGAAACCAGCACGTCTTTGGAATGTGGGAGAAAACTTGAGCACCCAGAGAAAACCTATGTGGTCACACGGAGAACATGTAAACTGTGTCTAGACAGCAGCCAAGAGGGCGGCTCAGTGTCGCAGCGGTGGAGTCACTGCCTTACGGCGCCAGAGACGCTGTACGGGTGCTGTCTGTATTGTGATTGTACGTTCTCCCCGTGACCACTTGGGGTTTCCCCTCGTGCCCTGGTTTTCTCCCACGCTACAAATACGTACAGGTTTGTAGGTTAATTCACTTCAGTAAAGATTGTAAATTGTCCCTAGTGTGCGGGATAGTGTTAGTGTGCGAGGATCGCTGGTCGGCGCGGACTTGGTGGGCCAAAGGGCCTTTTTTCCCCACTGTATCTCTAAACTAAACTAAATTAAATTAAGCACCAGTAGTTAGGTTCGAACATGGGTCTCGGGTGCTATAAGGCAGCAACTCTACCGCTGTGCCATTGCGCTTCCCTGAAACATAGTCAATCCATTTCCCTTCACCTAACTTTCACCTGCAGTTTGCAATCGATTCCAGCATCTGCAGTCTCTTGCGTCTATTTTTAGTAGAGGTTACTAAATTTTTAATGCTTTTTCTAATACATTAGGAATTTGCAGGCTGGCTTTTGGAGATGTTAGAGGCTTTACTTGACATATTCTGATAATCCATTTGATTTTAATTTTCTGCATACAGGCATAGTTGAGCAAGGGCAGGACTGGCAGCTTAATGTTTTGGGGTGGAGAGGTTTGAAATGTGACAGAGGGGATTTTTAAAGAGGGCACCCTCCTCAAATAAACAAATGATTAGAGAGAACATAAGAGCATACTTAGAGAGGATGCCATGGAGGAAACAGCCAATGTGAGCATATGGATAGAGCATAGGAAGAAGGGTCACTTTGCTGAAGTTACATTAAAGTCTGCCCAACAGTCAATGGGAATTGGAGAAGCAGATACGTAAGCATCATGGCCTGGTTCGGCAACTCCAACGCCCAGGAACAAAGAGGATTGCAGAACGTGTTGTACAATGCCCAGTCCACCACAGGCACTGACCTCCCCACAATTGAAGGAATCTACAGGAGTCGTTGCCTCAAAAAGGCAGCCAACATCATCAGAGACCCACATCACCCTGACTACACTCTCACATCACTCCTGCCATCAGGAAGAAGAGGTTGGAGCCTGTAAACTGTAACATCCAGGTTTAGGAGCAGCTTCATCCTTACAACCATTAGGTTGAGCACAACCTCCAAAGAAGCTCTGAACTTCATATCATATCATATCATATATATACAGCGCGGAAACTTGGGGGCATTGTTTTTGTCTTTGCACTATTATTGTTCTTTTTATATTATCTCTGGATAGGATAGGTGTAGAAGGATATGGGCCAAACACAGGCAGGTGA
Source organism: Rhinoraja longicauda (assembly GCF_053455715.1). Classification (NCBI taxonomy): domain Eukaryota; kingdom Metazoa; phylum Chordata; class Chondrichthyes; order Rajiformes; family Arhynchobatidae; genus Rhinoraja; species Rhinoraja longicauda. The sequence continues at coordinate 45,569,791 of NC_135959.1, read as the reverse complement.
CCCTAGTGTAGATGGGGCATGTTGATCGGCGTGGGCAAGTTGGGCCAAAGGGCCTGTTTTCACACTGTATGACTGACTATGACTCGTGTGAATAAAAGAGGATATCTGTAAAGGGATAGATTCACAGTCAAACTTTGAAATAAAAAATTGTTTTGAATTTATTACTGCTTTTATCGGAGTGAAATTTTACTATCTCTAGTAAAGATAATTCCAATTTAAATGGTAAACGTATTTTGAATAAATCAACAGGCAGTGATAAGCAGATGTTCTTTATTTAGAATCATTATATCAGAAATAAATCCAGCACCCTGTGTTTTCCTTGTCAGTCTCTGCTGACAGACGGAATATATAATGCGAGGAAATGCGATGCAACTACATATCAATATAAAATATTTAGAAATGTAAAACAAATATAGAGTTATAGAATCACAGAATCACACAGTATGGAAACCAACCCTTCGGCCCAACTCGTCCATCCCGACCAAGGTCCCCACATAAACTAGCCATTTGCCTGCGTTTGGGCCATATCCCTCTAAAACTTTCCTGTCCATGTACCTGCCCTAGGGTCTTTTGAATGCTGTTATAATATCTGCCTCAATCACTTCCTCAGGCTGCTCATTCCATATACCCAGCAACCTCTGAGTTGGCCCTCAGGTTCATATTAAATCTTGCCCCTCTCATCTTAAAGATATGTCCTCTTTTTTTTCATCCCCTACCCTGGGTAAAAGACTGTGCATTCACCCAATCTATTTCCTTCATGATTTTGTACACCTCAATAAGATCACCCCTCAGCCTCCTGTGCTCTAAGGAATAAAGTCCTAGCCTGTTCAACCTCTCCCTATAGCCTAGCCCCTTTGGGTCCTGGCACCACCCTTGTAAATCTTCTCTTCATTTTTTCCAGCTTTCCAGTTTAATGACATTAGAGAATAATGGACACCTGGCTTTGATTACAACACAGCAACATGACTGAGGAATCCATTTGACACTAAAAGTCATTTTCTAACAGAAACCCCCAAATGAGATTATTTATTTTAAATTTCTCCAGGGTATCTAGAATCCTATTCTGTAATGAGAACAATGAATATATTTCTTTTCTGGGGCTTAGACCCTCTGTTTTTAGGTTCTCTGGGGAAGTCGATGGAAGTGACTTGAGAACAGTCAGTATTATGGTCGAGGTGGTGCTGAAGGTTCTGATGCGTATGAAGGTAGACAAATCTCCCAGCCTGATCTGATATATCCGATGGCACTGTGGGAGACAAGAGAGGAGATTGCAGGTGCCTGACTGAGACTTCTGAGTCATCATTAAATACAGGTGAAGTGCCTAAAGACTGGAGGGTGGCAAATGTTGTGCCTCTCTCTGTTCAAGAAGGGTTGCAGGGAAAATTCATAGAAAGTTAGTGTCACAGGTGGTCAAGAAGGCTTTCGGCACATTGGCCTTCATCAGTCAGAGAATTGAGTATAGAAGTTGGGAGGTCATGTTACAGTTATATAAGATGTTGGTGAGGCCACATTTAGAGTACTGTGCTCAGTTTTGGTCAACATGTTATAGGAAAGATGTTGTCAAGCTTGAAAGGGTTCAGAGCAGATTTAACTAGATGTTGCGAGGAATCGGAGGGTCTGAGCTATAGGGAGAGTTTGAGCAGGCTAGGACTTAATTCCTTGGAGTGAAGGGGTGAGGGGTGAGGGGAGAACTTATAGAGGTGTACAAAATCATGAGAGGAATAGATCGGGTAAATACACAGTCTTTTGCCCAGAGTAGGGGAATCGAGAACCAGAGGACATAGGTTTAAGGTGAGGGTGAAAAGATTTAATGGGAACCTGAGGGGTAACTTTTTTACGCACAGGCGGGTATATGCAACAATTTGCTGGAGGAGAGAGTTGAGGCTGGTATTATCACAACATTTAAGGAACATTTAGACAGCTACATGGATAGGGTAGATTGAGAGGGATATGGCCAAAAGCAGGCAGGTGGAACTAATTTAGATGGAGCATGTTGGTCGGTATGGGCAAGTTGGTCTGAAGGGCCTGTTTTCACACTGTAAGACTCTATGATTCTATGACCAGAGCATTGAATCATTATTAACTTTAATCTTAATAGACAGGATGAATTATGTGGAGGCCAATTTCAAAAGTGGCTATCGCTTGTTAAAGCTAGCCCACTCTGCTTGAAGGCTGTATGCAGTTCTTAAATGACCCCCCTGATATAGGAAGGATGCCATTAAGATCTAACACCCCATTTTATTTGGTTTTCTTGTTTTACATTGCTTTCTTCAACATGGCTGATATCTCTATACTTTGTTTGAAATTCAAGTTATTCTAATAATTATCAACTTACTAGTTTATGAATTATTTATTTGGATTGATTCTAATGATTAACAGTGTCCAGCTCCAGCACAAATCATCACGTACGTGCTTGGGCCAAATGTTTCTGTTGACGACAGAGGAGAAAGGCATTCTCATCAGGGAACAGGGAACAGGGAATGCTTGATGCTTGGCTAAGAGAGGTTGGTGGATGAGCAGTGGCTTTGTGTGTGATAGGAAACAGGTAGAAGAGTTGAGAACTGCTTGAAGTTTGTGCAGGGACCGAGGAAAACCTTTAGGAAAACTAATGATGAAGGAGATTCAAGGAACTGCAGATGCTGGAATCTTGTGTAAAACACAAAGTGCTGGAGGGACTCAGCGAGTCAGGCAGCGTGTGTGAAGGGAAAGGACAGGCGACGTTTTAGGTCAGGACCCATCTTCAGAGGCCTGGTTGTGGATTTCAGGGGTACTGAAGGTGTAGTAAAGACAGGGGTGGACAAAGAGCTTGTCTTTGGAACATATGCTTTTTGAGATAAAGTAGAGAAACAGGCCCTTCAGCCGACCGACTCCACGCCGACCATCGATCACCCATTCACTCTAATTCTACATTATCCTACTTTCGCATCCACTAACTACACACTAGGGGCAATTTACAGAATCCAGTTAACCTACAAACCCGCACACAATTAACCTGCACACCCACACACCATTGGGATCCCCTGGCCTCCCAATTCCCAACTCTTCAATCCATTTGCCTCACAACTTTTTTTCATCTCTGACATTTGTTCAACTATCTGCCTTTCAACACCCTCTTGCCTGTGTTCATCTATTAGCTGCCATGCTTTGTCAAGTCAAGTCAATTTTATTTGTCACATACACACACACGATGTGCAGTGAAATGAAAGTGGCAATGCCTGCGGATTGTGCACAAAAAAGAATTATAGTTACAGCATATAATAAAGTTAATAAGTTACTATAGTGTAGACAAAAATTTAGTCTCTGGGGTTATAAAAGTTGACAGTCCTGATGGCCTGTGGGAAGAAACTCCGTCTCATCCTCTCCGTTTTCACAGCGTGACAGCGGAGGCGTTTGCCTGATCGTAGCATCTGGAACAGTCCGTTACTGGGGTGGCAGGGGTCCCTCATGATCTTGTTTGCTCTGGATCTGCACCTCCTGATGTATAGGTCCTGCAGGGGGATGAGTGTAGTTCCCATGGTGCGTTCTGCCGAATGCACTACTCTCTGCAAGGCCATCCTGTCCTGGGCAGAGCTGTTCCCAAACCAGACTGTAATGTTGCCGGACAGGATGCTCTCTACAGCCTCAGAGTAGAACCTCCTGACCCACCTAATTTTCTTTGCCCCACCTACAATCAGTCTGAAGAAAGATCCCGACCCGAAACGTCTCCAGAGATGCTGCCTTACCCGCTGAGTTACCCCAGCACTTTGTGTCTATTTTAGCTCCTTTCTTTGCTACACTTCCGGCAATGTCAGTAATGGAGGTCATTTTGCCCACATTGCTGATCAAGCAAACTGACTGCCTGCAAAGCCACAACTTGCCTCCTTCTAAAAGATTTGCATGAATAGTTTAAGAACAATTTACTTACCATATTTTGCAACTGTTGACTACCTATCTCTTTGTCCAGGGACTCTATTGTTCAGGGAAGCCAGGTAATCTGCAGCTGGTGGAGCTGCTGCCTCACAGCGCCAGAATTCATGTTCATACGTCATAAGTGCAGAATTAGGCCATTCGGCTCATTGATTCTACTCCATGGCTGATCTACCTTTCCCTCTCAACCCCATTCTCCTGCCTTCTCCCCATAACCTTTGACACTCTTAATCACAAACCTGTCAATCTCTGCTTTCAAGACCCTGGCTTGATCCCAACCTTGAGTGCTGTCTGTGTGGAGTTTGCATATTTGCCATGTGACCCCGTGTGATTCTTCTGGGTTCTCTGGTTTCCTCCCAAATCTCAAAGACGTGTGGGTTTGTAGGTTAATTGGTCTCTGTAAATTGTCCTTAGTGTGTAGGCAGTGAATGAGTAAGTGAGATAACATAAAACTAGTGAGAGCGGTTGATTGATGGTCATGGTGAACTCCATGGGCCAAAGGGCCTGTTTCCGTGCTGTATCTCTAAACTAAACTCAATGCAGCCAAGCCCCCCAAGTACAGACATGCATATTCCACAGACAAGTGCAGTCTCTATGTGGTTGATCTTAGAAAATAAAAGCTCAGGTTTCCAGGATAATCCACTTACCCTTTCCTGTACCGAATTTAAAAACCATATTCCAACTTTCAAACTGTTATATATTTATCAGTGGTTGTATTACTTTATGGTTTATGTGTGAATTAAAATCAATCTGTTCCACATATGGTTGAAATATTTTTCCTACCCACACAAATGAAAACAGTCTTTTTGTCAAGCAGAGATGATTTGTGAATTAAAATATGTCTTGACGACCTTTGGTTCGGCAGCTCTTGAATTTTCTTGTGAATTTATTCTTTCTCTGTTTCCCTTTCTTGCCACTGGCATTTTTGTGTGGTGCTGGAGGGTGTTGAAAGTGCACCCGTTTATCTCAGCTACACCTCACTTATTATACTTTTCAATCTTCTTGTCAGAGGAATCTATTCCACTGAATATCTTCCATTATACTCTCAAATAATTTTTCATTTAAATGCTGATAAGTGGTCTGGATAAGATGGCAACACTTTATCTGCATGTGATTGTTACATATTGTCTGCATTAATGTGGATGGTGGAGAGGGCTGGCAGAAAGCTAGGAAGAAGACGACTCTATTCCTTGGAGTGCAAGAGCATGAGGGGTGATCTTACAGAGGTGTATAAGATCATAATAGGAATAGATCGGGTAGACACACAGATTCTCTTGGCCACAGTAGGGGACTTGAGAACCAGAAGACATAGGTTTAGGCTGAGGGAAGTATGCTAACTTTTTAACACAAAGGGTGTTGGGTGTATGGAATGAGCTGCCGGAGGAGGTAGTTGAGACAGATACCATTGCAACTTCAAGAAACATTTAGACAGGTACATGGATAGTTTTAGAGGGTTATAGGCCAAATGCAGGCAGATGGGACTAGTGTAGATGGGACATATTGGTTGGTGTGGGCAAGTTGGGTCAAAGCAAAGATAATAGAGCAGAGCAAGATAGACCACTCGACCCTGAAAACCGTAGTATGTCATGGCGCCATTTTAGTAGGCCGAAACGTGCAGAAACATTTAAAAAGAAAAATAACAAAAATCTGTGAATTGATAGATGAGATATATTCTGCATTTTGATGGTATCATCAAGTCAAGTCAAGTCAAGTCAAGTCAATTTTATTTGTATAGCACATTTAAAAACAACCCACGTTGACCAAAGTGCTGTACATCTGATTAGGTACTAAGGAAAAAAATGAAACATACAGTAGCACACAAACATAACAGCACATACAAAACAGTTCACAGCGCCTCCTCAATGAGCCTCAAACGCTAGGGAGTAGAAATAGGTTTTGAGCCTGGACTTAAAGGAGTCGATGGAGGGAGCAGTTCTGATGGGGAGAGGGATGCTGTTCCACAGTCTAGGAGCTGCAACCGCAAAAGCGCGGTCACCCCTGACCTTAAGCCTAGACCGCGGGATAGTGAGTAGCCCCAAGTCGGCCGACCTGAGGGACCTGGAGTTAGAGAGGTGGGTTAGAAGATTTTTGATGTAGGGGGGGGAATGTCCATTTAGGGCTTTATATGTGAATAGGAGGAGCTTGAAGTTGATTCTGTACCGTACAGGGAGCCAGTGGAGAGAGGCCAGAATTGGCGTGATGTGGTCCCTTTTACGGGTACCCGTCAGGAGTCTTGCTGCGGCGTTTTGGACCAGTTGCAGGCGGGACAGGGAAGATTGGCTGATCCCAGTGTATAGGGAGTTGCAGTAGTCTAGGCGGGTGGAAATGAAAGCGTGAATATATCACACATACTGTTCCCCCAAAACACTGATTACACTACGAGAGGCATAGTGAACGGCGGGTTTTACTTACTAAAATGGCGGACATTACGCTCCTTTGCATACTACATTTCAGTATAGGCGATTTCGACGGAGTGGTTCATCTTGCTCCTCTAGTACCTTTGGGCCAAAGGGCCTGGTTACACGCTGCATGACTCGATGACTCTAGAACTCTACGAGAATTTACCCTGGTTCTAATTGACTCACATTACATTTACTTTAGTTTAGAGATACAGGATTTAGTTTAGTTTAGAGATAAAACCCACCGAATCCACGCTGACCAACAATCACCTGTACGCCAGTTCAGAGCTGCGCTTCTGTAGAATGCGGGAGAACCCGGAGAAAACCCATGTGATTACAGGGAGAACGTGCAAACTCCGTACAGGCGGAACCTGTAGTCAGGAGTGAACCGGAGTCTCTAGCGCTGTAAGGCAGCAACTCTACTTGTAAGGAAACATATCGATGGAGATGTTTCTATTTTTTGCACTTATCCTTCCTAGCGTTTGAGGGCTTACTAAGTGCTGTTGGAGAAGTCTAGGTGAGCAAGTACACTACATAGTGTCCATGGTGAAAGGAATGAATCTTTAGGCCCTTTGCCGCCCAAAATATAAAGATTCACAATTTTTTTACATTTACGGTTCTAACAGCTAACTGAAAGATTGAAGGCATTTATTTTGTCAGTTTATGCGAGTTTCAGGCCAATTTCCCAAAGTAAAATTTGAACATTCGAAATGAGTGGAGCTGCCTCCTCACCGCGCCAGAGACCCAGGTTCGATCCCGACCTCGGATGCTGTTTGGGTGGAGTTTGTGTGTTCTCCCTGTGACTATGCAGGCTTTCTCCGGGTTCTCCGGTTACCTCCCACATCCCAAAAACGTGCAGGTTTGTAGGTTAATTGGCTGTTATAAAATTGTGCCTACAATGTAGGGAATGGATGAGAAAGTGGGATAACATTGAACAAGTGTGAACAGGTGATGGTTGGCATAGACTCTATGTATGCTGTATCTCTAAAACTAAGACTAAAAACTAAAACCTAGAGTACCATCAACCTCATTCTACCTGCATCACAAGAGTCAGAAAGTTAGTTTAGCAAAGGCCCATATACACTTAAATGTGCTAAAGGTAGATTTCACTGTAGAATAAAATCCCAAAACCCTATTTGGCTTTCAGATCTTTAAATTACATGCAGATTCATGGAAAACACATGAAAGGCATGTAGTTGTTTTTACATTATCAAAAAGTTATAGTTAGCAAGGGCACATTGACTTTACCTTTAATTAATGTTTAATAATGTTGCTTTAGGTGAAACATTCCGCTGAAGTATCCATTTACGAGGTTTCAAATTGAATCCTCTTGGCTAACCGGACTTTTAAGAAAAGATTATTTCTAAACCTGCTCTATAACTGTGCTCACTGTTGCAGAGGTTTCTGCTCCAGGCTTTGAAGGATATGTATTAACAGGGCTGATTTTCTGATCTGACCGCCAGGCCAGGTCTCATGTGACTTTCCAGGGCCAGCCTCATTAATTATGCATAACAAGCCCCCAGCCTGAAGTTCACTGTCAGTGAAGGGTAAAAAGATACCAAGCATCTCAAGCTCTTAAAACCTTTGAACTCCAATAATGAGGATGAAAGGCCATAAGACACGAGTGGCTTACAGCGTCAGAGACCTGGGTTCGATCATGACGACGAGTGCTGTCTGTATGGAGACCACAGGGGAGCTCTAACGCTTATACCATAGTGGAGTTCTGACACGGAGACCACAGGGGAGCTCCGACACGGGGACCATGGAGGAGCTCTGACCCGGAGTACAGGGGAGCTCCAACATGGGGACCACAGAGAAGCTCCAACCCGGAGACTATAGGGGAGCTCCAACGTGGGGCCAACGAGGTTAAAATATGTGGGTGATCGCTGGTCGCCGCAGACTCAGCGGGCTGGAGAGACTGTTTCCATGCTGTATCTCTAATGTCTAAAAGTCTAATTTTGTTATTAGACTTTATTGCCATATGCACAACGACGGTGAAGATCTTGCTTTTAGTGGCACCGCAGGCACATTGAGTCAGACAACATATGAAAGCAAAAAGTATGCATAAATTGCACATTAATTCTAGAACACAAGTGAAAATAAAAAAAGATTGTGCATCAAGACATTAATGCAAAAATTTGCAAATAGTAAACAAGCCCATGGTAGTGCAAGAGGTGGCAAGTGGCATTCTGCTCCACGGATGGGATTTGGGTTGTGCAGGTCGGTTCAAGAACCTGATAGCTGTATGAAGGTAGCTGTTCCTGAACGTGGTTCTTTGGGACATCAGGCTTATGTACCTCTTGCCTGATGGTAACAGTGAGAAAAGGGCATGGCCTGGATGGTGGTGATCCTTGATGGTGGATGATGCCTTCATGAGGCCACAGGCCCTTGTCCATGCCAACCAAGATGCCCCATCTACGCGAGAACCACCGGCCCATGTTTGTCCCATATCCCTCCAAATCTTTCCTCTCCATGTATCTGTCCAAATGTCTTTTAGATGTTATTTTTGTACCTGCCTCAGCTATCTCCTCTGGTAGCTCGTTCCATATACTCACTACCTTCAGTGTGAAAAAGTTGCCCCTCAGGTTCCTATTAAATCTTTCCCCTCTCACCTTAAACCTATATCCTCTGGTTCTTGATTCCTCTACTCTGAAAGACTGTGCTTTCACCCTATCTATTTCCTTCCTGATTTTATACACCTCTATAATATCAACTCAGCCTCCTGCGCTCCAAAGAATAGAGTCCTAGCATGCCCAAACTCTCCCTACAGCTCAGGCCCTTGAGTCCTGGCAACATCCTCGTAAATCTTCTCTGCATTCTTTCCAGCTTTTGCAGGGTGACCAAAACTGAATGCAATATTCCAAATGTGGCCTCACCAACGTCTTGTACAACTGTATCATAACATCCCAACTTCTATACTCAGTACCCTGACTGAAGAAGGCAACTGTACACTGTGGATGTATTGTAATCAAGTATAGTCTTTCCGCTGACTGGTTGGAGACCACAGGTATACAAAGTTATCCACTGTACATGACAATAAACTAAATTAAACTAAAACTAAATATTTCTGTATAATAGAAGTTACCTTTTGTGGTACTTTGCTTGAGATTCTCCATTTGTAATCACCTGTGCCTTGACCCTGTGAGGAATCCTGGTTTGTGGTTCATTCTACCTACAGCTGTTAGCAAGCAACTGAACAGTCCTCTCATCTAGAGGGTGGTCCTGAACTGCCATCTACCTAATTGGAAACCTTTGAATGATCTTTATCAGACTTTATCTTGCACTAAATGTTGAACTCTTTATCTTTTATCAATGCATTTTGGACGGCTTGATTGTAATCATGTATAGTCTTTTCGTTGACAGGATCGCATGCAAACCAAAGCTTTTCACTGTACCTCGGTACATGTGACAATAACAAACTAAACTAAGCTAAACTAAACTAAAAGGGGCAGCACAGTGGCGCAGTGGTTGAATTGCTGCCTCACAGCACTAGAGACCCGGGTTCGATCCTGACTATTGGTATGAAGTTTGTACGTTCTCCGTGTGACCACGTGGGTTTTTCATATCATATCATATCATATATATACAGCCGGAAACAGGCCTTTTCGGCCCACCAAGTCCGTGCCGCCCAGCGATCCCCGTACATTAACACTATCCTACACCCACTAGGGACAATTTTTACATTTACCCAGTGGGTTTCTCCCCAAACTCCAAAGACGTTCAGATATGTAGGTTAATTGGCTTTGGTAAAAATTGTAAATTGTCCCTGGTGTGTCGGATAGATTTTGTGTACGGGGATAGACACAAAATGCTGGAGTAACTCAACGGGTCAGGCAGCATCTCTGGAGAAAAGGAACAGGTGACGTTTACCTGTTCCTTTTCTCCAGAGATGCTGCCTGACCTGTGGAGTTATTTCAGCACGTTGCATCTATCCTCAGTCTAAAGCAACATCTGCAGTTCCTTCCTGCACATAGTGTACTGGGATCGCTGGTCAGTGGGGTGAAGGGCCTGTTTCTGCGCTGTATCTCTAAACTAAAAAAACAAAATGAAAACTAAACTAATGTACCAAAAGCCTTCTTGACCACCCTATCAACCTGTGACACCACACTCAGGGAACTATGTACCTGCACTCCTAGATCCCTCTGCTCTACAACACTCCCCAGTCAATTGCAGGGAGATGCTTTGCTCATGCATGCACTGAGCTTGTTCTGAAGCAGGACAATTAACCGACCAGCCAAATAGCAACTAAAAGATGTCAAGTGGGTTCTGCCTGGCAAGAACCCAAACCACAGCTCTGGATTCTCAACCAGTGCTCACATGAACTGAAAACTGAAACCAGAAGTTTGTGAGACAGGTTAGAATGCCTTTATTCTCTCCAAACTTTTCCCTTACAAATGGCACCAGCCTAAAGTACTGAAAGCACTATTAAATATGAAATACAATAATTTGGATTTGAACGATGATTAACTTGTTACATGCAAGTCAAGAGTCCAAAGTCAAGTGTTTAATTGTCATATATACCAAAACAGAACAATTAAATTCTTATTCACAGCACTTACTTAAATTGGCACTTAAGTTGGTATTTGTTGCAATTGATAGTCTAGATGCTGCTCCTGAACCTGGAGGTCACATTTTTCAGGCTCCTATACCCTCTTCCTGATGGGAGGAGTGAAATGTGAGCATGGCCAGGATGGTGTGGGTCCTTGATGATGCTGGCTACCATTTTGAGGCATCGCCTTCTATAGATCCCTTCGATGGTGGGGAGGTCAGTACCTGTGATGGACCAAAAAAAGTACCCATCACTTTTTGTAATCTCCTATGGTCCTGGGCATTCGAGTTGCCAAACCAGGCCGTGATACAACGTGCCCATATGCTCTCTACTTTAGTTTAGTTTAGAGATACAGCGCAGAAACAGGCCCTTTGACCCACCGAGTCCGCGCCAACCAGTGATCCCCACACACTAACACTACCCTACACATAGGGGACAATTTACAATTTTACCAAACCAATTAGCCTACAAACCTATACGTGCCCTAAAGGTCCGAAGTGTAGATGGGAGGTCAAAACCGCTCTCTAATTGGTGATCAGATGGTTCTGTTGCCTGATAACAGCTGGGAGGAAACTGTCCCTGAATCTGGAAGTATGTGTTTTCAAACTTCTGTACCTCTTGCCTGATGGGAGAGGGGAGAAGAGGGAGTGGGCAGGGTGAGACTCATCCTCGTTTATGTTGGTGGCCTTGCCGAGGCAGCGTGAAGTGTAGATGGAGTGTAGATAGAGTGTAGATGGACTACAACAGTAAATACACCAGCAAGGCTTCATTGGCTGTGAGGTGCCACGGGATGTCCCGGACCTGTGAAAGTTGCTATATGAATGTGAGCTGCTCCTTTTATTAGCTGTGAGCTTTTAAAATGATTGCCATTAGGTTGGAGAGTTATTTCACCTTCTATTTCTTTTTCATGTTGTAATTAGTTTTAACTGAATGAACTAAAACTGTACAGTGCAGAGCCACAAACCAATGAAGTAAATTATTGCAGGGGATTGCTGTACAAAATAGTACAGCACATGAACAGGCCCTTCTGCCCATAATGTCTATGCAGGTATGTAAAACAACATTTAAAAGACAACACAGGGTGGCACTGTGGTGCGGTAGTAAAGTTGCTTCCTTACAGCACCAGAGGACTGGGTTCGATCCAGACTATGGGCGCTGTCTGTACAGAGTTTGTACGTTCTTCCTGTGACCACGTGGGTTTTCTACAGGTGTTCCGGTTTCCTCTCACACTCAAAGATATACAGGTTTGTTAGTTAATTAGCTTTGGTAAAAATGGAAAATGGTCCCCAGTGTGTAGGATAGTGCTGGGGAGATCACTGGTTGGCATGGACTCGGTGGGCCGATGGTCTTATTTCCTCATTGTATCTCTAAAGTCTAAAGTCTAATAGACATTTGGACAGGTAGTGAATGGGAAAGGATTTGAGGGATATGAACCAAATGGAGGCAGGTGGGACTAGTTTAGAGGTGCATCTTGGTCAGTACAGACGTTGGGTTAAAGGGCCTGTTTCCGTGCTGTACAACAGCGTGACTCTTATAATACAGGCCACAATGTCTGTGTCAAACATGATGGCAAGACCAACTCTTATCTGCATGCACATAATCCATATCCCTCCAAACCCTGCATATCTATATGTGCCTCTCCAAACGCCTCTTAAATGTCATTGTCGCATCTGCCTCCACCACCAACTTCTCAATGTTATGAGAAAGCCGATGAAACGTAATGTCGCGGCTTAATAGTAAAACCAGGAATCAGTTGCGATCACAATATTAATTTGAGCATTTAACTGACGCATGATTCACGACCACAATGAAGGGTATACGGGACCTGACACATCAAAGCAAGCCTGTTGGCTGGCAATTGGATTTTACAGAAGGCAGGTGTTCCTTCCTAAACAAGCTTTGAAGCCAAGAAATGAAGGAGTGTTTCCGGCATACAGCACTCACCACTAATAAAGGAACAGATATATATATATATATATATCAGCTTGAAGTTCAGAAAAAAAAGCTGCCAGGGTTTCTCACTCTCAAGGAATGTGGATAACAACCCACCCAAAATCTTATTAGTTGCGCTCAAGCAACCAAAATGCTACAGCCCTGTCATTAGCAAGGAAATAACCCCGTCAAGTGAAGGGTTCAACCTAAGTCGGTGAGGAGGGGAGGGAGCTGATGATAAATTCACAGACAACAGGTTTCAAATTTAGTTTTATTTCAGTTTAGTTTAGTTCAGAGATACAGCACGGAAACAGGCCCTTCGGCCACCGAGTCCATGCTGACCAGTGGTCTCCTCACACTAACACCATCTTACACACACTCGGGACAATTTACAATTTTACTGAGCCAAGTAGTCTACAAACCTGCGTGTCTTTGGTGAATTTGTACAGAAATATTTAAAATATGCAGAAGCCTAAGCTGAACAGCTGATGAAAACTGGCGCAAGTTTTGCCGAGTGTCGTATATTCCCAGCCTGCAAGTTTCAATGACCATGTATAAAACGTTGGTGAGGTTGCATTTAGAGGATTGTATTCAGTTTTGGGCACCATGTTATAGGAAAGATGTTGTAAAACTGGAAAGGGTGCAGGGAAGAATAATGAGCATGTTGAAAGGACTCAAGGGCCCGACCTACAAGAGAGAGGTTGAGCAGGTTAGGACTCTATTCCCTGGAGGCAGGAGGATGAGGGGTGATCTTATAGTGGTGTACAGAATCACAAGAGGGATAGGTCGGGTAGACACACAGAGTCTCTTGCCCAGAGTAGGGGAATCCAGAACCAGAGGACATAGGTTTAAGGTGACGGGGGAAAGATTTAGAGACAATAGACAATAGACAATAGACAATAGTTGCAGGAGTAGGCCATTTGGCCCTTCGAGCCAGCACCGCCATTCAATGTGATCATGGCTGATCATTCACAATCAGTAACCCGTTCCTGCCTTCTCTCCATACCCCTTGACTCCGCTTTATTGAAGAGCTCTATCTAGTTCTCTCTTGAAAGCATCCAGAGAATTGGCCTCCACTGCCTTCTGAGGAACCTTAATAGGAACCTTAATAGGAACCTAAGGGGTAACATTTTCATGCAAAGGGTGGTAAGTATATGGAACAAGGTGCTGGAGGAGGTAGTTGAGGCAGGTACTGTGACAATGTTTAAGAAACATTTAGACGTTATGTGGATAGGACAGGTTTAGAGGGATATGGGCTAAAATGCAGGCAGGTAGGACTAATGTAGATGGGACATGTTGGCCGGTGTGAGCAAGTTGGGCCGAAGGGCCTGTTTTCACGCTGTAAGACTCTATGACTCTATGACCAGAACATTGAATCATCATTAACTTTAATCTTAATAGACAGGATGAATTATGTGGAGGCCAATTTCAAAAGTGACTATCAGTTGTTAAAGCTAGCCCACACTGCTTGAAGGCTGTATGCAGTTCTTAAATGACACCCCTGATATAGGAAGATTGTCATTAAGCTGGAAAGGGTGCAGAGAAGATTTACGAGGATGTTGCCAGCTCTTGAGGGGCTGAGCTAATGGGAGAGGTTGGGCACTAGGACTTTATTTCTTGGAGCTCAAGAGGCTGAGGGGTGATTTTAAAGAGGTGTATAAAATCATGAGGGGAATAGATAAGGCGAATCGCAGTCTTTTGTCCAGGTTTGGGGAATTAAAAGTAAGAGGATATATGTTTACGGTAAGTGGGGCAAGATTTAACATGAACCTGAGTTCAGGATTTACACCAATTATGCTCTTGTCTCCTTGCACCTTAAACAAATCCCACCCCTAGAGCATTGGAAGAAACTAGACTTTAGACTTTAGAGATACAGCGTGGAAATAGTTCCTTCGGTCCATCGTGTCCGTGCTGATCAGCTATAACCCTTGTACGCTAATACTATCCTGCATGCTAGGGCCAATTTACAATTCATACCGAAGCCTAGTAAACTAAAAAAACGACATATTTGGAGTGTGGGAGGAAACCGGAGCATCCGGAGAAAACCCACGCGGTCACAGGGAGAACAGACAGCACCCATAGTCAGGATTGAATTCAGGTGTCTAGTGCTGTAAGGCAGCAACTCTACTGCTGCACCACTGTGCCGCAATCACCCTGCGATCACCCAGTGATCATTCTGTACACTAGCACTATCCTACTTACTTGCGACTATTTACAATTTTTACAAAAGCTAATTAACCTAGAAAATTGAACGTCTTTGGAGTGTGGGAGGAAACAGGAGCACCTGGAGAAAACCCATGTGGTCACAGGGAGAATGTACAAACTCCGTTCGGACAACACCAGTAGTCAGGATCGAATCCATGTCCCTGGTGCTATGAGGCAGCAGCTCTAACGCTATGCCACTGTGCCGCCTCCAGGATTGGAGGGTTTCGTCTCATGTTGGAGAGACTTGGATTGTTTTCTCTGGAACGTCAGAGGTCAAGGGAACCTTTTTCCCAGGGTGGAATTGTCCAACGTGAGAGGGCATAGCTATAAAGAGAGAGGAGGAAAGTTTAATGAAGATGTGCGAGGCAGGTTTTTTACACCGGGAATAATGGGAACCTGGAACACATTGATAGGGGTGGTGAAGGAGGCAGGTATGATAGTGGGGTTTATGAAGCTTTTAGAAAGGCATATGGAAGTGCAGGGAATAGATGGATATGGATCAGCCATGATCACGATGAATGGCGGTGCTGGCTTGAAGGGCCGAATGGCCTCCTCCTGCACCTATTGTCTATGTTTTCTATGTTTCTATGATCATGGACAGGCAGATGAGATCAGTTTAACTTGGCCTTGTGTTCAGCACAAACAGTGTGGGCTGAAGGGCCTGTTCCTGTGCTGTACTGTTCTATGTTCTATGTTCTAAGGTCACTGGCATATTGATGGCAATATTCTGTTTGCAATCTGTTGCCGCCTCATTTCTTCTTTAAGGACATTGCAGCTCTTTCATGAATTGCTGGTCGCATGGGTTCTCTAACAGGCTGGCATATGCTCACCGTTCACAGGTGGCTCAGTGAATTTAAAGAGAGGGACCATCATCAAAAGATTAATTCAGTCCATCCTCCCAGATTTATAGGAATTAGAACATTGAATCTGTTAAGTAGCTCGTACGTAGTCTAGGAAGTTGTTTGTTGCAAAGTGCAGAATGGTTCTTCTAATACAGTCTCTGGTTAGATGGGATAGAGTCTATTGTAGCACTTTAAATTGTTTGAGGGGATTCCATTTGGCACTCAGTGGGTGTAAATCTAACAATATCCGTATTGGCAAGGATCTAGTAACTAAGTGTGAATATTCCGCCGTGCTAGCATCTGGTAGCTGAGTGAATGCTGCTAGTAAAACATGAGAGAACGTTGTCCTGGTGTCAGTGTTGAACGGAACCACTGTCATTTTGGAAAAGGCTGTTTTGTAAGTTTCAAAACGCGTAAACGTCAGTCTGTTTATAGGTTATAGAATCAGCAATTCAGTTTGATTGACCCCAATGGAATAGACTTCCGGGGAACAGGGTGAAATGTGCTGTTTAGTGTAGTTCAGTGTAATTTAGTTTAGTTTGGTATTGTCGCGTGTACCGAGGTACAGTGAAAATATTTTGTCTCTGTGCTTTCCAGTCAAAGAAAAGACTATATGTGATTACAATCAAGATACATAAATGCAATCAAGATAGGGTAAAATGTACCGTTTAGTGTAGTTCAGTTTAGTTTAATTTAGTTTAGCTTATTATTGTCATGTGTACTGAGGTACAGTGAAAAGCCTTTGTGTGATATCCTGTCAAAGAAAAGGCTATACTGTATATGATTGCAATCAAGGTACCTGAATACAATCTAGGTACCTGAATACAATCAAAGTACATGAATTCAATCAAGATACATGGATATAATTAAGGTACATGAATACATTCAAGATACATGAAGACACTTGGACAGGTATGTGGATAGGAAAGGTTTGGAGAGATATGGACCAAATGTGAGCAAATGGGTCTAGCTAAGAGGGCATAGGAACCTGAGGGGTAATCTTTTCATACAGAGGGTGGTGTGTACATGGAACAAGCTGCCAGAGGAAGTGGGGGATGTGGGTACAATAATGACATTGAAAAGACACCTGAACAGGTATGCGGGTAAGTAAGTTTTGGAGGGGTATGGGCCAGGTACAAGCAAGTGAGACTAGCTCTGTCAAGCAATTTGGTTAGCACGGATAAGTTGGGCCGAAGGACCTATTCTGTGATGTATAGCTCTATGGATCAATGAATCCATATCTTTTTCGAAGGTGCCAGCAAAATAGTCAGCAAGTCAAACCAACAAAAGTGAGAAGTTCACTGTGTCAGGACAGCATTTACAATATATCTGTGGCTTTCTTTCACAGAGGCACATAAGTTCATAAGTTCATAAGTTCATAAGTCGTGGGAGCAGAATGAGGCCATTCTGCCCATCGAGTCTACTCTGCCATCCAATCATGGCTAATCTATCTTTCCCTCGCAGCTCCATTCTCCTGCCTTCTCCCCTTAACCTTCGACACCCTTACTAATCAAAATTCTGTCAGTCTCCGCTTTAAAAATACCCAATGTCTTGGCCCCCACTGCCGTCCATGGCAATGAATTCCCGTGTCAATGAGGCTGTCGGCTTTGGCAAATTTCACACTCTGAGCAATACTGGAGTCTTGAGAACAATCAGTCAAATGGCAGAACACTTAGAGAGGAACAGTAATGAATACAAGAAATCAATATCACGTACGACAGAAATCAAGAAATCAGTACACAACATGCTGAGCACTCAAGTGATAAGGCAGCATCTATGGAGACAGAGAGAGAATTAATATTTCATGATCTTTCATGATCGTATTGACTTGAAATGCTGTCTCTGTTTCGCCATCCATCCAGTAGATATAATCTGACCAGCTGAGAGTTTACCAACATTTTCTGCTTTATATCAGATTTTTAATAGAGTCATAGAGTCATGGAGTCATACAGCATGGAAACAGGCCCTTCGGCCCAACTTTCCCACACCGACCAACATGTCCCATCTACACTAGTCCCACCTGCCTGCGTTTGGCCCATATCCCTCGCTCTCTCTCCCTCTAAACCCGTCCTATCCATGTACCTGTCTAAATGTTTCTTAAATGTTGTGATAATACCTGCGTCAACTTCCTCCTGGGCAGTCTGCAGTTCTTTGCGTTTCAGGTATATTTAGCATTTGTCATTTAGCAATGAAAAACAAAAAGAAAACAAAAATCAGCATAAGTGTGCTTTAATTTTAAGAGGGATGATGAAATGTAAATACGGGAATCTTGAGTAAAACACAAAGTTCTGGAGCAACTCAGTAGGTCGGACAATATCTCTGGAGGACATAGATGACATTTGAGGTTGGGACCCTTTTTATATGCTTTTACAGTATCTCCTCGACAAACTCCTCAGGGAGCTAGTTTCTTATAGCCACCATTCTCTGTGTGAAACGTGTGTCCCTCAGGTTAGTATGAAATCTTTCCCTTCTTGCCTGCCCTGCCTGACCCACTGACTCCAGCACTTTGTGTCTCTTTTTTGTAACCCAGCATCTGCAGTTCCTTGCTTCAACACAAATCAAATGCCAGAAATCTGAAATAAAAACAGGAGAAATTTGAAGCATTTGTCATCTTATTTCTCTGATCTCAAGATAAATTCAAGACCAAAGAATCAATATTTGATCTTTCCGCACGAGGGTTGTACAGGGAATATTTCTAGATTTTTTATCTTTTTTAGCACAACTTCATGACACTCGCTTTGCATTTCATTTTGCGAAGATCAGTTGAATCCAGAACAAAGATTGTGAAGAGCAAAAGAGTGTGGAAGTGCATCTTTGGATGCTGGCAACTAACTGATGCGTTAGTCTTTATTTGTGCCTCCAGAGATGCTGCCTGACCCGCTGAGTTACTCCAGCACCTTGTGTCTTTTTTTTGTAAATCGCCATCTGCAGTTCCTTGTGTTCACAATAATCTAGTATATTTTCTGCTCATTATTTCAAAAACTAGTTGTTGTAGATTCTCCGATAATTCAAATTCCACAGTTGATATGGTGGGATTACAATATAGGTATCTGGAATGTTATTCCAAGTTGCTGCATTGCTAGTTGGGTGACTTAACCAATGTGCCACACCCATGAGTGAGTGAGTCTTTCAAATCTGTAAAATTGAAATAATCTGCTACCAATCCTAGCTCTGTTGAAAAGTATGAAAGGGTCAAGGAGCGCCACTGTGGCGTAGCAGTAGAGTAGCTGCCTTACAGTGACAGAAACCCGTGTTCCATCATGACCACGGGTGCTTTCTGTACGGAGTTTGTACATTCTCCCTGTGACCGTGGGTTTTTTCCGGGTGCTCTGGTTTCCTCCCACACTCCAAAGACATAGAGGTTTGTAGCTTTATTGGCTTCGGTAAAATTGTAAATTGTCCGTAGTGTGTGTGGGATAGTGTTAGTGTGTGGGAATCGCTGATCGGCACAGACTTGGTGGGCCAAATGGCCTGTTTCCACGCTGTGGCTCTAAACTAAGCTAAAACTAATCATATGCCTGATCTGCTGAGTACTTCCAGCATTTTCTGTTCTCATGCCTGTGAAGTATTGGTTTGGTTTTTGCAGCTTGCATCCTCGACTTAAAAGGGCAGGTTTGTTTGATGATGTTGCAATGCCAGATGCTGGAAGCCCCTCAGATCCAAACTCAGGATCATTCTGATATGCACAGGCTACAAGTTGTTCAGGTGGCTTAGAGTGTTTAGAGACACAGTGTGGGAACATGCCCTTCGTCCCACTGAGTACATATCATATCATATCATATCATATATATACAGCCGGAAACAGGCCTTTTCGGCCCTCCAAGTCCGTGCCGCCCAGTGATCCCCGTACATTAACACTATCCTACATCCACTAGGGACAATTTTTACATTTACCCAGCCAATTAACCTACATACCTGTACGTCTTTGGAGTGTGGGAGGAAACCGAAGACACACACTGTCAACCATTGATCACCCATATGCTAATTCTATGTTATCCTACTTTCTCATCCATTCCCAACATGCTCGGGGCCATTTACAAAGGTCAATTAACCTACAAACCTGAAGTTAGACGCAAAGTGCTGGAGTAACTCAATGGGTTAGGCAGCCTCTCTGGAGAAAAAGGATGGGTGATGTTTTGGGTCGGGACCCTTTCTCAGACTCACCTACAAGCCAACACGTCTTTGGGATGTGTGAGGAAATCAAAGCATCCAGAGAAAATCCTTGCGGTCACAAGGAGACCATACAAACTCCGCATAGATAGCAACCAATGTCAGGATCGAACCGAGATCGCTGGCATTGTGAGGTAGCAGCTCTACTGCTGCATAGGCCTTGCATCTGAGATAGTGAATTTGAAAATATCATGCCCAACAGAATAGAGAGTTCTTCTGGCCCTGGCATGATTGCAGAGTTAGTGACTAACAGATTAGGGACCTATTTCAGAGTGTGAATATTCAGCTGAATAGTTATGCCTTGCCCACATGCTAGGGGCCAGATAGAGCTAGATAGAGCTCTTAAGGATAGCGGAGTCAGGGGGTATGGGGAGAAGGCAGGAACGGGGTACTGATTGACAATGATCAGCCATAATCACATTGAATGGCGGTGCTGGCTCGAAGGGCCGATTGGCCTACTCCTGCACCTATTGTCTATTGTCTATTGTCACACAAATGTAAAGATGATTAAATTGGACAAAACAATGCTTCCACTAAGTGTTCTGGCACTGAGTTATGTGCGATGAGGTTCTGCTGGCTATGTTTGTAGCCAGATGGTGTTACTGTACTTTCACAGCAAATTAAACTCTGTTTAAATTTTCCCCTTTGTATTAAGAGTACAGACATAGAGAGGTAAGTAAGTGAGCATTTGGGCTTTGAAATGGTTACGATTAGACTGATTATACGAAATTATATCAATCAATAAATACCAAACCTCAAAGTGCAATGAGTGCCATTCAGTCAACTATTAATAGTGGACGGTAATTTGGAGATAAAATGTGTGGTGTGTGATTATTCTTATCTGAAAATGCCCCAGCTTTTTAAATACTCAAACAACGAAGTGATTCAAACAAAGAACGTTTAAACCCACAAGCAAGCAAATTATCCAAACAAAATATAAATTTGCATGTTGCTCTAAAAACTCAATGAGGTAAAAAGTGATCTTTGGCTGCAAGCACTGTAGAGTCAATGAAGTATTGACTGTTCCAACCCCTCCTGAAATTCAGTTTAGTTTAGTTCAGAGATACAGTGTGGTAACAGGCCCTTGGCCTCACCTGAGTTCGCACCGACCAGCGATCACCTATTCACTAGTTCTGTTATCCCGGTTTTAGATCCTACACACTAGAGGTAATTTATTTAGGCTAATAATCTACAACTCTGCACATCTTTGGGATGTGGGAGGAAACCGGAGCATCCGGAGAAAAGCCTAATTAGTACAAAGCAAATAGAAATATTCTACCGAGGCCGCATGCAAAAGTCGCCAGGTTTTGGGGGGTAGGTGACGTTTCAGATCGGGACCCTTCCTTCTTCAGACTTCAGCCTTTACTTTTGGAGTTTTGACTTTAGAGATACAGCGTGGAAACACTGAGTCCATGCCCACTAGCGATCACCCGTACAGTAATTCTATGTTATCCTACTTTCACATGGTCACTGGGAGAACAAACTCCATGCAGACTGCACCCGTAGTCAGGATTGAACCCGGGTCTCTGGCACTGCAAGGCAGCAACTCTACCGCTGTGCCAACGTGCAGCCTCTTGAATTCTGAACCCAAATGCCCCCTTAAGCACATCAAAGCCAAATGTTCCTATCAAACTTTAAGCAATGGTATTTATTTTTCAAAGGAGATGCTGCCTGACCCACTGAGTTATTCTAGCATTTATTTTTATTCACTTAAGGAGTGATATGTAAACAATGTTGCCAGCCCTAAAGTCCAGTAAATTGACCTGTTAAAACATAATTAACATTCCCTGCGAATGATTAATTACGCCATTATATAATGCACTTGGAGGAAACCCATGGTCACAGGAAGAACTTGTAAACTCCACACAGACAGCACGCCCAGGTCAGGATCAAACCGGGGTCTCTGGTGCTGTGAGGAAGCAGCTCTACCCGCTGCACAATTGTGTCACATGTACAACTTCTGTATAAAAAAAATTAAGTAACAACAAATTTTAGACGTAAGCGAAATCAAACTCACTAGTCCAGAAATATCTGTTTGTGTGAAAAACGTGCCAAATAGGAATATTTTCACTGGCATCTTACCGCCATTCTTCACAATTGTCTGCACATTTGGGTAAATTGACCGCAAAGACTCAGGAGGTGGATGCAAAGAGTCAATGAATCTCCACCAAGCAATGTAACAGCAGAAATACCCAAATACATTATAGCTACTGGATGGAACAGAGCATCATGGACAAGTGACAAACCTGCCTGAAGATTACAGTGACAGATGTCATAGAGTCATGCAGCACAGAACCAGGCCCTTTGGCCCAACTGGTCCATGCCAGCCAAGATGCCCCATCTAAGCTAGTTCCATTTGCCCGCGTTTGCCCCATTACCCTCCAAACCTTTCCTATGCATATACGTGTCCAAGAGTCTCCTAAATGTTGTTATTAGTATCTGCCTCTACCTCCTCGGGCAGTTCGTTCCATACACCACACATGAATGTAAAAGTTGCCCCTTAGGTTCTTATTCAATTTTCCCCCTCTCACCATAAACCTACGTCCTCTAATTCTTGATTCCCCTGCTGTGGGTAAAAGACTCTGTTCATTCATCTTGTCTATTCCCATCATGATTTTATTCACAATTCTGGGCAACCTCAGCAAGGATAGGAGCACTCATGGATATCAGGATCCACCTGAATGATTACTAGAAATCTGGCCACATCTGCCACTGAGGTGGCCCTCTCAATGTCATCTGCAAGGGACACCCTTACAAGGGTGCAGGTATGTGCGCATGTATACAAGCTGACGTGCCTCCTGCTGATAAGAACCTGGTTTCCTGTCCTTGGAGCATGCTGCTTCATTGCAGCATTTGAGCAGTCCAATCCGGCAGCAACAACGTCAAGAAAGGGTTGCCCGGCAACTGACACCATTGCTCTTTGTGCATATGCATCAAAATATGCGATCCAATGTGTTGGTATGCACTATGTACTGCACCAAGTACCAATCGCATTTAACAAACAATTGTGCACTGAAATTCAATCATATGATGGTAAAAATCATTCAACATGTCATTGAATTTCTGTGACCCATACGGACACATTCACTCCAATGTATAACCTATGATACACTCTGCATACAAAATCAAACTCTCTGACTTCCGACATAATGTCAAATTCACACTCTCACACTGATGCGTGCCTGGGTTATTCTGTGAATCAGATTTAACACTTTGTGTGCCAAGCCTTGGAAGGTAGAATAGCTAAAGGGTGGCTACATGGTTGGGACAGGGGCTTTTCCAGTGCTGTTTGTGACATCGAATGAATAGGAAGGCTTCATTCCAGCTCACCAACCATAGCTGCCAACATCCCTAACGCCTCGCAGGAGTGAGTGTGAAAGTGGCATAACATAGAACTAGTATGAATGGGTGATCAATGGTCAGCACAGACTTGATGGGTGAAAGGCCTGTTTCTGTGCTGCCGAGGAGCCTGTAGGGCTGCACAGTGGTGCAGTGGCAGAGTTGCTGCCTTACAGCGCCCGAGACCTGGGTTTGATCCTGACTGCGGGTGCTGTCTGTACAGAATTTGTATGTTCTTCCCTTAACTGCGTGGGTTTTTCCCAGGAGCTCCGATTTCCTCCCACACTCGAAAGACGTGCAGGTTTGTAAGTCAATTGTCTACGGTAAAAAATTGTAAATTGTCCTGAGTGTGTAGGATAGTGTTAGTGTACGGGGATCGTTGGTCGGCGCAGACTCTGTGGGTCTAAGGGCCTGTTTACATGCTGTATCTATAAACTAAACTAAACTAAACTAAACTTCAGAAATGATACTGGGAAGGTTAAGTGCTCCCACTAAAGGCCTTCTCTGGTGGAGTGTTCAGCACTACAGCCTCATTTGGACGTTGGGCTTCATATGAAACTGATAAGAAAGTTCCTATCATTCTGCATGTTACTTGTATTGCATTCACCAACTGATTGAAAGGGACAGAATTTGGATATATATCCCCCGTTGCATCTCTTCTTCCCTGGATTTTTGAGATTAAATGAATAAGAGTCCATTGCAAAAAAAACATGACGATGTCCCAAAATGCTTCAATTAATTAAGACCGTAGTCTCTGTTCTAATATGATGGTTAGATTGTGCATAACCACATCTTACATGGAGTAATATTTAGACTTTAAACTTTAGAGATATATTGCGGAAACAGGCCCTTCAGCCCCCTGCACACTTGCACAGGAGCACTGTCTTACACACTAGGGACAATTTACAATGTTACTGAAGCCAATTTAACTACAAAGCTGCACTACAAATCTTTAAAGAGTGGGAGAAAACCCACGCAGTCACATGGAAAACGTACAATCTTTGTACAGACAGCACTTGTAGTCAGGATCAAACCCGGGTCCCTGGTGCTGTATTGCAGCAATTCTACCACTGCGCCACCATGCCTTCCAATATGATAATGAACAGCTACGATGAAGTATAATCATTTGACCAAGACACCTGATATCCCTTTTTCAAAATGACACTGTAGAATCCTTAAAGGTGCACTCCGGCACAGTTTCACAATTAATTCATCATTCTGGGCTTTGAGGATTGAAGGACCATAAAACCATAAGATACAGGAGCAGAATTAGACCATTTGGTTCATCGAGTCTGCTCCGCCATTCGATCATGGCTGATCTATCTTTTCCTCTCATCCCCCATTCTCATGCCTTGACTTGGCCTCCATAGCCATCTGTGGCATTAAATTCCATAGATTCACCACCCTCGGCTAAAGAAATTTCTCCTCTTTTCCATTCGAAATGTACGTCCTTTTATTCTGAGGCTGTGCTCTCTGGTCCTAGACTCTCCCACTGGTGGAAAATCCTCTCCACATCCACTCTCTCCAGGCCTTCCACTATTCATTAGGTATCAATGGGATCCCCCCTCATCCTTCTAAACTTCAACTAGTACAGGCCCAGAGCAGTCAAACACTATCATACAAACCTGGATTAGGTGCACAACATTTCATTTCATTGTTATTTCCATAATTTAAAAAATAAATGAGGTGATGTCTCTAGTAAAAAAAGCATGTCATGTACTAAAGTGCCTTTATGTCCATCTTTAATTAATCATCCTTTGTTTACTTAAAGAGAATTACTTCCAGGGTTGAATTGTCCAGGTGCCACTGTGAGTTTAATGGTGCAAGGTTTTTTGGGGTTAAATTCGAAAAATAGCCAAAGTCACAGAGATTGCAGCATGCGCTTATTCACTGCATTGCAGGCAGCATTTTAAATTTGTACCAATAACTCAGTGTTGGCAATGCTGCTTGTGTTCTTCATTGGCTGCTGTGTTAGCAAGGGAATGACATTCAGAGTGGTCAGATCAACTTAAAGCTTGACTGCAATTCTTTAAATAAAAGCGTGCTGTGCCTGGCAAGTATGATGGGAGCCCTTGTGACATTAATCTGTGCTCTGGAAAATTGGAGAAGGGCTCCACAAACAAGGGAGTGTGCAAAACACAGCATGTGCTAGAATTTTGATATTGTTGGCGATGGTGCAGCCTTGAGAAAACCCACGCGGTCACTGGGAGAATGGTGCACGGTGGCGCAGCGGGAGAGTTGCTGCCTCACAGCGCCAGAGACCCAGGTTCAATCCTGACTACGGGTGCTGTCTGTGCGGAGTTTGTATGTTCTCCCCGTGACCTGCGTGGGGTTTCTCCGGGTGCTCCGGTTTCCTCCCACACTCCAATGACTTGCAGGTTTGCAGGTTAATTATTTCAGTATAAATGTAAAAACTGTCCCTAGTGTGTGTGGGATAGTGTTAGTGTGAGGGGATCGCAGGTCGGCGAGGACTCGGTGGGCCGAAGGGCCTGTTTCTGCGCTGTATATCTGAACTAAACGTACAAACTCCATACAGACAGCACCTGTAGTCAGGATTGGATTTCTGTCGCTGCGCCACTGTGCTGCCCGATCTGCTGGTTAGACCTAGAGGGAATGGAAGGGGAGTGGGACTGGTGGAGAATTGAATGGGGATGCGGGTCAGTGAGAGGAGATGAAGGATAGAGTCATAGACTCATACAGTGTGGAAACAGGCCCTTCGGCCCAACTTGCCCACACAGACCAATATGTCCCATCTGCAATAGTCCCTCTGCCCTTTTGGCCCTTATCCCACTAAATCTGTCCTATCCATGTATCTGTTGAATTACTTCTTAAACGTTGTGATACTATCTTCCTCAACTAGCTCATTCCATACACCCATCACCCTTTGTGCGAAAAAGTTACCCCTCAGATTCCTATAATATCTTTCCCCCCTTCACCTTAAACCTATGCCCTCTGGTTCTCGATTCCCCCACTCTGGGCAAGAGACTATGCCTGACCTATTCCTTTCATCATTTCATACACCTCCTCAATAAGATCACCCCTCATCCTGGATGGGAGAATTGTCAAAAGGTCATAAGGAATAGGAGTGGAATTAGGCCATTCGGCCCATCAAGTCTACTCCGCCATTCAATCATAGCTGAATATCTCACCCATCTAACCCCATTCTCCTGCCTTCTCCCCATAACCTCTGACACCGGTACTACTCAAGAATCTATCTATCTCTGCCTTAAAAATGTCCACTGACGGCCTCTACAGCCTTCTGTGGCAATTAATTCCACAGGTTCACCACCCTCTGACTAAATAAATTTCTCCTCATCTTTTTCTTTTAATGAACGTCCTTTAATTTTGAGGCTATGACCTCTAGTTTTAGACTCTCCCACTAATGGAAACATCCTCTCCACATCCACTCTATCCGAGCCTTTCACTATTCTGTATGTTTCATGCATTGCTTGAGAGGCTCATGAATAATGTCAGTGTGCAAGTGAGCAGAACAGTAGCATACAGTATATACTGAGCAGCTTCTGCCCTGGTGGAGAGAGGGCTAAGGCAGCCAGCATGTTACCTGCATGAAGTGCTGACTGAGACTACAACCCAGCTGCACACTGAAGGAATATCATCCCTTCCAGTTTAAAGAACGACTGACTGCAGATTAGGACTGTGCAAGGCTGTAGGTATAGACTCAACATCACTCAGCACCATGGTGAAGCTAGCAACCTGAGCAAAGCTGTGTGTTCCAAACTGTACACTGCAACTGAGTACACGTTCCCTCTAAACAAGATCGTTGGAAACAGGTGCTTCGGCCCTCTCAGCCCACGCCGACCATTAATCACCCGTTCACACTAGTTCTATGTTGTCCCACACACTAGGGGGTTCTTTACAGAGGGCCAATTAACCCACAAGCCCACACGTCTTCTTGTTATTTATGTTGACATTTAAGTATTTTACTCAGAGTACAGCTATCAACTCTACTCCTGTCGCTATTTTAGCTGTGGACTTTAAGAGATTATTTGCAATGCTATGTTATTGTTACATTATACTATTGCAATTTAATCAGGTGGAAATGTTCATGGGGGTCTGAAGTAGGATCCTAACCTGAAACGTCGCCTACCATGATCTCCAGAGACGCTGCCTGGCCTGTTACTCCACCATTTTGTGTCTTTCTTTAGTACAAACCAGCATTTGCAGTTCCTTGTTATTGCAACTGTTCATGAATTGGATAAGACTTTCAGTTAAGGCATGTGCTAAAATGTAGATAGACACAAAATGCTGGAGTAACTCAGCGGGTCAGGCAGCATCACTGGAGAAAAGGAATAGGTGACGTTTCAAGTCAGAACACTTTTTCAGGCTGTCATGAACACTTCCATTTATTCACAAAATGCTGGAGTAACTCAGCAGGTCAGGCAGCATCTCGGGAGAGAAGGAATGGGTGACGTTTCGGGTCGAGACCCTTCTTCAGACTGATGTCGGGGCTGGGACAAAGGAAGGATATAGGTGGAGACAGGAAGATAGAGGGAGATCTGGGAAGGAGGAGGGGAAGGGAGGGACAGAGGAGCTATCTGAAGTTGGAGAAGTCGACGTTCATACCACCGGTATGAACACTTCCAAATGATCAATGTTGTAATAATATAATGTGACAATAGCATAGCGTTGCAAATAACCTGAAGAAGGGTCTGAAGAAGGGTTCCAACCCGAAACATCACCTATTCCTTTTCTCCAGAGATGCTGCCTGACCTGCTTAGTTACTCCAGCACTTTGTGTCTATCTTCGGATAAACCAGCATCTGCAGTTCCTTCCTATACAAATGCTAAAATGTATTCACTTGTATAATTTCTTTAGGTTCAGTACATCCTAATGGTTAAATTGGAATTTCACCTTAATTGGCCCATTTTGGCTCATGATTGAAAATGGTAAAAGCAGTAATCCATCACTTTTATATCTCTGTCAGCAAGATGAACAGTAGCATGTAGAAAGAGCAGCATCTCTACCAGAGTACAGAGAGAGTTGATGCAGCCAGCATTAAATAAGTTATGCTTTATAGAATCTGTCTGCCTACACAGATATGTAACTCACATTATGACTAAATATTGCACGTATTGGTTAAAACAATACTCTTTTGTCAATGATTCAATTATACTTTATTGTCACATGTACCTAGGAACAGTAAAATTCTTTCTTTTGCATGCAACCCAATAAAATCATATTGCAGTCCTCACCTAGGCAGTGCACAAGAGTCATCACGTTTCTGGTGCTGACAAAGTTACAAAAAGTTATTGGAACAGTTTTATCTTCTTCTCACAGCGTTGAACCAAGCCTGCTGTAGCACGTGGCCACAGGCAGCCTCCCCGCCGGGTCCTTCCTTGCTTCTTAGTGGCCCCCTGCTGTCTCCCCCTTCATTCTCGGCGGTAAGGAAGGGCATAAAGTATGTTTGCCTGCATTGGTCAATGTATTGAGGATAAAGGTTATGTTGCAGCTTTATAGGACTTTGGTTAGACTGTATTTGGAGTATTGCATGCAGTTCTGGTCACTCCATTACAGGAAGGACGTGAAGGGTTTGGAGAGGGTGTGGAGTTTACTCGAAAGATACCTGGATTAGGTGGTATTAGTTACAGGGAGAGACTGTAATAGGAGGGGAGACCTGATAGAATTATATAAAATGATGTGAGGCATAGATAGGGTAGACAGTCAGAACCTCTTTCCAAGTATGGAAAAATCATATACTAGAGGGCATAGCTTTAAGGTGAAAGTGGCAGAATTTAAAGTAAATATGAGAAGTATGGAATGCACTGCTGGGGGCGGTGATACAATGGTGGCATTAAAGAGACTTTTGGATAAACTTTAGACTTTAGTCTTTAAAGATGCAGCACAGAAACAGGCCCTTCAGCCCTCCGAGTCTGTGCTGACCAGCAATCACCCCGTACACTATCCTACACCCTGGGGACATTTTACAATCTTCCCAAAGCCAATTAACCTACGTCTTTGGAATGTGGGAGGAAACCGGGGCACAAGGAGAAAACTCACATGATCACAAGGAGAACGTGCAAACCCCATATGGACGGCAACCATAATCAGGGTCAAACCTGGGTCTCTGGCGCTGTAAGGCAGCAATTCTACCACCCCACAGGCACATGGATATGTGGGGAATGGAAGGGTATGGATTATGTCCAAGCAGATAAGAGTTGGTCTTGGCACCATGTTTGGCAGAGATTGCCTTCTGTGCTGTACTGTTCAATATTCTAATATATCGGGTAACATGTGTTTTCCTACAATGGGCAACATGAAGGTCTCCGATAAAGTAGGATGGTGAAAGCAAGAATGCAGTCAGCCTGAATAAAGAGACCTTTTGGCTCCAATGAGCCACAGGCAGTTGTGTGGGTAATCATGCAGCAGCCCTCTTGATGGAGTGGATACCTCATTGATTCCATGGATTTATAGAGCTTATTGAAAGGATCTCTGCCCCTCTGCCTCGATTTCATACTATACTTGATTTTCTATTTTCATGCTCTTCTTTGGCCATCTCATTCGAACACACACCAGTCTCCATAGTTACAGTAAGGATACCGAGCTCCATCTCATCACCACTATACATACATTGTCACGACTGCCTTTCCACTGTAACTAATGGATGAGCAGAAACTCCCCCTAACTAATTATTGGCAGACTGTTCAATTCACCTCCACCCATTGGGGTCATTGGACTGTTTCTAAGGAACTGATGCACTACAATGCTGAGAACAATATTCTGCACTCTGTATCTTCCCATTTGCTCTACCTATTGTACTTGAGTTTGAACTGATTGTATGGTATCTGATCTGTTTGGGTAGCATGCAAAACAAAGCTTTTTGCTGCACATGTGACAATAATAAACCTAAACCTAAACCTAAACCTAAATCTAAATCTAATCCTAAACCTAAACCATTGCACTCCTACCCCATTCTCCCCTCTATCATCTGCATGTCATGCAAAACATGACTGCGAGTGCCATCACATGGACTCATTATCACAGTGCTCATTCATCCACTAAACATAACACATTTTTAAAATCGTTGCTCCAAGTATTACAGCAGTGGATGTAGTTTTCATATGATTCTCACCACTCCCTGAAACCACAAGATGCCTCCTCTTCAAGAGGTTCCTTCTGCTTTTAAGTAGTGCCAAACACCAACACTTGATACCCTGCGTAAATGTGCAGCCAGGGAATAGTGGGGGAGTGTTGGCTTCACGCAGAGCTCATGCCAGGCTGTGGGCAGTGGGAACTTACCACAGTGCCTCCACTATGATAAATAACTGTGCAATAATTGCACAATGCAAACATCCATTTTGGATGCTAGCCAGTTGCTCTCTCACTGGGTTTGGTAAGTGCAAGGTTAATCTGGTATGTCTGTCAACACACCATCACTTAAATGTTGTTACTATCAGATGCTTTAATAAAAAATTACAAAATACTGTTCTTCAGTATAAAACCCATTATAATTTAGTTTGATCTGAGTCGCACAGTGTCTCTTGTCCAGAGGAGGGGAATTAAGAACCAGAAGTTTAAGTTTAAGGTGAGGAGGGAAATGAATAGGAACTTGAGAATATGAACCTGAGGGGTAACTTTTTCACACAGAGGGTGGTGGGTGTTTGGAACAAGCTAGATGATATCGTAACGTTTAAGACGAGTACATGGACTCATATTTATGTGTCAAGTTAACAAAGTATTCATAGGAAATTAGCACGAGAAAGCTTTCCTGAGTGAACTTGTATTTTGTCTGTTATTTGAAAAACACAAAAAAGAATCGTCTTTACCAAATTACCATTTTGACCTTAAGGTATTAAATGACTGGAGGGAAGGGAACACCAAATGAAAAGAATAGGTTTCTGGCAGTGTACTGCACTGTTAATATTGCAGACCATGAAAGCGAAGTTTAAGCAGTGTAAAAATGTCAACAGAATACAGAGATTGAATGACCTTCTTTGATTTATTCTCTTCGTTGTAATGTAGTTCAGAGATTATTTTTTCTAAATATTATCAGTCACTTTACTTTTCTCAACACCATGAGCAGATACTCTGAACAAAGTATAAATAACCTCACGCAGGTGAAAAGGTAATAATGGTAAGGAGCTGAATGCATTTGGCAAGACGTGAGTAGTACTGGTATCAGTGGTGATGGGGAGAAGGCAGGAGAATGGGGTTGAGAGGGAAAGTTAGATCAGCCATGATCGAATGGCAGAGTAGACTTGATGGGCCATATGGCCGAATACTGCTCCTATCACTTATGAACTTATAACTAGCACTGTGGTGGAACATAAGTAATATTGTGCAGATATGTATTTTTGAAAAAAACAAATATTGTACAGTACCTGCGAATTTTAGCTGTGCTGTTTTTCAAGACGTCTTCTCGGGCGAGAAGAATTATTTATATTTTGGAAGGGTTTGAAGAAACAGACAGCACGGAAACAGATCAACACAAAGGGCGGGCGTAACTGAGCGGGTCAGGCAGCATCTCTGGAGAACATGGATAGGTGACGTTTGGGGTCTGGACCCTTCTTCAGACTGATTGTAGAGGAGGAGAAGAAAGCTAGAAAAGGGGAGAGGCAGGATCTGCATGGCAGATAATAGATTGACACGGGTGAGGGACTTGCCACGATTATAGAGGATAATTAACCTACAAACCTGCACGTCTTTGGAATGTGGGAGGAAACCAAAGCACCAGAGGAAACCAAAGCACCAGAGGAAACCCAGGTGGTCACAGGGAGAACGTGCAAACTCCATACTGACAGCACCCGAGGTGAAGATCAAGCCAGGATCTCTGGCGCTGTGAGGCAATGGCACTACCAGCTGCGCCACTGTGCCCCTAGAAAGGTGTTAAAGATGACTATTGGTCATTTTCTTTTCCCATAATTTAATTAAACAAATGTTTCCATTCCTCCTGGAAAAACTCTGGATTCTTGTACAGAGAGTTTAGATCTTAGGGCTGGATGTCTAGGTGTGTTAGTAAACCTTCCTTTCCTGAAATGCAGCTTGTATTCTCTTTCTAAACCTTTTTATTTGATGGATGTATGTGTTTGGCTCTCTACGAAGTGATTTTGTTCAACCTTAATTCTCCTTCCTTTTGGAAGCAGTACAGTATGGAAACACATAATTTAGCATAAATCTGCATGAAATTGTCAGCATCCTACAGAAAGTTCACAAGAATAATTGGAATGGGATTAGAAACATTTACATTGCCGCAGAGCATTAGTTTAGAGATACAGCATGGAAACATAGAAAATAGGTGCAGGAGTAGGCCATTCGGCCCTTCGAGCCTGCACCGCCATTCAATATGATCATGGCTGATCATCCAGGTCCTTCGGTCCACGCTGACCACAGATCACCCCTTCAATGTCATGCAGGTACATAAGTTGGAAGGTACATTGGGGTAGATTTAAGCCTTAACCTTCCTCTGACATTTTATATACCTGACCTGTCACTGTTTGCTGCCAACAGTGGCTGAACGAATGTGGAACTAAACTCCAGCCGCCAGGGGAGGCACACACACATTGGTGCAGCTGGTAGAGCTCAGACCCTGAAGTCCTGACACCATCCATGTAAATTGTCTCTGCACTCTTTCCTTAGCGCCATCCTTCCTTGAGAAGGGTGACCAAGAATTAACACAATACACTAGATGCGGCCTCACCAACGTCTTGTACAACTGCTACGTTAATATCATCATCACAACATATTAATGTAGCAATGGGTAGTTTCCTTACAAAAATGCAGCAGGGAAATTTTTGAGAGCGTAAAGTCTCTTTAATAGCGGCACACCTCATCACCACATTACCAAGACTTTTCTTTTAAATTCTGTGTCATTACTAATTAACTAATTAATTTCTTACAGGTGCTGTAAGAGATTTAAAGAAATTATTTTTAAAGAAATTAAATTTGACAGAAATTCTAAGAAAAATCTCAGTTATGTGATTGTGCCTCTGGATTGTTAATTCCTGCTTGAAAATAACTTGTTGTTCCATTCATGATGAAACTCTACCTGTTGTTGCCTGCAAAGGAGCCAACTGTTAGCAGTGGTGGAGTTGCTGCCTTACAGTGCTAGAGTCTCGTGTTCGATTCTGACTACATGGGCCGTCTGTACAGAGTTTATACGTTCTCCCTGTGATCGTGTGGGTTTTCTCCTGGTCCTCCGGTTACCTTCCACATCGCAAAAGCTTCCAGGTTTGTAGGTTAATAGGCTTTGGTAAAATTGTTGAATCGCAGACTCGGTGAGCCGAAAGGCCTGTTTCCACGCTGCATCTGTAAACTAAACTAAACTAAACTAAACTAAACTAAACTAAACTAAACTAAACTAAACTAAACTAAACTAATCTAAACTAAACTAAACTAAACTAAACTAAACTGAATGTCACACCTTTCTTCAGTCCTTTCAACATTTAAATTGCAGTTGGATGGCCTGTCTCTTTTAGACAATCCAGAATTCTTGTGGTGGCAGATAAAGTAGGGGCGGAAAAAACAAAAAAGTTTCGTCTCGGTAGTTGAGATTACAGGTTTTGAAAGGTGATGTTGAAATAGTCTGGCCAAAAAACAGCAGTGCATTTCACACAGCATTGTCCCAAAGCACATGCACTTACTGACTTATTATGGTATTCCAGTCTACAATATTTTAACGTTAATTTCTTAACTCCATGTTCAATTTCTACAGAGAGTTCCCCACCCGTCCCCCCACCCCCATCCCTCCCCACATGACCCATTCCAGCCCTATTCAGATCCACTTCATTTACACCATCCACTTGTGAATCCCTCTCCCCCTCCACCGTCCTGCTGGTGCCTGTAGATGCAAGGGACTGCAGATCCCTGTTTACAAAAAAAAGATGCAAAGTGCTGGTGTAACTCAGCGGGTCAGACAGCATGTCTGGAGAACATAGAAAGGTGACATTGAGTATGAAGAAGGGTCCTGACCCAAAGTGTTGCCTATCCATGTTCTCCTGAGATGCTACCTGACCTGCTGAGTTCCTCCAGCGCTTTGCATCTTTTTGTTTGCTGGTGACTGTTCTTCAGCTTCCAAGTTCCAATCTACCAAACGTTTTGACTAAACTTCCCTTCATCTCCCTTTCTTAGTAACCCTCCTTAATACCAACCTATTTGAACAAAGCTTTTGTCAAGACTCTAATCTTTAGTAAGTTGGCTCAGTATTTATTTTTCTTAGATCTTTTGGAAATGCCTTAGGATGTTCTTCTACATTAAAGGCAATGAACAACAATAACTCGTTGTTACATGATTTCCATTTCATTTGAGATGCCAGCTCTGCTCTGAGCAGTTTTGCCTGAAATAGAAACTTGGTTCAGGACTTGAACATATAATCTGCAACGAATTATCAGCGTTGTACCAAAGAGTTACTACAATGCCAGAGACACCATCTGTTGAATCAGATGTTACCGTGTCTCTCTGACTCTAGGTGTGCAGGTGGGCGTCAAAGATCCAGTGGTTATTTTCAAAGAAGAGCAGGAATTATTTTTGTGTTGGAAGGAACTGCAGATAATTTGCACCAAAGATAGACACAAAATGCTGGGATAACCCAACGGGTCAGGCAGCATCTCTGGAGAAACGGCATTAGTGACTTTTTGGGTTGAGACCCTTCTTCAAACTGAGAGTGGAGTTTTTCTTGATATCTTGGCCCACATTTATACTATTAGACTTGAGGCTTTAGACTTTAGAGATACAGTGCAGACACAGGTCCTTTGGCCCACCTAGTCCATGCCGACCAGCGATCACCTCAAAAAACCAGGACTATCGTGCACACTAGGGACAATTTACAATATTGCTGAAGCCAATTAACCTACAAACCTGTATGTCTTTGGAATGAGGGAGGAAACCTGATCACCCGGAGAAAACCCATGCGGTCACAGGGAGAACGTACAAACTCCATACTGACAGCACTCGTAGTCAGGATTGAACCCAGGTATCTGGCACTGTGCCACTGTGCCTCCACATTAATACTTCTGGTTGAGCAAAACACAAAGTGCTGGAAGAACTCAGTGGGTCAGGCAGCATCTATGGAAGGAATAGACAGACATCGTTTCAACACTGGATCCTTCTTCACACTAGAAATCATGTACTATCTCCTGTATTTCTCAATATATTATTTCAGGAAACCTGTATGACTTTGTGCGTGGGAAATGCTGGAAAGGGTGCAGAGAAGATTTATGAGGATGTTGCCAGGACTCAGGGGCCTGAGATTTAGGGGGAGGTTAGTTAGAGGCTAAGACTATTCCTTGGAGGGCAGGACGATGAGGGGGTGATCTTATAGAGGTGTACAAAATCATGAGAGGAATAGATTGAGTAGAAGCACAAAGTCTCTTACCCAGTCTAGGGGAATTGAGAACCAGGTGACATTGGTATAAAGGGAGAGGAACCCAAGGGATGACTTTTCTGCAGAAAGGGGGGTGGGTGTATGGAATGAGCTACAGGAGGAGGTAGTTGAGGCAGGTAATATTGTGATGTTTAAGAAACATTTGGACAGATACATGGATAGGGTAGGTTTAGAGGGTCTAGAGGAGGTTTAAGAGAATGATCGCAGGGATGATTGGGTTAAGGTACGATGAGCTTTTGATGATTCTGAGTCTATACTCGCAGAAGTTTATAAGGGTGAGGGGGGGACCTAATTGAAACTAATTGAATAATGAAAGGACTGGATAGAATGAATGTTGTGAGGATATTTTCACTAGTGGGAGACTGTAGGACTAGAGTGCACAGCCTCAGAATAAAAGGATGTACATTTAGAAAGAAGATGAGGAGCAATTCCTTTAGCCAAGGGTGGTGAATCTGTGGAATTAATTGCCGCAGGCGGCTGTGGAGGCCAAGTCATTAGGTATTTTTTAAAGTGGGGAATGATAGGTTCTTGATTAGTAAGGTCATCATGGGTTACAGGGAGAAGGCAAGAGAATGGGGTTGAGAGGGAAAGATAGATCAGCCATGATTGAATGGCAGAGTAGACTCGATGGGCTGATTGGCCTAATTCTGCTCCTATGTCTTATGGTCTTATGATGAGAAGGTCATGTCAGATTTATATTATAATTACTTTATGTAGCTGCTCATTTTATAGCACATCTGCATAAATTAAAACAATTGCTGCCAGATTCCCATCTGTTAGCAATACAAACTCCAACCAGCAAGACAACTGTCGTGACAAACACACCAAGCTAGGTTTTCAAATGGAGCTTATTAAAAACCACTGCCCTCCAGCCTCCACCTACTGTAGTTAACAGCATTAAAAGGCACTTTAACTAGTCTTTATGTCAGCGTTCCTCTCTTACAACTGTTGGCAGACTTGGCTCGGTGTCTTAAAATAAACCCAACTACTTAGGGCAGCATGGTGGCGCAGCGGTAGTGTTGCTGCCTTACAGCGCCAGAGAGCCAGGTTCGATCCTGACTTTGGATGCTGTCTGTATGGAGTTTATATGTTCTTCCCATGACCAACGTGGCTTTTCTCCAAGATCTCCGGTTTCCTCCCACATTCCAAAGACGTACAGGTTTGTAGGCTAAATGGCTTGGTATAATTGTAAATTGTCCCTGGTGTGTAGAATAGTGTTAGTGTGCAGGTGATTGCTGGTCAGTTGACCAAGATGCCCCACCTACTCAGGTCCCACCATCCTGCATTTGGTCCATTCCTTCTAAACCTTTCCTATCTATGTACCTGTCCAAGTGACTTTTAAATAGTGTTATAGTATCTATCTCAACTACCTTCTCTGTCAGGTCGTTCCATATACTCTCCACCCATCTAGAATCCATCGATATCCGCTTCAAAAATACCCAATGTCGTGGCCTCCACCACTGTCGGTGGCAATTAATTCCACAGATTCACCACCCTCTGGCTAAATTCATCCTCATCTCTTTTCTAAATGCACGCCCTTTTATTCTGAGGCTGTGCCCCCTGGTCCTAGAATCTTGCACCACTGAAACCATCCTCACCACATCCACTCTGTCTAGGCCTTTCATTATGGAGTAGGTTTCATTGAGATACCCCCTCAACCTTCTAAATTCCAGCGAATATAGGCCCAGAGCCATCAAACGCTCCTCCTATCTTTCATAGATCATTCTCTTGAACCTCCTCTGGCCCCACTCTCACACCAGCACATACTTCCTCAGATATGGGGCCTTGAGTTCTTTAGAGATGCTGCCTGACCCGCTGAGTTACTTCAGCACTGTGTGCCTTCTTATTATGTAATTAAACTGGTTTCCTCTGAATTTCTTACATTGAAATGTTTCCTTTGGGCAATCAGCCTGAGGCAAGCATTTACCAAGTGAAGCCCTGCACTCAGAAACCTGGATACTAGCTAAGTGATGCTGCAAACATGACAGAGGTCATAAAACAATGAAATGGGACCTGCAAAGGGTGACATGATGGTGCAGTGGTGGAGTTGCTGCCTTACAGCGCCAGAGACCCGGGATCGATCCTGACCACGGCTGCTGTCTGTACGGAGTTTGTGCGTTCTCCCTGTGATCTGTGTGAGTTTTCCGGTTTTCCGCCACACTCACAAAGACATGGGGGTTTGTTGGTTAATTGGCTTCTGTAAATTATCCCTGATGTGTAGGATAGAACTGGTGACGACACTTTACTGAACCATGTACCTTAGGTGAAACTCTTTGTTTTGCATATAATACACAAAGTATGCAAAGAGTCACCTCGTAGAGCGAACAGGTGATCACTGGTCGGCGTGGACTCGGTGGGCTGAATGGCCTGTTTCCATGCTGTATCTGTAAACTATACTAAACTAAACCAAAAGCACAAACTAAGCTTCTCCAGCTCTGGACAGTAATGCATAGAAACTCGGTACCACCTTTACTGAAGTAATTTTCACTGATGTTTAGTTAAGAGCTTTGTATAAATAGCAGCAAGGTTCCATTCCAAATCAAACTGAAAGTTAGATTTCCTTCGATTTTAAGGTACAAAGTAATGTTATTATAATGGGATTTAGTGAAATCCAGCCAGCACTCCAGAGATTGGTCAGATTAGAGCCAAGTGTTGCATTTGATAGGTTGACAGAGAAAATGAGGTCCAGATGCTGCCGTGGTATAAAATGTTAAAATAAGTACAAGTGCATAACAACTCAAACAAATTGTGGTGTCTACATCTACTCAAATTATTAACAGGCTGCGTGTGTATTAGCGGGTCCCAGTTCCTGAAGCCTTGGATTTAAAACAACAACCAATAAATCATAGGGTGGGTGGGAAGGTGCTGGGTGTTACTGAGAGGTTGATGCCAACCTTTGACCTCTGGGATTTGGACATAAATCCTGATGCGATGAAAATCTCCTCCAGCTGCTTTCCTGTAAGACCTGTAAGTGAAATGAGCTCAGACAGCCCCAGTCCAGTTCCCAATGACACCGGGTCTAATTTGGCATCTTTTGGCTGTTTCACTCAAGAGAGGTCGACCACAGGAACTGGTGTGGGAAATTAGTCCAGTCGGGTACCTTCTTCTGAGATTGGAGTTGAGGCCCATTTACCGGGCAGAATGGGGCGGGCTTTACTCTGTACCCAGCCCTTTTATGCATGACCATGGGATGTTGGAACAGTAGAAACAAAAAAACTTCTGATGATGGTTTACAAAAAAAAGGGCATAATTCGCTGAGTTAAATCAATGGGTCAGGCAGCATCTATGGAGAAAAAGAACAAGTGAAGATTTTGGTCTGAAGAAGGTGTTCCGACCTGAAACGTCACCTATTCCTTTATTCCAAAGATGCTGCCTGACCCGTTGAGTTACACCAGTATTTTGTATCTATCTAAATTAATATGACCTGGATTTGCCATTCCAACCCTGCCCAGTCTCATCACCACAGCCCCTGCTTGCTGTCTAAAGGAGCCTGATTCTACACCCAAGGTAGATATTCTAGCAAGTCCTTAGTGATGAGAAGGTTTCATGGCTGCATACCTCTGTGATCCAATACATTGAATGCTTTCAACGGGAGGTAAAGTCCTGGTATTAAACATTGTCCCTTGTTAAAGCTGGGTGGCATTTGTAGCACTTGCCACATGCCAGGCTTTTTCCTGCCTCCACCTCTTTTGCAGCTTCCCCCCCCCCCCCCCCCACCTTCACAAGCAATCAGCCTGAAAAGTGTCCTAACCGAAACGTCACCAATATATGTTCTCCAGAGATACTGCCTGACCTGCTGGGTTACTCCAGCACTTTGGACCTTTGTCCCGGGCATCCTCTCTTGCAGCCTTCTTCTCCCCTCCCCCATCACCACCACAATCACTGAAGAAGGGTCCCTTTGATGTTTCGGGTCGAGGAATACGGAATCTGTGAGAGTTTGCCGCCACATCTGTGTTTAGTTTCGTTTAGTTTAGAG
Organism: Rhinoraja longicauda; assembly: GCF_053455715.1. Lineage (NCBI taxonomy): Eukaryota > Metazoa > Chordata > Chondrichthyes > Rajiformes > Arhynchobatidae > Rhinoraja > Rhinoraja longicauda. Next base: position 45,530,136 of record NC_135959.1, on the reverse strand, counting down.
ATAAAGGATGGAAACAGGCCCTTCAGCCCGCCAAATCCCCGAACACTAGCCCTATCCTACACGGTAGGGAAATTTTTCAATTTTAACCAACAAACCTGTACGTCTTTGGCGTGTGGGAGGAAACCGGAGCACCCGGTGAAAACCCATGCGGTCACAAGGAGAACACACAAACTCCGTACAGACATCACCCGCAGTCAGGATCGAACCCGGGTCTCTGAGGCTGTAAGGCTGCAACTCTACCACTTCTCCACCATGCCACCAGCTGTGTTGGAATAAATTATCTGTGCACTCTTCCGGGCAAGGTAGGAACTGGCTAATATTGCCAGGACTCGAGGGCCTGAGTTATAGAGAGAGGTTGGGTGGGCTAGGCCTTTATTCCTTGGAGCACAGGAGGCTGAGAGGTGATCTTATAGAGGTGCATTAAATCATGAGGGGAATTGATTGGGCAAATGCATAAAGTCTGTTATCCAGGGTAGGGGTATCAAGAACCAGAGGACATAGATTTAAGGTGGGAGGGGAACGGTTTCATTAGATCCTGAGGAGCAACGTTTTCATTCATAGGGTGGTGGGTGTATGGAACGAGCTGCCAGAGGATGTAATTGAGTCAGGTACTACAACAGCATTGAAAAGGCACTTGGTACATGGTTGGGAAAGGCTTAGAGGGATATGGTCCAAATGCAGGCAAATAGGGCCAGCTTAAATGGGGCACCTTGGTCGGCATAGAGGCGTTAGGCCGAAGGTTCCGTGCAGTATGATTAGATAACAGCTGATTTCTGAGGAAGGTTCATGAATAGAAATAATATTCGTATGATCCTTTGATTCTAAGTAAGAATTTCACTGTGCCATTGCTGGTACATATGACAATTAAATCCTCGACTCCCTTGATTCATAAGTCCGTAAGTTCATACGTTATAGGAGCAGAATAAGGCCATTCAGCCCATCAAATCACTCCATTCAATCATGGCTGACCTATCTCTCCCTCTCAGCCCCATTCTCCTGCCTTCTCTCCATAACCACTGACACCCTTACTAATCAAGCATCTGTCAATCTCCGCCTTAAAATTATCCGTTGACTTGGCCTCCACTGCCGTCTGTGGCAATAAATTCCACAGATTCACCATCCTCTGCCCAAATAAATTCCTCCTCATCTCCTTTCTAAAGGTACGTCCTTTTATTCTGAGGCAGTGCCCTCTGGTCCTAGACTCTCCCACTAGTGGAAACATCTCTCCACATCCATTTGACTCTATTGTGAACGCTCCGCTGCTGCAGGACAGTGGGAGGTGAATTAGTGATTGCGTTGTGCTTTTTGTATTCGTTTGCCTTCCATGGCTAAAGGACTGGGAGCGGCTGAATGCTGGATGGCTTCTAGCTCACTTTGATGGAGAGCACCTCTCGATACCTTGTTGACCAGAACTGTGCCGCCCATCAGTGACATCCAACTCCCACCCTCCGGTCTTTAAATATTCAAACCCATAGTTGAATTCAGGTCATCTAAATGTTGGATCCTTAACATTAAATTTTGTATCTTGTTAAAGGATTATTCACTTACTATGAAAGACTTGTACTATATTATTTCCAAAGCGTGTAGAAGGCCAATGAGCATGCTGCAAGAGTCAGACTTTATGACGTTCAGTGCTTCAGGCTTCGAGGTATGGTTACAATTAATGAATGGAAAAATGTATGGGAGACTTTGATCTCTGTCCGCACATTTCCAATGCACATTTGCCCTGTGCAAAATTCTGTTTTAAGTGCTAATTTGTAAAACCTACCACAATTATTCTGATTTGATTATTGTAAACAGAGCACATCTGAGTCATATTTTCATAGATACATGCAACATGTTCCGCTGAGAGCGTTAATGCACATCCATGTTTCTAACCCAGCTACTTACTACCTGTTCAGCATTTCTAATCTTTGATCATTATTAATCTCTACATGCCTTTCATTTACTACTCCGAATTCATGAAGAACCAATGCAGGTCCACCATCGATTTTCCGGCAACTGGTAGTCTGGCACCTCCTGTAATAATACCACCCACTCGATCTTAACCTCATCTGGACTTCCGTGCCGATCGGCAGGTCGAATTTGCCCCTTATGGCCGGACCTCTGGAACTCTGGCCTGGCCGGAGCCGGCAGATCCATTCCCACAGCTGACTTCCAAGGCCAACTTTGTGGGCTGGTATCTCGGTTCCCCAACGGCCTAGGCAGACCGTTCTGGTACCGTGGACACCTCTCAGAGGCCGTGGCCTCTGTTGGTCCAGCAAAACGGATAACCCAGAAAGCCTCTGGAATCAAGGGTGCTGGAACATTGGTGGTGGTTCTATAGATTGAAATGTTTTTATTAACATCTATGGGGAAGAGTGTATAGGAGTCCTAAAACAATGGCCACCCGCCTAAACACGTTAACCTCAAGAATGAAATATGGACTGTCTTTTGTTGCACTTGGGACATACATATATGTGTAGGAAAGAACTGCAGATGCTGGTTTAAATTGAAGGTCGACACAAAATGCTGGAGTAACTCAGAGGGACAGGCAGCATCTCTGGAGAGAAGGAATATATATGTGTGTACTTGTGAGTGTATAAATATGCACACTGATCTTTTTGTTCTCTCTCGTTTATTATTTTGTTTAAGGTGTACTATATTTGCATATTCTGTGGTGCTGCAGCAAGTAAGAATTTCATTGTTCTATCTGGGACATGACAATAACACACTCTTGACTCTTGACTCTTGACTCTTGACTCTTGACTTGACTTTGGGATTTTTTGTTCTCGTATTGTTGGGGTGATTATCTTTTGATTTTTATATATGATATATTATTTGCATTGTGTTTACAGGCCTGTTATGCTGGTGTAAATATGAATTTCATTGTTCTGCTGTCCTTACACTTGACAATTAAACACTCGTGACTCTTGCATCAAGCTTATGTTGATTGTGGGATCAGAAACACAAAATCTGGAAATACTCGATAGGTCAGACAGCATATGTGTAAAAGACAAGCAGAGTTATTAGTTCAGAGTTCGCTATCAATGGTAATGTTCTAACATTTGCCTTTAAACCTCTGAATAAAGTTCTGAATTATGTTGTGTTGTTACAGCAGGGATTACGTGAAGGAAGCAGTCTTGCTACGTGGTGAAGAGACCCTTTATTTTGGTAAGGCCTTCTGCAATGTAAATGGTTTTAAATGTGGGGGTGGAATTGTGTGTGGTGTGGTAGAGGCTGGGAAGATGGGGGTAGGATTGGTGTGGTGGTGGATGGGGGTAGGATTGGTGTGATGCTGGATGGGGGTAGGATTAGAAACATAGAAACATAGAAAATAGGTGCAGGAGTAGGCCATTCGGCCCTTCGAGCCTGCACCGCCATTCAATATGATCATGGCTGATCATCCAGCTCAGTAGCCTGTACCTGCCTTCTCTCCATACCCCCTGATCCCTTTAGCAAAAAGGGCCACATCTAACTCCCTCTTAAATATAGCCAATGAACTGGCCTCAACGACCTTCTGTGGCAGAGAATTCCACAGACTCACCACTCTCTGTGTGAAGAAATGTTTTCTCATCTCGGTCCTAAAAGACTTCCCCCTTATCCTTAAGCTGTGACCCCTGGTTCTGGACTCCCCCAACATCGGGAACAATCTTCCCGCATCTAGCCTCTCTAATCCCTTAAGAATTTTATATGTTTCTATAAGATCCCCCCTCAGTCTTCTAAATTCCAGCAAGTACAAGCCCAGTCTATCCAGTCTTTCCTCATATGCAAGTCCCGCCATCCCAGGGATTAATCTGGTGAACCTTCTCTGTACTCCCTCTAAGGCAAGAACGTCTTTCCTCAGGTTAGGAGACCAAAACTGCACACAATACTCCAGGTGCGGTCTCACCAAGGCCCTGTACAACTGCAGCAGAACCTCCCTGCTCCTAAACTCAAATCCTCTTGCTATGAATGCCAACATACCATTCGCTTTCTTCACTGCCTGCTGCATCTGCACGCTTGCTTTCAATGACTGGTGCACCATGACACCCAGGTCACATTGCATCTCCCCTTCTCCCAATCGGTCACCATTCAGATAATACTCTGCTTTCCTGTTCTTGCCGCCAAAGTGGATAACCTCACATTTATCCACATTATATTGCATCTGCCATGCATTTGCCCACTCGCCTAATCTATCCAAGTCACTCTGCAGCCTCCTAGCATCCTCCTCGCAGCTAACACTGCCACCCAGCTTCGTGTCATCCGCAAACTTAGAGATGTTGCATTCAATTCCCTCGTCCAAATCATTAATATACACTGTAAATAACTGGGGTCCCAGCACTGAGCCTTGCGGTACCCCACTAGTCACTGCCTGCCATTCCGAAAAGGACCCGTTTATTCCTACTCTTTGCTTCCTGTCCGCCAACCAATTTTCTATCCACCTCAAAACTGAACCCTCAATACCATGTGCTTTAAGTTTGTACACCAATCTCCTATGTGGGACCTTGTCGAAGGCCTTCTGAAAGTCCAGATATAACACATCGACTGGTTCTCCCTTATCCACTCTACTAGTTACATCCTCGAAAAATTCTATAAGATTCGTCAGACATGATTTGCCTTTGGTAAATCCATGCTGACTTTGTCCGATGATTTCACCACTTTCCAAATGTGATGCTATCACATCTTTAATAACTGATTTTAGCATTTTCCCCACTACCGATGTTAGGCTAACTGGTCTATAATTCCCCGTTTTCTCTCTCACTCCCTTTTTAAAATGTGGGGTTACATTAGCTACCCTCCAGTCCTCAGGAACTACTCCAGAATCTAAAGAGTTTTGAAAAATTATCACTAATGCATCCACTATTTCTGAGGCTACTTCCTTAAGCACTCTGGGATGCAGCCTATCTGGCCCTGGGGATTTATCTGCCTTTAATCCATTTAATTTACCTAACACCACTTCCCGACTAACCTGGATTTCCCTCAGTTCCTCCATCTCATTAGACCACCGGTCCCCCGCTATTTCCGGCAGACGGTTTATGTCTTCCTTAGTGAAGACAGAACCAAAGTATTTGTTCAATTGGTCTGCCATCTCCTTGTTCCCTATGATCAATTCACCTGTTTCCGACTGCAAGGGACCTACATTTGCCTTAACTAATCTTTTTCTCTTGACATATCTATAAAAGCTTTTGCAGTCTGTTTTTATGTTCCTTGCCAGTTTTCCCTCATAGTCTATTTTCCCTTTCCTAATTAAGCCCTTTGTCCTCCTCTGCTGGACTCTGAATTTCTCCCAGTCCTCTGGTATGCTACTTTTTCTGGCTAATCTGTATGCTTCATCTTTTGTTTTAATACTATCCTTGATTTCCCTTGTTAGCCACGGATGCACTACCTTTCCTGGTTTGTTCTTTTGCCAAACTGGGATGAACACTTGTTGTAGTTCATCCATGTGACCTTTAAATGCCTTCCATTGAATGTCCACCGTCAACCCTTTCAGCATCAATCGCCAGTCTATCTTGGACAATTCACGCCTCATACCCTCAAAGTTACCTTTCTTTAAGTTCAGAACACTTGTTTCTGTATCGACTTTGTCACTCTCCATCCTAATGAAGAACTCTACCATATTATGATCACTCTTGCCCAAGGGGCCTTGCACAACAAGACTGCTAACTAACCCTTCCTCATTACACAATACCCAGTCTAGAATGGCCTGTTCTCTCGTTGGTTCCTCGACATGTTGGTTTAGAAAACCATCTCTCAAACATTCCAAGAAATCCTCTTCCTCAGCACCCCTGCCAGTTTGGTTCACCCAATCTATATGTAGATTGAAGTCACCCATTATAACTGCTGCACCTTTAGTGCATACATTTCTAATTTCCTGCTTGATGCCATCCCCAACCTCACTACTGCTGTTAGGTGGCCTGTACACAACTCCTACTAGCGTTTTCTGCCCCTTAGTGTTTCGTAGCTCTACCCATATCGATTCCACTTCCTCCAAGCTAATGTCCTTCCTTTCCACTGCTTTAATCTCCTCTCTAGCCAGTAACGCTACCCCACCTCCTTTTCCTTTCTGTCTATCCCGCCTGAATATAGAATATCCCTGGATGTTGAACTCCCAGCCTTGGTCACCCTGGAGCCATGTCTCCGTAATCCCAACTATATCATAATCATTAATAACTATCTCCACATTTAAATCATCCACCTTATTACGTATACTCCTTGCATTGAGACACAAAGCCTTCAGGCTTGTTTTTACAACTCTCTTACCCCTTATACAATTATGTTGAAAAGTGGCCCTTTTTGATTTTTGCGTTGGATTTGTCTGCCTACCACTTTTACTTTTCACCTTGCTACCTATTGCTTCTACCCTCATTTTACACCCCTCTGTCTCTCTGCTCATGCTCCCATCCCCCTGCCACATTAGTTTAAATCCTCCCCGACAGCACTAGCAAACACTCCCCCAAGGACATTGGTTCCATTCCAGCTCAGGTGCAGACCGTCCTGTTTGTACTGGTCCCACCTCTCCCAGAACTGGTTCCAATGTCCTAAAAATGTGAATCCCTCCCCCTTGCACCATTTTTCAAGCCACGTATTCATCTGAAATATCCTCCTATTCCTACTCTGACTAGCACGTGGCACTGGTAGTAATCCAGAGATTATTACCTTTGAGGTCCTACTTTTTAGTTTATCTCCTAGCTCTCTAAATTCACCTTGTAGGACCTCATCCCGTTTTTTACCTAAATCGTTGGTGCCAACGTGCACCACGACAACTGGCTGCTCACCCTCCCCCTTCAAAATGTCCTGCAGCCGCTCAGAGATATCCCTGACCCTTGCACCAGGGAGGCAACATACCATCCTGGAGTCTCGTTTGCGGCCGCAGAAACGCCTATCTATTCCCCTTACAATTGAATCCCCTATCACTATAGCCCTTCCACTCTTTTTCCTCCCCTCTTTTGCCGCAGAGCCACCCAAGGTGCCATGAACTTGGCTGCTGCTGCCTTCCCCTGATGAGCCATCTCCCCCAACAGTATCCAAAATGGCATATCTGTTTAGGAGGGAGATGACCGCGGGGGGCTCCTGCACTACCTGCCTACTGCTACGCTGGCTAGTGGCCACCCGTTTCCTTTCTGTCCGCTTATCTTTTACCTGTGGTGTGGCCAACTCACTGTACGTGCTATCCACGACCTTCTCAGCATCGTGGATGCTCCAGAATGAGTCCAACCGCAGCTCCAACCGTTCAATGCGGTCTGCCAGGAGCTGCAGCTGGACACACTTCCTGCACACGTAGTCATCAGGGACACCGACAATATCCCTGATCTCCCACATGTTGCAGGATGAGCACTCCACGGGGCCGATCTCATCTGACATGTGTTACCCCCAAATTAAATCAAATCCCTCTTAATCCTTTAAACTGTACCTTTACTAAAAAGCACTGAACCCTTAACTCACTGAACACTTAACTCACTGAACCCTTAACTCACTGAACCCTTAACTCACTGAACCCTTAACTCACTGAACCCTTAACTAAAAGTACGAACAAAAAGCAGAAATACAACCCCGGGGTTACGCCCAATCAGCTGCTTCCTCTAGTCCGCTTCCACCAATCAGCGGTTTCCTCCAGAACACTTCTTTTGAGGTGTGTGGGAACGTTTTTCTTATCTCCAACCGCCTCCAACCGCTCCTGGGCCTCTGTGTGAACAAGCCCCGCGCTGGGTTTTTAAACCTACCGCCCGGACGCTGCTCCAACCGCCTCCAACCGCTCCTGGGCCTCTGTGTGAACAAGCCCCGTGCTGGGTTTTTAAACCTACCGCCCGGACGCTGCTCCAACCGCCTCCAACCGCTCCTGGGCCTCTGTGTGATTGGTGTGGTGGTGGATGGGGAGGAAGCGAGAAGCTTTCAATGTTCCTGAAAAAAGGCACAAAATACTGGAGTAACTGAATGTGCCAGTTAGCATCTCCAGAGATGCTGATTGACTCGCTGAGTTACTTCAGCACTTTGTCGCTTTTTTTGCAAACCAACATCTGCAGTTCCTTGTTTCTACATTTCAATGTTTCTGAACTTGATATTAAAAGCCATTCAAGAACGATTACGTTATTCAATATGTATTATTAATTACACATTAAAAAACTCAGACACTTTGAATAATTTAAATAATCATGCTAAAATTAACAATTGAACCAAACACTCAAATTATGAGCACTTCCTTCGGTTTGTGTGGGTTTATTGTTGTCACGTGTATCGAGGTACAGTGAAAAGCTGTGTTTTGCATGCTATCCAATCAGATCAAATAATATAATGCATAAATACAACCAAGTCAACCTCAAGAACAATAGATAGAGCAAAGGGGGAAGTACAGAATGCAGAATATAGTTCTCAGCCTTGTAGCACATTAAAGATAGACTCAAAATGATGGAGTAACTCAGCGGGCCAGGCAGCATCTCTAGGGAAAAGGAATAGGTGATGTTTCGGGTCTATTACCTATTACCAGCCACGCTTTGTAGTGCCCCTCCCCTCTTCCAGCTTTCTTCCCCCCACCACCCCACAATCAGTCTGAAGAAGGGTCCCGACCCGCAATATCATCAATGTTCTCCAGAGATGCTGCCTATCCCGCTGAGTTACTCCATCACTTGGAGTATTGTTCCAATATTCTCCATGGTGCTGAACTGGAAATGGTTGAGAGCTTCAAAACCCCTGGCGTAAATATTATCAACCTGCATCATCTGCAGTTCCTTTTCATTATGTGTTTCATTACCTCACATATCTAAAGTTAAATGATGGAATTATTTATCAGTGACTTCCACCTAATACATTCAGTACTGGTAAATAGGTCAGACTTATTCAGTTGATTTAACAATTTAAAAAAAAGAAACAACTCCAATTTCATAAAATCCTGAGAATTGGTTCTTCTAAGTGGGCAGCAGAGTAGCACAGCAGTACAGTTGCTGCCTTACAGCGCCAGAGATCTGGGTTTGACCCTGACTGCCGGTGCTGTCTGTATGGAGTTTGTACATTGTCCCTGTGACCGCATGAGTTTTCTCCAGGTGTTCCAGTACAGGTTTGTAGGTTAATTTGGCTTTGGTAAAAATTGTCTGTAGGATAGTGCTAATGTGTGGATGGTCGGCGTGGACTCGGTAGGCTAAGGGCCTGTTTACACACTGTTTCAATAAACTAAACTAAACTTCGGTTCGATCCGGACTGCAGATGATGTCTGTATGGAGTTTGTACGTTCTCCCTGTGATCGCGTGGGTTTCCTCTGGGTGCTCTGGTTTCCTCCCACACTCCAAAGCCGTGTAGGTTGATTGGCTTCTGTAAATTGCCCCTAATTTGTAGATAGAACAAGTGTACGGGCGATCGCTGGTCTGCGCGGACACGGTGGGCCGAAAAGCCTGTTTCCACGCTGCATCTCTAAACTAAACTAAACTGATTATCTCCCTTTGATGACAGTTGACCATTTTGCATGTCTTTATGAAACGCACCAAGTTGCAAAAGGAGAAAGTTCACTAACAAAAAATGATTAAACAGCTGTAGTTTACAGGACAGCCTCACCCTGCAGCCATCTCCTAATGAAACGCTCACTGCATGTGTAATATCTACAAACAGGAATGAGCTATGTTAGTGCTATGCTAACAGGTGGCTATAAATCAGCATTCTCTCTTTTGGGCTTATGAAAGTTACTTTGCACACTCCAGGGATTCATTTTAAACTAAAACAGACACAAAGTTGTGCATACCTGCCATGCCTTTGTTTTTTTTACTGAACATGGTTTAAATTAAGATGGACTGTAATAAGTATGCTGCTTAATGTAGCTCAGTCATCTGCTCAGGGTATTTTGTACAGGGCAACAATGAGTATGAGTTGTGGCTATAAATTCCTATAAACTCAAACATAAAGAGATAAGACCATACGACATCAGAGCAGAATTAGGCTATTCGGCCTATCGAGTCTACTCCGCAATTCAATCATGGCTGATCTATTTTCCTTCTCAACCACAATCTCCTGCCTTCTCCCTGTAACCTTCCTAACCAAGAATCTATCAATCTCTGCCTTACAAATACCCAATGTCTTGGCCTCCACAGCTGTCTGTGATAATGAATTCCACAGATTCACCACCTTCTGGCTAAAGAAATTCCTCCTCATCTCCATTTTGAAGGTATGTCCATTTAATCTGAGGCTGTACCCTCAGGTTTTAAATAATATTACTCTCCTCACATTAACTTTGTTAAAAAAAACACACAGATGTTTGTAAACAAAAGAACACAAAATGCTGGAGTAACTCATTGGGTCAGGCAGCATCCCTGGAGAACTTGGCTAGGTGACTTTTCAGGCCGAGACCCTTCTTCAGACTGACATAAAGATGGGAATGGCCAATGGCAGACACTGATAAAACTGTCCCAAGTACCATTAATCTTTGGCGTTTCTATCAGCTTATGAAAGGCACAAAATGCTGGAGTAACTCAGCGTGTTACGCCTCTCCACGTTCACCAGGGATGCTGCTTAACCCACTGAATTTCTCCAGCATTTTGTGTCCTTTCCTGGTATACCAGCATCCACAGTTTCTTGTTACCACATTTCTATTATCTTACGTTGAGCAAATAAAATGCAGAAAAAGAAACAAAAAAATGTGGTATGCCAGTGACAGGTGGTGTGTCGCAAGGTTCCGTGCTGGGCCCATTGCTGTTTGTCATTTATATCAATGATTTGGATGAGAACATAGAAGGCATGATTAGTAAGTTTGCAGGTGACACTAAAGTGGGTGGTATTGTAGATATAATGTCAAAAATTGCAGCAGGATCTTGATCAGTTGAGCAGGTTGGCTGATGAATGGTTGGTGGAGTTTAATACAGAGAAGTGTAAGGTGGAGTATTTTCAAAAATCTAACATGGGCAGGACCTACATAGTGAATGGTAGGGCTCTGGGGAGTGTTATAGAGGAGAGAGATCTAGGGGTGCAGATACATAGTACATTGAAAGTGGCATCACAGGTAGATAGGTTGGTCAAGAAGGCTTTTGGCACATTAGCCTTCATCAGTCAGTATTGAGCATAGAAGTTGGGAGGTCATGTTACAGTTGTACAAGACATTGGTGAGGCCACATTTAGAGTATTGTGTGCAGTTTTAGTCACCCTGTTATAGGAAAAATGTTGTTAAGCTGGAAAGGGTGCAGAGAAGATTGACAAGGAGGCCTTGAACAATAATAATAATAATAATAATAATAATAATAATAATAATAATAATAATAATAATAATAATAATAATAATAATAATAATAATAATAATAATAATAATAATAATAATAATAATAATAATAATAATAATAATAATAATAATAATAATAATAATAATAATAATAATAATAATAATAATAATTTATTTGTCATTTGAACATATAAGTATACATTTGAATGAAATGTCGTTCCTCACGGGGCTGAGGTGCAAGGTACATGGTGGTTGATATTGATGTAAGGGGCCAGTGCAGCGCAAGTGTGTGTTTAAGGTCAGGTGTGTGTGTGCGTTGGGGGGCAGCAGGGTGTTCAGGGAGAGGTTGGGCAGGCTGGGACTCTAATCCTTGGAGCGCTGGAGGATGAGGGGTGTTCTTATAGAGGTATATAAGATCATGAGAGGAATAGATGGAGTAAATGCGCAGAGTCTTTTACCCAGAGTAATGGAATCAAGAACCAGAGGACATGGGTTTAAGGTGAGGGGGAGAGATGTAACAGGAACCTGAGGGGCAACCTTTTTACATAAAGTGTTGTAATGTGTATCAGGATCGAACCCGGGTCTCTGGTGTTGTAAGGCAGCAACTCCTTCCCTGCATCACCGTGCTGCTCAAGATGCCTGACCTGCTGAATGTTTCCACCATTTTATGAATTTGTTTCAGATTTCTAGCATCAGCAGGTTTATTTTTTTGATGCAGATTAGCATTGAACATTTTGTTGTGTGTGCCCATCAGTCTTCTGTAGGCTATAGGCTGGCCCATAAAAGTTCTTAAATTAGGTTTTGGCAGCAGATCAATCTGTTTAGATTCAGGTTTATTATTGTCACGTGTATGAAAGTACAGTGAAAAGCTTTATTTTATGTGTTATCCAATCAAAATCAGATAACACTCTACATAAATACAATCAAGCCAAAGTCAAGTACAATAGGTAAACAGAAGGGAAAGGTACAGAGTGCAGATTGTAGTTCTCAGCATTGTAGCGCAACAGTTCTATAGGCAAAGTCCAGTGTCTGCAATGGGGTGGAGGTGGATCAGCTACAGTCTAGACCCTAAAGTCATAGAGTCATAGAGTGATATAGTGTGGAAACAGGCCCTTTGGCCCTACTTTCCCACACCGGGCAACATGTCCCAGCTACACTAGTCCCACCTGCCTATGTTTGATCCATATCCCTCCAAACCTGATCTATCCATGTACCTGTCTAACTTTTTCTTAAATGTTGGGATTGTCCCTGCCTCAACTACCTCCTCTGGCAGCTTGTCCTATACACCCACCACCCTTTGTGTGAAAAAGTTACCCCTCAGATTCCTATTAAATATTTTCCCCTTCACCTTAAACCTAGTTCCTCTGGTCCTCGATTCCCCTACTCTGGCCAATAAACTCTGTGCATCTACCTGATCTATTCCTCTCATGATTTTATACACCTCTATAAGATCAGCTTATGGAAAGAACACAGAAGCCTGACAACAGAGGGGAAGAAGCTATTGTTCCTTCTCAGACCAACTCTTATATGCCAGCATATAATCCATATCACTTAATTCCCTGCATATCCATGTGCCTATCCAAAAGTCTCGTAACTGCCACTATCGTATCTGCCTCCACCACCACTTCAAGCTTCTTTGTGGAGAAAGAATACTAAGGTTCTTTTTCTTCAAGTAATTTTTAGAATTAAGCGCAACATTTGGTGTTACATCTACCAGATTTTCTACACGGATTTTACTTTTGGGCTTTTCTTCGCATGCTCAAAATCCACAGCTTGGCTCTTGGTTGTTCTGTCGCGCCTCTTGGGAGATGTTCAATGAACCATACGGTAACTTTCAGAACTGAATGTTTCGATATGCATTCTGCTCCACTTTGCCACTTGCAGGTGGATTTTGTGAGCTTACTTTCCGAACACTGAATGGGAAATCTTCCAGATCTCTTGCACTCCGCCCTGTATGTTCCTGATATATGTTTCCATTGCATGAAGCGTTAATCTATAAAATTTATCCTCAGTTTGCATCTTGGTTTCAGCAGGAAGCCGCTCCGATAAGATCACTCACTGAGCTATGAGAGGCCATTGGAGTGTGAAAGTCAGGAACTATGTGAAGCAGGACCTTGGTGGGAGTGACTGGAGCAGAAATAATGCCATCTTTCAGTTATTTATTTGTACGTCAATTTAACTTTAAATGTAATTCATTGCCCTTTTTTCAAGTTTTTGGAACGTGCAGCTATTAACATTTTGGCATTTTAATTGAAGTCGAGCTTGAGTTGGTAGCAGGTCAGATAGATTGAACAGATTAGTTAATGGATTAAGTAATTGATCAAGAAAGTCCTCCATCGACCTTCAACCATTGCACGCTCCCCACCTCTGAGAGTAAAGATCCCTGAAGCGAGGCTTGGATAGGTGAACCATTTCCCATATCTTGGAAAGTTGGCACAAGATCCAGCGAGCCATGGCCAATAGAGAGAAGTATTTCGGCCCATCGGGGTGGTGTTTCCTCCCTTGCTCCAAAGATGTACAGGTTTGTACATTAATTGGCTTCAGTAAAATTATAAATTGTCCCTAATGTGTGGGATAGTGGTAGTGTACTGGTACTCGTCACTATCTCTGGTTGGCATGGGCTCAGTGGGCCGAAGGGCCTGCTTCTACTACTTTAAGTAAAGGCGAAAATCTAAAGTCTACTTGGGTAGCCAGGTTTGAGTAGCTCTTCTGAGATCTGCTATTGTAGGGGCACAGGGATTGGTCCAGACCATCGAACCCTCTGATTGGTAGAAGAGGTGAGGTGGTGCGCAGGTAAAGGAACCAGGCAGTCTGGTTTAGAACTCCAAGAGAGACAGTAAGATTTATGGTTGTTTGTCGTTTACAGCGTTGGTTTTGTCACGGTTGTTAGCCTTCTAATAAACGTCTACCTCAACGCACATCGCCTTACGACTCACCATAGTGGTGACCCCGACGTGATCACAGATCACCAAGATGTCCCATCGGGAGGCATCGACGCCGAACACAGTCGGCGTTCATCTGCCCCCGTTCTGGGCCCACCAACCATGCCTGTGGTTCGCCCAAGCGGAGGCACAGTTCCATCTCCGGGGAGTACAGGAGGACGAAACCAGGTTCTACCATCTATTGAGCGTCCTGCCGTCGGAGACGTCCGCACGGGTCGCGCAGTACATCACCGACCCGCCAGAAACCGGCAAGTATGCGGGCCTCAAGTCGCTGCTGCTGAAAACCTTCGGGTGCAGCCAACAACAGCGGGCCAGCACACTCCTGCACTTACCTGAGCTCGGGGACCGACCGCCGTCGGTCCTCATGACGGAGATGATGACTCTAGCGGGAGAGCACACCAAATGCCTCATGTTCGAGGAGGCATTCCGCGAGAAGCTGCCAGAGGACGTCCGCGTAGTTCTAGCAGACGTTACTTTCGGGGACCCGATGGATTTCGCAGAAAAGGCGGACGCGCTGGTCGCGGCAAAGACGAGGCGCCCCGGCTCAGTAAATCGGGTTTCCGCACCGGTGAGCGACCGACCGCGCGGCCAAGATGGCGCCCAGCCGCCCGCCACTTTTCAAAAAACCCGCCAAACTGCTACGTCGACGGCGGCCATTTTGAAACAGGCCCGCGACATAGAAACACACCAGCGCGGCTGGTGTTTCTTTCATAAACGGTGGGGAGCAGCGGCACGCAACTGTAGAAGCCCCTGCACGTTCTCGGGAAATGCCTCGGCCGATCAAATGTAGAGGCAATCTCGATCGGCCAGAACCATCGCCTCTACCTTGCTGAGCAACATACCGGTACCGTTTTCCTCGTGGACACCGGGGCGATCGTCAGCATTGTGCCTCCGTCCTGCCAGGAAGCGCGATCAGGTAAGACCGGCCCCCCACTCATTACGGTGAACGGCAGCCCTGTCCGTACCTACGGAACACGGGACATGTCCCTGTCCTTTGGTTCCAGGACCTACAACTGGACTTTCATCATCGCGGATGTAGGCCAGGCAATCCTGGGAGCAGATTTCCTTTTTAAAAAAAAATTTTTTTTTAATCAAAAATATTTATTAAAATATTAAAATAATATATACAATACAATAAAACCAAAACAGAACCCACCACCAGAATATTATACAAACAAATATACCTATTGAAACTATCATACAATTATATTACAATCCCCATCCAGGATACATCCAATCCCCCGGTCCCGGAATTCCTCCAGGGTGCCCGTGGACAGCGCGTAGTCCCTCTCCAACACCACCCTGGCATGGACGTAACCCCGTAAAAGGGGCAGGCAGCTGGCTCGGGCAGAGCCCTCTTCCGCCTGGCGCCGTGAGTCGCGGATGGCCAGCTTGGCCTGGCCCAGGAGCAACCCAACAAGGACATCTTCGGCCCTACCCTCTCCCCTACGCACAGGGTGTCCAAAGATGAGGATGGTGGGTGAAAAATGCAGCCAAAAAGCAAGGAGCAGCCCCTTTAGATATTGGAACAGGGGCTGCAACCTCACACACTGCATGTACACGTGGTACACAGACTCTTCCAACCCGCAAAAGTGGCAGGCGGCTGGCGAGTCTGTGAACCGCGCGAGGAACAGGTTGCAGGGGACTCCTCGGTGCAATATCTTCCACCCCAGGTCCCCGATGGAGAGGGGCAGAATTCCTGCGTAGAGGGACCCCCACCGCGGGGTCACCTCGCGACCGGAAGGCAACACTGACCGCCACTTAGTGTCCGGACGGTGGACCAGGGCGAGGAAGTGCAGGGTGTGGAGGAGGAGCCCGTACAGGACACGCCTCCCTGCGTCTCGGAGGGAGATGAAGGGTGTCGAGGAAATGCGACTCATGTTGTGTGGGACCGGCTCCCGGGAAGGATTACGGCGCCTCGGTCCGACGAGTACTTCCGGCTGAGCGGGGGTTTGCTCAGCCGCAGGTACTCCACACATTTGAGCCTCTCCGACACCCAGCGGGGCAGGACAAGGGCCGGCTGCTCTCACTCCTGGGCCGCCGCCCTCCGTCAGCGGAGGGGGGGCCCGGTCGACAGCAACCAGGTTCCAGACTCTCAGCAAGTCCCGGTAGAAGCCGGGCATTCCCAGCAGGATAGCACGGCTGACGACCACCATCGGGATCCGCGTACCTGCTTGAAGGCAGCAGATTTCCTTTGGGCTTTCTCATTGATCCCTGACGTCTGCGGGAAGAGCCTGCAACCGTCGGCCAGTAACGTTGACCCTCCCGCTCCTTCGGTTTCCGTATCATCCAGCCCGACCGTCCAGGCCGTCACCACGACCTCCGACCCGTTTGCTGCGATACTCGCTGAATTCCCGGAGCTCCTAGTCCAGCGTTTCGACGCACCTGCCGCCAAGCACGGAGTCGTACACTTCATCCCTACGGAGGGACCGCCTGTTTTCGCCCGAGCCCGACGCCTACCCCCTGATAAGCTGGCAGTCACTCGCGAAGAGTTCCTCACTTTGGAACGGCTGGGGATCGTGCGCCCGTCGGACAGCCCGTGGGCCTCACCGTTACACATGGTCCCAAAAGCATCTGGGGGGTGGAGACCGTGTGGCGATTACCGACGTCTGAACGCCATCACCACGGCTGACCGATACCCGATCCCGCATATTCAGGATTTTTCCGCCACCCTGGAGGGTGCCACGGTATTTTCAAAACTGGACTTAGTCCGAGGGTATCACTAGATCCCGGTTCGCCCCACAGACATTCCTAAGACCGCCACCATCACCCCGTTCGGGTTTTTTGAGTGGCTGCGGATGCCTTTCGGCCTCAAAAACGCCGCCCAGGCGCTTGTTCCAACGCCTCATGGATCATGTGGGTCGGGGTATGCCTTTTGTGTTCATATATCTGGACGATATTCTCGTGGCAAGTCGGTCGGCTCACGAACACCGGTCCCACCTGCGCTCCATATTCCAAAGGTTGCAGGACCACGGTCTGATCCTACACCCGTCCAAATGCCAATTCAGACTATCCTCAGTCGATTTCCTGGGTCATCGGATCACACAGGCAGGTGCCGTTCCCTTGCCCGAGAAGGTGGCTGCTATCCGCTCTTTTCCCCGCCCCGACACTATCAAAGGGTTACAAGAATTTGTAGGCATGGTGAATTTTTACAACCGATTCGTCCCGGCGGCAGCCCGGATCATGCGCCCCCTTTTCCAATGCCTCGCGGGTAACCCCACCAAGCTGGCCCTCGCGAACGCCACCATGCTCGTCCACCCGCGCTCCTCTGCCCCCACCGCCCTCACCGTCGATGCCTCCGGCATGGCGGTGGGGGGCGTCTTAGAACAGCAGGTTAACGGCCTCTGGCACCCTTTGGCGTTTTTCAGCCGCCAGCTCACTCGCCCCGAAATAGCTTACAGTGCCTTTGATCGGGAACTCCTGGCCCTCTACCTGGCGATCCGTCATTTTCGCTATTTTTTAGAGGGTCGCTTTTTCGTGGCCTTCACTGACCACAAGCCACTGACGTTTGCTTTTTTGAAGGTTTCCGATCCGTGGTCGGCCCGCCAGCAGAGACACCTCACTTTCGTTTCGGAATTTACCACCGACGTTCGGCACATTGCGGGAAAACTAAACACCGTGGCGGATGCCCTGTCCAGACCGGCGGTTTCCCCGGTTGCCGAGGTAAGTTTCGGGGTGGATTTCCAGGAGCTCACGGAGGCTCAGCGCCTGGAAGACACCCCCTCCCTGTACCCCCACACCACCTCGGGGTTGCGGTTGGCACAGGTAGCCTGTGGTCCCACGCGTACCAAACTCTGGTGCGATGTTTCTCTGCCACGCGCCCGCCCGGTAGTGCCCACTTCCATGCGGCGCCAGGTTTTTGATACCATTCACGGCCTGGCACATCCGTCCATCCAGGCCACTTCGGCTCTGGTTGCGGCTCGCTTTGTCTGGCACGGGCTGCGGAGGCAGGTGGCCGCCTGGTCCCGCTCCTGCATTCCTTGTCAAACCTCCAAGGTACACCGGCACACTCGGCCCCCCGTCCAGCAGTTCACGGTCCCCGCAGTCCGATTCCTCCACATCCATGTGGATCTCGTCGGCCCGTTACCCCACTCCAGGGGCTACACCCACCTCCTCACGGTAGTCGAGCGGTTCACCCGGTGGCCGGAGGAGCTCCCGTTGTCCGACAACTCAGCAGCCTCCTGCGCTCGGGCTCTGGCACTAAATTGGGTTGCCCGTTTTAGCGTCCCGGACGTCATCACTACCGACCGGGGCGCCCAATTCACCTCGTCCCTGTAGGTGGCTCTGACTCAGCTGTGCGGGTCCCGTTTACTGCAAACCACCGCCTTTCACCCCCAGGCCAACGGGATGGTGGAGCGGTTCCACAGGCAGCTTAAAGCGTCCCTTACTGCCCGCCTGTCCGGCCCCGACTGGGCCAACCAGCTCCCATGGGTTCTCCTGGGTATCCGCACGGCTCCGAAGCACGATCTCGGAGCTTCCTCGGCAGACCTGGTCTATGGCTCGCCCCTGCGGGTACCAGGCGACGTTCTCCCTCAATGTTCTACCCTCCCTCCCTCCATGCCAGCACTCTTAGCTTCACTCCGAGCGCGGGTGGGGTCCCTGGCCCCGGTCCCTGCTTCTCGTCACGGGGATCCCCCTTCACATGTCCCGCCGGCCTTGGGCGACTGCGAGTTTGAGTTCCGGCGCATCGATGCCCACCATCCCCCGTTCCGGCCGGTTTACCAGGGTCCGTTCAGGGTAGTGAAGAAAGGCACGTTGGAAGTGGGCACCCGACAGGAGGTCGTCTCGGTGTCCCGCCTTAAGCCTGCCTATTTGGACCCAGACCAGCCCGTCACAGCGGCTCAACCTCCTCGCTGGGGCCAACCTCCGGCCGCGGCTCCCGTACAGCAGTTTTCCCCCTCGCTGCCCCCGTTCGGGACTCCTCTTCCCCCGGTCGCCTTGCCACTGCCGCCTCCGGCTCCGTCAGTTTCCCCTCCTCCCGCGGTGCCGGCTTCCCCGTCCCCAACCCCGGGGGGGCCTCCCTATCCTCTCCGCACCCGCTCCGGTCGGGTGGTCCGGGCACCTGCCCGGTATCGCGCCGAGGGGTCTGGGGGGGAGGGGGGGGTCATGTAGGGGCACAGGGATTGGTCCAGACCATCGAACCTTCTGATTGGTAGAAGAGGTGAGGTGGTGCGCAGGTAAAGGAACCAGGCAGTCTGGTTTAGAACTCCAAGAGAGACAGTAAGATTTATGGTTGTTTGTCGTTTACAGCGTTGGTTTTGTCACGGTTGTTAGCCTTCTAATAAACGTCTACCTCAACGCACATCGCCTTACGACTCACCATACTATCATCATTTAAATCCGAACCTTCCTTTTTTTTAATGAAAAGCATTCATTCTATTTTCAGACATAGAGTCATAGAGTTATAGAGTCACACAATGTGGAAGCAGGCCCTTCGGCCTAGCTTGCCCACACCGACCAACATGTCCTATCTACTCTAGTCCCACCTGCCTGTGTTTGGCCCATAACATTCTAAACCTGTCCCATCCATGTACCTGTCCAAATGTTTCTTAAACATTACGCTGCTGGAGGAGGTACCTGCCTCAACTACCTCCTCCAGCAGCTCGTTCCATACACCCACCATCCTTTGTGCCTTCAGGAATTTCTATTGAATATGAAAGAGAAAATGCACCAATATCCACCCATGCCCTTTGCCATTCCTCACGGCAGGTAGATTCCCGGCAGTGTTTGTGGTCAGCGAATCCTCTGTTCAACTGGGACACTGCAGCTCTAAATCCTTCTCCATAGTTTGCCCTTTAGATATGGCTATTGCTGTGATTAAAGATTCCTGGCAGCAGTATGAACGCCATCTCGGCAAACACTTGGATCTCAAGGGGCCACTTGAGATCATGCACGATGGGTTCATGCACGATGCTGCTGAAAATAGATTGAAGTAGCATTGGGGCAAAGAGACTTCCATAGGGGCTGGAGACACGAGATTGCAGCTGCTGGAATCCTGAGCAAACACAAAGTGCAGGAGGAACTCAGAGGGTCAAGCAGCATCTGCGGAGGGAAATGGGCGATGTTTTGGGTTGGGGCCCATTTTCAGATTCAGTTCTCTCTGCAAATGTTTACACTTGAATTACATTGAGTCATAAAGTCATAGTTATGCTGCATGGAAACAGGCCCTTTGGCCCAACTTGCCCATGCCAACCAATATGCCCTGTCTACACTAGTGCCACTAGCGCCTGTTTAGCACATTTGGCAGGTACAAGAAGGAGAAGAAGGTCTGAAGAGGTATCTCGATCCAAAACGTCACCTCTTCCTTTTCTCCAGATTTCTGCCTGACCCGCTGAACTACTCCAGCATTTTGTGTTAGTTTCTATATGGATTTGCTGCAGACACTCAAGATTTTTAATTGATCTCAATGTGTAATAAACTGCAGTAATTTCCTTCCAGATCCATTGGACTTTGGTCAAGTAACTTAGCCAAACTTTTTTCCGCAATAGTTTCCAGTTGTTTTTTACTTCAAAAAAAACAACTCGCTGCGTGCAATGATCTCGGTTGACATCAGACAACATTTATTTTCACTCACCCTGTTTAAGTCATCACTTTTACTTAATTGTATTAAACATGCCAGATTCTTTTTACAAAGCTATATGACTGTTAGTCATGCAACAACTCCCCTGCAGGCTCTTCACAGGAAGTTTTAGCCAGGCACGTAACCCTTATATCAGTTAGCTGTGGTTGTACAAAGATCTTCGGTGGCGTATATGTAATTATGTTTAGGGCTTTGCTTTGTCTATTCCTCAAGTTTATCTTTCTGATATCTTCAGACTTTAGAGATACAGCGCGGAAACAGGTACTTCGGCCCACCTAGTCCATGCCGACCAGCGATCACCCGGTACACTAGCACTATCCTACATAATAGAGACAATTTACAATTTTACTGAAGCCAGTTAACTTACAAATCTGTGCGTCTTTGGAGTGTGGGGGGAACCTGGAGCAACTGGAGAAAACCCACACGGTCACAGGGAGGACGCACAACCCCTCTACAGACAGCACCCGTGGTCAGGATGGAACCCGGGACTTTGGCGCTGTAAGGCAGCAACTCTACCGCTGTGCCACTGTGCCGCCCCTTATCAAGATGGAGAAAGCCAGTAGAATACATAGCAACATGTAATACCCCCCTTTTGTCATGCACCCATTTCTCCCACTATCCTGCCCTTCCCCTTCCACCCCCTCCCCCCACCACTGGCCGTTTCCACCTATATCCCCCGCCCCCCCCCCCCCCCCCCCCGGCTTTGCATTTCATTCCTCTTTCACTCCTCTCCTTATCTGACACGTTTTTGGCTTGTCTCCCTTTTACCCCCTTTGGTCACCCATTTGTCTCCTATTCATTTCCAGCCTTTATCCACCCATCTGCCAGTCACCCCCCCCCCTTATCTGTATCCACCTATCACTCGCCAGGCTTTGTCCTGCCCCCACCTCTTTTCCAGCTTTCTTCTCCCCTACTACAATCGGTCTGGGGAAGGGTCCTGACCCGAAACATCACCTATCCATGTCCTCCAGAGATGCTGAATAGTGAATAATCAAATGTTTGGATAGAGTGCATGTGGAGAGGATGTTTTCACTAGTTGGAGAGTCTAGGACCAGAGAGCACAGTCTCAGAATAAAAGGATGTACCTTTAGAAAGGAAATGAGGAGGAATTTCTTTAGTCAGAGGGTGGTGAATTTGTGGAATTCATTTCCACAGATGGATGTGGAGGCCAAGTCAATGGATATTTTTAAGGCAGAGATTGATAGATTCTTGATTAATGATGGCATCAAAGGTTATGCAGAGAAGGCAGGAGAATGGGTTTGGAGAGAAAGATAGACCAACCATGATTGAATGGCGAAGTAGACTTGATGGGCTGAATGGCCTTATTCTACTCCTATAACTTATGAACTTATGAACAGTATTATGATGGAAAACTGGAAGGCTCTTTGCTTTGTATTACGTTCCTGATTGATTGTAATGGACAAACCTTTGCTCAAAATTTATGTAATCACCCCAGCACAACTAGGAATTGAACCTAAGACTCTCTGTATAAGGTGGTCCAAAGGCTTACAGTGTGTTGTTTTTACAGACCAGACTGGCATGTAGGCTCAGGCAAAGATCCTTTAGCTAATATGTAGGAGCAAGGATGAAGAAGGCTCCCAACCTGAAACTTCACTTACCCATGTTCTCCAGATATGCTGCCCAACCCGCTGAGTTGCTCCAGCATTTCTAACTAAAAAGATTGGATTAGTTTAGCGATAGAGCATGGAAATAGACCCATAGGCCCATCAAGTCCACGCTGACCAATGATCACCCGTACACTAGTTCTACCCTACACACGAGGGATAATTTTTACAGAAGCCAATTAACCTACAAACCCGCACGTCTTTGGAATCTGGGAGGAAAGAGGTGCGCCCAGAGAAAACCCACGCAGTCACTAAGAGAATGTACAAACTCCGTACAGACAGCACCCGTAGTCAGGATCGACTGGGTCTCTGGCATTGTGAGGCAGTGACTCTACTACTGTGCCACTGTATCACCCTAGCTTGTGTAAGAGCCACAATATCTTCCACCAATCTGTGGCCAATGGAATTTAGCTCTTTGGAAGAAGAAAAATGTACATGAAAAAAAATATTTCTCAGACGCTAACAATTCCTTTGCAATGATGTAAGATTGGAACACTAAAGTGGAGGAATATTTTACACCTGGTTTCTTCATATATAGTGACAGCCAGCCTGAGAGAAATTACCTGCACTGTAATTATTGGGCCAGATGGTCGGAGCGTCTATTCATGTTTTCTTGGACGGCTGCCGTACCATTGTATGCATCCGGAGCTGCAAGCTGTACTAGCTACTGGGTGTTGCAGCTCATTCTCTGCATGCCTGATCTGTCTAAGTAACTGAAACTGTGGCCAGGCAGTGCACTCGATCAGGGATCTGGAGGAGGAGGCTGATCCCTGTGGAATCCAACTGGAATATCACTCGATTCATCAACCAAATGAGGGGAGGCACAGTGGCGCAGCGGTAGAGTTGCTGCCTTACAGGGCCAGAGACCCGGTTCGATTCTGACTATTGGGTGCTGTCTGTACGGAGTTTTTATGTTCTCCCTGTGACCGCGTGGGTTTCATCTGGGTGCTCCAGTTTCCTCCCACACTCCAAATACTTGCAGGTTTGTAGGTTAATTGGCCCCTGTAAATTGTCCCTAGAGTATAGGATAGAACTGGTGTATGGGGTGATCATCGGTCGGTGCAGTCTCGGTAGGCTGAAGGGCCTGCTTCCACACTATATCTCTAAATTGAATTAAACAAATAAATAATATTAAAACCATATAGCACAGGAATGGACCCTTCGGTCCACAGTATTTGTGCCGAACATGATGCAAAGCTAAACTGATCTCATCTGCCTGTACTTGGTCCATATCCCTCTATTCCCTGCACTTCTCGGTGTCTATCTAAAACCTTAAATGCCACTATTGTATTTGCCTCCACCGCCACGCCTGGCAATGCATTCCAGGCCCCCGCTGGTCACTGTGTGTAAAACGTCATGCACATCCCATTAAACTTACCCCCTCTCACTTTATATTGATGCCCAAGAAAGGTTTGAATAGAATTTAACAAAAAGAAACACCTACAACTTGCATTTAAGTGCCATTATCAGCTGAGAAATAGCTTCACAATGATCCTGTCTGTCTGTGTGGAGTTTGCATGTTCTCCCTGCGACCACATGGATTCCCACTGGGTGCTCTGGTTTTCTCCCATGTCCCATAGACATGCTGATTTGTAAGTTGATTGGCCTCTGTAAATCTCTCCCCAATGTTCAGGGAGGGAATGAAAAAATGGAATAACTTAGAACTCGTGTGAACGGGTGATCGATGGTCAGCGTGGACTCGGTGGGCCGAAAGGCCTGTTTCCATGCTCGGTCTTTCAATCAATCAATCTATCAAGTACAATAGGTCGAGTGTAGAGAAATACACCTGAATATGGTTTACTTTAGAATTTAGAGCTACAGCGCAGAAACAGGCCCTTTGGCCCACCGAGTCCGCGTCGACCAGTGATCACACTAGCACTATCCTACACACAATTTACAATTTTTATCAAAGCCATGTAACCTACAAACCTGCATGTCTTTGAAGTGTGTTAGGAAACTGGAGCACCCGGAGGAAACCCACTCAGGTCACAGGGAGGACTTGGATCAAACTTGGGTCTCTGGCAGCGTAAGGCAGCTAGTCTACTGCTGCGCCACTGTGCCGCCTCCAGTATTTTCAGCGTGGTAACACAACATTTCCAGAGTTTGCTTGGAAAATTGGACTGCTCCCTGGCTTATGGAAGGACCGTTCAGAAGCCGGATAGCAGAGGGGAAGAAACCGTTCCCGAGACGGTGATGCACGTTTTCAAGCTTCTGTATCCTTTGCCTGATTGGGAGCGGGGACTGTGAACAGTAAATGCAGGCACGAGGACCCACTCACGAACAGCTGGCCACACGGCAACATCTGGATCACAGCAACCCTACAAAGCATTTGGATTTAATGTACTGCCTTAATGTAGTGCATAGTTCATTAATACAGTGCGTTTATATAGTGCCTTCAACAAAATTAAATATCCCAAGGCACTTCATAGAAATGCTATCAAACAAATCTTCCATCTCAGTTTCAGGACCAGCACTGAAAAAATGGCAAATTAAAATAAATCTCGACTGCCTTAAAACAGAAGGTTCTAATTTTGTACAAACCAACAGCAGCTGTCTTAAGTCAATTTCTGTAAAAGTTACTATCCTTCTGGGTCACACTTGCTGGAGATGGGAAGAGGAAAGGGGGAGGAACAAACAGAGGCATAACTCCTGATGAAGTTACTTCCAGCTGCTGCTCATTATTTGCTGCATTGCGCTAATGAAAAAGAAACTCTTGTTCCTACATTATACCCTTTAATATACAGGGCACTGCATTGGATAGCATGACTAAACAGGTGCGAGTACCACCATTAACCCAAGCTAGCCCAGGTCCACACAATTCATCCTGATTTTATTAACGCAATCTCAATAACAAAACAAAGGACATAGGTGTAAGGTGAGAGGGGAAGGATTTAATAAGAACCTGAGGGACAGCCTTTTCACTCAGAGAGTGGTGGGTATATGGAACCCAGAGGAGGTAGTTGAGCCAGGTACTATATCAATACTTAAAAGACAAAGTGCTGGAGTAACTCAGTGGATCAGGCCGCATCTCTGGAGAACATGGATGGATGACATTTCAAGTCAGAATCCAAAACCTATCATCTATCTATGTTCTCCAGAGATGCTGTCTGACCGGCTGAGTTATTCCAGAATTTGTGCAAACCAGCATTTTCAGTTCTTTGGTTCAATATTTAAAAGACAGTTGGACAAGTACGTGGAAAAGAAAGGATTGGAGGGATACGGGCCAAACACGGGTAGATGGGACTTGCTTTAATGGGGCACCTTGATCGGCATGGACAAATTGGGCCGAAGAGCCTGTTTCTGTGTTGTGTGAATGACTCTGTGACTCTAAACAGGATAAAGAAAACTGCAGAGGCTGAAATCCTGAAATAAAAACAGAAAGTGTTGAAAATAGACAGTCGGTCAGATAGTATCTGTGGGGAGGGAAGTAGAGAGAACATTTGAAGAAGGGACCCAACCCGAAACATCGCATATTCATGTCGTCCAGAGATGCTGCCTGACCCGCTGGGTTACTCCAGCTTTTTGTGGTGTTTTTTTTGATAAACCAGTATCTGCAGTTCCTTCTGCCTCTGGGGGTAATATTTCATATTAATGAACTTTCATCGGAACTAGGTAATGTTAGAAAATATACATGTTCCAAGTTGCTGGTGGCCTGTATGAAGGTGATGACTGTGCCAACCAAAGCAAGAGAGATCATGTCTGTTAATGAAGACGATACTGAATGAGAGAGGGCGGTGAATGAGCGGACTACAGGAGATGCAAGTGGCAGAAGGGGAATAAGAAAATGAGAGAGAGACAAACAATTCTGGAAACGTGAGTTACATAACACAGCAATTGCCGGAAATCTAAAGTAAAAGAGAATATTGGAAATAGTCATCAGGCCAACCAGCAAACCACAACAAAATTGGCAGAACACCTCCAAAGACATAAATGTTTGCCGGTCAATTGGGCAGGCAGGCAGGTGAGCCATCTTTCTCTGTGAGGGAGCTGATCCTTGCGCCGTTTGTGAAGGCAGACAGTCACTATGCAATATTTGCTTCAATTCTGCTGCATTTATTTCTCCCAGTGTATAAATTAAAACATAATATTAATTTCAGAGGAAATTATGCAATCTCCTGAAATAATTAACGTGACTGAGGACAACATCAAATGAAAAATTAGGTGTTTACGTGGAAATGTAGAAATCTGAGACTTTTGGGCACTTTAATGGCAGACACTAAATTAATGGTGCATTTTTTCCCCCCTGATGCCAGGTCATCTGTTAGGAGATGCATCATGCACAGTTTATCTAATTACCTTACTGAGGTGTGTCAAGAGGGATATCCTGCTGCCTGGATTAGATGGTTTCAGCTACAGGTAGAGGTCGGATAGACTTTCACTGGAACATCGGAGGTTGAGGGGAGACCTGATAGAGGTATATTATTATGAGAGGTGTATTATTATAAAATTATGAGAGGCATAGATAGGGTAGATACGAAGAATCTTTTTCCCAGCGTGGAAATGTCCAACACTAGAGGGTACAGCTATAAAATGAGAGGGGGAGAGTTCATCCAGGACAAGTCAGGGCTGGCAACAGGTGACGTAGGGTAGGGAG
This sequence comes from Rhinoraja longicauda, assembly GCF_053455715.1. NCBI lineage: Eukaryota > Metazoa > Chordata > Chondrichthyes > Rajiformes > Arhynchobatidae > Rhinoraja > Rhinoraja longicauda. The sequence goes on along the minus strand of NC_135959.1, from coordinate 45,503,246 downwards.
GTTCTCTGGTAGGCCAATTGTTAGCTAGGGACAGTGTGATCCCAAGAGGGATACATACAGTAGTTGCAAACAGTACAACTGGTTAATGGACTTTGAATGGAGGAAGGGGGTAGGGGGAGGGGATTATTTGTATAAGTAACCTAAAATCAGAGAATTCAACATTCATACGGCTGGGTTGTAAATTACTGAAGCGAAATATGAGGCGCTGTTCCTCCAATTTGTGGATGGGCTCACTCTGGCAGTGGAGGAGGCCGAGGACAGAAAGGTCAGTGTGGGAATGGGAAGGGGAGTTAAAATGGTGAGCAGCCGGGAGATACAACAGGCCTTGGCGGTCCAAGCGTAATTGAACTATGTTTTATTTTCTGCACATCACTTTGTGATTATTAAAGACACTTTAATCATCTGTTTGTGGGTATTCTGAGTTGACGGCCCACATTGCTACCATAGTCGCACTGAGCCAACAGCTCTCTGCTTGCATTCGCCTCATCACATGTTGGAGTAACTTTGCAGTCACCCTGGAGAATATTGCTATTTTTGTTACTGCGTCTCTCACACGCTGCACACACCAATGCCAGTGCAAGGAAGCAGATGCTCTCCCCTTGGTTGGTGTCATTCCACTACGTCCACTCCACTGAATCTCTGAACTAAATGAACACGAGCGACCACTCTGGAGAGGCCCACCAGCTTTAATTATAGTCAGATTTAGAAAAACGCCTCTCGTGTAAACACAACTCATATATATTCACCCTTGGGGGTTGTTCAAAACTGTTTGCTTGTGAGTGTGTGTGTCATTAAGTTCTAAAATGCAGAATGACATTGTGTAAAACCTCTCTACTGCTTCCCTGCAGAGGAAGCGACAGAATTCATTATTTGAATGACAGTCAACCCCAACGCAGTGAATGAAAGCGAGAGCAGGATCTGCAGGGAGCCACTGCACCACCCATCGTGTTACAGGGACTAGAGCCAGGAGCTGCCTCTCTAGTTGAACAGTCTCAGCAAATTAGATAACAGTCGGAGCTCTTGAATAGCAGATTGGGTCCCCAAAATGCTGCGTATTCCCCTCTGGTGGCCCAGGATGAAGTTATTACAGGTTGTTACTCAAAGTGAAAATTACTTTTTAGAGTCATAGAGTTATTTGGGTTTAGTTGAGTTGAGTTTATTGTCACATGTACCGTGAAAAGCCTTTGTTGCGTGCTAACCAGTCAGTGGAAAGACAATACACCATTACAATCGAGCCGCCCACAGTGTACAGTTACATGATAAAGGGAATATCGGGAATACCGTTTAGTCCAAGATAAAGCCAGTAAAGTCCAATCAAAGGTAGTCCGAGGGTATCTAATGAGGTAGATACAGGTAGAGTCGTGCAGCCGTTACCTAGGTACAAGTGACATAAAGTATCATTGTCAAAGTGACCTTTAAGTGTCCAGTGTCCAGTGTTAAGTGTCCTAAGTATCCTGTGGTGCGGCACGGTGGTGCAGTGGTCGAATTTCTGCCTTACAGCGCCAGACACCCTGGTTCGATCCTGACCATGGTGCTGTTTGTAAGGAGTTTATACGTTCCCCCTGTGACCTGCGTGAGTTTTCTCCGGGTGCTCTGATTACCTCCCACACTTGAAAGACATACAGCTTTGTAGGTTAATTGGCTTCAGTAAAATTCTAAACTGTCCCTAGAGTGTAGAATAGTGCTAGTGTATGGGGTGATTGCTGGTCAGTGTGGACTCGGTGGGCTGAATGGCCTGTTTCCGCACTGTATCTCTAAACTAAACTAACTAAACTAATAATGTTGTTATCATACCTGCCTTGACTACCTCCTCTGGCAGCTCGTTCCACATGCCCACCACACTCTGAGTGGAAACGTTGCTCCTCAGATTTCTATTAAATCTTGCCCCTCTCACCTTAAACCTGTATCCTCTGGTTCTTGATTCCCCTACCCTGGATGAAAGACTCTCCACATTTACTCTATCTATTCCCTTCATGATTTCATACACTTCTATAAGAACACACTTCAGCATCCTGTGTTCCAAGGAATAAAGTCCTAGCCTGCCCAACCTTTCTCTGTAACTCAAACTCTAGAGTAAGTACTAGTAAGTAATTACAAAATTTTGTTTAGGCAGCAACTCTACCGCTGCATCACTGTGCCGTCACCAGTTCAGTTCCAGGGCTTTGCCATGGGGTCTCCTCATGGCAGGTTCCATGACCCAGTCATTTTTATCAATGACCTTCCCTCCAACAGAAAAGGTCAGAACTGAGCAACTTTGGTAATGAATTCCCATCAGCAATAGAGCTGAAGCAAATTTTAGACAGTGGCTGGCAACGGGTAAATGACCTTCAAGCCACTTGAATACCAGTCAATGGCCATCTCTGAAAAGGGAAGACTGAACAGGAGACTCTTATACAGAAAACTCTCTACTTTGCTACAGAAATACAGTTCCAACAACACTCAAAATGCTTGAAGTTCAATTTAATTTAGTTTAGCTTATTGTGATGTGTACTGAGGTACAGTGTAAAGCTCTATAATGTGTGCTATCCGGTCAGCAGAAAGACTAGGCATGATTACCATTGAGCCATCCGCAGTATACAGATACATGATAAGGGGAATAATGTTTAGTGATAAAGTCCAGTCAAGTCGAATTAAAGCTAGTCCAAGGGTCTCCAATGAGGCAGATGGTAGGTCAGGACCGCTCTCTAGTTGGTGATAAGATGGTTGACATCCAGCCCCTCCGCTCCTGTGCATGGCAGTGTTGATTGCACACACTGCAAAACATACACCTCTGCAGCTCATTCCTCTCACAGCATCTGCTGTACTTGTTGGAAGGACAAAGGGAACGGGCATATTGGAATGGGCATAATCTTTTTAGGCAGTCCCTCGATCGAGGATGCCTGCTTCCACTTCAGTTCTGTGGATTCTTGGAGGCTGATAGGGGGGAGGATGGGGGGGGGGGGGGGGGGTCACAGTTGATGCCAAGGATGGGGGGGGGGGAGATGCTTGATGAGATGAGCTGAGGGGTGGGTTGGCAAGTGAGGTGATCCTTCCACCATTTATGCTAGGCGTTGTGCTCTTGGCACAGACACTTCAAGACTCTCAAAGCCAGCTAAGCTGCTCCTTATATTGGGTTGATCATTGTTTAATATGTAACAATATCCAGCAGAGACTCGTTATAATGGACCGTAGGTGGAGGGGAATGGTGTCCGTTATTGCCAATTGTCTGCCATAACCGAGTTAAGGATTCATTCCAACCACCTAGCTGTCACTCTGAAACAAAGAGTTGTTTTCAAATACAAAATCCTTTTTAATAGCTGAAAATATATTTTTGTTACTGCAAGCTAAAAATACTAAAGGCTGTTTGTTACATTTATTAATAGAGTTACGTGTCCATCGAAGGGATCGCTTGTCAATTTTAATATCTTGTCCATTTCAATCTTGTCAGTTTCAATGCCTTGTCAATTTTAATGCCTTATCAATTTCAATATCCTCGGAAATGTAACTAGCAGTCTGTGTTCTTAAAGAGACAGTCTGCTATAACCAAAATCTGTTATAAAGAGGTCTGTAATAACAAAGGTTTACTGTATAACACATTTTTGGTATTCCATTGACTTGGCCTCTGTATTCTGGTTGTGTCATTTAATGAAAATGTAATTCCAGTTAATCCACAAGGTGGAATAACAACCAGTCATGTTTCGAACTTAGAGTTAGTTCTTTTGCAATTGTTGGCAGAATGTGGCTAGTATGTTTTTCAGAGCACTGGTGTTAGCTTACTTCAACTGGCTATACACAGGAACTAAATGTAGCCAACATCTGTTTCTAGATTAAGGCAAGATTTATAGATGAAGTGAGAATGATGAATGGTAATATAACAATGATCTATCTGTATGTGGTGAAATTTTTCAAACCCTTATATTTTATTTTGGCTATTTTCATTGACTTAGACTTTTGTCTCAGTTCAGTGCAAGTCAAAGAGTCATAGAGCCATACAGCATGGAAATAGGTCCTTCAGCCTAACTTGCCCACACTGACCAACATGCCTCATCCACATTAGTTCCATCTGCCTGTGTTTGGCCCATATCCTTCTAAACTTATCCTGTCCATGTACCTGTCCAAATGTCTTTTAAATGTTATGATAGTGCCTGCCTTAACTACCTCCTCTGGCAGGTCATTTCATATGCCCACTACCCTCTGTGTGAAAAAGCTGCCCCTCAGGTTTCTATTACCTTCTCACCTTAAACCTATGCCCTTTGGTTCTTGATTGCCCAACTCTGGGTAAAAGACTGTGCATTTACCCTATCTATTCCCCTCAAGATCTTCTATACCTATATAGTGTTCAGGACCCTCGTCTAATCATTCAATTTTTCTTAGACTGAATGGACTTACTTTGAATAACATATTGGATTTGGAAATTCCTACTTTAAGGGCATTGCATTGATCATCAACCAGGATAAATCTCAGAAGGACAGACTCCGTTGAAAGTGAGTGGGTAAATTTTGATTGTTTTTCTTGGAGGCAAAGAGGTTAAAGAGTGATTTGGAGACGCAAGGAACTGCAGATGCTGGTAAACAAAAAAAGATGCAAAATGCTGGAGAAACTAATGGGCGGCACAGTAGCACAGCGGTAGAGCTGCTGCCTTACAGCGTCAGAGATCCAGGTTCAATCCTGACCACGGGTGCTGTCTGTACAGAGTTTGTACGTTCTCCCCGTGACCTGCATGGATTTTTTCAGGGTGCTCCAGTTACCATCCACACTCCAAAGACGTACAGGTTTGTAAGTTAATTGGCTTCGGTAATTGACTACAGGTGCAGTGTGTACAGAGTTGGAACTTGTCCCTAATGTGTAGGATAGTGCTAGTGCATGGGGATCACTGGTCAGCGCAGATACGGTGGGCCAATGGGCATGTTTCCATGCTATATCTCTAAAGTTTAGTTCAGTTTAGAGACACAGCATGGAAACAGACCTGTCGGCCCACAGAGTACACGCCTACCAGCCATCACCATACACTATCCTATACTCTAGGGACAATTACCAACTCTATAAAGTCTGCACCCGTAGTCAATTACCTAAGCTAATTAACCTACAAACCTAAATGAAACCTAAACTAAACCAAAACTTAGCGGGTCAGCATTTTGTCTTTTTCTGTAAAGCAGCATCTGCAGTTCCTTGTGTGGAATTCTGCCTGACCTGCTGAGTTATTCCAATACTTTGTGTCTTTTTAAGGAATGATTTGGTTGAAAAACAAGGGATGGCTCTATCCTTGTAAGCACAGCAGCCCAGAAACCTATGGATGTAAAATAATATGTACGAGTGTCGGGGGTTATGGGGAGAAGACAGGAGAATGGGGTTGAGAGGAAAAGACAGAACAGCCATGATTGAATGGCGGAGTACATTTGTTGGGCCGAATGGCCTAATTCTCCTCCGAAAAGGTATAAACTTTTGAAATTATGAATTTGAGATGTGCAGAGGAATATGGCAACTCATTGAGAAGTGAGGTTATTAAAACATTTGAAGGTTCATTTTTTGGTTCAGCACTCCCAGCTGAAAGGCAGGGCTCGTTGAGAACACATCTTGGGAAATCACAGAGATGCAGGCGGTGATTTTCCATTCATTAAAACTAATGGATGGAAAATCACGGCCTGTGCTTCAATGATTTTGCAAGATGCACTCGCTGAGAATGGAGTTTCCCATTGGGAATGCCCAAGTGCAGAATCACTCCTCAAGGGACAAAGCAGGTTAATGGGATTTGCAAGGTTGATTAACGACAAAATGGTGGCTCTGGGTCAATAGATTGGACATGGGATGTCCTACTCCTGCATTCAAGCGCAATTATTTTTGAGATGAGACATAAAAACATTGAAAATAGGTGCAGGAGGAGGCCATTTGGCCCTTCGAGCCAGCACCGCCATTCATTGTGATCATGGCCGATCATCTACAATCAGTAACCTGTGCCTGCCTTCTCCCTATATTCCTTGATTCCACGAGCCCCGAGAGCTCGATCTAATTCTCTTTTAAATTCATCCAGTGAATTGGCCTCCACTGCCTTCTGTGGCAGAATTCCACAATTCAATGCAGAATAAAACATGGGCATGAAAAAGCAAATACTGGAGGGCATAGAGTCATACAGTAATAGAGCGTGGAACAGGTCCTTTGGCTCAACTTTATTTTAGTTAATTGTCACGTGTACCGAGGTACACTGAAAAGTTTTTTGTTGCATGCTATCCAATCAACAGAAAGATTATACATGATTACAATCAAGCCGTCCACAGTGTACAGATGCAGGATAAAGGACAAAATGTTTGGTGCAAGGTAAAGTCTGGTAATGTTCGATAAAGGTGTGTGGGTCTCTTATGAGGTAGATGGTAAGTCAGGAGCGCACTCTAGTTAGTGATAGGATGATACAGTTGCCTGATAACAGCTAGGAAGAAACTGTTCCTGAATCTGGAGGTGTGTGTTTTCACACTTTGGTACCTCTTGCCTGATAGGAGAGGGGAGAAGAGGGAGATTCGGTTGGATTCCTCGTGGAATACGTTGGACCTAGAGACATTTGCTATGGAAAAGTATGTGGTAGTGGGAGCAAGCCTGGTTCTAAACCTTATCGAACCAAGGAAGGAAACAGAGACCATTGAGGGTAAGCAAGCTGGTGGATACAATTAGTATTGTTACCTTTCTCGGAGCTAATCAAAGCACCAGGTATTCATATAAAGGTGTGAGAAACCATACAGTTCTTGTCACATTAATGTCCTTACTGCTTGTGAGACCTCAGAAAGACCAGATTGTAATATAGCAAAATGTGGGAGGCAACTCTGATTACATTCCCAAGTACTTAATTACTTGTGAAATGCCTAGGGACGCTTGGTGGTTTTGAAAGATGCAATGTAGATCTTGCTTTTATTGAGCACAGTGAGAGACATCATGACAAAAATCACACAGCAATATGAGTTTCCCCTGAATGAGATGATAGGCTAATCTATGCCCTCACATAGCACAACAAGGTTGTGCGTAGGAAATTAACAATTTGGCAGTATTTTTTTTAGGGAAAATAAAAGGACTTTAATCCCAAGTGTTAACAGGCTATAAATAAACCCAGAAATGTAACCTTTTTACATTTGAAAACTGGGCACAAAAGCTACTTGAAATTTTACGTTTCGTTTCATCTGTGAATGTAATTTACGTGCAGACAGATGATAAATCTTCATCTGCACAATGGGCTAGGCAGAGTTTCATACATGCTTCAAAGATTGAGTTCAATCAGGACACAGTCGTATGCAGAAATATAAAGCCGGTGATTTTTCAAGTGGTGCTGTTAATTACAATTTCTCTCTTAACCTGACGGCTGCTGAACTAACTGGGAGTGTAAGGGAGTGAAAAAATATGTTTGTCAGAATTGTTTGCAAGGCTTCATATCCGAGTAGAACTCGAAGTAGGAAAAAAATTAAATAGTCAGACAGCTGTTTTATTTTGATATAAAAGTAAATTGCAGATGAAGGTCTACACCAAAGGTAAATACAAAATGCCAGAGTAACTCAATGGGTCAGGCAACATCTCTGGAGAAAATGGAGAGGTGACATTTCGGGTCGGTAATCAGTCTGAAGAAGGATCCCGACCCGAAACGTCCCTATCCACTTTCTCCAAAGATGCTGCCTGACCTGCTGTTACTCCAGCATTTTGTGCCTATAACTGTTTTATTTTGTCTGAAGAAGGGTTCTGACCCGTAAAATCACCTATCCATGTTCTCCAGAGATGCTGCCTGACCCGCTGAATTACTCCAGCACTTTATGTTGTTTTTTTGTAAATGAGCATCTGCAGTTCCTTGTTTCTCAATGTTTTATTTTGGTGTTAGCATGACAGATATTGTCTCTCCGAAGCCTTGAAGCATTGATTTTGGAACATCGCTGAAAGCAGCCAAAATAATCAGGACAACAAAATGGAACAAATTGGACACATTCTCGTACTTGGGCCTATTCCCACCTCCAGTTCCCCCCTCCCTCCCTTCTTTCAGTCTGAAGAAGGGTCCCGTCCTGAAATGTCAGCCATCCTATTTCTCCAGTGATGCTATCTGACCCATTGAGTTACATCAGCATTTTTTTTGTCTAAAATGGAACACAACCTGTTCAACAAAATGCGCAGAGAGGAAGGGATGTGGCTTCAATAGATTAAGAAGCACAGAAAGAAGCCCTTTTTATATATGATCGTTTGAACTTCAGGGTGTTTGAATTTATTTTTGCTGTTCATTTTCAAGTGCATCACCTCATTAAAAGCATGCAATCTCCTCCCTTCTTGTGCATCAGGACCATGAAGAGTAGGGTTGCCAACTTCCTCACTCCCAAATAAGGGACAAAGGGTGATGTCACTGCCCCGCACCCCAGGATGTCACTGCCACGCAGCCAGCGGCCACGTGCTCCCGCTCCACCAATGGTGGCCACGTGGGCCGGGAGGCGGGTTGTTACACTGGGCCCCGGCCCACAGTGTCCGGGCCTATAATGTCCAGGCATACAGTGTCCGGGCCTACAGTGTACGGGCCTACAGCACCTTCCGGGCCTAATATGGGGCAAGGGCGGTCCTGTACGGGGCAAACCAATTTAGCCCAAAATACGGGTGTCCCAGCTAATACGGGACAGTTGGCAACCCAAATGAAGAGCTGTCTATTTAGCTCCCAGAGAAAACATGCCCTTTATAATGAAACCCCTCTTCACTGAGTTCAAATTACTTCTCGTACAGATTAGGTTAGGGGAGATACATCACTCATAGAGTCATAGAGTGATACAGTGATGCAGTTGGCCCTTTGGCCCAACTTGCCCCCACTGGCAAACATGTCCCAGCTACACTTGTCCCACCTGCCCGCATTTGGCCCATATCCCTCCAAACCTGTCCTATCCGCTGTCATAAAATGATCTCAAATAGGATGCCAAATGAATCATAGAGTCACAGTCGTAGAGTGTGGAAACAGGCCCTTTGGCCCAACTTGCCCACGCCAACCAATATGTTCCATCTGCACTAGTCCCATCTGCTTGCGTTTGGCCAATATCCCTCTAAACCTCTCCTATCCATGTACCTGTCTAATAGTTACTTAAATGTTGCAATAGGTCCTGCACAACTACCTCCTCTGGCAGCTTGTTCGATACACCCACCATTAACCAATAATTAATGACAAGCAATATTCACAGATGAGGCCATTGATAGGTGATGCGGTCCCTAATCTGGCAGAAGGCATGTAGATGAAAATAATTGTCAGGAGGTGATGAGGTTCATGCTGCATCTCGGCAAGGCGGTCTTTGTCTACCATCGTGGTTAGGACATCAAGGTATTAAAAATCTTTCGTGTCACTGCCTAGGTAACCTAACACATAAGGAACTGCGATCTCATGAATGGATTGCAGTTTCAAGTATCGTTTGCATTTCCCCTCATAGGCATCTGTAGCAATTCCTCACAGTTCAGGTGTTGTGGATGACACTCATTTGGCTTTTGGCCAAGGACGGAAGCAATAAGAGTCCTTACAATCGAGGCTATTAAAAAAACATCTGCATCACCTGTTCTGTTCAATTTTCTTCCTTGTTTCTTTTGGAATAAAATATCAAAATGTCATTTTCTGTAAAGAATATTATTTCCTGTTAGAACATAGAACACAGAACAGCGCATAGGAACAGGTCCTTTGGCCCACGATGTCTTTGCTAAACATGATGCCAAGACCAACTTTAGCTTAGTTTTTAGTTTTAAAGATACAGTGCAGAAACAGGCCCTTTGGCCCACCGATCAGCGATCATCTGTACACTAGTTCTATCTCACGCACTAAGGACAATTTACAGAAGCCAATAAAAACTTACAAACCTGCACGTCTTTGTAACGTGGGAGGAAACTGGAGCACCTGGAGAAAACCTGCATGATCAGAGGGAGAATGTACAAACTCCATACAGACAGCACCCGCAGTCAGGATTGAACCTGGGTGTCTGGCGCTATAAGGTAGCAACTCTACTGCTGTGCCATGGTGCCACCAACTCTTATCTGCCTTCATATCCCTGCATATGTATGTGCCTATCTGAAAGACTCTTGAATGCCACTACAATATCTGCGTCCAACACCGACCGCCCCCGGCAGTGCCTTCTAGACACTCACCGCTTTCTGTGTGAAATAATTGCCCCACACATCTTTAAACTTTGTCTCATTCGCCTTCAAGCTATGCTGTCTAGCATTTGATGGTTCCATCCTGGGAAATAGGTTCTGACTGTAGATCCTATCTATGCCTTTCATAATTTTATATGCTTCTATCATCAGGTCTCCCTTCAACTTCCAGTGATCCAGATAAAACAATGCAAGTCTGTCCAAATTCTCCTTGAAGCTAATAGCTCCTAATCCAGGCATCATTCTGGTAACCACATTTACACCCTTTTCTACGCTTATTTATTATGACTTTGGGCATGGTTATCTATTGAGACTTAGGGCAGCACTGTTGCACAGCAGTAGACTTGCTGTCTGACAGTGTCAGAGATCCTGGTTTGATCCTGACTATGGGTGCTGTCTGTACGGAGTTTGTACGTTCTAACTGCGGCATGTAGGTTTTCTCCGGGTGCTTTGGTTTTCTCCCACATTCCAAATACATACGGTTTGTAGGTTAATTGGCTTCAGTAAAATTGTAAATTGTCCCTAGTGTGTTGGATAGTGTTAGTGCATGGGGTGATCGTAGGACTCGATGGGCCAAAGTGCTTGTTTCCATGCTGCATCTCTAAAGTCTAAGGTAGATAAAGTTGTGGACTATTTCACAAGGCTTTTATTTCCGTCAGTTACCAAAATGTTTCTGTACTCTGGGTAAAAAATTAAAGCACAACCTAATTCCAAGATTATGTCATTCATTGTTAGAGTAGGAAATAAAAGCTTTATTTTATTTTTAGGTTGACGCAATGTCCCAAGAATGAAAAATATAGCTTAAAGATGGTTTACACCATCCAGGTGTAATTCATTAAGAAGTGAAAGGAAAGAATTAACAATTGTAACATTAGCCATATTATAACTACTCCCACTGGCTGTTTGGCTCAGATTCAGAAATCACCTGCAGCATGTGCAGGAAGATACCGAAGATAGATGCAAAGTGCTGGAGTAACTCAGCGGGTCAGGCAGCATCTCTGGAGAAAAGGAATAGGTGATGTTTCGAGACATCTGAGCCACTTACTGGAAATACTCAAATTGACCAGAGCTTCCACCATCCATGCTTAATCCAGACTTGTCTTATTCATGCAACTTACCAGAATTAGATCATTTTATAAAATGTGTATTAGATTTAGCTTAAGCTCATGTCCATTAGGAATCAACAATGAAATTCAATGAAAATTAAGTTTAGTTTGTGATATGGCTTTTATGAATTATCAGAGAACTTTCCGTCTCACCCAAGGACCATTCTTGAACATTTCCTCTTTCTCATTTTTACTTTATCCCTTGAGGACATTATCCTGGGCGGCACAGAAGTGCAGCGGTAGAGTTACTGCTTTACAGCAGACGAGGCCCAGGTTCAATCCTGACTATGGTTGCTGTCAGCATGGAGTTTGTGCGTGCGTTCTCCCCATGACTGCAAGGGTTTTCTCCGGGTGTGCAGGTTTCAGCCCACATTCCAAAGATGTACAGGTTTGTTAGGTAAATTGGCTTCGGTAAAAAAATTGTAAATTGTCCCTAGTGGTGATCACTGGTTGGCATGGACTCTATGGGCTGAAAGGCCTGTTTCCACGCTGTATCTCTAGTCTAAAGTAAAGTCTAAAGTCCAAAGAGTCAAGCTCTCATTTCAAATTTTTGGATCAATTAATCCTTAAACGATAATGTAATACTTTAAAATGAAACTAACCTAACAGAAAAATGTAACTTATATCTATATTTTAATTTGGGACAAATAAGATATTTATTCAAAATGTTTCTAAAATTTTTTTTTGTGTGTCGACTTTGGTTACGATTATTTAATGAATGGGCTGTGTTATTACATCTGACTGTTAACCTTGGGTAAACTTAAAGCTGATAGATATATTAAAAATTAAACACGCAAATGACTTGGTCATGTAGATGGCCTAAGGCTTAGCTGAGCTATCAAGAATCACATTGACATGACTCAATGATCACCTATTACTAGAGAGGCTGACATCAATTACCTATGAGTGCACTGTGGCTAATGACAAACCATCAGTGTTGTGAGAAACTGACTTAATTCTGTTGCCTAAGGATCAGGTTTAAATACTTTTGAGCACAGGTTGGGGGCCTTCATGTGGTGACCAGTTGTCCACTTCTGCCCCTTGAGTTCTACATAAATCACAAAAGCTTCTAATCATCAGCAGTAGTAACAGCTGCTGTTCATCATTCAATTCTGATAAATTTAAAAATAAAAAATATAACAACAAACATAGGAGCAAATGTTTTTAAAAAAACAGTTTAGTTTAGAGATACAGCGCAGAAACAGGCCCTAGGGCCCACAGAGTCCGTGCTGACCAGTGATCCCCGCACACGAACACTATCCTACACGTTCTAGGAACCTTTTATAATTTTACCAAGCCAATTAGCCTACAAAGCTGTATGTCTTTAAAGTGTGGGAGGAAACTGGAGCACCTGGAGAAAATCCATGCAGGTAACGGGGAGAACATTCAAACACCGTACAGACAGCACCCGTGGTCAGGATCGAACCTGGGTCTCTGGCGCTGTGAGGCAGCAGCTCTCCTGCCAAGACACCATGCCACGCCAATACTATAAACCAGGGCTTGGAAAGCGATGTGAATTCTCTGCACACAGTTCAATGGGTCTGTGACTCCTTTATCTTGATGCAGCAATATTTTAAAATCAACATTTTCATTACAATTTGCCCGTGAGGGGAATCAATATAAATCACTGCCAATTTCCCTGTACAGTGTTCATCAAGGATTTTCTTCGAATGTTAGCTAGTTTTTGTGGCCATTTCGAGGATTAGATGACACTTAATCTTAGAGGTGGACTGTTTATTGTGGTATTGACGTATCCCTTTTCTAGTTCCTATTAATCTCATTCAATAAAATGTGTAAACATGAATTTACAGAAGAGTAAAAATTAAAATTAAATTCCTTCTGATTTTGCGGTGAAATCAGTGTTTATATGATACACGTTGAGATGAGATTCTTTGTGGCTTACCCTCCCAGAAGTGCATTCACATGAAGTTTCTGGTTAAAGGGATTTTTGATTACCTTCAAATGAAGTTCATAAGTTATAGGACAAGGATTGAGCCATTAGGGCCATCAAGCCATTCAATCATGGCTGATCTATCTTCAACTCTCAACCCCATTCTCCTGCTTTCTCCCCATAACCCTTGACACCCTTACTAATCAAGAATCTGTCAATCTCCGCCTTCAAAATACCCACAGACTTGGCCTCCACCACTGTTTGTGGCAATGAATTCTACTGATTCTCCACGCTCTGACTAAAGAAATTTCTCTTTATCTTCTTTCTAAAGGCATGTCCTTTTATTTTGAGGCTTTGGGATTTGCAACTGCACCAACTCAATGGTTTAATGGTTCAATGGTTCCATATTATCACATGTAAATATGCACAGTGAAATTCGTTTTTTTGCATACAGTTCAGTAAAGTATTTCCATACCCAAGCACAATCCCTGATTAATACAAGTGCAGAGAAATGTTCCACTAAGATCGCATGCAAGAGTTGCCAGGTTTTGGCAACATTTTCAAAGTCCAGTCCAGTCCGCGCCCGGTCTCCTGAATCGGTGCCCAATCCAGGCGAGCCCCAGGCTGCTGCAAGGTCTCCAGCAGTCGCCTCTGTCCGGATCCTCCAGCAAACTGTCAGCCTTCTTCTCAATGGAATTAATCGGTGACATTGAATTCTCCAATTTTACATAACTTCTAACAACTACACCCCCTCCACTCCACTTTCTCTCCCACGCCCCCCATTTCTTCCCCCGCCCCACCTCTTTCCTCCGCCCCATTTGGACTCACACCTATTTTTCCCCTCCCACCTCCCCCCAACCCCTCCACCCACATTCCTTCTCTGGCTTCACAATTCACAACTCTTCAATTCTTTGATCTCAGATATTCTGTTTTAGTCTCTGGCCTTTGTTAGTGAAAGGTTATGTGGTGGTTAGTGGGAGGTTGTGATTAGTAGGTTATGTGGTGGTTTGTGGGAGGTTATGTCATGATTAGTAGAAGATTGTGTGGTGGTTAGTGAAAGGTTATGTGGTGGTTAGTGGAAAGTTGTGTGGTGGTTAGTAGGAGGTTGTCTGGTGGTTAGTGGGAGGTTGTGGTGATTAGTAGAAGGTAATGTGGTGGTTAGTGGGAGGTTGGTCATGGTTAGTGGCAGGTTGTGTGTTGGTTAGTGGGAAGTTGTGTCAAGGTTAGTGGAAGGATGTGTTGTGGTTAGTGAAAGTTTAGGTTGTGGTTAGTGTGAGGTTGTATGGTGGTTATTGGGAGGGTGTGTGGTGGTTAGTGGGAATAAAGGGGTAGGCCATCTAGGTCTGAGATGAGGAAAAACTTTTTCAGCCAGAGAGTTGTGAATCTGTGGAGGCCAATTCACTGGATGTATTCAAGAGAGAGTTAGATATAGCTCTTAGGGCTAACGGAATCAAGGGAAATGGGGAAAAACTGAACTAGTGTGCTAAATCTGGGCAGCAAAAATATTATGATCTTGCTACCTGCTTATTGGCTTTTTATATCCTCATGCCAAAATAACTTCCTTTCTATCTTGAATAGGTTTTACACTCCACTGCTTCTTTATTTCTTTGACCATATCTTAATAAAACATCACTTAATGTACATGGTTTAGACCCTTGTGTGTAATGAATGTGATTTATTGTGCAAGGAGGATATCTTGAAATATCTTTAAGATGTTGATCCAATCTTTTAAGATTTGCACAAGAAAGTTGAAGAGGAAATCTTCAAAGTTCACCCGTTTGCCAAGTGTTTGGAGTCCAAGGGCTGCCAAGGACTTCTATCGATGTAAATGTCAGAAATAAGGCCCACAATTTGTCTTAGATTCATTCTGGATTTCTTAGAAAATAAAAAGCAAATTCAGAAGTTGCAGAATGTTGAGATGACAGCAATACTTTATTCCTGCCTCTTAACACTTGTTTCTGTTATTTTGTGATTTAGAATCATACAGTGTGGAAACAGGCCCTTCGGCCCAACTTACCCACACCGACGAACAAGTCCCATCTACACGAGTTCCATCTGCCTGCGTTTGGTCCATCTATATACTAAAACTCTCATTTGTTTGTTTGTTTGTTTGTTCCTGAACTACAGCCAAAGTGGTACACGATAGCGCGACAATTTTAGGCTCACCTTACGCATTGTCGTCCCTCTGGTGTTAGTGGAAGAAGTTTCATTGAAATCGATGTTAAAAATGGAAAAGGAAGATTGTTTACCTTTTGATATTGGTTCGATATTATTTGCTACGTCTAAATTAAACAAAAAAATTTATAGGGAAAACCCTATAATATTTAGTGCTACACGAATTTGGAAACAATTAAAAAAGACATTAAAATTAGATAATTTATCACTTTTTCTTCCAATTGTGAATAATCCTTTGTTTAAGCCTTCATGGGTAGACGGGGGTTTTACACAATGGAAGGATTATGGAATTAAAAATATGGGACAACTTTATAAGGAAGGCACCTTTCTGACATTTCAGGAGTTGCAACAGACTTATGGTCTTCGTGGAAATGATTATTTCAGATATCTTCAACTTAGAGATTATGTAAAATCGAACTCCCAAAATTTTCGAATTAGAAATTCAGAAATTCTTGATGAATGTTGGAACAAACATCCTAATACAGAAAAATTAATATCTTATATATATAATATCTTATTAGACAGTGACATTCCCTCCACGGACTTATACAGACAAAAATGGGAAAAAGAATTAAACCAAGTAATTACGAAAGATACTTGGGAAGAAAGTTTGCAACATATACATCAGTGTTCACTAAACGCCAGACATTCTCTAATACAATTTAAAGTAATACATAGGTTACACTATTCAAAAACAAAACTACATAAAATTTTCCAACATATCTCACCTAAATGTGATAAATGTCAACATTTAGAAGCTACATTATTTCATATGTTCGCAAACTGTATAAAAATTAAAAAATTCTGGGTAAATATTTTTAGCATAATATCTAAAGTAACCAGCACACAATTGGACCCAGATCCAAAATTAATTATACTCGGAATATTAGAATTAAATCAAACATTTAGAACAATACAAAGAAACTTTATGGATTATAGTTTAATAACGGGAAAAAAATTAATTCTAAAATTTTGGAAAGGCCCTACGGTCCCCACAATCAAAATGTGGATTATAGAAATGACGGAGACCTTAAACGTGGAAAGAATCAGATTTTCCCTGTTGGACAAACAGGAATTATTCATTGGAATATGGTCTCCTTTTATTGATTACTTAAAGGGTCAGAATGGTTCAGCACAGGAACCTGACTAGCACTCGGACTAAAGAATGGATGAAATGCTATACTTTGAAATGTACGTATATATCTCGAATGAAATTTTTGTTATTTTAATAAATTTTTCCATTCTTCTTTAACTAACTTTTTCCTTATCTTTATAATTTGTTTTTGTTTTTGTTTTTATTTTGCTTCTCTCTCTTTTCTTTCTTTACTTCATCTATTTCTTTAGTTCTATCTAGTTTAAAAAAAAAAAGGGGGCAAAAGGTATTGGAGACAATATAATAATAATTGACATTATTATCAATTTAAAAATGTATGACTGTAAAGATGTACCTATCTCCAATAAAAAATTTATCTCGAGAATTAAAAAAAAAAAAAAAAAAAAAAAAAAAAAAAGAAATCGATGTTATATTTTAAAAGTTATTCACATTTTAGTTAAAAGGGGGGAGGGAGGAAAAGGGGGGTTAAGGGGGGTGGAGTGGGGGGGAGGCGAAGAGGGGGAGGGGAAGGGAGGAAGCGAAGGGGGCTGAAGGGGAGGGGGAAGGGAGGGGGAAGGGGGGTTGGAGGGGGAGGGGGAGGGGAGAAGGGGAGGGAGGGGGAGCAGTGGGGGAGGAGGAAGGGAAGGGAGGGGGAGGGGGGAAAGGGGGGGAGGGGAGGGGTGGTGGGAGGGGGGAAGGGGGGGAAGGGGGAGGGGAGGGGTGGTGGGAGGGGGGAAGGGGGGGAAGGGGAGGGGTGGTGGGAGGGGGGAAGGGGGGGAAGGGGGGAGGGGAGGGGTGGTGGGAGGGGGGGAAGGGGGGGAGGAGCGGGTGCTGCACCAATGCAAGAGAGGTTTGCAACGGGTCCACTTGGTCTAGTAACCCTCTAAACCTGTCCTATCCATGTACCTTTCTAAATATTTCTTAAACATTGGTGGTACCTCCTCTGGCAGCTCTTTCCATTTACTCACCACCCTTTATGCCAAAAAGTGACCCCTCAGGAATCTATTACATATCCCCCCCTCTCACCTTAAACCTATGTCTTCTGGTTCTCGAATCCCCTCCCCTGGACAAGAGACTCTGTGTGTCTAGCCGGTCTATTCCTTCCATGATTTTGTACACCTCTATAAGATCACCCCTCAAAATCACAATTTTACCAAAGCCAATTAACTGAAAAACCTGTACGTCTTTGGAGGCCTGTTGCCAGGTGCAGTGGCAGTCAGTGGATGGGTCTGTTTGGTGAACTTCTGTAACTTTGCCGGCGCCAAAACATGGCGACTCTTGTGTGCTCCTGGGCGGGGTCTGCTGCATGATTTTACCGGGTTGAATGCAAAACAAAGCATCTCGCCATATCAAGGTGAATGTGGCAATAAAGTATCAATGAATTGAACTATTTACGAATCACACCCTCTCTTCTAAATCTGTATTGACAAAAGCACTTCATTTCACCCAGTTGAACACTCCAGTTCAATCGGTGTGAGGTAAGAGAATGTGGATAGTGGCAATGTACTCCCGTTTCAAACAACACCAAGGTGCTAATTAGAATGTCAAACATTTTTTGCCACGTAAACTTCCCTACACTCTGGGAGTATTATTACAGAGAGAACAATACTCTCATAGAGATCAGAGGATTAGCTGACTGCTCATCTTTCACTGCCAAACAAGGGCTTCAAAACAGTTTTACAGAAAAACTATTCATGACCTGTTGACTAAAGCAGCACAATTATCATGGCATTGCCTCAGCTTGTAGCTTCCCTGCTACTTCAGGTGTCCTGGGGCAGAACAACTAGAGGTGAAAAGTTGCATTCATTTTTCCTGTGTTGGCTTTGTTCCATTCTTTGAAAACATCAGTGAATAGTTGCTGCAAACCGCACTCTTAGCTTTCTAAACTAATTTCATTTTTTCTTTGCGTTATTCGTTGAGCTAACATTATGCTGCATTGGTAAATCTCTTTGCTTTTACATTAGGCAGAGCCAAATACGGAGTGAATTATATTAATTTAATAGATTTTGTATTTATAGAAATTCTTTTGAATCAATCAGCAATTAAGATTTGGCATGAAGAAAAATATTAAAACTTGCTTTGGGATTTATATTAATGATGATTCAATAATGCTTTTATTGTCACATGTGCGAAGTACTAACAGAGTGAAATTCTTTCTCTTACAGACAGTCGAGCAAAGTATTGCCATATCCCCGATCCTCGAATAGCAAGTGTACAGAAATAGTCTGCTGAGGCCACATGCAAGAGGCACCGTGTTTTGGCGCCATTTTCGAAGTCCGTGCTCCAGTTCCTATGAGCGGTGCGTGTTCCAAGCTGTTGCAGGCCTCCAGCCATCTCCTTCCTTGGACGCCACGTCCCTCTCCTCGCCCGACCACCTTTGTTCCCTGGGGGCGCCTCTCATGGTCGACCACGAGGGTGCAGTAGGCCAGACCCCAGTCCCCTGTTTTAATGCTGTAAAATGCCTTGTGGTTGTCCCTTCAATTGACAATGAATCTTACTCTGCAAATGCTTATGTGAAATTCCCAGCCACATTTTACCTTGTTGAAGGTAATACATTTCAATTGCCGTTAACATAAAAATAATAAGGCTTTAAAGGCATCATTCGGTAATAGAAATGCTTCCTAAATCAATTTTGTTTGAGGTACAAGCAAAATTATGCCTCTTTTGTTGTAGGTCATGAATTGTAAAAGTCTGTTAATTAGGTACATCTATTTCACTGTTTTGCAGTGGAAGACAGCTTGTCAACAAGAGAGCTAGCAAGATGTTTTGCCGGATAAATGGTCTGCCAGTGTTAAAGGAAGTTATTTGTGCTGATCTTTTCTGGGTCAACTTAACTTGGACTCTATCAGTAAATCCTAACAACTCTCACCAACCTCTACAGATGTGCATAGAAAGCATTTTATCAGGGTGCATCACAGCATGGTTTGGGAACAGCTCCATCCAAGACCACAAGAAATTGCAGAGAATTGTGGATATAGCCGATCATCACACAAGCCACCCTCCCTTCCATTGACTCCATTTACACCTCACACTGCCTCGGCAAGGCTATCAGCATAATCAAGGGCGAGTTGCACCCCAGACACGTCCTCTTCTCCCCTCTCCTATCAGGCAAGAGGTACGGAAGTATGAAAACGCACAGCTCCAGATTCATGGACAGTTTCTTCCCAGATGTTATCAGGTAACTGAACCATCCTATCAACACCGAGAGAGCAGTCCTGAGTTATTATCTACCACATTGGAGACCCTCAGACTAATTATGATCGTACTTTTCTGGACTTTATCTTGCACTAACGTTATTCATGTTATTCTCTTTAGCATGTATCTGTACACTGTGCTTGGCTCGATTGTAATCATGTATTGTCTTTCCTCTGACAATAAAGTTAGCATGAAACAAAAGCTTTTCACTGTACCTCGGTACACATGACAATAAACTAAACTCAACTCATATAAAATGAGTGTAGAATTCTGAAGTGCCTGGGCTCTGGACAGTGAACATTCAAAAGACAGTTCGGTTGATTAAAAGTAGAACAACCCCTCACGCCCCACTTCCACCCATTGGGGGCGCACAGTGGCACCGCTGGTAGTGCCTCTGCCTCACAGCGCCAGAGATCCAGGTTCGATCCTGACCTCAGGTGCTGTTTGTATGGAGTTTGCGCATTCTCTTTGTGACTGCGTGGGTTTCCTCCGGGTGCTAAGGTTTCCTCCCACAGGATAAGTGTGTGTGGAGTTGCGTAGGATTTAGTAACCGATGTGCTGTGGGTGCTTAGTGTTCATGGCTGGGAATGGATGTATTCCACCTCTCCCCCACGGTTAGTTTAATTTAGAATTACCACGTGGGAACAGGTCCTTCGGCCCACCGGGTCCACGCCTACCAACGATCTCCGTACATTAACACTGTCCTACACACATTAGGGACAATTTAGAATCTTACCAAGCCAATTAACCTACAAACCTGTACGCCTTTGAAGTGTTGGAGAAAACTGGAGCACCCGGGGAAAACGTACACAGCGAGAACGTACAAACTCTGTACAGTCAGCACCCATAGTCAAGATTGAACTCATGTCTCTGGTGCTGTAAGGCAGCAACTTTACCGCTGCACCACTGTGGTGCCCTTATGTGATCCGATTTAAAAAGTACAACCGCTGGTAGAGCTGCTGCCGCACAGCGTCAGAGACTCGGTTTCCATCCTGACCTTGGTTGCTGTCTGTGTGGAGTTTTCACGTTTTCCCTGTAACTGCGTGGGTTTCCTCCAAGTGCTCCGGTTTCCTCACATCCACGTACATGGATCGGATAGGTTTAGAGGGATAGAGGATAAATGCAGGCAGGTGGAACTAATGGCACATGTTAGTCAGTGTGGGCAAGTTGGGCCGAAGGGCCTGTTGCCATGCTGCATGACTCTATGACTCTATCCCAAAGGACATGTGGGTTTATAGATTAGTTGTCCTCAGTAAATTTCCCCCAGGGTTTGTAGGGAGTGGATGCAAAAGTGGGTAACATGGAACTAGTGTGAACAGCATGGACTCAGTGGTCCGAAGGGCCTGTTTCCATGCCGAATCTCTAAACTAAACTAAACTAAACTGAATTGCAAAATTACAGCCTAGAAGCAGGTGCCAATGGCTGGAAAAAAAATTGCAGATAATGACATGTTGAGACAGAGTAAATATGCCGACTAGGAATTGCAGGATCATGGCTGGTGACGGCTGTGAAGCTTAAGTGCAAATTCCACCAGGATATAATCAGACAGAAATGGAACTGATATCAACCTTGTCAAATACGAAAGCTTTGTTCTTTCTAGCTCTGCATGAAAAAAGTAATTGTTCAGCCAAACTGTCATCACATTTATGAACACTGCACCCTCCAGTGCTAAACGTAAATCCGTATAATGTACATTCAGATGGGCTTTGATTGTAACACTGTTTTTGTATTCTGAGAAAGCTTACATGGCGTGTATGTCTCGACATGTCCGATATATGTGTTAAGTAGTACAGACAGAAAATTACTATGTGATTAGAGCCATAGAGTCATACAGCATGGAAACAGGCCCTTCGGTCTAACTTGCCCACACCAACCAACATGCCCCATCTACACTAGTACCACCTGCCTGCGTTTGGGCCAATAGACAATAGACAATAGGTGCAGGAGGAGGCCATTCGACCCTTTGAGCCAGCACCACCATTCAATGTGATCATGGCTGATTATTCTTAATCAATACCCCATTCCTGCCTTCTCCCCATACCCCCTGACTCCGCTATCCTTAAGAGCTCTATCTAGCTCTCTCTTGAATGCATTCAGAGAATTGGCCTCCACTGCCTTCTGAGGCAGAGAATTCCACAGATTCACAACTCTCTGACTGAAAAAGTTTTTCCTCATCTCAGTTCTAAATGGCCTACCCCTTATTCTTAAACGGTGGCCCCTTGTTCTGGACTCCCCCAACATTGGGAACATGTTTCCTGCCTCCAACGTGTCCAACCCCTTAATAATCTTATACGTTTCGATAAGATCTCCTCTCATCCTAAATTCCAGTGTATACAAGCCTAGTTGCTCCAGTCTTTCAACATATGACAGTCCCGCCATTCCGGGAATTAACCTAGTAAACCTACGCTGCACGCCCTCAATAGAAAGAATATCCTTCCTCAAATTTGGAGACCAAAACTGCACACAGTACTCCAGGTGCGGTCTCACTAGGGCCCTGTACAACTGCAGAAGGACCTATTTGCTCCTATACTCAACTCCTCTTGTTATGAAGGCCAACATTCCATTGGCTTTCTTCACTGCCTGCTGCAGCTTCCTTTCAGTGACTGATGCACTAGGACACCCAGATCTCGTTGTACGTCCCCTTTTCCTAACTTGACACCATTCAGATAATACTCTGCCTTCCTATTCTTACCACCAAAGTGGATAACCTCACACTTATCCACATTAAACTGCATCTGCCATGCATCCGCCCACACTCACACAACCTGTCCAAGTCACCCTGCAACCTCATAGCATCTTCCTCACAGTTCACACTACCACCCAGCTTTGTATCATTTGCAAATTTGCTAATGGTACTTTTAATCCCTTCATCCAAGTCATTAATGTATATTGTAAATAGCTGCGGTCCCAGCACCAAGCCTTGCGGTACCCCACTTGTTACTGCCTGCCATTCTGAAAGGGACCCATTTATCCCCACTCTTTGCTTTCTGTCTGTCAACCAATTTTCTATCCATGTCAGTACCCTACCTCCAATACGATGTGCTCTAATTTTGCCCACTAATCTCCTATGTGGAACCTTGTCAAAGGCTTTCTGAAAGTCAAGGCACCACATCCACCGGCTCTCCCCTGTCTGAAGAAGGGTCTCGACCCGAAACGTCACCCATTCCTTCTCTCCCGAGATGCTGCCTGACCTGCTGAGTTACTCCAGCATTTTGTGAATAAATCGATTTATACCAGCATCTGCAGTTATTTTCTTATACTATATATTATATCCCCTGTCAATTTTCCTAGTTACATCCTCAAAGAATTCCAGAAGATTAGTCAAGCATGATTTCCCCTTCGTAAATCCATGCTGACTCGGAACAATCCTGTTACTACTATCCAAATGCTCTGTAATTTCATCATATCCCTCTAAACCTGTCCTATCCATGTACCTGTTTAAATGTCTCTTAAAAGTTGCAATAGTACCTGCCTCAACTACCTCCTCCAGCAGTTTGTTCCATACACCCACCACCCTTCGTGTGAAAAAGTTACTCCTCAGGTTCCTATTAAAACTCACCTTAAACCTATGTCCTCAGGTTGTTGATTCCTGCTCTGGGTAAACGACTCTGTGTTTACCCTCTCTATTCCTCTAATAATTTTGTAGGATTGTTTTTAATGGTTTTACAAATTGTGATCTATGACGCAATGTCATGGCCTCAATTTTCTTTCTAATTCTGCTGCTGATAGGATTTGTGAGTGTGGGAAATTGTTGTATTTTAATGGCATGGTCATGATCAGTCAGGGAGATGATGGGTTCCGAGCTACAGTTTTAGTTTAGTTTAGTATTGTCACATGTACCGGGGTCCAGTGAAAATCTTTTGTTTGTGTGCTATCCAGTCAAAGAATACATGATTACAGTGCACAGGTAAAGGATAAAGGATACAACATTTAATGCAAGATAAAGTCCGATAGTATCAGATTAAAGATAGTTCAAAGATCTCCAATGATGTAGCTGGGAGGTCAGTTCTGCACTCTAGCTGGTGAGAGGGCCGTTCAGTTGCCTGACAATAGCTGGGAAGAAACTGTTGCAGAATCTGAAGGTATGCATTTTCACTCCTCTGTACCTCTTGCCTGATGGGAGAAGGGGGAGTGACCAGGGTGAGACTCATCCTTAATTATGCTGGTGGCCTTGCTGAGGCAGTGTGATGTGCAGGTGAAGTTTATGGAAGGGAGATTGGTTTGTGTGATGGTCTGGCCTACACCTACAACTCGCTGCAGTTTCTTGCGGTCTTGGACGGAGCTGTTCCCAAACCATGCTGTGATGTATCGCGATAAGATGCTTTTAATGGTGCATCTGTAGAAGTTAGTGAGGTTTGATGAGGACATGCCAAACTTCGTAAGCCTTCTAAGGAAGTAGAGACATTGGTGTGCTTTCTTGACTATAGCTTTGATGTGCGTGGCCCAGAACAAATTGTTGGTGATATTTATCCCTAGGATTTGGCGCTTTCAACCATCTCTTCTTTGGCATGTCTTCTCAGCAATGTAGACTGGAGTGCGTGTACTGCTTTGCTTCCCGAAGTCTATCACAATCTTCAACCAGCGAACCTGTTACACTGGCACGCACTAAACCTGAACGTCTTTATTAAGACCCTAATTGGTCTTTATTTTTAGAATCTTTAGAGATACAGGACAGAAACAGGCCCTTCGGCCCACCGGGTCCACCAGTGATTACCCCATACACTAGCACTATCCTACACACTAGAGGCAATTTTACAATTTATACTGAAGCGGATTAACCTACAAATCTGTACGTCTTTGGAGTGTGGGAGGAAACCGATGCACCCAGAGAAAAATCCATGCGGTCACGGGGAGAACATACAAACTCCATACTGACAGCACCCATGTTCAGGATTGAACCCGAGTCTCTGGCACCGTGAAGCAGCATCTCTACCGCTGCGCCACCGTGCCGTGTTTGTAGTATTCATGAGCCTGATGGTTGTTGGGAAGAAGCTGTTCTTGAACCTCATTTCAAACCCTGGAAATTTGATACTCAGCTCTTGCTCAGTTATGAAGCTCTGTCTGTCCAAAGGTTTTATGTCCATGTGTCTAAGTGTGCTGGCAGCCCACAATGGTGGATGTGCTGCCTTTGGTGATCAGGAATGGGACATTAACCAGTGCTGCTGTCTGCTCTCTGAGATGGACATCTGCTTTGAGGCAGCGCAGAGGCACTCTCTGCTATGAACAGATGGAAGGATTTCCCCTCTGAAGCATCGACCAACACTGCAGCTGGATGTTAAAATAATGACGAGGCAGGAGCACATGGTTTAGGTGTGCCTGCACACTCATCATGCATCACTATCTCCAAGTATGTTTACCAACACAGCCCAGACGTTAGACTTTAGACTTCAGATATGCAGTGCAGAAACACGCCTTTTGGCCCACCAAGTCCACACAGACCAGCGATCACCCCATACACTGGGGTGATGAGGTGGCAACGGAGGGTTAAGGACAGTGATACTAGCAAGATGATAAGGGTGGGGGAGAGATGGAGAGAGCGAGAATGCAAGAGTTACTTGAAATGAGAGAAATCAATATTCATACCACTGGATTGTGGGCTGCCCAAATGAAATATGTTGGTGTCTGAACCAAGACACTGAGAAATGTACAAAGAGCAGAGAAGAGTACAACACAGGAACAGGCCCTTCAGCCCACAATTCTGTGATGAATGTGATGCCAAGATAATGTAGTCTCATCTGCCAATACGTGATGCATTTCCCTCCATTCCCCGCATCTCCGTGTGCCTAACCAAAAGCCTCTTAAATGCCACTCTTGCATTTGCTTCCACCACTACCCCTGGCAGTACGTTCAGGCATCCCAAACATTCTTTGTAAAAAACTTTCCCTGCACTTAGGGGTGTCACAGTGGCGGAGTGGTAGAGTTGCTGCCTTATAGCTCCAGAGACCCGGGTTCGATCCTAACAATGTGTGCTGTTTGTACTGAGCTTGTGCGTACTCCTGTGACCTGGTGGGTTTTCCCTGGATGCTCTGGCTTCCTTCCACACTCCAAAGGCGTGCAGGTTTGTAGGTTAAGTGGCTTCGGTAAAATTGTAAATTGTCCCTCGTGTGTAGGATAGTGCTAATGTACGGGCATCACTGGTCAGCACGGATTCGGTGGGCCGAAGGGCCTATTTCTGCGCTGTATCTCTAAAGTCTAAAGTAAGGTCTAAAGTTATATATCCTTTAATGATTGCCTCTCTCACCATAAAGCTATGCCCTCTAGTCTATGACATTTTCAACCTTGGGAAAAACAGTCTTTTGTCCAAGATGCGTCCTACTATTGGACCTGCATCTTCACAAATGCAGCCCGTGTATTGCAATCCTGAAACCTCTAATCTATAAAGAATGTATACATGGCACAAGTACATGTTTATTATTATAAAATATTTTAGGTGACACCATATACCATGATTATTAGACTGCACCACAAAGATAAATCAATCACCAAGGAAACTTAATTAATCCTTTGGGACTGGAAAACAAATAGTTCACTTGGTAAAATTTACATCAACACCAGAATTTATTTCCCAAAATAACGTTAAGCTAATTAGGTTTAAAGGAGATGTGCGGGGAAAGTTTTTTTACACAGAAAATGGTGAGTGCCTGGAATGCATTGCCAGGGGTGGTGGTGGAGGCAGATACAAAAATGATGATTAAGAGACTTTTAGATTTATTTTAACAAAAAAAAAGGAAATATTACTGATACATAAAAAGAATTTAACTGCAATCAGGGGGCCATCTCATTTAATTAACTGATGTGAACAATATACTATGTTATAAAGGATTAATTCATTGGGTATTTCTAAGGCAGAGATTGACAGATACCTGATTAGTAAAGGTGTCAAAGGTTGAGAGGGAAAGCTCGATTGGCCATGATTGACAGGTGGAGTAGACCCGATGGACCAAATGGCCTAATTCCGCTCCTGTGACTTATGAATTTATGACATTGGACTTTGTACAGCATGGCAACAGGCCCTTCAACCTAACTCATCCATGCTGACCAAGAAGCACCATCTTCGCTAGTCCCACCTGCCTGCGTTTGGCCCACATCCCTCTAAACCTTTCCTATCCATGTACCTGTCCATGGAGTAAGTGTCTTTTAAATGTTGTAATGGTACCTGATGAAGGCCAGTGTACTGAAAGCCTTCTTGACCACCTGTGACGCCACTTTCAAGGAACTATGTACCTGCCCGTCTATATGGCTCTGCTTTGTATCTTTGTGTCTTTCTCTCATCAAGAGAGACTGCTTTAATACACAAGACTTTATTTTTGGACTGAACTAAACAGTGTGAGGACTACACAACTGTGACCAGTGTGAGTGAGCACTTGACTCAAAATCTGCTCATTGTGAAAATTTACACTCTATTCTAATAGTAGTGTGGAAATTAGCTATTTTTGTCCATGTAGATTTTCCGCTGTTAGGTGCAACTGTAATTCTTCAAATGCTTACTTGTTTACATGTGGAATGTGCAAGGTAGAGAAAGCCTGGTGATGTAGACTCAAAAACATGCTGTCAGCATTCCTGAAAGGATTTTGTGAAGGATTTTCCCAAAGGAGTCCTGGCAGAGGTTAGATTATTTAGAAAGTTAACAAGACAGAGTGTCTGTAAACCGTGTGTGGTTTGCTGAAAGGTTCATCACAATATTTATCATTGAGAGACTCTCCCACACAAGAGGTCAAACAAACTTTAATTCCAGTGGCATCATATCGACAGAGGGCCAAACAGCATAGATTGAGGCTAGAGTGCTCTGATAGTTCAGAAGTATAAAAAATGCAACCAGCTAGTCCATTTTACACTGAATTGGAGTTTTGAAGGATGGGAGGAACTTCATAGAAACTTACCGAATAGTGAAAGGCCTGTATAGCGAGGATGTGGAGTGGATGTTTCTGCTAGTGGGAGAGTCTAGGACCAGAGGGCAAGGCCTCAGAATAAAGGAGATGAGGAGGAAGGGTGGTGAATCTCTGGAATTCATCACCACAGATGGCTGTGGAGGCCATCATTGGGTATTTTTAAGGCGAAGATTGACAGATACTTGATTGTTAAGGGTGTTAAGGGTTACGGGGAGAATGCAGGAGAATGGGGTTAAGAGGGAAAGCTAGATCAGCCATAATTGAATGGCAGAATAGTCTAATTCTGCTCCTATGACATGAACATAATATTGGACTTTGTATCTGGAACTGATGTCTACAATGCCAAGAGCTATATACTCTGTATCTTCCCTTTGTTTGAGTTTGGTTTGATTGTACACTATTATCTGATTTGATGACCGGATAATAGGCTAGAGAATGGGGTTGAGAGGGAAAGCTGGAGCAGTCATGGTTGAATGGGGTTGAGAGGGAAAGCTGGAGCAGTCATGGTTGAATGGGGTTGAGAGGGTAAGCTGGAGCAGTCATGGTTGAATGGGGTTGAGAGGGTAAGCTGGAGCAGTCATGGTTGAATGGCGCAGTAGAAACGATGGGCCGAATGACCTAATTTTGCTCCTATGAACTTGTGAACTTTGTAACTTATGAATGATCCATCACTTCCGACTCATTTGTTCAGAAATTTAAGCATCAGCCTCCCCTTCCAGCAGAGCAAGGGAAGAGAGTTGCAAAAGGCCAGGAGACAGGTCTGTCTCAGCAGATTTATACACGTGCCCGTGAGTGAGAGGCACCTCCCCGATTAAAGCATTTACACTTCGTTATGCGAAGGGCAAGAAAGAAAAGTCTTTGAAACCTGCCTGCGATCAAAAGTGTCAGCTCAGACTAGGGATTAAAACGAGAACCTTCCCCAACACAGTTTTAATATCAAGTTGCAGGTTGAATTTACCCAGTAGCCATGAAATGAGAGGTGGGGGTGGAGACAGGTGTGCACGGGGGTGGGGGGCGGGGTGGGGTGGGGGGGTAGGTTGTGGGGGAGGGAATGATGAGGGTGGAGTGTTGAAAAAAGGAGGGATTAAAATCAAATTTGATTCATTCGGTTAGAAAGGAACTGCAGGTGCTGGTTCATACCGAAAATAGACACAAAGTGCTGGAGTAACTCAGCAGGTCAGGCAGCATCTCTGGAGAAAAAGGGTGGGTGGGGTTTTGGGTCGGGACCATTCTTCAGAATGATTAACTTGGTGGTTATTTTTACTCTTGTCAGGAGGACAGGTGGTTAATATCATCTAAGGTACAATAACAACATTTAAAAGGCATTTGTATAGATTCCTAGATAGGAAATGCAGAGGGTATGGGCTAAATGCATGCAGGTGGGACGTATAGATGGGGCATCTTAGTTTGCATGGGTAAATTGGGCCTAGGGCCTGGTTGCACGCTGTATGATTCCTTGACTCTATGGGTAAGTGACTTTGAGTCACTATACTTATCTCACACCATTTTGTCTTTTCATCTCTGGTCTTTGCCCATCAACCCTTCCCCTCTCACCAGCACCCACCCATCACTCATCAGGCATTATACTGCCCCTCTAATCTCCCCCCCCCAATACAATCAGTGTGAAGGGTCCCGACCCGAAACGTCGCCTATCCATGTTCTCCAGAGATGCTACCTAACCTGCTGAGTTACTCCAGCACTTTGTGTCTTTATTTGGCATAGTTTGGTGTTTAACATGATTAACTGAGCATTTGGCCTAATGCCAGCATGGCCCTTTTACATATTTGTACTTCTGATCCCAAAGCTGTTATCAAAGTCAGCCTGAAATATTAACTCACTAGCCTGGATGGAAAATCATTGTATAAACTTCCTGCACATACTTTATAGAGGGGATGGGGACACAGCTGTAGCACCAGTTGAGAATTGGCTGCAGAATAATTTTACCAGCGTGGAATGATTTTTAATTTAACGTTTCAGTCCCAAATGAAGCAGACACTTCCTCAGATTTATAGAACTGAGCATCATATATCACCCGTCAAAATCAGAAAAACCCAGCAGGTTGGGCAGTATCTGTGGAGAGAGAGAGAAATAAAGTTATAGAGTCATAGAGTGATAGAGTCATACAGCACTGGAACAGGACCTTCAGCCCAACTTGCCCATGCTGACCAACATGGCCTGACTACACTCGTCCCATCTGCCAGCGTTTGGCCCGTATTCCTCCAAACCTTTCCTATCCATGTACCTGTCAAAATGTCTTGTAAGATCGAGACACAAGGAACTGCAGATGCTAGTTTACAAGAAAAGACACAAAGAACTGGAGTAATTCAGTGGGTCAGGCAGCATCTCTGAAGAACATAGACAGGTGATGTTTTGTTGTACTTCAGACTGATTGTGGTGGCATGAGGGGGGGGGGGGGGAGGTTGAGAGAATGGTGGTGAGGCCAGCTATTCGATGAACACTAGCACTTGGTCCTCCAGGGCTGCTGGATCTCCCAGTTGCTAACCATTTTAACTCCCCTTCTCATTCACATACTGATCTTTCTGTCCTGGGCCTCCTCCATTGCCAGAGTGAGACCACACACAAACTGGAGGAACAGCACCTCGTAGCTTCCAGTCCAATGGTGTAAACATTGAATTTTCCAATTTCGGGTAGCTAACTACTAACCTAACCACTTGCACCCTTTATTCGTCCCCTCTCTTCCCTGTGCCCCACCTGCATTCCAACCCATTTCTCTCTTTCCCCCTCCCCATCCCCTTCCACCTCTATTCCTTCTTCTGGCTTCACAATTCTCCCCTCTTTTATCCTTTTCTCACAATTTTTTGTCTTTTCATCTCTGTCCATTTTCCAACCATCTGCCTATCTAAAACCCCTCTGATCTGGAGCAACAAAGTTAGAATGTCAGGTCTGAGACCCTTCATCAACACTGGCTAAAAGAATAAAAAAAGTCAGTTTAAAGTCATAGAGAAGATGGGAGTGGGAAAGATGGTAGGACAAAGTGAATATCTATGCAAGACCTTCCATTGGTACTGCATATTTCTGGAGAGAAGGAACAGGTGACAATTTGGGTCGAGACCCTTCTTCAGACTGGTGTAAACCAGCATCTGCAGTTCCTTTCTACAGGGTACTAGATATTTCCTTTGTCTAATCATTCCAGTCTCAGACCGTAAAAGTTAACTATTTCTCTGTCCTTCCCTGTTAGGGGATATCAGCATCCATTTATGTTTATGTTTTAGATTACCAGCAACTACAATTTTTATTTAGCATTGTTTAAAATATGACACACTTTCATTTCATAATCGGTATCATTCTTGCCAATCATAAACGTTCCTCAAAAATAAAATGATCGCCCGGAACACAAACTGTGCAAAAATTGGATTATCATTAATTCACCCCTTCACTCTCTGGAGGCCAAGCACACACAGTAATTCTGATCTCAGAAACCCTCCCTCCAGTGGAGTTTACAAGATGAGAACACCCCTGAAAATTAATTTTATGCTCTGCAAAATCTTCACCATCATGCCAGTAGTAACACTCCTTTGCAAGGTTGTAGTTAAATTCTACGCTGTGCAGAAAATGAATTATTTAACCACTCTCAGAGAAATTAATATCGATAGGGTGGTGGAGGAAATGTTCAATTATAGAGATGTCTACAATTTTCCTTGTTAGTTTAGTTTAATTTAGAGGTACAGCGCGGAAACAGGCCCTTCGGTCCATCGAGTCCTCGCCAAGCAGCAATCACCCCATATGCTAGTTCTATCCGAAACACCAGGGGCAATTTACAGAATCCAATTAACTTACAAACCTGCATGTCTTTGGAATGTGGGAGGAATCCAGAGAAAACCCACGTGGTCGCAGGGGGAGCATGTGAACTCCACACAGACGTGCAAACTCCACGCTTTGAAATTTCCTATTGTTGATAATTTCCATTTCTATTAATTCTATCTATTAAATATATACAGATGTGTGCGATTACCAGTGTCCTTTGATTTAGTTGATAGCATATTCATCTCCAAGTGCTACCTAAGATGGGTGCAATGGTCAGCTTGAATGTAATTGTCCAAAGGGCCTGATTCTGCGCTGTTCATCTCAATGAATCGGTGAGTCAGAACAATTATGGGTTGAAACCCTATTCTGGACTTTACTATTAAATACTCAGCAAGTTAAGTGATTAACGTATATTTGTAAATATCAATGGAAAGATAGATCAGCCATGATTGAATGGCAGAGTAGACTCGAAGAGTCGAATGGTCTAATCCTGCTCTGATGACTTATGAACTTGTGAACCAGATGGGAGATGAGGGCCGCACTCTAGCTGGTGAGAGGACGGTTCAGTTGCCTGCTTTATGTGAAACGTATTAGAAGTTTCCCTATGGAGCGTAGTGGTTGGACAGTGATTACCCAACGTTACGGGAACTGCTCCAGGACATTGAGCGTGCGGGCCGACTGGACTTTGGCCCTTGGAAATGGCACCAAAACATGGCGGTGCCTGCATGTGTCATATACGCAAAAAGAATTTCACTGCAGATGCATATGTGACAAATAGAGCACAATTGAACCACTGAACTATTGCGAAAAGGAATAGGTGACGTTTCGGGTCGGAACCCATCTTCACACTGAAAGATAGAGGTTCACTTCAGTTCAGTTCAGTTTCAGTTTAGTTTATTGTCATGTGTAGGCGAGATAAGGCCAGAACAATTCAGGGCTGGCAATAGATGACCTCAGGATGGGTGGAGCCCGTAATGGCGCAGTTGGCTGGGGAAGGTGTGCTAATGACAGGGATACAAGGATGCGAACCGTGGAAATGGTAGGACAATTGGTGTGGGGAGAGGGGAGAGAGAGGGGGGGGGGGGAATGTATGCAGGAGGTACTTGAAATTCAAGAAATCAGCGTTCATACCGCTGGGTTGAAAGCTGTCATAGCCCAAGTGCAACTGTATTTTACGAGCTTTACGAGGTCAACCCAGATATGTCGAATAAAGCAGAACAAGCTGCATTTCAGATGTCAACGTTGTTTACATCTCAATCCTCTGACAGATATTTCTGAATCCTATAATTGAAATAAAGCACAGTGATTTTTTTTCTCTGCTCTCTGGTAAGAAAATTAAACACTGACAGTTTTTCAATCAAGGTTTTTGTGACTTTGTGTAACGTGGCTTGGAGGATTTTTATTTTGATAAAACAGTGATTAAAGGCTTCCAAAGCTGCAGGATAATGGTATTGTGTTACTAGTATTACGTGCAACTATTCAAGTGGATCGCGGTTATTGGATAAACCACATACTGTATATTTAGCCACACACAGGATTGAGCAAGCTAACATCTTCAGGTGTAGGGCACAGCAGACAAAGAAACAGAGTTGTTCACAAGAATATGAAATTCAGGAGCATTATCCAGAAAATCATAGTTTCCACAAAATCAAGAGGGATGTGATGCTGAGACTTTATAAAGTCAGACCACATTTGGAGTAAGGTGAGCAGTTTTGGGACCCATATCTGAGGAAGGATGTGCTGGTGTTGGAGGGTCCAGAGGAGGTTTACAAGAATGATCCCAGGGATGATTGGGTTAACATATGATGAGTTGTATATGTACTCACCGATACTGCAAATAGGATGTTAGGAGGTTGCAGGGTGACTTGGACAAGTTGAGTGAGTGGGCAGATGCACGGCAGATGCAGTATAATGTAGATAAATGTGAAGTTATCCACTTTGGCGACAAAAACAAGGAGGCAGATTATTACCTCAATGGTGTCAGGTTAGGTAAAGGGGAAGTGCAACGAGATGGTATCCTTGTACACCACTCACTGAAAGTAAGCGTGCAGGTACAGCAGACAGTGAAGAAAGCTAATGGCATGTTGGCCTTCATAACGAGAGGATTTGAGAGGAGCAAAGAGGTCCTTCTGCAGTTGTATAAGGCTCTGGTGAGACCACATCTGGAGTATTGTGTGAGTTTTGGTCTCCTAATTTGAGGATGGACGCCCTTGCTATTGAGGCAGTGCAGCGTAGGTTCACAAGGTTAATCCCTGGGATGGAGAGACTGGCAGAGGGTGGTGAATCTGTGTAATTAATTGCCACAGATGGCTGTGGAGGCCAAATCAATTGATATTTTAAAGGTGGAGATTGACAGATTCTGGATTAGTAAGGGAGTCAGGGATAATGGGGAGAAGACAAGAGAATGGGATTGAGAGGGAAAGATAGATCAGCCATAATTGGATGGCAGGGTAGACTTGATGGGCCAAATGGCCTAATTCTGCTCCTAGAACTTTTATCTCTTGAGTATTGCGGATATGATATAAGTAAGTTGCCCCTGGTGTGTAGGGAGTGGATGAGAAAGTGGGATAAATGTAGAACTAGTGGGAATGGGTGATCGATGGTCGTTGTGGACTCAGTGGGCAGAAGGGCCTGTTTCCATGCTGCATCTCTAAACTAAAAACTAAAACATGCAGGTGGATGAGTTTTTTTAATCTTGGCATCATGTTTGGCACAGACACTGAGGTCCGAAGAACCTGCCCCTCTGCTGTACTGCTCCATGTTCTTCCAGTCCAGAACTGGAACCCTGAACTGGCACTGCCCATTCTAACTGCTCCGTTATCTTAGCTTAGGTCGGCGTGAACTGGCACAGCAGTAGAGTTGCTGTCTTACAACTCAGGACCCGGATTCGATCCTAACTGTGGGCGCTCTCAGCACAGAGTTTGTACCTTCTCCCTGTGACTGCGTGGGATTTCTCCGGGTGCTCCGGTTTCTTCCCTCATTCCAAAGACGTACAGGTTTGTAGGTTAATTGGCTTCTGTAAATTGTCCCGAGTGTGTAGGATAGAGCTAGTATACGGGTGATCACTGGTCGGTCCGGACTCAATGGGCCGAAAGGACTGTTTCCACATTGTATCTCTAAACTAAACTAAACTTATCGTTCTCACTGGCCAGTCTGACCAAATTAGGCGGACAGAGTGGATCGAGACAAAGTTTAGTCTTGTGGCTGGAATTTGTAGCTCTAAATCACATTGGAGTTCAGTCCTTAAATAGCAATAGTGAAGGGTAAACAGGAGGGTATTTGTTTTCATTCATTATGATGTATATGTAGCTATTATTTATTATTTGATGACATTTGTTATTTGAAAAACATTGCTTCAAGAATCCAATTAGAAGATGTAAGCATAGCCCCGTGAGAGATGGAATAACGCTTAGAATCATAGTCATAGAGTCATACAATTCGGCCCAACTTGCTCATACCAACCAACATGTCCCATCTACACTAGTCCCACTTGCCTGTGTTTTTTTCCATATCCCTCTAAACCTGTCCTATCCACGTACCTGTCCAATTGCTTCTTAAATGTTGCGATCATCCCTGCCTCAGCTACCTCCTCTGGTGGCTCGTTCCTTACACCCATCACCCTTTGTGTGAAAATGTTGCCCCTCAGGTGCCTGTAAAATTTTTCCACCTTAAACCTATGCCCTCTGGTTCTCGAATCCCCCACTCTTAGCAAGAGACTCCATGCGCCATCCCGATCTGTTCCTCTCATTATTTTATACACCTCTATAAGATCAAACATGGAAATCTCACAATTCTCTTGCAAAAAACAAACCACTGGAGGGATGCAGCAGGTCAAGCAGCATCTATGGAGGCAAATAGATGGTCGATGTTTCAAGCCGAGATCCTGTAGCAGACTGAGTGTGCAGAGGAAAGATAGACTGTATATCTATCTGTGGAGGGGAAAGATTTAGTAGGAACTTGAGGGGTGACTTTTTAACACAGAGGGTGGTGGAGATATGGAAGGAAGTGTCAGAGGAGGTAGTTGAGGCTGGTACTATAACAGGATTTAAAGGACAGGTGGACAGAAGGGCCTGTTTCCGTGCTTTATCTCTAAACTAAAAACGAAAACATTCAGGTGGATGAGATTTTTTAATCTTGGCATCATGTTTGGCACAGACACTGAGGTCCGTAGGAGATGTTCCTCTGCTGTACTGCTCTATGTTCTTCCAGTCCAGAACTGGAACCCTGAACTGCACTGCCCATTCCAACTGCTCCACGTTATCTTGGGCTACGTTGGCATGAACTATGTAGGGATAATACTAAGGGTGACACAATGGCACAACTGTAGAGTTGCTGCCTTACGTCACCAGAGATCCAGGTCTGATCCTGACCTTGGGTGCTGTCGATGTGAAGTTTGCCCGTTCTCTCTGTGACCATGTGGAATTTCTCAGGGTGCTCTGGTTTCCTCCCAAATTCTAAAGATGTATAGGTTGGTAGGTTAATTGGCTTCTGTAAATTGTCCCTAGTGTGTAGGATAAAACTAGTGTATGGGTGATCGATGGTCGGCGCACACTTGCCAAAGGGCCTGTTTTCATGCAGTATCTCTGAACTAAAACGATTTCTGTGGTGTGCGGAGCTGAGCATCCAGCTGGCACTGGCAATATGCAGAAGGGTCTCGACCCAAAATGTCAGTGTGAAGAAAGGTCTCAACCGAAAATGTCATCTATCCATGTTCTCCAGGGATGCTGCTTGGCCCGCTGAGTTACTCCAGCACTTTGTGTCCTTTGGGCAGTGGAAAAATAACTGCATGGTGCAATGAGAAAGTTTCCTCTGAAAGAAAGAAATTCAGAAGCAAATAGTCCTCCTCATCCGCAACTATTGAACAATCATTTTACCTTTGACACTTCCCCGTTTGGAAATGTTTTTATTTTGTTACTCATTTATTGTGTCGGGGACCAACCACATTGAAGTGACAGCCAGGAAAACACACCAATGTCTTCACTTCCTCAGGGGAGTGAGGAAATTCAACGACTCACAAACAGATGCACCATAGAGAGTCTACTGTCAGGTTGTCTCACAGTTTGGTTTGGGAACAACTCGGCCCAAAACTCTAAGAAATTACAGTGAGTTGTATATGAGGTCCAGTCCATCACACACACCAGAATCCCCACCATTGACTCTATCTACACTTCACGCTACTTGGAAAAGCAATCGACATAATCAAAGACTTGTCCTTCCCCCTGTTCCCGTCTGGCAGAAGGTACAGAGGTTTGAAAGCGTGCCACCAGACTCGGGAACAGCTTCCCTTCTGTTACAAGGCTTCTGAACAGTTGTACCATAAGCTACGGTGCTGTCTGATTCACCTCTACCCCATTGAGGACATTGGACTTTGTCTATGGAACTGATGCACTACAATGCTAAGAATTATATTCAGCACTCTCTATCTTCCCCTTTGCTCTATCGATTGTACTTGAGTTGACTTGACTATTTATTTATGTTATATCTGATCTGTTTGGATAGCATGCAAAACAAAGCTTTTCACTGTACCTCAGTGCATGTGACAATAATAAACCTAAACCTTCTTGTTCAAATGGGACTGCTTCCAAACAGTAATCGCTGGAAGAGCTTACTTTCAGCTTTCTTCTCTCCCCACCTTCAAACAGTCTGAAGAAAGGACACAAAGCATTGGAATAACTCAGCAGGTCAGGCAGCATCCCTGGAGAACATGGGTGGGTGACATTTTGGGCTGAGACCCTTTTTCAGACTGATTCTGTCTGAAGAAGGGCATCAACCCGAAATGTAACCTATCCATGTTCTCCAGGGATGCTGCTTGACCCGCTGAGTTTGTGTCCTTTGTGTTTGTGTTTGTGTCCTGACCCACTTTGTGTCATTTTCTGTAAACCAGCATCTGCAATTCCTTGTTTCTACTCTTAGTCGATTACAGTTCACAGTTCACGGTACGTTTTCATTTGCCAGGACAGAATTTTAATGAATGAAAAACAGATTCTTGGATGACTTATTTATTTAGGACACTTTCCATTTGCCTCTTTGACCTGTGTTTGAAGCTAGCTCACATTAATGGTAACAAAAGTCCCCTTGCTCTCCACAGGGTCTACGTTTGGGCAAGTGTTAGTGTGGCTCTCAGATTCACATCTACGGAACAAACTGTTCAATGGTTTGGATCTGGATGTTACCAGCTGGCAGTTTCATTCAAAGAAATCGTGGGTTGGACAGAAAGACAAACAAGAATTTTCTTAGTGCTATTTTAAACTTTGGGAGCGGTGTTGCAGGTGAATATACAGTGTGGACACAAGGAAAGCAGCAGCTGCTTCTGTGGTTTACAAAGAGACCTTCTGAACATCGTGGACCTCTCAGTTCGCACATAAAAGTAACAGCACATTCACCACATGTATACAGCTTCCAGATTTTCCTTAAACAAACCTCAAACTTAATAATTAAGCACAACAGACCCTTCAGCCCACAATGTTTGTGCCAAACATGATTTGTTAGACTTTAAAGATACAGCGCGGAAACAGGCCCTTCAGCCCACCGAGTCCACGCCAACCAGCGATCATCCCATACACTAGCACTATCCTACACACTAGAGAGAATGTACATTTTTTTACCAAAGCCAATTAACCTACCAACCTGTACATCTTTGGAGTGTGGGAGGAAACCAGATCACCTGGGGAAAACCCATGAGGTCACAGGGAAAACGTACAAACTCTGTTCAGACAGCACCCGTAGTCAGGATCGAACTTGGAACTCTGGCGCTGTAAGGCAACAACTCTAATGCTGAGACAAAACTCTAATCTGCCTGCATGTGATCCATATCTCACCATTGCCTATCCAAAAGCATTTTTAAAAACTACCATTGAATCTGCCTCCACCACCACCCCTGGCAATGCGTTCCAGGCACCCACCACAATCTGTGTAAAAAACTTGTCTTGCTCATCTCTT
Source organism: Rhinoraja longicauda (assembly GCF_053455715.1). Classification (NCBI taxonomy): domain Eukaryota; kingdom Metazoa; phylum Chordata; class Chondrichthyes; order Rajiformes; family Arhynchobatidae; genus Rhinoraja; species Rhinoraja longicauda. Next base: position 45,465,092 of record NC_135959.1, on the reverse strand, counting down.
TTGAATGATTCCCCTCTCAAACAGAAGAACATACAACCCAGAACAATAGAGCACAGGAAGAGGCCCTTCGGCCCACAATTGTTGTGCTGAACATGATGCCAAGACAAATTCTTAACTACTTGCACATAATCCATATCCCACCATTGCCTTTCTCTTCATGTGCCGATCCAAAAGCCTCCTAACACCACTATCGTGTATGCCACCCATCGTAAAGCTAAGCCCATCCTGTGGAAAATTGCTGTGACTATTATGTACTCTTCTGATGGACAGACACTATATTTTTGCTAATCTTGAATCAATCCAGTCCAGTTTAAGGAGATGCAGATCTATTAGCAGTTGAACACAATAGTTCCCTTCTTGCATTTCTAAAATGCAAGGCAAATTAATTGACATTTTTAGGATATTAAAGAAAAGTACTAAGAGCATGGCAACGACCTAGGTGGTGTATAAAACTGTATGTGATGTGAGAGAGTTAACCAATTAAGCAACATGTAACCCTTGTACAGTCCAGGCAATCAAAGGCATCCCATGTCGAAAGCAAGCTGGATAAATTGGTGCAAGCACAGTAATACCATTGTTCATTCTGGAATAAACAAGATTCCAACCTGCTCTTCATATGCCAACAATACTCTGTCAGAAAAGCTTTTAAATGATTCTGGCTGAAGTTTTAACACACCAGTGCAGTCATATTTCCTGCAATTACCGTATAGTGTGACAAATTATACTACAATTTGCTCACAGATTCTGTGATCCTTTCCTTATTATTTAACGTTGATCAAGAAACAGCTTTGATCTTTATAAATTGCTTAATTTGTAAATAGTCTTTGAGTTTTACATTACTTCTTGTGCCATCAACCAGATTTACAGATAGCAAGCCTGTTATTCTACCTTTCACACTGGAAGGGGTGAGTTTGAATGAAATCCAGAAATGGGCAATCTTTGGTTTCAAGTGGTGTTGAAAAGGTGTCCCTAGTAAAATACAAATAATCAAAAAGTCACTGTAGTTTCCAGCCCAGTTCTTTGTGCTTTTAGCCCAAGGGATAGTTTTACAAATATCACACATCAGACAATACTCCAATATTTGAGTATTTTCCGCATGACTAATTCTTTATATTCAGTTTAGTTTAGTTTCTTGTCACGTGTACCGAGGTACAGTGAAAAGCTTTTGTTGCGTGCTATCCAGTCAGTACATGATTACAATTCAGCTGTCCACAGTGTGCCGATACATGCAATGTTTAGTGCAAGATAAAATCCAGTAAAGTCCGATCAAAGATAGTCTGAGGGTATCCGGTGAGGAAGATAGTAGCTCAGGACCGCTCTCTAGTTGTTGATAGAGAGTACTGTTTCATTGTATGTATACATGATTACAATCGAGCCATCCACAGTGTACAGATACATTATAAAGGGAATAAGGTTTAGTGCAAGATAAAGTCCGAATAAAGATAATCCGAGGGTCTCCAGTGAGGTTGATAATAGCTCAGGACCGTTCTCTAGATGCTGATTGGCTGGTTCAGTTGCCTGCTAACAGCTGGGTAGAAACTGTCCCTGAATCTGGAGGTGTGTGTTTTCACACTTCTGTACCTCTTGCCTGATGGGAGAGGGGTGAAGAGGGAGTGACCGGGGTGATACTCATCCTTGATTATGCTGGTGGCCTTGCCGAGGCAGCGTGAAGTGTAAATGAAGTCAATAGAAGGGAGGTCGGTTTGTGTGATGGCTTGGGCTGCATCCACAATTCTCTGCTTCTTGTGGTCTTGGATGGAGCTGTTCCAAAAGCATGCTGTGATGCACCCGATAAAAAAAAAAAGCTAATTTATTCTTAGAAACACAGGACGTTCTTCAGCTGATATGTCTGCGCACATTTCACTCAAAAGCCCAGGTCCATAAATTGGCCATGACCTATTTTTCAGCATTTAGTTAGTTGGATTCAGGCAATGTGCACCATGATTAAGAGGCCCATCGTCTGGCCTGACATTGGGCATTAGATATCAATGACATTGAGTTGTCAAGCTGCCAGTGTCTGTTCGTATAGCAAAGGCAGCTGGCCCTATTTCCATTGCAAAACTGTGGCGACATGGTGGTGAGCGGTAGAGTTGCTGCCTTACTGTGCCAGAGACTCAGGTTCGATCCTGACTACGGGTGCTGTCTGTACAGTGTTTGTATGTTCTCCCGCGACCGCATAGGTTTCCCCTTGGTGCTCCGGTTTCCACCTGCATTCCAAAAACGTGCAGGTTTGTAGGTTAATTGGCTTTGGTGAAAATGATAAAATAGTAGGAGAGTGTTAGTGTACGGATGATCGCTGGTGGTACGAGCTCGGTGGGATGAAGGGCCTGTTTGCATGCTGTATCTCCAAACTAAACTAAACATGCTCACTGGCCGGTCTATTCCCTTTTTTAGGAAGCTGTTTGACTTCGAAAAATGCCCCTAATGTTGTGAGATGCCTGGGTACAGCACATTTGTCAGTGAAGTTGGTCTTCCTAACATTTCAAGATCTCATCTTAAGAACTAATTACTAATTACACCATATTTGATACCATAATTTACTCCAGGAGATGCTCCATAGAAAGCACACCGACGGTTTGCATCACAGCTTGGTTTGGGAACAGCTCTGCCCAAGACCGCAAGAAATTGTAGATCTGTGGGTGTAGCTTAGTCCATTACACAGACATGACTCCTCACCATTGACTTCATCTACACTTCACGCTGCCATGGTAAAGCAGCCAACTTTGGTAAGTACATCTAATGAAACTATCTGTTGTGCAGGATTGTGCCAAGTACCTGCCTGAAATGTGAGAAGAAAACATTCATGCATCACTCTTATCTCCTATCTATATTAACTTCCTTCCATTATACTTCTTTCATTCATCATTTTATCGTCTCATGATCTGCTTTCTTGAATTCCAGTGTTGATGGTTTTTCTAAGCTGCTCTGTCTTTATTTCAATCTATCTAAAAATTAAGAACCGCCTTTACACTTTAGACTTTAGAGGATACAGTGCAAAACCAGGCACTTTGGCCCGCCGAGTCCAAGCTGACCAGCGATCACCCTGTATACTAGCACTATCCTATACAAGGGACAATTTACAATTTTACCATAGCCAATTAATCTACAAACCTGGAGTAACTCAACATGTCAGGCAGCATCACTGGAGAACAAGGATGGGTGACTTTTTGAGTCGAAATCCTTCTTCAGACTCTGAAATGTTCCAGCCTGAAATGTCACCCATTCTTTTTCTCCAGAGATGCTGCCTGACTTGCTGAGTTGCTCCAGCACTTTGTGTCGATCTTCGGTATAAATCAGCATCTGTAGTTCCTTCCTACACAACCTACAAAGCTGTACGATTTTGGAGTGTGGGGGAAACCGGAGCACCCAGAGAAAACCACAGGGAGAACGTAAGGACTCTGTACAGACAGCACCCGTGGTCAGGATTGAACTCGGGTCTCTGACACTGTAAGGCAGCATCTCTACCATTGCACCACTGTACCACACTTAAAATTATTTAGTTTAGGTGGTCGATCCAAAAAAATATATATAGACGATGGTTTCAGAACCCAAAATCCATCCTAAAACTATAATCCTAGAATTTAACATTTGCTGGCCACAAAATAGTAAGATGATGAGCACAATATACAAAGAATCCAATTCTTATGCTTTCGAAACAAAAATGCTTTTTTTCTTAACGTATGTAGGTGATTATTGAAAGAGTTCTTTATTCACATTCGGACATGAGCAGGGATGTCAGTAATCATTACTATCACAATTGAGTGAGCAGACCATGGGAAATCCTGCCCTCTCCAGCTAAATATTAATTTTCCCAAACACTCAGCTGAGCACTGAAAAGGCTGCAAATAAAGCAAGCACTTTCTAATCACTGATGGTAATTTAATTCCAACAAAAAAAATCTTAGTGCCTCTTTATGTGGCAAGTCGCTAATTATTTAATGAATTAAATAAATCTGCAGCACTTCTTTAATAGCTGTTTTGTGGCAAAACACTGATGAAGAAAAATAATATTATGCAAGTAGGAGATTGTTGGCTGCTCTTGTCACATATTCATTTGAGAAAGAAGAGGTCTTTGTGTTTATATGGGTTCGAACAATATTTCATCCACATGCATAAGGGTCATGTTCTACTGGGGTACAACACCATAACACTGGTGGTGGCAGTGAGACGAGCAGAGAGAAAAAAATCAAGTAAGTGAGATTGGTTTGCTGCTGTTACAAACTAATTTTGAAATTCCGCATGAAAAGGGGATCTCACCAGCGAGTTGGGTTCAGCGCCAGATGTGTTTGTGATCACACAATCTTTCAATAAATGTGAAGAGTACGATACTGTCACATTCTGCAGATACACTGTCTATCTTTTGATGTGTTAATATCTATGAATATCTAAAACAACCCCACAACCTGGAGGTTGCATGCTCCAACCAGGGCAACACGTTGGCACAGTGGTTGAATTGCTGCCTTACAGCGCCAGAAACCCGGGTTTGATCCTGACTGCGGGTGCTGTCTGTACGGACTTTGTACATTCTTCCTGTGACCGCATGGGTTTTTCCCGGGACGTCCAGTTTCCTCCCACACTCCGAATACGCAAAGGTTCGTAGGTTAATTGGCTTTGGTAAAAAGATTGTAAATTGTCTCTAGTGCCTAGGATAGTGCCAGTGTACAGAGTGATTGCTTGTCGGCACGGACTCAATGGGCCGAAGGACTTGTTTCCACGCTGTATCTCTAAACTAAACTAAACCAAATACCATTCCAGTTCAGAGTCTATAAACTGAAATGTAAATCTTCAAAATAAAAATATACTGCAACTAACGATGACACAGTTTATTAACAATGATCGGGTATTCCTGTGTTGACGCCTGGGTCTTAGCATATCATGGGGTTGAAGAAGACCGAACACAGTAAAAGCTCCCCATAACACAGAACAGAATACTACAATGTGTACCAAATATCACTGTTTGATAGTTTAAGGGAAGGGTTAACTCGTTTACAGTAAGGAGGTTAAAACTAAGTACAAAACACTGCTGCAAGAATGTGCCACATATTTAGCTGCAGCAATTTTGTGCCTGGTGTAATTTTAAATAACATTGATCTGAGGTCTGATAGTACAATAAGCCTATGTTAACGTGAAAGGTAATGCCACACAGTAGATTAGTTTACTTTAGATTAGTTTAGTTTAGTTTAGTCGTGTAGATTAGCGATAAAGTGTGAAAACAGGCTCAATGGCCCATCAAGTCCACGCTGACCAATGATCATTAGCTCTATGCTATACATGAGGGACAATTTACAGAAGCCAATTAACCTACAAACCTGCACGTCTTTGTGATGTGGGAGGAAACCGGAGCACCCACAGAAAACCCACACGATCACAAGGAGAGTATACAAACTCCGAACTGACAGCACCCATAGTCAGGATTGAACTCGGGTCTCAAGCACTGTAAGGCAGCAACTCAACTGCTACTTCACTCGGCCGCCTCACTGCTTTAAGGTGAGAGCGGCAAAGTTTAAAGGAGATTTGCGGGGCAACCTTTTACACTGAGGGTGGTGGGTACCTGGATCGTGCTGCTGGGGTGGTGATGGAGGCAGATACTATAGTGGCATTTAAGAGCCATTTGGATGGGCACATGGATATGAAGGGAATGGAAAGATATTGATTCTACATAGGTAGATAAGAGTTGGTCTTGGCATCATGTTCGGCACAGACCTTGTGGGCTGAAGAGTCGGTTCCTGTTCTGAACTGTTCCATGTTCCGTGTTCCATGTACTATGTTCTAAGAAAGTATAAATATCATTACATTCATGTTCAAAGAGCATCATCATACAAGGTCAAATTGATTGATTCAAATTAATTCAAATATTTTCTGATGAAACGTATGGAAGAAGTGAAATGCCTCCGATATTAAAAAACTAAAGCAATGAAGAAAGGATGATCAACTGAAAATTAGATGAAACTACAGATTGCATCTTTTTCATAAGAAACTCTGACAACGAGAGGAATAGAAATATTGAAAGAAAGGGGGATTAATAACTGATAACAAAATCATACGTTGAAGCAGTCTGTTTAATGCAGTTTCTTATTACCACTAACTATAATAGCTTTATTCTTTATTTTGAAATTAAAACATTAATTTGTAGTTCAGGTTGTACATAATACTTTCGTACTTTAGCCAAACAATGGGCATTGCTTTTACGCTGTACAAAAGCAAAAGATCCATATCAGAAACAAACATTGGAGGACCGGTTGTGGGGGAACTGCCGTGAGGGAGGGGGGGGGGGGGGGGTGGAGAACAAAGGAGCCGGTGGGGGTACTTTGTAACTTTGTCAGCGCCGTTCATATGGTGACTATTTGCATACCTCGGAAGCTAGGAATTTCACTATGCCTAGTCACATGTGACAATAAAGTATTCCATTCCATTCCATTAACCAAACCCAGTTTACATCGCATTTATGTAGGAAATTGATGAAAGTGAGAAAGTTAGCTCACCAAATGTCAGTAAAAAGTCTCATCATTAATAAGTTTCTGAATCAGAAGGATCTTTAACGCAGGACAGATTGACATCAGCAGTGGGGAATTTGGAGCTGTTATACTGAGGTGGAAAGCAGCTGCAGTAGTCCTTGACAGCATGGTTGGTGTGAGGGACACTGTAGGTGAATCAGACAGTACCCTAGTTTATGGAAGGACCATTCAGAAGCCTGATAACAGAGGGAATGAAGCTATTCCCGAGTGTTTGCAAATAATATAATAAATGAAAAAGAATATATACATCAAACAAACAAACAAACAAAATGGTGCAAAAAATCAAAACCAATGCTGTGTAGTTCAGAGCTTATTTAGAGGTTGTAGTATTTAATTGCCTGATGGTTGTAGAAGCTGTTCCTGAACCTGGAGATTACAGTATTTCCCATATTTTCTTCCCGTTGGCAGGAGTGATATCAGTTTGTGGTCAGAGTCTTGTGGGTCTCTGATAATCCTGGCTGTCTTTTTGAGGCAGCCAGTCGATAACTAGCCCCTTCATCTTGTGGACACTGGGGGAGAGGTTTATTCACAAAATGCTGGAGTAACTCAGCAGGTCAGGCAGCATCTCGGGAGAGAAGGAATGGGTGACGTTTCGGGTCGAGACCCTTCTTCAGACTGATGTCGGGGGTGGGACAAAGGAAGGATATAGGTGGAGACAGGAAGATAGAGGGAGATCTGGGAAGGAGGAGGGGAAGGGAGGGACAGAGGAGCTATCTGAAGTTGGAGAAGTCAACGTTCATACCACCGGGCCGCAAACTGCCCAGGCGAAATATGAGGTGCTGCTCCTCCAATTTCCGGCGGGCCTCACTATGGCACTGGAGGAGGCCCATGACAGAGAGGTCAGACTGGGAATGGGAGGGGGAGTTGAAGTGCTGGGCCACCGGGAGATCAGTGGCGTTAATGCGGACCGAGCGCAGGTGTTCAGCGAAGCGATCGCCGAGCCTGCGCTTGGTTTCGCCGATATAGATGAGTTGACATCTAGAGCAGCGGATGCAATAGATGAGGTTGGAGGAGGTGCAGGTGAACCTCTGTCTCACCTGGAAAGAATGTTTGGGTCCTTTGATGGAGTTGAGGGGGGAGGTAAAGGGACAGGTGTTGCATCTCGTGCGGTTGCAAGGGAAAGTGCCCGGGGTTAGGGTGGTTTGGGTAGGAAGGGACGAGTGGACCAGGGAGTTGCGGAGGGAACGGTCTCTGCGGAATGCAGAGAGGGGAGGGGATGGGAAGATATGGCCAGTGGTGGGGTCCTGTTGTAGGTGACGGAAATGTTGGTGGATGATATGTTGGATCCGCTGGCTGGTGGGGTGGAAGGTGAGAACGAGGGGGATCCTGTCCTTGTTGCGAGTGGGGGGATGGGGAGCAAGAGCGGAGCTGCGGGATGTAGAAGAGACCCTAGTGAGAGCCTCATCTATAATGGAGGAGGGGAAGCCCCGTTTTCTGAAAAACGAGGACATCTCGGAAGCCCTAGTCTGAAACACCTCATCCCGGGCACAGATGCGGCGTAGACGGAGGAATTGGGAGTAGGGGATAGACTTTTTGCAGGGGACCGGGTGGGAAGAAGTGTAGTCCAGATAGCTGTGCGAGTCGGTGGGCTTGTAATAAATGTCCGTCACTAATTTTTCTCCTGTGATGGAGATGGTGAGGTCCAGAAACGGGAGGGAGATGTCAGAGATAACGGGCCCCAACACTCGATAACGGGCCCCAACTATACTTCATCCTACGCCGGATCCACGCCCTCAACACTCGATAACGGGCCCCAACTATACTTCATCCTACGCCGGATCCACGCCCTCAACACTCGATAACGGGCCCCAACTATACTTCATCCTACGCCGGATCCACGCCCTCAACACTCGATAAACGGGCCCCAACTATACTTCATCCTACGCCGGATCCACGCCCTCAACACTCGATAAAAGGCTCGGCGATCGCTTCGCTGAACACCTGCGCTCGGTCCGCATTAACGCCACTGATCTCCCGGTGGCCCAGCACTTCAACTCCCCCTCCCATTCCCAGTCTGACCTCTCTGTCATGGGCCTCCTCCAGTGCCATAGTGAGGCCCGCCGGAAATTGGAGGAGCAGCACCTCATATTTCGCCTGGGCAGTTTGCGGCCCGGTGGTATGAACGTTGACTTCTCCAACTTCAGATAGCTCCTCTGTCCCTCCCTTCCCCTCCTCCTTCCCAGATCTCCCTCTATCTTCCTGTCTCCACCTATATCCTTCCTTTGTCCCACCCCCGACATCAGTCTGAAGAAGGGTCTCGACCCGAAACGTCACCCATTCCTTCTCTCCCGAGATGCTGCCTGACCTGCTGAGTTACTCCAGCATTTTGTGAATAAATCGATTTGTACCAGCATCTGCAGTTATTTTCTTATACTACTGGGGGAGAGGTTATTGTCCTGACATCATGTTACTAAGTTCTCTATTTGCCATGGTGAGTGCCTGGAACGTACTGCTGGGGGTGGTGGAGGCAGATTTGATAGTGGCATTTAAGAGACTCATGGAAAAGCTCATCGATAAGCAGGGAATGGAAGGATATGGATTGGGTGCAGGCAGATAAGAGTTAGTCTTGGCATCATGTTTGGCATAGACATTGTGGGTCCAAGGGCTTGTTTTCTGTGCAGTATTGTTCCGTGTTGCAGGTTTAGGTGGGGGGGGGGGGGGTGTGGAGGAAAGATTTAATAGGAACCTGAGGGTTAATTTTTTAACACAAAGAGTGGTAGGTGTATGGAACGAGCTACCAGAGACAGGTACTATCACAATGTTTAAGAAACATTACATGGGTAGGATAAGCTTAGGGGGAATATGGGCCAAACATAGGTGGGTGGGACTAGTATAGATGGGACATGTTGGTCAGCATAGGCAAGTTGGGCTGATGGGCCTGTTTCCACGTTGTGTGACTCTATGACCCTCTAACTCTATATTCTATATTCAACACGTCATCTCCTGGTAAGGTAGGGGCATGCCTTGGGATAATTTTAATTACTTACCAGCCTACTCTCCGTCATGTAGATAGGATTAAGATTGCTCCTAATTTCTCAGATTGATTGCACACGACAAGCCAAGTTTCTTTTCCAGACCACGTAAGAAGAAGCTATTGAGATCTGCCCTGGGAGCTTTAACATGCTGTGAACATTGACCTACTTTTACTCAAATCCCAGTTCACATGTCTCACAATGTCTAGATATTTTATTCTGGGTTTCTATGGCTAAAGTTTTGGGTGAGACTGCAGAGTTTTCTACCGCACTTCGATCTGCCCTACTAAACTTCACCTCCAGAGAGTCAAGAGTTTTTCATTGTCATATGTACCGAAAACGAAACAATGAACAGCTTACTTGCTGCAGCACAACAGGTCTGTATACACAGTACTCATAGATAATGTAATAAACCAGAAAAAAACAGTTCAATTAATTTTAAAAAGCAATACTAGTGCAAAACAAAATCCTAAAGTCCCTGGTGCAACCAAACGAGTTTGTAGTTTGTAGTTTAGTTGGTGTTCAAGAGTCCGATAATTGCTGGGATGAAGCTGTTCTGAAACGAGGTCACGGTTTTCAGATTCCTGTACCTTCTTCCCGATGGCAGGAGTGAAATGAGAGCACGGCCATTTGGGTCCCTGATGATGCTGGCTTCCATTTAGAGGCAGCGCCTCCTGCAGATCCCTTCGATGGTGGGGAGGTCAGTACCCAAGATGGACCGGGCAATGTCCACAGCATATTGTAATCTCCTTTCGTCCTGGGCACTGGAGTTGCTGAACCAGGCCATGACGCACCCAGTCTACCTGGAGTAAATCAATCCACTGGTTTCACTCCTAACTGAAGACTTTTTTTCAAGCTTACTTCCCAATACCTATCAGCAAGCCTAACTGAATGCTGGAGTGCATAATTACAATAAACACATAAACAATTACATTCAGATGAGATATTTAACTGATCATCTGGAATAGCAGAACTCAGGGCTATTATTAACAAGAACATTCTGTAACTGAAATAAATAACTAGGCAACCCTGTTTTTAGCAGTACAGTCATTAATTGTTCACAACTGCAGTAAACAACACACCACTGACACATAGTTAGCTGTGGAGTATGTGTCGATTTGGGTGTGTTGCCTTCTGCAGCACAATTGTGGGCTGAAAAGAAGAAAAGATGAAAAGCTTAGCTGCTTAAGTGGGTCAGTGGTTCAATGGTACTTTATTTGTCACATATGCAACTGCACAGTGAAATTCCTTTTGCATATATTACACATGCAGGCGCCGCCATGTTTAGGCACCATTTCCAAAGTCCAAAGTCCGGTCGGCCCACGTTCTCGATGTACTGTTGCAGTCCCCACAAACTGACAAACCGACGTCCCTCTCCTCACCCAGCCATTTAGTGTCCTAGGGGTGCCTCCTGTAGCCAATCTTGAAGGCGCTGGAGGCAATATCCCGGTTCACCCTCCTACTGGCCGTTGCTCCTCGCGTCCGACATCTCTATCTTCCTCCAGGTCCCACTGTCCGACCAGCCTGGCTTTGGAGCATGGAGGGAAACCGGAGACCTGGAGAAAACCAAAACCACAGGGAGAACATACAAACTCCGTACAGACAGCACCCGTAGTCAGGATCGAACCCGGGCCTCTGGCGCTGTACGGCAGCGACTCTCCCGCTGCGCCACCATGTAGTAGGGCAACCAGACCATGCAATACTCCAGATAACCAACAATTAATTTTCAATTTGTTCAATGCTTTGGGAAGAGAGTGTTTCACCACTGTGCTATCCTTGTAGGTCTACATACAACAGGCTATTGTGAGTGAGTGGTTTTAACACAGACCTTAGATTTGAAGGAAGGTTGAAAGAAGTCTGAAAACAGGATGGTGCATAGACAGTCAGGCAGAAAGATTTGCAATCTTGCATTCACTGGCATGGGATTGACTAAACCTGACACTGAGTGCCCTACACATGACATGATTCCATCCTCCTGCACTAACATCAACATAAATTTACAAATAAGGAAAAACACCCAAATGCGAAAGAAGAATATTTTATCCTTCAATTGCAAACTTTCTAATGACCGAGACGATCTAGTCAAACAGAAGGAACTACTTGTTCTGAAAGAGTAATACAAATCTGTGTCATGGCTCATGCTGCTTGTTATTAGATGGGCTACAGCCCAATTTTATTTCACTACTGTCAACAAATTCCATACGCCTATAATTTGCCAACCAGCAACAAAGGTGTGAGACAAGATCATGACAAGCTGCTGGTTATTTAACAAAACATCCACTAAGATCTTTCTGGGGAAGTGAACCCACCACCCCTTCCTGTTTGGTCTGCACCTGACTCAGGCCCACAGAGTGTGGTTCAATGTCATTGGGCTAACGTGCACCTGGTTGTAGTCGATGGGCCCACAGGGGACTATTGGCATAGAGGTTATACAGTCATAGAATCATATAGTCATACAGTGTGGAAACTGGCCCTTTGGCCCAACATTCCCACACCAATCAACATGTCCCATCTACAGACAAATGGGATTAGTTTAGGTGGATATCTTCGTCGTCAGGTTGGGCCAAAGGGATTGTTTTTATTCTGTTGGACTCCCTGAAGACAAGAAAGAAGGCAAGATACTTTTGTTTAGGTTTGCTTTAATTTAATTGAATATTTAAAATTACTTATTAGTGTTTTGATTTTTCTAATAACTGGTTTTCATGTGGTTATTTTTAAAAGGAATCATTTAATTTTAATAGTCACTAAATAATTGTAAATATCTTTGCTTATCAACAATATTGAAATTTTGTTACAAAGCTTTACAGACTTTGAAGGACGATAAGGTTCTGCCCCTATTCCCTTCCTTTTAAAGGCTGTCAGGTTATTTGTGGGTCAGCTCGCGATCCAGGGATGGCATAGTAATGCAGCAGTAGAGTTTCTGCTTTACAGCGCCAGAGAAACGGGTTTGATCCTGACTATGGGTGCTGTCTGTACGGAGTTTGTACGTTCTCCCCGTGAATGCGTGGGTTTTCTCTGGGTTTCTATCACACTCCAAAGACATACAGGTTTTTAGGTTAATTGGCTTTGGTAAAAATTGGAAGTTGGCCCAAGTGTGTGTGTTGGACAGTGTTAGTGTACGGGGATCTCTGGTCGGCGCGGACTCGGTGGGCCGAAGGACCTGTTTCCTTGCTGTATCTCTAAATTAAACTAAACTTAGCACCGTTATAGAGTCATAGAATCACAGAGTTATCCAGCACTGACACATGCCCTTTAGCCCACCTTGTCCATGCGAGTCCCATTTGCCTGCATTTAGGCCATATCTCTCTAAACCATTCCTATCTATACATCTGTCAAAATATATTTTAAAAGTCATATGTATCCACTTCCATAGCTTATTCTGGTAACTCATTGCAGATATGGTCCAACCTCGGAGTTAAAAAGTTGCCCATGAGATCCCTCTTAAATCTCTCTCTTCTCACCTTAAGCCTATATCCTCTAGTTTTAGAATCCTCTATCCTGGGGAAATGACTGTGAGCATTCAATTCATCCACGCATGATCTTGCACACCTCAATGAGGCACCTCTCAGCCCTCTGCACTTCATGGAAAAAGGTCCCAGCCTATCCAACCTCTCATTACATCTCAAGCCTGCAAGCCCAGTCAACATAATCTAAATCTGAGCTGGTGCTTACAGTGGAATCATATCATATCATATATATACAGCCGGAAACAGGCCTTTTCGGCCCTCCAAGTCCGTGCCGCCCAGCGATCCCCGTACATTAACACTATCCTACACCCACTAGGGACAATTTTTACATTTACCCAGCCAATTAACCTACATACCTGTGGGAATCCAGTGGGTTTGGCCAGAGATTGGACATGGCTTATCAAGCAGCTGATCTGTGCAGACCCAGCATGCCCTTTATGCCCTAAATCTAGAAACAAGTATCATCCTGGTCATTCCTTCTCCCATCAACCATCAGGAGGTACAGAAGTGTGAAAACACATACCTCCAGATTCAGGGACAGTTTCTCCCCTGCTATTATACGGCACCTGATCCAGTCTATCATCAACTAGAGAGCGATCCTGAGCTACGATCTACTTCATTGAGATACGCGGACTATATTGAATCGGATTTTACTGCACTTTACCTTGCAGTAAATGCTATTCCCTTTATCATGTATCTGTACACTGTGGTGGGCTCATTTGCAATCATGTACAGTCTTTCCGCTGACTGGACAGCACAGAATAACAAGCTTTTCAATGTGACAATAAACTAAAGTAAGTTTACAGATCTCCTTGAAGTCTCCCTTTTTCTCTACTTTGGCAAAGCAAATCTTGAGCTAACCCTTTTAGTTCAGCATTAACTTTCTGGTGATTTTCAAAGGAATATTTAGCTCCTATTCAGTTCCAGATCTTTTCAATAAAATGGAGATCAAAATCCCAGGCACGGCCTAGTTGAAGTATGATACAAAATTCTGAAGACAGGTCCCGACTAAAATGTCACTCATCCACCTTCTCCAGAGATGCTGCATGACCTGCTGAGTTACTTCATCTCTTTGTGTCTTCTTTATAAACCAGCATCTGTAGTTCCTTGTGTCCCTATACAAAATTCAACATCAGTTCCTTGATTTAAAAGTTGTACCCTCATTAATCCCAACAGTTTATAATCGCTTGACAGTTCATCATTGAACTTGCCTATCCAGATCTCTTTCCTGTTGATTTAGTTCAAGCAGTTTTTTACCTAACATATCCCTTACATTTGCATTGCTTTCATCTCCTCTCACTATTCTCTGTGTAATTTGTTGAAATTAATCTCCTCTTTCTGGTGTTGAAGCCTTTTGAATTGTTATACATTAATTAGCCTCAGTGACCTCACCAAACAGTTTGGCATCCTCTGCAAATTTAGACAATTGGGTTATTATTCACTTTCATAAACTGTGAGCAATCATGACCCATCGAAGGCTTCACATATTTACCCCACACACCACCATACAGACCTTTCATTCACACACTAAATTAGCCTTTCCAAGGTATATTCATTGATGATCCTAAACTCTACGGAATTCCCCACATCCACCTTGTTTACAGTGAAAAGCTTTTGTTGCATGCTATCCAGTCAGAGAAAAAACGACACATGATTAAAATTGAGCCGTCCACGATGTACAATAAAGGGTAAAACATTCAGTGCAAGATATAACATTGAAGTCTGATAAAGTCCAATTAAAGATTAAAGATAGCTCAACAGTCTCCAATGAGGTAGATGGGAGGTCAGGACTGCACTCTGGCTGATGAGAGGATGGTTCAGTTGCCTGAACACAGCTGGGAAGAAACTGTCCCTGAATCTGGAGGTGTGCCTTATCACACTTCTGTTCCTCTTGCCTGATGGGAGTTGCCTGATGGAAATTAGATGGGGCACCTTGGTTGGCATGGTGGGTTGGGCAGAAAGGCCTGTTTTTGTGTGGTATGATCCTATGACTCCAGGACTCTAGGTATCAGGTTCATCCTTGAGCCTCATACAGGTATTATGGCAGAGATTTAAAAACCTGGGCTAGTTTTGAAGAAGATTCTGATGTAATGAGCATTCAGAATTGCCTTACAAACGTTGCACATTGTAATCAGTGTGAAGAAGGGTCCCAATCCGAAGCGTCACCTATCCATGTTCTTAAGAGATGCTGCCTGACCTGCTGAGTTACTCCGGCATTTTGTGTCTTTTTTTCCCGCATGTTATTGTTTCCTCTGATCTTGGGTCTCTATCTTCAACTTTTTTTAACCTCAAAAGCACACGGGGCAAGTATTATATGAGGTAACTGCAGGGAACTTATATTATAAACACATGTTTAGAATGTAGCTGGAATTGTAAATCAGATCTACAGAAAAAAAGCAAACAAAACCTTGACCACCGACACAGCCTAACAAACAGGCCTGGCTTTGGAAATCCCCTTCGTCCAGCTCCCCTCTTCAACAGCCAGATGATGCACCAACAACATGCTCAACTCTTCATAACTTGTTGCATACCAATCTTGATCCTGTTGCAGGGTTTAGTATTATGTCAATGAATTTGGTTTATAAGCTTCTGCAGCTGCTTTGTGAAAGCTTTACAAAATGTTAAGCTTGTTCGAAAGCCAACATCATTATGTTGAAACTAAGAACTGCAGATGCTGGTTTATACCAAAGATAGGCACAAAGAGCTGGAGTAACACAGTGGGTCGGGCAGCATCTCTGAAGGACGTGGATAGGTGATGTTTCAGGTCAGGTTCTTAAGCATGAGGAAGGGTCCTGACCCAAATCGTCACCTATCCTTTTCCTCCAGAGATGCTGCCTGATCCGCTGAGTTACTCCAGCACTTTGTGCCTACATTATTATGTTGAGGGATTTAGCTTGGTTTTAGTTTAGAGATGCAGCATACTTACAGGCCCTTCAGACTATCGACTCCACGGTGACCATCGATCACCCATTCACAATAGTTATGTGTTACCCCACTTTCTCATGCACTCTCTACATACTGGGGGTAATTTATAGCAGCCAATTAACCTACAAACTCGCACATATTTGGGATGTGTGGGGGAAACCGGAGCACCCAGAGGAAACCCAAGTGGTCACAGGGAGAACATGCAAACTCCACGCAGACAGCACCAGAGAGCCGGACTGAACCCAGGCCCTGCCCTGTAAAGAAGCTGCTCTACCAGCTGCGCCACTGTACCGCCCTTACCTCAACAATACCATGTGAATGTTTTCAATAATATTGCACAATAATGTTTCAAATGATTGATTGATTGATACTTTATTATCACATGTGACATGTCACAGTGGAGATTCTTTGTTTTACGTAAAACACACAAAGTAGGCAAAGAGTCGCCATGTATAGGGAGGGTGTGGACTAAGTTACAAATGTTCAATGTGGCCCCCAATGGTCCCGCTTTGTTTTTGGTGCCAGGTCCCTCTTTGTTCTCGGTGGCCTGTCCAGATAATCCCAGTTCACCAGAATAAAATATCATGAATCATCTATTAGTTAAAGGCTATACTGGAGCAATATGGCCATAAGGATCATTTTCACTGTCAGATTGTAATCATCACTGTGGCTTGAAAGGCTACATGCAATTAGCAATTAGACCCAGGACTGCAAATGCATAAAGACAGCCATCAGGCTGATTATAATCAAATGTGATCCCCTGCCAACTCATTGGGGGTCAATAGGAAACAATGCAAATTAGTCAGCTGTTTCGCATTTTCATGCAAATTGGCCACTGATTATTTGTTTTTGAAAGAATATTTATTTTAGTTTTAGTGGCTTAGTACTCGTACTGTTAATCCCAATTTTGCACATCATGCCTTTACCCAGTTGAATGTGACTTGCAATTTCTACTAATCAAACACCAGCATTTTCACTGCAAGGGTTTTAATACAACTGGGTCACTGTTGCCAGTTGACAAGATGCCAGTCTGAGCAATAGCTCCAGGTGAGATTACAGCGCAATAAATCCTCTGATCAGCCAGCAGCCAAGAAATAATGCAACAGGGATTTGTGAAGCATTTTTATTGATACTTAGCTGCATACTTTAAATGGTGTTGCTCGCTATTTAGATTTTCTTTGAAGTATTCAGGCACATCTTTGCTTTTCCCAATAGGAAACTATTGATAGACACAAAATGCTAGAGTAACTCAGCAGGTCAGGCAGCATCTATGGAGAAAAGGAATAGATAGGAAAATAAAATTGGCAACTTACAACTGAACGGTATGAATATTGATTTCTCTAATTTCAAGTAACCCTTGCATTCCCTCTCTCTCAGTCCCGCCCCCACCCTAGTCATCCTGCTAGTTCCACTGTTTGTGTTCCTTCATTACCATCTCTTCCACAGTCAACAATGGACCATTGTGGGCTTCATCTTTCTTGAGTCATCGATGCCAGGTCTGATTTGTCTGTACCTTTCCATACTTCTAGTTTTCCTCTCCCCGACTCAGTCTGAAGAAGGGTCTCAACCCAAAAAGTCACCTATTCTTTTTCTCCAGAGATCCTGCCTGACCTGCTGTTATTCCAGTATTTTGTGTCTATCTTCAATGTAAACCAGCATCTGCAGTTCCTTCCTACAGAGGAAACTATTGATGACTGATCACAGCAAGTCGTTGCTTTATCCACAAAGGGAATGCATACTCTTTATTAGAATCTCAATCGCATCTGCACTGAAGGAAGAACTAAGATCAATGTTTCTTACTTAAAACAACAACCTCGATACCATTCTTCTCTGCATTATCACTCCTTGCTTAACACAACTTAGCAAAGGTAAAATGCTTGTTGTGTAAAAAAGCTGAAAGAAGGTTTATAAAAGGAACGGCACTGTGGCGCAGTTGTAGAGTTGTTGCCTTACAGCGCCAGACACCCAAGATCAATCCTGACTAGGGGTGCTGTTGGTACGAGTTTGTACATTCTACCTAAGACCTGGATGGGTTTTCTTCAGATGCTCTGGTTTCCTCCCACATTCCAAAGACATGCAGGTTTGTAGGTTAATGGATTTATGTAAAATTGTAAATGCCCCTAGAGTGTAGGACCGTGCTAATGTATCGGGGTGATCAGGTGATCGCTGATCGGAGAGGACTCAGTGGGCCGAAGGGCCTTTTTTCCGTGCTGTATCTCTAAAGTCTAAAACTCCAAGTATTAGAATAGATGGATATTCTATCAATTTAAAATAACTTACATTGCAAAGTCCAACAGATGAATGCCATCAACGGTCAGGAATTTTTGATTCCTTGTCATATTACCAAAAGATTATCTGGTTCATAAGACAAGGATAAGCAAGTCAAAGACTGCCAATTTACAAAATACTTGAGAGTGACCCAAGGTGTGAGAACTGAAACTAAGTTCAGGAGAATCAGAAAGCCTCTAAAATGTGATAAGCTGTTTTTTGATGGTGCAGATGTTCTGAGGTGGATTTGGCAAGGCAATTATTCAATATGTGGCTGAGCTATTGTCCTGAAATTGGTGACATGGTTAATCTCAGTATTCCAAGCTAATTTAAATTCCTTTGTCATAGAGTCATAGAACGTGGAAACAGGCCCTTCAGCCCAACTTGCACAAGCTGACCAACATGCCCCATCTACACTCGTCCACCCTGCCTGTGTTTGGCCCATATCCCTCCTAACTTATCCTATCCATGTACCTGTCTAAATGTTTCTTAAATGTTGTGGTAGTATCTGCCTCAACTACCTCCTCCGGCAGCTCATTCTATATACCTACCACCCTTTGTGTAAAAATGTTAACTCTCAAGTTCCTACTAAATCTTTCCCCATTCACCCTAAACCTATAGAACGGAGATGAGGAAGAACTTTTTCAGTCAGAGAGTGGTGAAGGTGTGGAATTCTCTGCCTCAGAAGGCAGTGGAGGCCAGTTCATTGGATGCTTTCAAGAGAGAGCTGGATAGAGCTCTTAAGGATAGCGGAGTGAGGGGGTATGGGGAGAAGGCAGGAATGGGGTACTGATTGAGAGTGATCAGCCATGATCGCATTGAATGGCGGTGCTGGCTCGAAGGGCTGAATGGCCTACTCCTGCACCTATTGTCTATTGTCTATCCCTCTAGATTCCCCTACTCTGGGTAAAAGACTGTGCATTTATCTGATCTATGATGTTGTACACTTCTACAAGGTCACTCTCATCCTCTTGCCCTCCAAGAGATGAAATCCTAGCCTGCTTAACCTTTCCCTACAGCTCAGGCGCCCGAGTCCTGGCAACGTCCTTGTATATCTTCTCTGCACCCTTTCCATCTTTCCACTAACAGGGTGACCAAAAGTGAACACAATGATCTAAATGAGGCCTCAATAATGTCGTTGTGCAGCCAATTCCCATTCATCCTCACCAGCTTTTACCAAAGAAGATGGATGTAGAGCTGAGTGGAGTCATTTACCACTGACACTGGGGGCAATGGAAAGTGAGGCAAGCACTGTTTCTAGTTTGGGTAGTTTTGGTCGTCCCATTACAGGGCAGCGGGAGTAGGTCAAGGGGGTCCAACCTACCGCGCCTTCAAGGTCGGCTGCAGGAGATGCTCCCTGGGGCATGAAGAGCTGAATGATTGGAGAGGAGAGGGGAGAGGGCCGGCTCGCTGGTGAATAGTATGAGGGGGAGAGGCAGTGACATCGAGGACAGTCCGCGGAGGGTGACGGTCAGGCTGCTGAACAAAGAAGGACCCATGGGGGAAGGGGGATGGGGGAGGGGGGTATGGGTGGGTGCGGTGAACAAAGAGGCACCATCGGGACTCTAAGGATTTCTTTGTAACTTTGCCAATGCCAGAAACCTGGCGACTCTTTGCATACTTTGTATATTGTATACAAAGCAAACACATTTTTCAGTGTACCCAGTTCATGTGACGATAAAGTATGGTTGAATCATTAGAGATGCAATAAACTGCAGATGCTGGAGAAATAGACACAAAGTACTTGAGTAATTCAACGGGTCAGGCAACATCTCTGGAGAACAAGGATAGGTGATGTTTCGGGTCAGTACCATTCTTCAGTCTGATTGTGGTGGAATGAAACAGTTGGAAGAGAGGAGGGGTGAGGCAATGCCTGGTGAGTGATAGGTGGATACAGGTAAGGGGGAGAGGGGAGGGGGGGGGATTGATAGGCAAATGGTTGGACAAAGGCCAGAGATGAAAAGCCAAAATGTGTGAGATAAGGAGAGATATGAATTGTGAAGTCAGAGGAATGAATGCAGGTGGAAGGGGACCAGGGAGGGGGGGGGGGGGGGGGGGAAGAAGAACTTGATGTGTCCAGGTGGGGCACAGGGAAGAGAGAGGGAAGAAAAAGGGAAAAAGAGGGTTGTTTGTGGGTTTGTTACCTAAAATTGGAGAATTCAATGTTAATAGAGTTGGGTTGTAAACTGCTCAATCTGAATACGAGGTGCTGTTCCTCCAGTTTGCGTGTGGCCTCACTCTGGCAATGGAGGAGGCCAGGACAAAAAGGTCAGTGTAGGAATGAGGAGGGAAGTTAAAATGGTTAGGAACGGGGAGACCCAGTAGGCCTTGGTGGCCCGAGGGTAAGAGTTCGGCAAAATGGTCGCTAAGTCTACACAGATGCTGGAATCTTGAACAAAATGGAAAGTACTGAACGAACTCAGCAGGTCAGGCTGCATCTGTGCTCTACATTGTCACATATGCACAGCACAGTGAAATTCTTTTGCACAACCCACGAATGCACAATCGCCATATTCTGGCACCGTTTACAAATAAAAATACAAAAACCAAAGTCTAAAGTCTGGTCCACATGCAGTCTCGTTCCAGACACCACACAAAATGGATAATCCAGAAACGCTTTAAGAAAGATGTAAAGGCCTTAGAGAAGATGCAATTGAACATTTCCTGGAATGGGAAATTTTAGTAATGTGGAGAGGCTGGTGAGGCTGGGAGTTTTGTACTTGTAACTGAGGAGGTTTTTGAGAAAATCTGATAGCTATTTAAAATCTTGGAAGAGAGAGTGCATAGAGAGATGTTTCCGTTGGCAAAAGATGAAAAACTTATGATACCGGTCCACTACCAGTTGATGGCCTCCTTTAATCCGGACAAAATCATGAGAGCGCACTTGAAATCCCCCAGAAGTCCCCCCGAAAATGTGCTGCCTAGGCCGGGTGAGGCGGCCAATCTCGACCTCTTCGGGATTTCCATGGCCGATCGGCGAGTCGAATAGGCCCCCTGCGGCCGGGGCTCTGGAACTCCGGCCTGGTCGGAGCCGGCAGATCCGTTCCCGTAGCTGACGTCCGTGGCTGACTTTGCAGGCCAGTATCTCGGCCTCCCGGCGGCCTAGGTGGACCATTCCGGTATCATTCGACTCCTCTTGGAGGCCGTGACCTTTGATGGTCTGGCAAAACTGGACCGGCACAGTGGCGCAGCGGTAGAGTTGCTGCCTTACAGCGAATGTAACGCTTGAGACTCGGGTTCGGGCGCCGTCTGTACGGAGTTTGTACGTTCTCCCTGTGACCTGTGTGGGTTTTCTCCGAGACCTTCGGTTTCCTCCCACACTCCAAAGACGTACAGGTATGTAGGTTAATTGACTAGGTAAATGTAAAAATTGTCCCTAGTGGGTGTAAGATAGTGTTAATGTGCGGGGATCGCTGGACGGCGTGGACTCGGTGGGCCGAAGGGCCTGTTTCCGCGCTGTATCTCTAAATCTAAAAAATCTAAAAAAAATCTAAAACGGATAATGCAGAAAAGCTCTGGAAGCAAGGGGTGCCGGAAAATCAGTGATGGACCTGTACAGATTGAAGATTACTGTCACTTTGGTTCTTGGAACCAAAGAAAGAAGTTTATCTTTGTGCAATGAATGTTTAGAATCTGGAGAGCGTTGCCAGGAAGGTTGAGGAAGATTCAGTCATTGTGTTGAAAGGTGAGCCAGATGAGTACTTGAATGGGAAGTATTTGCAGGAGTGAGGAGAGAGGGCAGGGGAGCGGGAATGCACTTGCACAAAGCCAGCACAGACTTGATGGTTAATGACTTCAATCCGAGCCGTGACCTTTCCGTCACTATGTGCTGCTAAGACAGATGGCAGAGTGTAGGTTCCACTGCATGAGGGAGATTTAAGGAGGTTGCAATGTTTGCCTTCGCAGAGATGCACAGCACCAATACTGTACCCAGAAGAGACGTGTGAGCAGATGGCTGATATCAAGGTAGCTACAAAGTACAATTACCACACCCTACCCCATACCAGACAGATTCACAAGTTTGCTGGCTGCAAAATGTCACCTTGTCAACATGCTTTAAGTTTACCTCTGTGCCAAAACTAATACCTCTGGAGAGTTATGGCGTTTTAATTACTTACTATACATAATTAGCATGCTTAAATATATTACAATTATAAGTGTATGTTCTGTTATTGCAATTGATTGTGATCACATATAGTCTCTCCTCTGACTGAATAGCATACAACAGAAAGGCTTTTCACTCTACCTCGCTACACGTGTCAACAAACTAAACTAAACTAATGCAGTTCAATCTATCATATAACCGATATTCTTATCATATTTTAAGAGGTTTTAAGAAGAAAACCTGTCCTAACAAACCCTGTGTAACTTGCTTCCACATGGAGTCTTTGAAGCTAACAGTGGGAATTAATTTAAGGGGAAGTTAGAACGGTAGAACAAAATGCAGGGTCAGAAGGATATGTTTTGTTTAGTTTAGTTTAGAGATACAGCATAGAAACAGGCCCTTCAATCCACCGAGTCCATGCTGACCATTAATAAACCATTACATGCTAGTTCTACATTATCTCATTTTCTCATCCACTACTTACACACTAGGGGGAATTTTATAGAGGGCAATCTAGACTGAGAGAGTCTAGGACCAGAGGCCATTGTCTCGGAATAAGAGGACATACCTTTAGAAAATAGATGAGGAGGAATTTCTTTAGTCAGAGGGTGGTGGATCTGTGGAATTCATTGCCACAGAGGGCTGTGGAGGCCAAGTCAATGGATATTTTTAAGGCGGAGATTGGCAAACTCTTGATTAATATGGGTGTCAGGGGTTACGGGGAGAAGACAGGAGAATGGGGTTGAGAGGGAAAGATAGATCAGTCATAATTGAATGGCAGAGTAGATTTGATGGGCTAAATGACCTAATTCTGCTCCTAGAACATGAACTTATATCTGGCCTAATTCTGATTCTAGAACTTATGAATTTATGAACAATCAACCTACAAACTTGCACTTATTTGGGATGTGAGAGAAAACCAGAGCACCCGGAAGAAACCCATGTGATTACAGAGAGAATGTGATCCAAACTCCACACAGACAGCACCCCGAGATCAGGATCGAGCTGTCCACAGTGTACAGAAACAGGATAAAGGGAATAGCGTTTAGTGCAAGATAAAGTCCAGTAAAGTCTGATCAAAGACAGATCAAAGAGGTAGCTGGCAGCCAGCATCATCAAAGATCCCCTTCACCCTGGCGACACTATCATTCCACTCCTACCACTGGGAAGTAGGTACAGGAGTCTGAAAACCCTGACCACCAGGTTCAAGAATAACCATCATGCTCTTGAACACGACACAACACTAACCTGAGCAATGAACTTCTATGGACTGTCTTTAGTTGCACTGACTCCATTTTTTGCACTACTACTGCGGTTACTAATTTATCATTTGTGTTGTTATTTATTTTTAGTTTCAGTTTTCAGTTTTAGCGGTATGGCGTGGAGACCTTTGGCTCATCGGATCCACACCAACCAATGATCACCTGTACACTAGTTCCATGTTTTCCCAGTTTGGCATTCACACATTAGGGGCAATTTACAGAAGCCAATAAACCAACAAACCTGCGCGTCTTTGAAATGTGGGAGGAAACCGGAGCACCCAGAGAAAATCCATGCGGTCACAGGCAGAACGTACAAACGCCATACAGACAGCACCTGTAGTCAGGATCGATCCCGGGTCCCTGGCGCTGTAAGGCAGCAACTCTACTGTGCGCCCTGTGCTTCCCTACCTGTTCTACTTGCTGTGTGGATTTTAGGCTGAAATCATGAGTTGTTGGTTGAGTGACTAACTCGTGTTTAAAGTAGCCTTCTTTTGGGTAATACACAAAATGCTGGATGAACGCAATGGGTCAGGCAGTATCTGTGGACGGATGATGTTTTGGGTCTGGACCTTTCTTGAGACTGATGAATGTGATCAGTATGGACAAATCGGGCTGAAGGGTCAGACTGAAGATGGGTCCCGACCCAAAACGTCACCTGTCTGTTACCAAGGCAGAAGGCTGAGCAATCTCCCATTTCAGTGCTCCCTTCCACAAAAAAGATGATGTGCATTCACCATGGAAACTTGGAGACTTTTTAACACAGAGACTTCCCATTGGATTAATTTCATCGTGAATGCTGCAAAATATCAAAACCAGAACCTTCCTCTGATTATGTGATCACGGATGTGGCAAACCTCTCTCCACCCATGAAACACGTCTGAAATTATAATAAATAACAAGTCCTTTTGAACTTTCTGTAGTTATTTAAAAAATCTTTTTCCCAGACTCCACAAATATTTCTATAGCCACCAATTTACTTTTTCCACTAGCTGACGTTCCCTGTCAGTCAAGTCTGTGCTGCTAAGTATTTTTCCAAGGGAGGCCCTCAGTAGTGCAGCATTAGAGTTGCTGCCTCTCAGTGCTAGGGACCCAGGTTCGATCCTGACCTCGGGTGCAGTCTGTACGGAGTTTATGCGTTCTCCCTGTGACCGCGTGGGTTTTCTCCAGGTGCTCCTGTTTCTTCCCACATTCTAAGGACGTGCAGTTTTGTAGGTTAATTGTCTTCGGTAAACTGCCCCTGTGTGTAGGATGCAAAACTGGGATAACGTAGAACTAGTGTATGGGTGATTAATGGTCGGCCCAGAGATGGTGGGCCGAAGGGCCTGTTTCCACGCTGTATCTCTAAAATACATGGATACATGGATAGGAAAAGTTTAGATGGCAAATGCAGGCAGGTGGGCTAGTGTAGATGGAGCATATTGGTTAGCATGGGCAAGTTGGGCCGAAGGGCTTGTTTCTGTGCTGTGACCAGTTAGTTTTAACAATGTGGCAGGGAAAATAATGAACAAAGGGGAGAATAGAAAAACATCACTCCTTCCTTTGACTTCAACTGAATCCTTAAGCAAAAGATAAAGTGTTGCAAAGGCAGCATCTTAGTTTAGTTTAGTTTAGAGATTCAGCGGCCCACCGAGTCCACGCTGACCAACGATCATCCGTATACTAGTTCTATCCTGCACACTGGGAACAATTCTACAGAAGCCAATTAACCTACAAACCTACACACCTTTGGAGTGTGGGAGGAAACCGGAGATCCTGGAGAAAATAAAAGCAGTCACGGGGAGAATGTGCAAACTCCATATAGACAGCAGCTGTAGTCAGGATTGAACCTGGGTCTCTGGCGCTGTGAGGCAGCAACTCTATCACTGTGCCACCTGTATCTATAGAGATAATCGACAGATGACATTTTGGGTCGGGATCGTTCATCTGTCCATTCGCCCCACAGATGCTGCCTGACTTGCTGAGTTCCCCCAGCACTTTGCTTTTTGCTCAAGGTTCCAGCATCTGCAGTCCCTTTTGTCATCACTGGATTCCTGTGGTTTCAAATTCATACCTAGATTTAATTTACAACATTTGCCTTCAGCTTAGGACCCTAGCACCTCCACCGCCCTGTTCCAGCCATTTGCCCTATGAACGCTCTCCTCAATGTGGTCCACTATAAAGTTCTCCTGTACATCGGAAATTATCTTCCAAAGTCATCCACCTTCTTTCTAAATAAAAAGATTGTTGAAAAAAAACCTCATCTCTAGCCTTCTTCGATGACTCTTACGTCCTTTCATTTATTAGTCTTTGTATGACATTCTTCTCAATATTAAGATGATGGTACAGGTGTAACTCTCATAATGTGGAAATATTTCTTTTTTACGTCTGACATGAATTCACAGGTTTGGAATTTAAAATGTAACTCTGTGAATGCTGAAATTGAAACTCTGTATAGGAAAACCCTAAAAAAAGTTTTTTTGTAACAGAGTCGGGAGAAAGCTTGAGTGCTTCTTGCAAATTCTTATTAGCTTTAGAGAAGCAACTTGGAAACAGGCCTTTTGGCCCATCCAGTCCATGGTGACTATCGAACACCTGAAACGTCACCCATTCCTTCTCTCCAGAGATGCTGCCTGTCCCGCTGAGTTACTCCAGCATTTTGCGTCTATCTTTGATTTAAACCAGCATCTGCAGTTCTTTCATACACATGTTCATGCTAATTCTGTTATCCCACTTTCTCATCCACTCCCTACACACAAGGGGCAATTTAACAGAGACCAATTAACCTACAAACCTGGATGTCTTTGGAATGTGGGAGAACAGCAGAGGATATCTACGCGGTTTCGGGGAGAACGTGCAAACTCCACACAGATAGCGCCCGAGGTCGGGATTGAACCTGGATCTCTGGCGCTGTGAGGCAGCAGCTCTACCATCTGCGCCACAGTGCTGCCATTTTAATATGGTAATCAGTATTGATCCCTTTATTGATTCCGTTTAGTATGAAATCAATAGAATGGCAACATAATTCAGTTCCTAGTTTCCTACTTTGATGAGTTTTATCAACAATTCTGCAACCCAGCAGAAAATAGTGTTCACCAATTATCTTGCCAGCCCAATGACAGGAAAAGTTTTGTCATGTCAGAACGTCACGAATGGGGAAAATAGTCAAAAGGGTACAAAGTGCTGGTGTAACTCAGCAGGTCAGGCAGCATCTCTGGAGAACATAAAAAAATAGGTGCAGGAGTAGGCCATTTGGCCATTCGAGCCAGCACCGCCATTCAATATGATCATGGCTGATCATCCAAAATCAGTACCCCGACTATACACGATTACAATCAAGCCGTCCACGGTGCACAGATAAGGTTAAAGGGTACAACATTTACCGCAAGACGAAGTGCAATAAAGTCTGATTAAAGATAATTCAAAGTGTAAGAAAATAACTGCAGATGCTGGTACAAATCGAAGGTATTTATTTCACAAAATGCTGGAGTAACTCAGCAGGTCAGGCAGCATCTCAGGAGAGAAGGAATGGGATGCTGCCTGACCTGCTGAGTTACTCCAGCATTTTGTGAAAAAGATAATTCAAAGGTCTCCAATGAGTTAGGTGGGAGGTCAGGAACACTCTCTAGCCACATACTCTTACTCTGACTCTACTTCATTCAATTATTGCATTATTGTATTTTTATGTCTTCGTGTACCATTTGGGTCTGCACTACAATCTTGCACCATTCTGCTGTTTTGCACTCATCATTTTATATATTATTGTAGTTATCATTACAGTATGTACAGGTCCAACACCAATTTTCTGACAACTGGTGGTCCAGCAATTCCTTTAATCGGGACAAAATTACAAGAGTGCACTTGAAATCAACCCCCCAGGAAATCCCCCCGAAAATGTGGCGCCTAGGCTGGGTGAGGCGGCCGATCTCAACTTCATCATGACTACAGCGGGTCGAATTTGCCCCCTGCGGCCGGGGCTCTGGAACACCGGCCAGTCGGAGTTGGCAGATCCGTCCCCATAGCCGATTTATGCTGCCGACTTTGCGGGCCTGTGTCTCGGCCACCCCAGTGGACTAGGTGGTCCGTTCCAATACCATTCGACTCCTCTCGGAGGCCATGCCCTCCGTTGATGCTGCAAAATGGATAATCCTGTAAGGCTCTGGAGCCAAGGGTGCCGGAAAATCGGTGGTGGACCTGTACATTGCTTAGTCTGTGAGTTTCATGTGAACAAGTAATTTCATTGCACCCTGGCTAATATGACAGTAAACTAATCTGAATCTGAATCTAAATCCTGTCTCCAACTATCAAATGAGACTGAATGATCAGATCACGGACCTCACAACCTGAAACAAGGACGAAGCAACATTTTAAAAGAACTTAAACACGAACAACATAAACAACACAAGTAATGGATTAATCACAAGTAAAGGTGGTTGGCAGGAAAAATAACTGTCGCTGGAAATATAATGCTTTTGTTTTCAAAAGAATTGAGAATGATGTCGCTGATATTCCTTAGTATTTTATTTTCCAAAAGGCATTTGGAAATAATATTAGCATGAGTTCCTGTCTATAAATGTTTCAGAGGGTGAAATTTTTCTCACCAACAATTTCTGAGTTGAACATTGCTCTTCTTGATTTAGAATTAAAAAATATATATTTTCAGGGATAATTGTCATTATGCCATTTGCTTTAGATTTAAAAACTATTTCATCAGCAAATCTCAGCCTGCATTGCTTCAAATGTTATGAACATTCAAATTGAATCTAACAATCTGTACAATTAATGCAACATGAAATGGGAGTTGTTGTATTGGAAACATCTCCAATCTTTTACTGGTGACAAGCTCCGTAAGTAAAAATCTATCTTTATTGGATCTAATAATGCCGCTCCTCTTCCCTCTATGACCCATTAATGTTTGCAACTGAATCTCAAACCCGTATCCCTTACTTTACCGCAGTGACACTTTGGTTCCCACGGTTTCCACGGGTCATCCTTTCCAATCTGTGAATGCTTAATTAGTGTTAATTTATGACAAACTTAATGTTTTGACAAGGAAAATAATTGAAAATGTCTAACTCAATTTCATTAAGACCTCCAAAGGGTCATTGACATCTTGTTGGCCAATTTTAAGTTAGTTCAGTCTCAGACAGAACACTGTTAAATTATGTGTTGGGAAAAAGTTTTACGTAGAGGGCAAAACTTCTACAATGTTATATTGTTTTTTCTTTCTTTTGAGAGGCTTGTATTTACTTTATTGGCTCCGTTTTCTGTATTCATTTTCATTAGTACAAATATTTAGGATAGCTACGATGCTGCAAAAGGCTTGTCTGCACAAATCCCACAGTTATGCTGCTCTTTGTTTTGCGAGCCAACATTTGTAGAAGCACGACTGAATTCGAAGAGCAGCAATGGGGGCAGGGGTGGGATATTAGTGGGAGAGTGTGTTGATGGAAAATGGAAGGAAAAGCTTAAAGTAAAAAGAGGTGAGGATTTATGGCCCCTTCATACCTTCCACTTCCAACCAAAGAAAATAACGGTGTAGGCATGGATAGGAGAAACAAAGTGAGGCCAGACCTTGCTGGTAACTCTGCAGCAGACTGCTGGCATTTATCCTAGTAAGTGTCAACAGGTTTGAGATTCTCACTTGCTGACTGGATCTCACTGGCACTTTCACACCTGTGCTCTAACACTGGATTCCCCTTGGAGTCCAACAGCAGGGCATAATCTTGCAGAGTTCCTCAGCGCTTAGGCTGGGAGACCTGCCAACTGAATTAGGACCAGATTTACCATTTCATTCCAAGGACCTCAGAGCAAGGGGGGAATGGCAACTAAAAGGCAATTCACTTTTCCAATTGATTGACTTTTCTTTGAAGTTTGTAATTTAGACTTTAGAGATACAGCACGAAAAAATAGGCCCTTCTGCCCACTGAATCCGCACCAACCAGTGATCACCCCGTACACTAGCACTATCCTACACACTAGAGACAATTTACAATTTTACCAGAGCCAATTAACCTACAAGCCTGCACGTCTTTGGAGTGTGGGAGGAAACCAGAGCACCCGGAGAAAACCCATGCAGTCACGGGGCGAATGTACAAACTCCGTACAGACAGCACCTGTAGTCAGGATCGAACCCAGGTCTCTGGCGCTGTAAGGCAGCAACTCTACCGCCGCGCCACTGTGCCACCCTTCAAAAATCTAGGGTTGTTTGATTTTATTCAACAGCTAGTGACCGCGCCAACGTATTTGTAACGGCAAGGATTATCAAGCATAGTTGTAACGCCATGACATTAGGATGCTAAAAGGATTACATTGCTTTTGCACCAGTGGTAATGTATACTTTGTGTAAGAAGGAACTGCACAAAAAAATTAATACATTTTCTCAGTGGCTACATTCATTTTACTAATTTTTTAATTTTCTGTATTATTTATTTAATAGACTTATCATATTTTTGAATATCAGAGATGCTGCCTAACGCCCTGTTACTCCTGCACTATGTGTCCTTCTTTGTAATACACCAGCACCTGCAGGTCCTTGTTTCACTAAAGTTTCACCCCCATTCTAAAATATTATTTTCAAGATGTCAGGCAGGGTATGCTTGCATTAGACCCCATACACTTGCACTATCCTACACAAAAGGGTCAATTTCGAATTTACCAAAGCCAATTAACCCACAAACCTGCACGTCTTTGCAGTGTGGGAAGAAGCTGGAGCATCCATGGGGAGAACTTACAAACTCCATATAGACAGCACCTGTAGTCAGGAACAAACCCTGGTCTCTGGCGCTGTAAGGCAGCAACTCTATTACTGCGCCACTGTGCCACCATTTCTTGCGTGCTTAAGAGAGGCAATTTGTGAAAAGAAATTTACTGGTATGCATTACAACATTGTTTGGGTAAATTATAATATTATTTTTCTTGTTACTGTCAGTCAGACACATTTCTCTGTATAATAGTCAGGTCGTTAAAATGCCTGCTTTGAGAATGATTTTTAAATGTTGCAACTACATACAAGATAAACACACCATAAATTACTTTTTGTACTTTGAATGTTAAAACAAGATTGCAAAACAAAGTATGCTTTCAGCAAATACAAAGATGATGTCTTTCTGAGGTTGAGTTTTTGGAGCCAATGGTATTGATTTCATTTAGAATGGTGGTTTAGTTCAGCCACCGATTTTCATGATGAGACTTTTTTAATAAGTTCATAAATTATAGGAGCAGAATTAGGTAATTCGGCCCATTCAATCATGGCTGATCTATCTTTCCCTCTCAAACTCATTCTCCTGCCTTCTCCCCATAAACCCTGACACTCGTACTAACCAAGAACCTGGCCCCGAGAGGGACGTGGGTTCACGGGCTGAGCCGGTCGAGGGCGACAGAGGAGGCCCTGCAGCAGCATGGGGCTTACCTGGATCGGGAGCCGCTCCAGTACATCGAGTGCATGGATCAGACTTTGGACATTTTGTAAATGGCGCCAAAATATGGCGACTCGTGCATATGTGATCTAGTAAAAATTATCTCACTGTGCAATGCACACATGACAATAAAACTCCTTTGAAACATTGAACCTCACTGTATGGTTAAAGTTTGACACAACCCTTCCCAGAAAATTGCATAACGAATGCTGAGCAAAGGCATTCGACCACATTGTAAGTGTGGGAGAGAATATTTGGGCAGTGCCAGAGTCAAAACAAAATCTTCAAAGAGAAATTATGAGGGTTTTTTAATGATTAAATTAACGAGCTCATGAGGGTGTGTCACAGAATATTACTCTGCCTCCATTGATGAGCAAAAGGAATTAGCCAAGCTAAGAGACTTATTAACATTGGCAAAGGATGGGAAATAGTTAAACTGATTATGCTTCCTCAATTCTGCACCATTTTATCAAACCAAAAAAAATCATTACTTATTTATTTGGATTTTGTTCTGAGTAAATTTCCATAGTGTTTCCACAATGTGGCCCAACTCACATGATTTATTGTCGGCAACACTTTAATTTAGTTTAGTTTTAATTTCGAGATATAACGCGGAAACAGGCTCTTCGTGCTGACCAGCGAACACCCCGTACATAAGCACCATCCTACACATGAGGGACAATTTACAAATTTTACCAAAACCAATTAATCTACAAACCTGTACGTCTTTGGAGTGTGGGAGGAAACCGGGGCACCCGGGGAAAACCCACGCAGTCACAGGGAAAATGTACTTACTCCGTACAGACTTCACCCAGAGTCAGGAACGAACCCGGGTCTCTGGTGCTGTAAGGCAGCAAATCTACCGCCGTGCCACTGTGCCACCCTTCAAAGTTTTAGGGTTTGATTTTATTCAACACCCAGTGACCGCGCCAACGTATTGGTAACGGCATGGATTATCAAGCATAGTTGTAACGCCATGGTATTGGGATACATTGCTTTTGCGCCAGAGGTAATCGATGCTTTGTGTAAGAAGGAACTGCAGATGCTGATTTAAACCAGATTGACACAAAAAGCTGGAGTAACTCAGCAGGACAGGCAGCATCTCTGGAGAGAGGGAATGGGTGACGTTTCAGGTCAAGATCCTTCTTCAGACTCAATATGTTTTGTCAGTAATAAACCTGTCTGATTTATGCCGTGATTAGAATGCAATTTTGCAATATCATTACCTCACACTATATTGTAAAACTCTTTAAAATCTTTTAAAATTACCTTTAAAGTTAGTATAATGTGTTATTTAAATGCAATTTGAGCTGTTATAAAGTATATTTCCTCTAAAATAACTACTGCCTGCATGTTGCTTCAGGGTTTAAATTACAACAAAACTTTTATGTAATTGTATGGTCAACTGCAGTGAAGATTGTTTTCAAATGGGAGAAAGAGTCATTGTCTGGATCAATTAGCAGGTAATTAACCACTCCATAAAATGATGTAAAAAAAATTCACTGGCCATCAGTACACATGACAAGAATAATAAACTAAACTAAACTAAACTAAAGTAATGACATTTTTATAGTGACCAGGATTTAAAAGGAATATTTAAATCTCGTTGAGGCAGTTACTATTTCAACATTTAAGAAGCGTTTGGATAGGTACATGGATAGGATCAGTTTGGAGGGATATGGGCCAAACACAGGCAGGTGGGTCTGGTATAGACAGGGGCATGTTGGTTGGCGTGGACAAGTTGGGCTGAAGGGCCTGTTTCCATTCTGTATGACGCTGTATGAATCTGTTTTTAATTCTTACTAGACCAAGTTGGGCCCAAACCTGCATTGGTGCAGCACCCTATCCTCCCCCTCCCCCTCCCCTCTCCCCCTCCCCTCCCTCTCCCCCTCCCCCTCCGTCCCACCCCTCCTTCCCCCCTTCTCCCTCTTCCCCCCCTCCCCTCCCCTTCCCTCCACCCACCTCCCTTCTCCCTACCCCCCACTGCATCCACCTCAACCCCCCTTATCCTCCTCACCCCTCCTCCCTCCCCCCTATCCTTCCACCCCCCTCCGTCCCCCTCCCTCCCTCCCCAGGAGATAGATTTAAACATTAAAATGTGAATAATTTTAAAAATATAACACCGATTTCAATGAAAATTCTTCCATTAGCACCAAAGGGACAATGGTGAGTAAGGTGGGCCTAAAATTGTCGCACTATCGTGTACCATTTTGGCCATAGTTCAGGAACAAACAAACAAACAAGAGTTTTAGTATATAGATATTCCAAATGCCGTATATAACCAAACTGAAAATGTGTGAAATATAATATTCTGAATGGACCATTAAAATTCTCCAATCACTAGTGGGGGAGAGAAATCAAATTGTACATTCAGCATATTGGAATAAGCTGCCAAAGAAGAAGATAAAGTGATTTGACATTTAAATGGACAATGGATATAAGTCGCAGAGTCATGGAGTCATACTTCGTGAAAACAGGCCCTTTGGCCCAACTTGCCAACAAAGACCAACATGACCCATCTACACCACTCCCACCTGTCTGCATTTGACCCATATCTCTCTAAACCTATCATATCCTATCCAGGTACCTCTCTAAATCGTTTTTAAACAATGTGATAGTACCTGCCGCAACTACCTCCCCCGGCACCTCATTCCATGTATCTACCACCCTAAAAAAGTTGCCTGTCGGGTTCCTGTTAAATCTTTCTCCCTTCACCTTAAACCTATGTTCTTTAGGTCTTGATTCCCCTACTTTGCGTAAAAGATTGTGAATTTAACATTATCTATTCCACTCTGAAAGATCACTCATCATCCTTCTATGCTCCAAGGAATAAAGTCCTAGCCTGCTCAATCTCCCCCTTTAACCCAGGGCCTTGAATCCTGGAAACATCCTTGCAAATTTTCTCTCCAACCTTTCCAACTTAAAAAAGTGACCAAAACTGAACACAATACCCCAAATGTGGCCTCAGCAATGCCTTGTACCACTGTAACATGACCTCCCAGCTTCTATACTCAATATTCTGATTGATGAACGCCAATGTGTCAAAAGCCTTCTTGACCACTCTATCTACCTGTGATGCCACTTCTAGTCTTCTAGCACCTCATCTGTATTTAATGATGACTCATTAAATCTTAGTCAGGGCACTTGCAATTTCCTCTCTAGTTTCCCACACTAACCTTGGATATATCTGATCCGGCCGAGGAGATTTGTCTACCTTCATATATGTCAGGACCTTCAGCACCTCCTCAGCTGAAATACTGACTGCCCTCAAGACGCTTCCATTGACTGCCCCAAGTTCCCTGGTTCTCATGTCTTTGTCTGCGGTAGAATCAGAGGATACACATTGAGGACCTTGCCCATCTCCTGTGGCTCCACACAAAGATGATCACTTTGATTCCTGAGGGGGCCTATTTTCTTTCAGTTTCTCTCTTCAATTACATATAAAAACACTGGATTATCCCTTATATTATCTACCAGAGCTATCTCCCAGCCCCTTTTTTTCCACCTGATTTCCTCTCCTCTGACGCTGGCAACCTCAACATTCTCATCCTACTCGACCTCAGCGCCGCCTTTGACACCATCAATCACTACATCCTCCTCACCCGACTTGAAACCACCTTTAACATCACCGGCACTGCCCTCTCCTGGATGAAATCATACCTCTCCGACAGGCACCAGTTCATCTCCATTAATAACTGCAAATCCCCCACCGCTCCCCTCCCCCAAGGTGTCCCCCAAGGTTCAGTTCTCGGCCCCCTCCTCTTCATCCTGTACCTGTTCCCCCTTGGTCAATTAATCCGCCGTCATGGTCTCAATTTCCACTGCTTCGCCGATGATATCCAGCTCCTCATCTCCACCAAGTCAATCTCCACCGCTACGCACTCTACCCTGACAAACTGCATCGCTGAAATAAAATCTTGGCTTCAAATCAATTTCCTCAAACTAAACTGCGACAAATCTGAAATCATCATCATTGGACCAAAAACGCTCACCAAATCCACCCACAACTTCACCCTCAACATTGATGGTTTCCCAGTATCCACCTCCCCTCACATCCGGAATCTTGGAATCATCTTTGATCAAACCTTCTCCTTCGACAAACACATCAAACGCATCACCAAGACAGCCTTCTTCCACCTCAAAAACATCGCCAATCTCCGTCCATCCCTCTCCTCCACAGCTGCAGAAACCCTCATCCACACCTTCATCACCTCCCGTCTGGACTACTGTAACAGCCTCCTCTATGGTTCACCCTCAAAAATCATCAATAAACTCCAATACATCCAGAACTCTGCTGCCCATCTACTCACCCACTCCCCGACCCGTGACCATATCACCCCTGTCCTTTACAAGCTCCACTGGCTCCCCATCCCCCAGAGAATCCAGTACAAAATCCTCCTCATGACCTACAAAGCCCTCCATAACCTGGCCCCATCCTACCTGACTGACCTCCTCCACAGACACACTCCAACCCGTACCCTCCGCTCTGCTGCTGCTAACCTCCTGACCCCACCCCCATCCGGACCAAACTCAGATCCTGGGGGGACAGGGCTTTCTCCATCGCTGCTCCCACCCTCTGGAACTCACTACCTCAAACCATCAGAGACTCCTCCTCACTCACCACATTCAAAACATCACTGAAGTTCAACACTGCCTTCAACCACTGACCGTCACCTCACCTTATTTTTCCTTTTCTGTTCGTTTACTTATTTATTTATTTATTTCTATGTTTTAGTAAACCCTGTAAAGCGTCTTTGAGTTTTTAGAAAAGCGCTATACAAATGTAATGCATTATTATTATTATTATTATTATTATTATTATTTCCTTCTTTTTCATTCCCCTCAGTTCAAGAAACTCCTCTGGGGATATATTTGATGTCAGCTGGCTATACTTGTTCCATGACTCCTTCTTATTCTTGACCAGAGCATCAATTTCTCTTGTCATTCAAGCTTCCTTATGCCCACCTGCTGTGCTCTTCACTCTCATAGGAATAAGCATGTCCCGAACATTACTAATGTGGAATCACTAATTACTGATCATTCTAGACATTAGACTTTAGAGGTACAGCGCGGAAACAGCACTTTCGGCCCATGGAGTCTGCACCGACCAGAGATCACCCCGTTCACAAGCACAATCCTACACACTCGGGGCAATTTACGATTTATTTTACTGAAGCCCATTAAGCTACATACCTGTACGTCTTTGGAGTGTGGGAGGAAACTAGGGCACCCAGAGAAAACCCACGCGGTCACAGGGAGAATGTACAAACTCCATACAGACAGCACCGGTAATCCAGATCGCACCTGGGTCTCGGGCGCTGTAAGGCAGCAACTCTACCGCTGTGCCAGCGTGCCAACCTTTTTTTGTAATGAATAAAAAGATAGGCTTTCTGACCTTGGAGAAGATATGAAACTCAAACAAACATAAGTCTCAGCAATATAGATTATTTGTGAATCCTGTTTTAATATATAAAGTCTCAGATGAACCCTAGAAAACATGAAAAGAGTAAAACTCCACACTTGTGAAACTGTTATTATATCGATCTGGAGATAGACACAAAATGCTGGAGTAACTCAGCGGGTCAGGCAACTTCTCTGGAGAAAAGGAATGGGTGACGTTTTGGGTCAGAACCCTTCTTCAGTCTGAGGTTCCGACTTGAAAAGTCACCTATTCTTTTTCTCCAGAGATGCTGTCTGGCCTGCTAAGTTACTCCAGTATTTTATGGCTACTTTTGGTATAAACCAGCATCTGCAGTTCCTTCCTACACATTATATTGGTCTGGGTATACTCTTGCAGGTGTGTTGAATCCAAATAGATGGAGATGGTTTAGAATGCAAGGCTCAGTCTTTAAATATAATCACTGTTGTCATGGTTGAGGTTTGCAGGATTTGAATGCTCTGAAGAACTTGCTTCATCATCAAATTGAAGGACCCTTTACATTTAAACATTATTTTGCTTATATGATTCAAATCAATGAAATATTAATTCCTTCAATATTCGTCTCTTCTTCCTTAGAAGGCTTAGGAAGTTCGGCATGTCCCCAACAACTTTCACTAACTCCTACAGATGTGGCCTCGAAAGCATTTTATTGGGATGCACGGTTTTTGAAATAGTTCCAGTCAAGACTGCAAGAAATTGCAGAGAATTGTGGACACAGCCCAGACCATCACACAAACTCACCTCCCATCTATTGACTCGATTTATACCTCACGTTGTCTCGGCATGGCCACCAGCATAATCAAGGACGAGTCTCACCCTAGTCACCCGTCTCCCCTTTCCCACCGGGCAAAAGGTACAGAAGTGTGAAAACGCACTCCTCCAGATTCAGGGACAATTTCTTCTCAGCTCTTATCAGGCAACTGAACCATCCTATCACCAAATAGAGAGCAGTCCTGAACTACAATCTACCTCATTTGAGACCCTCAGACTATCTTTGATCGGACTTTACTGGCTTTATCTTGCACTACACTTTATTCACGTTATCCCCTTTTTCATGTATCTGTGCATTGTGAATGGCTCGATTGTAATCATGTATTGTCTTTCCGTTGGCTGCTTAGCACGCAACAAAAGCTTTTCATTGTATCTCGGTGCACATGACTATAAACCAAACTAAACTAAACTCCCTTTTGTGTTGTATTTGTTATAAAAAGCTACGGTTCTTAGACTGAACTGTTTGCGCTGGCAATACTTCAGAAGACCGTGGTACAATCACGCCAACAGCTGTTTGTGGTAGATTTGAAGGAGTTCTCTCATCAGTTCCTTTATATCAATTTAAGCTTTTAAAGTAGATCAACTTTAGCACTTCACAAAGTTCAATGCATGATTTATAAAAGTGTGGACAGTGCAGGTTGTTAAATTATGTAGAAGTGCTCCCTCTAGTGAAATGCAGCTTTTTAATATTTAAAACGCATCTTTCAAATGCTTAAAGGGATGTTATATCTTTAACTAATGGAACTGCAGATTCTGGTTTACACAAAAGGACACAACGTGCTGGAGTAACTCAGCGGGTCCGGCAGCATCTCTGGAGAACATATATAAGGGGACGTTTCAGGGCAGGACTCTTCTTCCTTTAAACAGGCTCTTCGGCCCACCAAGTCCATGCCAACCATTGATCCCCAATTTGTATTAGTTCTATGTTATCTCACTTACTCATCCACTCCCAACACACTTGGGGCAATTTACGGAGGACAATTAATCTACAAACTAGCACGTCTTTGGAATGTAGGAGGAAACCGGATCACCCAGAGGAAACCCATGCGGTCACAGGGGAGAGCATGCAAACACCACATAGACAGCACCCAAGGTCATGATCGAACCTGGGTCTCTGGCACTGTGAGGCAGCAGCTCCACCAGCTGCACCACCATGCCAGCCTAGTGAGGCAAAAAAAGTTCCCGACCCAAAACGTCACCTATCTATGTTCTCCAGAAATGCTGCCTGACCCGTGAGTTACTCTAGCACTTTGTGTTTATTCGTATTTGTTTAGTTTAGTTTAGAGATACAACGTGGAAACCGGCCCTTAGGCCCACCGAGTCCGTGCTGACCAATGATCCCCTTGCACTAACACAATCCTACACACTAGGGACAATTTTACCGAAGCCAATTAACCTACAAATCTGTATGTGTTTGGAATGTGGAAGGAAAATGGAGCACCTGGAGAAACTCACACGGTCACGGGGAGAACGTACAAACTCCGTATAGACAATACATACATGTTCTTAACTATTCTTTACTAAGTTGGGTATTATTCTTTATCTTAACACGTGTGTTTTCTGGAACATGATTACATTAAGATACCTGATGTAATCATGATTGATGCATTTTTAGATATCAAGGGATACAGCGTTAGTGCAGGAGTGGTGTTGAGCTGAAAGATCGTTCAGAATTTCATTGAATGCCAGGGCAAATGCCTAGGCTGGCATTTCTTATGCTTTTATATACACCTTTGAACATTGGTCATTTGCAATTTTATTTATTATTATTAATTTGCAGAATCCATGAATTACTGTATTTGATTCCTATCCCTAAATGTCTTCAAGAAGAATTAATGATGATAGCCTGAAGAAGGGTTTCAATTTTAAATGTCCCTATTCCTTTTCTCCAGAGTTCCTGCCTGTCCCGCTGAGTTACTCCAGCATTTTGTGTCTATCTTCGGTGTAAACCAGCATTTGCAGTTTCTTCATACATAGGAGAAATGATGAGTTGCCTTCTTGGATAGGTGTGCTCTGATTAGTAAGGGTGTCAGGGGTTACGGGGAGAAGGCGGGAGGATGGGGTTGAGAGGGAAGATAGATCAACCATGATTGAATGGCGGAGTAGACTTGATGGGCCAAATACCCTAATTCAGCTCTTATAACATGAACTTATGAACATGAGAAAAAGGATGGGTGACATTTCCAATCCATTCTCCAGCCTGCTCCCATAACTCCTGACACCTGAATTAATCAAGAGAGTCTGAAGAAGGGTAGTGGCCCGAAACGTCACCCATTCTTTTTCACGAGAGATGCTGCCTGACCCGCACAGTTTCTCTAGCACTGTACAAAGCAGCAACTACATTTCTTTCCTACATACAGCACAAGTTGAGATTTGCATCCATTTCTGGCCATTACATAAATAATTTTGATAATGTGTCTTTATGATACATCCATGCCCAGATATTAGTTATTCATTTGTAATTTTGACCTTATATGCCTTGGTCTGCAATGTTTATTTCTTATTTAATTGGATTAAGTCTAAACAATTTGTAAGATTAAGTGACATTTGAGCCATGTAGTCTGCTTGTCAAGCAAATATTTGTCATCCAGAAACTGTTTATAAAAACTTTTATTAAAAGTTTATTTTGGTTAATATTGATTATTTCCAGAACTTCTCAGCCATGTGTAAACCAAGTTATAAAATAACATAAGTCAAGTCTGCTCTAAACTATCCACCATTTAGTGTGCAAGGGAGAGATTTTTTATTAATACTACAATTTTCCGAAATTATTAAGTAAAGGACAATAAAATCATTGCAGAGCTGAACTGGGAATATCATTTTAAATTAGCAATATCATATAATATAATAACAAAGAACTGCAGGTTTTGGTTTATACCAAAGATAGACACAAAGTGCTGGAGTAACCCGGCAGGTCAAGCAGCATCTGGGGAGGGGATATACAGACAACGTTACGGTTAGGAATTTGGGGGCGGCACAGTGGCGCAGCAGTAGAGCTGCTGCCTTACAGCACTAGAGACCCGGGTTCGATTCTGACTATGGGTGCTGTCTGGCAGAATTTGTATGTTCTCCCTGCGAATATGTGGGTTTTTTTTGGGTGCTCCAGTTTCCTCCCAAATTCCAAAGATGTACAGGTTTGTAGGTTAATTGGCTTCGGTAAAAAAATATATAAAATGTCCCTATTGTGCTGGTATGTGGGGTGATTGCTGGTCAGGGCCTGTTTCCGAGCTGGATCTCTAAAGTCTAAAGTCTAAAGACTTTTCTTCAGGCTGAAGAAAGGGTCCCGACCTAAAATGTCCTTTCCCTCTCCAGATGATTCCTGG
Source organism: Rhinoraja longicauda (assembly GCF_053455715.1). NCBI lineage: Eukaryota > Metazoa > Chordata > Chondrichthyes > Rajiformes > Arhynchobatidae > Rhinoraja > Rhinoraja longicauda. The sequence continues at coordinate 45,424,651 of NC_135959.1, read as the reverse complement.
CCCGCTGAGTTCAAGGTTCAAGGTTTCAAGGTCAGTTTATTGTCGCATGGACCAATTAAGGTACAGTGAAATTCAAGTTACCATACAGCCATACTAAGCGAAATGCAACAAGACACACAATCACATAAAAGTTAACATAAACATACATCACAGTGGATTCCACATTTCACACTGTGATGGAAGGCAATAAAGTTCAAACTTCTTCCTCTTGTTCTCCCGCGGTCGGGGCAGTCAAACCATCTGCAGTCGGGGCGATCAAAGCCCTCGCAGCTGACCATCGAAGCCCCTGTCGGGATGATCGAAACTCCCGCGTCAGGGCAGTTGAAACTCTCTCCACGGCATGGAGCTCCCGAGTCTGCCTCTTCTTACCAGAGACCGCGGGCTTCATGATGTTAAAGTCCTCAGGCCCCGCGGTTGGAGCTTCAATTCCTGGCAAAGGGATCGCAAGCTCCGCGATGTTAAAGTCCCGCAGACTCCTGCGGCTTAGAGCGCCCGTTGGTCTCCAGGAAACGCCGCCAACTCCACGATGTTAGGCCGCAGTGGGGACGGAGATACGATATGGAAAAAAGTCGCACCTCCGTCGAGGTAAGGGATTGAAAAAAAAGTTGCCCCCAACACGCCCCACCCACATAAAACAAACCAAGGATCACTAAAACATTTAACACATACTAAAAATAAGAAAAAAGAAGAAAGGACAGACAGACCGTTGGCGAGGCAGCCACTCTTGCACTTTGTGTTTTGCTCCAGATTCCAGCATCTGCAGACTCTGAAGAAGGCTTCCGACCCAAAACGTCACCCATCTAATTTCTCCAGAGATGCTGCCTGACCCGATAAATCACTCCAGCATTTTGTGTTTATCTGAAGAGTGAAATATTATTAGTCTTTGTAGGTGGTGTGCACTTTGGAGACATTGGTAAAGTTGTCTCATAGGACACTGATTTTTTTTAATTCTTGGTTTTAAACCATATATTGTGCTTGTCTGCAATTTATTGTGCTTTTGTGTGTGATTTATTGTGCTTTTGTATGTAATTTATTGTGCTTTTGTATGTAATTTATTCTATGTAAAGTATTGTCTTTTATCTGGACCTGAGTCTGTAATAAAAGTATTGTTGTTGTTGTTGTTTGCAACTCTCTATAACTAAATTCAGCATGGGTGTTGGTGCATCTGGGGAACCGGAAGACTCCACCATCACAGCCAACGTTCACAGCATTGCCTGAGCACAGCTAGCGGGTTCCTGCCTAGCAGATGCACAGACAGGGTCGGTCGAGAGATACAACCGGAGGCATCGCTCTGTATGCAACAAACAAGTCACAGGATTCACTCCCTTGATACCTGCAAAGGGTCAAACAGCTCCAGATGTTGTATCAGGTGAGCCGGACATGTTCAGCTTGGTGGGCCACTGGAACCGGTGCCTACACTTTAATGGTGTTTGGTTAGTTTAGTTTAATTTATTGTACATTGAAAAGCTTTTGTTTCAGCGGAAAGAATGTACATGATTACAATCGATCCATCCAGAGCGTACAGATACAACACAATAGGGAATAACATTTAGTGCAAGATAAATTCCAGTAAAGTCCAAAAAAAAAGGCTGCACAGTCATGAGTGTACAAGGAGTAAGAGGGACCCGAGGGGCAACTTTTTTATGCAAAGGGTGGTAGGTATATGGAACGAGCTGCCGGAGGATGTAGTTGAGGCAGGTACCATCACAAATTTAAGAAAACATTTGAACAGGTACATGGATAGGATAGGCTTAGAGGGATATGGGCCAAACACAGACAGGTGGGACTAGTGTAGATGGAGATGTTGGGTGGCGTGAGCAGGTTGGGCCAAAAGGCTTGTTTCCACGCTATATGACTCTGACTCAATGACTTTGTATTGCTCGCAATGAGAATGGGCCAAAAGAAAGGACAATAGACCCCAATGTTTTCTGTTAAGGAACAAATCTGCCAAAACAGATTTAACAGTATGTGACAAATGGAAATACTTGCCTTTAAACTTTTTGCAAGGTATTCTTTCTATTCCTGTAAATAACATAATTAAAGACAGACTTCTGGTAGATGGTATTTTCCCTGTAACAAGTGTTGGGTCCAAGCCAACACCAGTAATTGTGGACAAACATACTAAGCCACACACTCTGGAGATACCAGACTACATGGATTTCCTTCAAAGTATTTCATATATCACCTTCAGTCTTTTATTAGGAACTTGTTATAACCAAAATATTTAGCTTTGCATTCAGATAATCCAGATGTTCTTGAAGGCTTATAATGTAGAAAACATGTTTTGTTCACCTACAAATAAAAAATAGAGGTGGATTTTCTGTGTCTGTAGCCAAGTTCTGGGTCACAGCTTTTTGGGCAATAGGTCAGATTAGAGTGCATGCCAAAAAATAATCTCTTTAAATTTCCTTCACTCGTTCAAATGTGAGAATTGGGTGGTTTCTTCACAAAACAGATACTTGTAACTGGGATGTTTATCAGTAGTTGTTTATCCAGGTCGTTAAGTGTACCTGGCCAGAGTTCTCGACTCGAAAAGTCACCCATTCTTTCTATCCAGAGATGCTGCCTGTCCCGCTGAGTTACTCCAGTATTTTGTGTCTATCTTACGTGTACCTGACTATTTGTGCTGCAATCTTGTTATAGTGGCTTAGATCATTTACTTTACTTGAACAGAAATGGCCCAGCTCACTGTATATGCAGAGGAGACCCTGAACATCCAGCCGACATGAACAGCAGTGACCTGGTCATCCAGTGTACCAGAACAAAGTCGGCCCACCATCATGTATCCGGGTAGTGGTAGCCCTGGCCATCTAGTGCACCAGGCCAAAGGTGCTCCTGGTCATCGATGAATACCTGGGCAGTGGAGTCCATGGCCATCCAATGGACCTGGGTGAAGGTATCGCCACCACCTAATGGATGTGAGTGGAGATATCTCAAGTCAGCCAATGGACCTGGGTGGAGATATCTCTAGCCATCTAATGGACCTGGTGGTAGGAGCTCTAGCCATCCAATGGACCTGGGCAATGGAGGAGCCCATGGCCATCTAATGTACTTGGGCAGAGTTGACCCTAGCCATCCAATGTCCCTGGGCAGTGGAGTCTGATTCATCTGATCGACCTGGGCAGAGATATCTCTAGCCATCCAATTTACCTGGGCAGAGGTGACCCTGGTCATCCATTGTACCTGGGCAGTGTATTGCTAACCATCAAATGTACGAGGTGACCCTGACCACCCAGAATATCTAGAGAGAGGCGACTTGGTCATTCTGTGTACCAGAGCAAAGAGAGCCTTGCCACCATGTTTCCAGGTAGTGATAGCCCTGGTCATCCAGTGTACCAAGGCAAAGGTGTCTGTCATCAGCAATGTGTACCTGGGCAGAAATTACCTTGAGTTCCTGGAGAGAAGTGACAGTGCCCTAGAGCGAAGGTAGTCCTGCCATTATGTATGTGGGTAGTGATGACCCTTGCCACCCAGTGTACCTATGTGGAGGTGGACCTGACCATCCAGTGAACCAGGGCAGCAATGGTCAGGCATCTACTGTGGAAACAAGGAACTCCAGATGCTGGTTTACACAAAAAAAACACTTAGTGTTTATGAGCAGAACCAGCGTTAGCCATTCACAGTGCTTAGCCCTTATAAAGGTCCTAAACCATCAGCCATATCTTGTTTTGCCTCACGAACATTCAGCAAAGATCGATATCTTGCCGGGAAGCCTTCTGATCCAAGCATTGTATCCAGTGATGGTCACTGCAATAAAGCTCAGCTTTTTCCAGGCCTCTGCTCTGGTGAACTAACATCCTGTCTCTCCATGGTAGGCTCATAGGTTAATTGGTTCGGAAGACATAGGGACAGAATTAGGCCATTCGGCCCATCGATTCTGCTCCACCATTCAATCATCGCTGATATATTTTTCCCTCAACCCCATTCTCCTGCCTTCTCCCAATAACCTTTGACATCCTTACTAATCAAGAACCTATCAATCCTCGCTTTAAAAATACCCAAAGACTTGGCTCCACCTACACCAAATCGCATACGCAATATCTTCAATATACTAAAACTCTCGTTTGTTTGCTTGTTCCTGAACTATAGCCAAAACAGTACACGATAGCGTGACAATTTTAGGCCCACCTTACTCACCTTCGGCCCATGGCCCTTTGGCAGAAGTTTCATTGAAATCGGCATTACATTTTTAAAGTTATTCACATTTTAAAGTTTATAAAACCACACATGCACAGTAGGGACCCTGTTGATCTGGTACTTACATAAGATGACCACCGCATCTGCACGTGCGCAGAACAAACGCATCCACGCAGTTGGGGCCCGTTGATCTCGGGACGAGCAGGGCTCGACCGCCTGTCTCTTGGGGGCGGGTTCGCCGGCTCCGAAGCGGCGGGAGAGCCAGGCCTGGTGCCGGGGGAAGCAATCTGGGCCTGGGCTTGGACCTGGACCTGGATGTGACCATCTAACCACGAGCCTGAGGTGGGCCAAGGGGAAAGGCGGCAGCAGCGGCGGTGAGGCCGGCCATTGGTGCAGTGGAGGCCAGGGCCTGGGCCTGGTGCTGGGCCTGCCCTCGGCTCCCCCGTCCCCCCTCCTCTCCCCGGCTGGCTCAGCGCCTTCCCCATGCCGCCCAGAATCCAGCAGCATCGGTGGCCGTCTGGACCGGGAGGCGGGGGGGAAGAGTCCAGCGGCATCGACCCGAGGGCCGTCAGTGGGAGAGGTGCCGCTGTCTACCAATCGCATTGAACCCCCACACTGGGATGGGACGGGCCAGAACACTCCCCCCCCCCCCCCCCCCACGCTCCACTAATGGCGGCCACCCGGGCCCGGGGCGGGTTGCTATGCAACTCCGTTAGGCAGCGTCCGGGGGGGGGGGGGGGGGGTGGGAGGGGAGGGGGGGGGGGAGGGGGGGGAGGGAGAGGGGAGGGGGGAGGGAGAGGGGATAATGGGGGTTTGAGGGGGATGGAGTGGGTGAGTGGGGGGAGGGGAGAGGGGATGGGGAGGGGAAAGGGAAGGGGAAGGGGAGGAGGGGAAGGGGAAGAGGGGAAGGGGAAGAGGGGAAGGGGGGTGGGAAGGGGGGTGGGAAGGGGGAGGGGAGGGAGGGTGAGGAGGGGAGGGAGGGGGTGGATGGAGGGGCGGGGAAGGGGTTGAGGGAGGGGAGGGGGAGATGCGGAAGGGGGGTGGGAGAGGGAGAAGAGGTAGGGGAGAGGGAGAGAGAGGGGGAGGGGGGGGGGAGGGAGGGAGGGAGGGAGGGGGGAAGGAGGAGATGGGGAGGGAGGGAGGGGGAGGGAGGGTAGAGGCGAGGGGGCTAGAGGGGAGGGGGAGGGGGGTGGTGGGGGAGAGGGGAGGGGGGAGTGGGGGAGGAGTGGGTGCTGCACCAATGCAGGAGAGGTTTGGACCCAACGGGTCCACTTGGTCTTGTTCTTTTACAAATGGGAGTTGGTCTTGACTCATGCTGGTAACGAATTTGTCAGGACACTGGGAAATAATGTGTTAACGCCTGGGTTAAAACGCCATTGACAGACTTGTTGCACCTACTTCAGCCTCTCCTGTGTATTATTCGATCTGTCTAAACTTAAAGCCTAGTCATTACCCTTTGTGAGATTGTACTAAGATTTTCAATCAAAAATTGGCATTGCTTGTTTCTATGTTTCTGGTGTTCATAGATATACACAAAGTGCTGGAGTAACTCAGCGGGTCAGGCAGCATCTCTGGAGAGAAGGAATGGGTGACGTTTCTGGTCAAGACCCTTTTTCAGACTAAGCGTCAGGGGAGCAGGAAACTAGAGATATGGAAGGGTAAGGTGTGAAAATGACACATCAAAGCATACAATGGTCAAAGAAATGTAGAATGGTTCATGGCTGGGGGAAAAGTGAAAACGAGGCATACAAACAATAAAATTCATCTGGACAGTGAAACGTGTCGGAGACCTAGGTTGGGGGAGGGTCGGAAAGAAAGGGAAAGCAAGGTACATGCCCTGTGCCCCACCTGAACTCCCACCTATTCCTCCAACACCCCCAACTCCCCTTCCTGCTACTTTCCTCCCTGTGGCTTCACAATCCGCATCTGAAATGGTGACCGATTGGGAGAAGGGGAGATGCAACGTGACCTGGGTGTCATGGTGCACCAGTCATTGAAAGCAAGCATGCAGGTGCAGCAGGCAGTGAAGAAAGCGAATGGTATGTTGGCATTCATAGCAAGAGGGTTTGAGTTTAGGAGCAGGGAGGTTCTGCTGCAGTTGTACAGGGCCTTGGTGAGACCGCACCTGGAGTATTGTGTGCAGTTTTGGTCTCCTAACCTGAGGAAAGACGTTCTTGCCTCATATTCATATTCATATTCATATATATACAGCCGGAAACAGGCCTTTTCGGCCCTCCAAGTCCGTGCCGCCCAGCGATCCCCATACATTAACACTATCCTACACCCACTAGGGACAATTTTTTTACATTTACCCAGCCAATTAACCTACATACCTGTACGTCTTTGGAGTGTGGGAGGAAACCGAAGATCTCGGAGAAAACCCACGCAGGTCACGGGGAGAACGTACAAACTCCTTACAGTGCAGCACCCGTAGTCAGGATCGAACCTGAGTCTCCGGCGCTGCATTCGCTGTAAAGCAGCAACTCTACCGCTGCGCTACCGTGCCGGAGGGAGTACAGAGAAGGTTCACCAGATTGGTCCCTGGGATGGCGGGACTTTCATATGAGGAAAGACTGGATAGACTGGGCTTGTACTCGCTGGAATTTAGAAGACTGAGGGGGGATCTTATAGAAACATATAAAATTGTTAAGGGGTTGGAGGGGCTAGATGCGGGAAGATTGTTCCCGATGTTGGGGGAGTCCAGAATCAGGGGTCACAGCTTAAGGATAAGGGGGAGGTCTTTTAGGACCGAGATGAGAAAACATTTCTTCACACAGAGAGTGGTGAGTCTGTGGAATTCTCTGCCACAGAAGGTAGTTGAGGCCAGTTAATTGGCTATATTTAAGAGGGAGTTAGATGTGGCCCTTTTTGCTAAAGGGATCAGGGGGTATGGAGAGAAGGCAGGTACAGGCTACTGAGCTGGATGATCAGCCATGATCATATTGAATGGCGGTGCAGGCTCGAAGGGCCGAATGGCCTACTCCTGCACCTATTTTCTATGTTTCTATGTTTCTATGAAACCTGTCTCAAAATGTCTACTCTTATCTCTGGCATTTGTTCCAACCATCTGCCTATCAAACACCCCCCCTCGCCTATGTCTACCTATTATCTGCCACACTTTATTCCACCTCTCCCCCTTCCAGCTTTCTCCCCCACCCCCCACCGCCCCCCCACCAACTGCTCCAACAATCAGTCTGAAGTAGGGTCCCAACCCGAAATGTCACCTATCCATGTTCTCCAGAGATGATGCCTGACTCCTTGATTTACTCCACAAACTCTAGGACAGTACAGTGGCACAGTTGCTGCTTTACAGCGCGAGAGACCTGTGTTTGATCCTGACTACGGGTGCTGTCAGTACGGAGTTTGTACGTTCTCCCTGTGACTGCGTGGGTTTTCTCCAGGTGCTCCGGTTTCCTCTCACACTCCAAAGACGTACAAGTTATAGATTAATTGGCTTAATTAAAAATTGTAAATTGTCCCTAGTGCGTAGGATAGTGCAAGTGTACAGCGTGATCACTGGTCTGTGCGGACTCGGTGGTCCGAAGGGCCTGTCTCCGCGCTAGTATCTCTAGAGTCTAAAGTCGCTTTGTGTACCTTTCGTTTTGAAGTATTCAAATTAGTAGGTGAATTAAATAAGGACTTGGTTTTCTCGTGTATTTAAAAAAAAACAGATTTTGGAAAAAATAAACTTCCCAGCCTGTCTGCGTAGTTGACAGATTCACACCAGTATCCTCATGACAGCTGGGTTATGGATCTGTATACTCCTTGGCCAAGTATAGCGGAGAAATTAAACTGCAGGATTACTCTGCAGTTTCTAACCAAAATCATTGCATCTGGTTTTCAGGATTGGAAGGCTAGCATTTAATTACTCCTTAATCACATAAAAAGAATAACTAGCTGCACTGTAATGAATCGAAGTTATGGCATAATAACAACTGAAGGTTTATGACACCATCCACTTGATTGAAGTTCTTATTAATGTAAGTCGAATAGAAAAAAAAGGGAACCATTTCTTTCACAGAATATTATTTCTCAGAAACACAAACCAATGAAACTGAACCCTTGCAGAATTAATTGACGCAGTATAATAATAATAAGCATCAAAGTTGTTTCCTCAAATAAGAAAAACCTGTTCTGTGAGAAAGGAATTCCTTTGGCAGCTAGTCCTTTTAGCTTTCAATTTAATTTTGCCTCCAAGCACGAAAATAGCAGTAGTTAGTGTTCTAAAAAAAATCACAGTCCCATTACTTCAATGTCTGCCTGTAATTCTGAAATAAAGACCATGTGTCTCGCCGTTCACAGTGTACAGTAAAAGCCAGATGTTTCATCAAATTCCAGGGACATCTCCAAAACAACTAGCAGTGTTACCAAAAATTATTTTAACCAAGAGAGTCAGGAGACTCACGGGGGTTCTATTGTCAGATGTCCCGAAACGGAGTTTAGTTGGAGTTCATAGTGTTCAATAGCCTGATGGTTGTTGGGAAGAAGCTGTTCTTGAACCTGGACGTTACAGTTTTCAGACTCGTATACCTTCTTCCCCATGGCAGGAGTGAAATGAGAGCGTAGCCGGGGTGGTGTGTTTTTGACTGCTTTTGGGGTAAGCTGATATAATAATCTTCCCATAATGTTTATAAATATTGTGATGACACATCCCCTTTAAAGTCCGTTCCCATCCCGACCATAGGCAAACAAGCCATGGCTGGATCCGATTAATGGTTATTGGACCAATTAATCGGATCCTTATAAACCCAGGAGTCTAGCCGGGGTGGGGGGAAGAGAGTAAGCTGCTGGGGTGATTCTAGATACTCTTGTTTGTTGCTGGAAATAAAGCCCATGGGGTTAATTCACCTTGCTGTGTGTTCACTGTTGATCTGGCGTCATGATCGACGCCACAATGTACACACACTCACAACGCCTATTCTACATCGGATTCCTATTCATAAACTACCGCTCTGCTTTTAACACCTTTATCCCATCCAAACACATCACCAAACGCACGGGACGGAGTCAGCACTCATCTCTGTAGCTGGATCCTCGACTTCCTGACCAACAGACCCCAATCAGTGAGGATAGGGGAGAGATCATCCTCTACGATAATCCACAACACTAGTGTTCCGCAAGGATGCGTTCTCAGCCCCCTTCTTTAGTCTTTGTATATCAACGACTCTGCACCATGTACAAATCCGATTCCATTTACAGATTTGCAGACGATTGTGGGCCAGATGAGAATATTGATGAGACGGAGTACAGGAAGGAAATTGAGTTCCTCATGATCTGGTGTCAAGACAATAACCTTTCTCCTAATGTCAGCAAGATATAGCAAAGGAGATAGTGATCGACTTCAGGAAACAAAGCGGTACAGATACCCCAGTTAGCATTTACAGCGCTGAATTAGAGATGGTTGAAAGCTTTAAATCCCTAGTAGCAAATATCACCGACAATTTGTCCTGGACCACCCATAATGACACAATGGCCAAGAAAAGGGCCAAAGACACCCACAGGCAACGGGTGGAAGACCACTTCAACACCACGGACACCAGAAGCATGTGGCAGGGTGTCAGGGACATCACTGGCTACAAGAGCAGCCCTGCCTGCCCGCACAGCGATATGGTACTGACCAACGGGCTTAACACCTTCTTTGCCCGCTTTGAAACTGGCAAAACCACCTTGAGTGAAAGAACCTCAGCCGAGGCGGTGGGACAGGTCTTGCAACTGAGCACACAGGAGGTACAACGCGCTCTGCAAAGGGTCAACCCACGCAAGGCTGCAGGACCGGATGGAGTTCAAGGAAGGGTACTGAAGGACTGTGCTGAACAGCTGGCTGAGGTATTCACCAGGATCTTTAACCTGTCATTATCTCTGGCTACGGTCCCCAAGTGCCTGAAGTCGGCTATCATAGTTCCGGTGCTGAAAAAAGCAAAGATCTCCAACCTGAACGACTACCGCCCGGTTGCCCTAATGCCGATAGTCATGAAGTGCTTTGAGAGGCTGGTCCTCTCACACATCAAATCCAGCATCCCTGACTCACTGGACCCACATCAATTTGCATACAGGGCAAATAGATCCACAGAGGACGCCATCTCTCTGGCTCTTCACACTGTCCTGACTCACCTAGAGAGACAGGGCACGTACGTGAGGATGCTATTCATAGACTATAGCTCCGCCTTCAACACGGTCATCCCCACCAAGCTCATCACCAAACTCCACCAGCTAGGCCTCAGCTCGTCATTATGTGACTGGATCCTGGACTTCCTGCTGGAACGACCGCAGGCAGTGAGAATGGGCCCGCACCTGTCCTCCACTATCACCCTGAGTACCGGCACACCACAGGGCTGTGTTCTGAGCCCCATGCTCTACTCCCTCTTCACACACGACTGTGTTCCTGCATTCAACACCAACACCATTGTCAAGTTTGCAGACGACACAACGGTGATCGGGCTTATCACCAACGGGGATGAAACAAACTATAGAGCGGAGGTGCAGAACCTGGCGGACTGGTGCTCGGATAACAACCTGTCCCTAAATACCACCAAGACCAAGGAGCTGATCATCAACTTCCGTAGGTCACATAACGGGGAATATGCCCCGATCTCTATCAACGGGGACAGTGTGGAGAGAGTGTCCAGCTTCAAGTTTCTGGGCACTCACATTTTGGAGGACCTAACATGGTCCAATAACACTGCTGCGCTGGTCAAGAAGGCACAACAAAGACTGTTCTACTTAAGAACACTGAAAAAGTCTGGTCTACCCCAACAGCTGCTGACGACCTTCTACCGCTGCACCATAGAGAGCATCCTAACGCATGGCATCCCTGTGTGGTACCTCAGCTGCACGGAGGCAGAAAGGAAAGCTCTTCAGCGGGTAGTCCATAGAGCTCAGAGGGCCATCGGAACACAGCTACCAGATTTGGAGGGCATCTACAACACACGATGCCTCAGAAAAGCCACCAGCATCCACAAAGACTCTTCACACCCCTGCAACAGTCTGTTCGAACTCCTTCCATCGGGCAGACGATACAAGGCCTTCTACGCCCGCACCTCCAGACTCAGGAACAGCTTCATCCCCAGGGCCATAGCTGCTATGAACCGGTCCTGCTGAGCCGGATGGCCACAACGCATAGATCAACTTGCACTTTACCCTGTCTAAAACTGTCACAATTGTTTCGTTTCGTTGGGTTGCTGTTGTCTAAATTACTTAAATTATTGCATCGTATGGGAGGCGCATTCCCAATCTCGTTGTACCCCTGGGTACAATGACAATAAAGATATATTGTATTGTATTGTATTGAAAGCACGTCAACACCTCTACTCCATTGGAAGGATTAGGAAGTTTGGCAAGTCCCCAACAACTCTCACCAACGTCTACAGATGTGCCATAGAAATCATTTAATCAGGATGCAACACAGCATGGTTTGGGCACAGCTCTATCCAAGACCGCAAATTGTGAGCAGAGAATTGTGGACGTATCCCAGACCATTACACAAACCAACCTCCCTTCCATTGACTCCATTTATATGTCACGCTGCCCCGGCAAGGCCACCAACATAATCTACGCCGACCATCGATCACCCATTCACACTAGTTATGGGCTCCACCCTTCCTGAGGTTATCTGTTGCCGGCCCTGTTTTGTTCTTTCCTTTTCTCCCCTCCAGTTTATTTCACCTATTCCTTTTCTTCAGAGATGCTGCCTGATCCGCTGAGTTACACCAGCATTTTGTGTCTACCTTCAGATAATACTACACATTAATACATTCAAGCAAAACTCCAGTACAACAGGTAGAGCAAAGAGGAAGTTACCAGTGTGCAGAATATAGCTCTGAGCATTGTAGCATAACAATTCCAGAAAAAAAGTCCAATATCGGTAAGAGGAAGGTTGAAGGATCAAGACTGTACCCTAGCTAATGGATGGACCTTTCAGCAGTCTGATTAAAACACAGTTTTAAATTTGTACATTTAGAGTTTTGGCTACAATAATTCTCCCTACACATTATAACATTTCAAATTTCCACTAAACATTAAACAAGGAGGTAAAAGATTTGCATGTGGCACTCATCTTTAGCAACGTGTTAATATGCAGCTCGACAAAATTTGTTGCAATTTGTCTTGATGACAGATTCCAATCTTCTGGTGTTAATTAGGTGACCACTGGAGCTCACCAGGTTACTACCTGCAGGAGGGCCTGTTATTTATTTTAATGAACACTTTCCTTCAGACCTGTCCCTCGATACCTTGGGAGAATTCCAAGACTTCATCTGAAACAATAAACCCATTACAAAAATAACAGTCGTGACGTTTGACAATGCACAGCATTTCAACAAGAACTGAGCAAATATGCGTGAATGATGGATAATCAATTGTTCATTAAAAATAACACATTTGACAATAATCAAATCTGACTTGTGATACAGGACTAGCTCTTGCTACTTTTAAAGAAATTGACTCTAGTCTTCTTCCGGGTGGCTGTACATATGCAGAAATAACTACTGCAAAATTATTTAGTATCTGAGAAAGGATTTCAGATGCCTAATTCAAAATTAAAATATTGGATGTGAAACATAAAGATTTTTATTGTATAAAGTGATGAAGGGTTGAAGTAGTGAATAATGAAAGGCCTGGATAGAGTGATTGTGGAGAGGATGCTTCCACGAAAAACCAGGACCTGAGGATAGAGCCTCAGAATAAAAGGATGTACCTTTAGAAAAGAGATGAGGAGGAATTTCTTTACTGTAGAATTGTATAATAGGGTTGGCACGGTGGCGCACCAGTAGAGTTGCTGCCTTACATCGCCTGAGACCTGAGTGCGATCCTGACTCTGGGTGCTGTGTCTACGAAGTTTGTACGTTCTCCATGTGACCGCGTGGGCTTTCCACGGGTGCTCCGGTTTCCTCCCACACTCCAAAGGCGTACATGTTTAAAAGTTAATTGGCTTTGGTAAAAGTTGTAAAACTTGTGTGTAGTGTGTAGAATAGTGCTGGTGTATGGGTCAGCTCGGACTTGGTAGGCCTGTTTCTGCGCTGTATCTCTAATCTACAGTCCACAGTTAAATGCAGCCAAGATTTGCAAATCATTTTCAAAGGAAACCGTTATTAATCAAAGCATGAAACTCCTAAATTTTATAGAAACAATGCTTGATATTCTTTAATATTTAAAAATGTAAGAAATGCAGCTAACCTGGACCCTTACCCTTGAGAAGCAAAACAAGAAAATGAATCCTTCCCTTTGATCTTGCTGTATCTCAAAACCCATAAAACACCTCTTTGTTAAGGGTAGATTGCTTAAAAATCCAACATTTGAATGATATCTCAGCACTCTTCAATGATGGGAATAAAACCGTTGTTAGATTGCATACAAACTAAGTTATTAGCTTGGTAAAGAAGTATTGCTGGATTAAATTGGATAGCAATGCAAATAAAATATGTTGGCATCACGTGGCAAGATAAAAGCACTTATTCAACCTGAGGTGTGCTGTTTGTTCGTTTTCATGACTTTGATGGTCAGTGGTAATAACCGCACTGTTCACTGGCTCACAGCATATTGGAACCTGATTCACTGAGTGATTAGGGTGGCACGGTGCTGCAGTGGTAGAGTTGTTGCCTTCCAGAGCCAGAGACTCGGGTTTGATCCTGACTATGGGTGCTGTCTGTACGGAATTTGTACATTCTCCCCGTGACCTGCGTGGATTTTGTCCATGTACTCCAGTATCCTCTCACACTCCAAAGACGTGCAGTTTTGTCGGCTAATTGGCTTCGGTAAAATTGTAAATTGTCCATTGTGTGTGTGTGTGTGTAGGATAGTGTTAGTGTACGGGGAACGGTATGGACTCGGTGGGCCAAAGGGCCTGTTTCCCTGCTGTATCTCTAAATTAAACTAAATTAGCACCAGATCAAGCAACGCAGAAGCGGTTAAAGGCAGGCTGCACCTCTTAAAGGGAAGACACATTGCCGGGACTAAACTGGAGGACTAGCTGGAAGTAATGGTGTAGCCCAGGTGAGGCTGCTCAAGGAGATGCAGTAAAGCACACCCTGGTAGCTGAGGTGGAGAAGATGAGAGAGATTCTCTGTACAATGGGGGTTCAGAGATATCCAGCACTGCTTACAAAGCAGTGGAAGAAAGCAGCAGCTGCATACAATACTCTTGAGCAGAGAGTTGTAGATGTATCCCAGTCCAGCGCACAGACCAGACTCCCCACCACTGACTCCCCACCACTGACTCCAGCTACACTTCACATTAGCTTGGAAGAGCAGCCAACATAATCAAGGACATGGCTCATCCCCGTAATACCTTTTTCTCTCACTGCCATCAGGCTGAAGATACAGAAGCTTGAAAGACTCGGGAACAGCTTCTTCCCCTCTGCTATAAGGTTTTAAATCGGTCTTTCCTTAAACTAGGGTACTGTCCGATTCTCCTCTACCCATTGAGGACATTGGACTTTGTCTCTGGAAAAGTATAGGAAAGAACTGTAGGTGCTGGTTTATACTGAAGATCGACACAGTGTTGGAGTAACTCAGCGAGTCAGGCAGCATCTCTGGAGAAAATGAATGGGTGACCCATCCTTTTTCTCCTGACTGCTGAGTTCCTCCAGCATGCTGTCTCTAGAACTGTTGCGCTACAATGGTGAGAACTATATACTGTACTCTGTATCTTTCCCTTTGCATTACCTATTGTACTTGAGTTTGGATTGATTGTATTTATATATAGTATTATCTGATCTGATTGGACAGCATGCAAAACAAAGCTTTTAGTTTCGTTTCGTTTATTGTCATGTGCACCAAGGTACACTGAAAAGCTTTTGTTGCGTGCTAACCAGACACCTGAAAGACAATACATATTGATTACAATCAAACTGTCCACACTGTATAGATACAGGATAAAGGGAATAATGTTTGGTGCAAGATAAAATCCAGTAAAGTCCAATTAAAGATAGCGCGAGGGTCTCCAATGAGGTAGATAGTAGCTCAGGACCGCTCTCTAGTTGTTGATCAAGTGTACTGTTTCACTGTTGTATATGAAGTGTACTGTTTCACTGTTGTTGATCAAGTGTACTGTTTCACTGTACGTTGGTGTATGTGACAATAATAGACCTAAACCTAAACTGAACGGCTACAGATGCAGTGCTACAAAGAGTTTGTACACTCGGCCAGGGCTAGTGAATGACTCTCCAAAGGTTTTATCTCTTCAGCTGAGTCTTGAGACTTGAGAGATACAGTGTGGAAACAGGTCCTTCGGCACACGGAGTCCAAGCCAACCATAAACCACCCCGTACACTGCCACTATCCAGCACACTAGTGCCAATTTACAATTTTAACAAAGCCAATAAACCTACAAACCTGCATGTCTTTGGAATGTGGATGTTCAGCCCATCAAGTCTATTTTGCTGTTCAATTATGGCTGATCTATCTTTCCCTCTCAACCCCATTCTCGTCTTCTCCCCATAACCCCTGACACCGTACCAATCAAAAATATGCCAATTTCCCCCTTAAAAATAGCCAATGACGGCTTCCACAACCGTTTGTGGTAATTAATTCCACAGATTCACCACCCTCTGACTGTCTTAGGTGTAAACCAGCATCTGCAGTTTTTTGTTTCTACATCATCAAAGACTAAATGACACAAAGTCCTGGAGTAACTCAGCGGGTCAGGCACACACTGTACAGATACAGGATAAAGGGAATAATGTTTAGTGCAAGGTAAAGTCCAGTAAAGTCAGATTAAAGATACTGAAGGACCGCTCTGACCTCAACAGTCTGAAGAAGGGTCTCACCCCGAAATGTCACCCATTCCTTCTCACCAGAGATGCTGCCTGTCCCGCTGAGTTACTCCATCAAATCGTGTCTATCTTCGGTGTAAACCAGCATCTGCAGTTCCTTCCTACACATTTCATCTGCTCTCTAGTTAGCGATTGGATGGTTCAGTTGCCTGATAACAGCTGTGAAAAAACAGTCCCTGAATCTGGAGGTGCACTATTGCGACGTTTATGAAACATTTTGACAGATACATGGATAGGACAGGTTTAGAGGGGTATTGGCCACATACAGGTAGGTGGGACTAGTGTAGATGGGACATGTTAGTCGGTGTGGGCAAGTTGGGCCGAAGGGCCGGTTTCCACGCTGTAAGACTCAATAATTCTTTGACTCCATGTTGCATGCTATCCAGTCAGTAGAAAGGTCAGGATCGAGCCTGGATCTCTAGTTCTGTGAAGCTGCAGCTCTACCCGGCTGTACCACTGTGTGACACTCCTTATATTTATTTTATCGCCCCGTGACATTGCAAGAGTTCATTCACACGCTTATTACTTAGTGCTAACATGACATTTTTCTCGAATAGATCACCTCTTATAGTTCAAATCCTTCCCATAGTTTTCCATCTAGAAAGTGGAACGAAGGTCTGAAATCCCTTTTATTCAGATCGAGAAAAACCATCATTACATTTAATTGTTGTATCCTGCCAGGCTACAGACCAAGGGTCAGAAAGTGGGATTAGGCAGCACAGACCTTCACCAGCACAATTGGCCTCCTTCTGTAGAAATGGCCTAGTTCTAAAGAACTGTAGATGCTGCTTTATACCAAAGAGAGACACAAGTTGCTGGAGTAACTCAGTGGGTCAGGCAGCATCTCTTGGGTGAAAAAGGGTGGGTGCTGTTTCGGGTCTGGACCCTTCTTCAGACTGAAAGTAGGGGGTGGGGGGGGGTGGGTGAAGAGCTGAAAATGAGGATCAATCAGGGCTGGCCACAAGCTTGCCTGGTAAGCCCATTGCTAGCTAGGGAAGGTGTGACCTTAAGAGGGAAACAATGTGGAGAACTGTGGAACTGGTAAAATGACAAGGGAGGAAGTAGTGGGCAAGGGGGAGAGGGGGAGGGGAGGGGAGTATGAGATAAGGTTACTTAAAATTAGATAATTCAATGTTCATACCGCTGGGTTGTAAGCTACCTTCTATGTTATAAATTTCTATAATTCAAGGCATGGGGACTTTGGTTTATAGTTGATCAACTTCATACTGCCTGCATTCCAGTAATATTATGGGCTGGACTCTTTGATTGAATCAGTCTGAAGAAGAGTCCTGACCCAAAACATCATCTGCCCATTCCCTCCACAGATGCTGCCTGACTTACCGGGTCCCTCCAGCACTTGGTGTTGAACAAGATCCCAGCATTTGCAGCTCGTTATTTCTCCAATCCCCACAATTCACTATCTCTCTTTCCCTGTTCAGATAGCGAGTTTTCAACCTGAAGACACAAGTCTCACAGCGCCAGAGACCCAGGTTCTATTTTGTCCTTGGGTGCTGTCTGTGTGGAGTTTGCATGTTCTCCCTGTGACCACATCTCCATTACACTTTGCCCCTCTTACCTTAACCCTATATCTTAACCCTAGTCTTTGACATTTTCCCGCTGGGGTAAAGGTTCTGTTTGTCTCCCTCATCTATGCTTCTCATTAATTTATATTGAAAGGGGACATTTAGACTTTAGAGGTACAGTGTGGAAATAGGCCCTTCGGACCACCAGGTCTGCGCTGACCAGTGATCAGTCCTTAAACTGGCACTGTCCTACATACGAGCGACAATTTTCAATTTTACCAAAGCCAATTAACCTACAAACCTGTATGTCTTTGGAAGGTGGGAGGAAACTGGAGCTCCCGGTGTCAGGATGGAACCCGGGTCCCTGGTGCTGTAACCCGGGTCCCTGGTGCTGTAACCCGGGTCCCTGGTGCTGTAAGGCAGCAACTCTCCCACTGCACCACTGTGCCACCCATCAGTTACTATTTGAAAGGGGATGGAACAACTATGCTCAGCAAATAATGACACTGACTTTAAGAGTGCAATCTGTAGAAGGACTGGCTATGTTTTAAATCAGTGCCTCGTTTAAGTGGGCACGCAACAACTTCAGTAAATGTCTGGTTTCAATAAAATGACCACTGGCAGGTAACAGATCATTTAGAGTGTGTATCTTACAAATTTCCCTTTGAGCCTCTTTCTCCGACTGTGCGTGATAGGAATGTGATGGGGTTGAGAGATCACTGGAGATCCAAAAGGTGTGGCCATCTATTGCAAAAAATCCATCTGAATTTGCCGACCCCTGTGCTAGAATATGTATAAAAATACATCTTTTTAATCTCTTCGTCTCTCCGTCCCTTCCCCACCCTAATCGTCTTGCTCATTTCACCGTATGTATCCCTTCCTTATCATCTCATCCCCGGCCAACAATGGACCGTTGTGGGCTCCACCTTTCCTGAGTCATCCCATTCCTTTTCTCCAGAGATGCTGCCTGACCCGCTGAGTTACTCCAGCATTTTGTGTTTACATCTTTTTAAATATGTATTCTGGTGCACAGGTTTGTAAAATCTACACTGATGTCCATGTTCTACATACGTGTATTAGCATGTGCGTGTGTGCGTACATTGTCTATGCTGCAGTCCGTGGCCTTTAACTGGACTTCCTTGCCTTTGAACATGATCTCGTCAGTTCGCAAGCTGGGGTGTGGTGTCTATGCTACAGTAAAATAATTCAGTATCTTCCACTCCTCTGAGCTGCAGTGGAAGGCAGGTACTAATCAAAGAAAAAAAATGCTTTAGATCTCCAATTAATACCCAGAATTTCCAAACGCACAAGTTTTGGAAATTAATTCAGAAGCAACACAAAGGCCAATCTGTTCAGAAAAATGCCATGGAGTAGGATTAAATCTGGTCGCCACAGCAAAGCAAAGGAGACCAGAAATAGCTTTGAAGTAAAAGGAGTTACTGGGCTCATTTTCACCCACACAATCTGTTTCACACTGCGCTTGGTACAGAGCTAAATATTCATATTCTTTGCCAGTGAAAACTATTAGCGCTGTTCTTATCTGCTTCAATTTGTGGCATAATTTATAGAAGAGGAACAGGATTTAAAGTACTTTTGTCTTATAAAATATGCCTAAAATATTGAAAGAATGAAATAGCAAATCTCAGTTAAGAATTTTTGGCCTGCACTCTGGAATCTTTCCCTTCTGTCTAGTGCAGTTTAGATTCTTTATTATCATGTGTACCGAGGTACAGTGAAAAGCTTTTGTTACTTTGGTGTAATTGTATTTTTTAAAGATTTTGTTTAGATTTTAGATTTTAGAGATAGAGTGCAGAAACAGGCCCTTTGGCCCACTGAGTCCACGCCCACCAGTGATCACCCCGTACACTGGCACTATCCTACACTAGGCACAATTTTACAACTTGCCAAAGCCAATTAACCTACAGACCCATAAGTCTTTAATGTGTGGGAGGAAACTGGAGCATCCGGGGAAAAGCCACACAGAACATGGGGAGAATGTACCTGTATAAACTATGTACAGACAGCATTCATATTCAGGATTGAACCGGGGGTCTCTGGCGCAGTAAGGCAGCAACTCTACCGCTGCACCACATGTATTCATGTATAGTATCATCTGATCTGTTTGGATAGCATGCAGACAAAGGCATTTCACTACACCTTGGCACATGTGACAATAATATACCAAAACCTAAACCTTAACCTAAACCTAAACCAGTTTCATATTTGCAAAGTTAATGTAGCTTTTTTTCCCAGAGGAAGTACTGAACCGGTTTCAGCTGTTAATCAATGACTTGTCTGGTTTTATCTTAACACAGAGCTCCACCACAGTGGCTCCATCCCTCTCACACATGCTTTAACAGTGAGTATAATTGACTGAATTAAACAGCTGTTCCCTGTGCCACCCAAGGTTGCCAGCACTGGTAGTAGCACACATTCTACCAGGCTGTGCCACTGTGTTTCACAGCACCCAAGTAGCCTGGCGTTGGAGAATCCTCCAAAAGCTCCCTCCCTGCCAAGTGTATCAGTTCCACCATTCAAAATGGAGTGCCTGACTGATCAGGAACAAAGGAAAGCAAAGTACAAACTGTGCAAACCCATTGTACAGGCACATTGGCTTGCAGTTTGCTTTTGATCTCTCTGCGCATGTGCCAAAAACCAACTCCTTTGTACTGAAAATGTGTGCCACAATTATAACATAATTATCAGGCCCACCGCCCGCACTGCCGACGCCTCTGTGCGCCTAACAATTTACCATTTTTTCTGTCTGGTAATTGCGAGCATTTTGTGTCATGGTAACAACACGCAAACAGACCGAGCCGCCAACTTCTGCGCACAATGAAAGATGCATTCACAGGGCACGTCATCCCCCTCTTGCCCAGCACCTGGCACATGAAGTCATCACAACCGTACACTTGTTTTCCATTGGTGACAGGCTGCCACCATGGCTGACTGCACCAGTATGTTTTGGTACACTTTACGTGAGGTATAAACAGTGCGTTTTACATTCACGTTAGCCAAGCATCAATCGACCTCCATTATACAGCCTTGAAAGGACATTTCAGATGACCGATGTGCAAACTTAACATGCCTGAGAGAAGAAAAAGGTACGACTTGTGCAGCAGTCTCTCACTACCAGCATTTCCAGCAGCGGAACCAGAGAAGCCCTTTAAAACAGTGCCAACCACTATACTGGGTGATATCAGATAAGAGCGTTGTGTGTGGCAATCCAATCAGCTGAGAAAACACTGCTTCTTTGATCAACTCCAGTGTAATTTATTGAAGCAAACCTGTACCAGGTTGTGGAAATGTCCTAAATACAGGAAAAAAAATGCGATTGATGTTAAAAAGGAAGCCCTTATAATAAATTATTTGTAAAGTTAAAAGTAGATCTGCACTCAGTTCCTTTGATTATTGAAAAATGTAAGTGCAGCAAAATATGAATGTGAGAGTTTGCTTTGTGTGATCATTTAGGCTGAGTGGGTAAAAGAGGTCAGGAAATCTTTGGAGAGGTAAGGCTGGCAAGTA
Organism: Rhinoraja longicauda; assembly: GCF_053455715.1. Taxonomy (NCBI): domain Eukaryota; kingdom Metazoa; phylum Chordata; class Chondrichthyes; order Rajiformes; family Arhynchobatidae; genus Rhinoraja; species Rhinoraja longicauda. The sequence continues at coordinate 45,403,699 of NC_135959.1, read as the reverse complement.
AAAAACAACGAAACAAGGAGCTGCAGATAATGGTTGACCAAGGACACAAAGAGCTGGAGTAACTCAACGGTTCAGGCAGCATCTCCAGAGAACATGGATTGGTGTCGGGGCTCTTCTTCAGACTGGTTGTAGTTCAGGGGGGTAAGAAAAGTAGAAGAGAGATGTGGGGGGGGGGGGGTGAGAAAGCATGGCAAGTGTTGCAGGTGATGGGTGTTTGATTGGCAGATGGTTGGACAAAAATAAAAAGACAAAAAATATGAGATAAGGAAATAAGAAAAGAGACGTGAAATATAAAGACAGAAGATGGAATGTAAGTGGAAGGGGATGGGATGGAAGGGAAAAGGAGAAAATAGTCCACATCCAGGTGGGGCAGAGGGAAGAGAGAGGGGAAAAAAGGGGAGAAAGAAGGGGGGGGCTGGTAGGTTAGTTACCTAGGACAACACAGTAGCACAGCTGTCCGATCCTGACCTCGGGTGCTGTTTGTGTGGAGTTCACACGTTCTTCCCGTGACCACATGGGTTTACTCCAGGTGCTCCAGTTTCCTCCCTAAAGACATGTGAGTTTGTAAGTTAATTACCCCTAGTGTGCAGGGAGTGGATGAGAAAGTGGGATAACACGAACTAGTGTGAAAGGACCAGGTTGGACTTGATGAGCTGAAGGGCCTTTTTCTTTCTGTATCTCTAAACTAAACTAAATCCTAAAATTGGAGAATTTAATGTTAAACCGTGTAGGAAGGAATTGCGGATGCTGGTTTACACCGAAGATAGACAAAATGCTGGAGTAACTCAGCGGGTCAGGCAGCATCTCTGGAGAAAAGGAATAAGTGATGTTTTGGATCGAAACAATTCTTCAGACTCAATCTGAAGATGGGCTTTGACCTGAAACGTCACCTACTCCTTTTCATCAGAGATACTGCCTGACCCGCTGCGTTACTCTAGCATTTAGACAATAGACAATAGACAATAGGTGCAGGAGGAGGCCATTCGGCCCTTCGAGCCAGCACCACCATTCAATGTGATCATGGCTGATCATTCTCAATCAGTACCCCGTTCCTGCCTTCTCCCCATACCCCCTAACTCCGCTCTATCTAGCTCTCTCTCGAATGCATTCAGAGACATGGCCTCCACTGCCTTCTGAGGCAGTGAATTCCACAGATTTACAACTCTCTGACTGAAAAAGCTTTTCCTCATCTCCGTTCTAAATGGCCTACCCCTTATTCTTAAAATGTGGCCCCTGGTTCTGGATTCCCCCAACATTGGGAACATGTTTCCTGCCTCTAACGTGCCCAACCCCTTAATAATCTTATATGTTTCGATAAGATCCCCTCTCATTCTTCTAAATTCCAGTGTATACAAGCCTAGCCACTCGTCTTTCAACATACGACAGTCCCGCCATTCCGAGAATTAACCTAGTAAACCTACGCTGCACGCCCTCAATAGCAAGAATATCCTTCCTCAAATTTGGAGACCAGAACTGCACACAGTACTCCAGGTGCGGTCTCACTAGGGCCCTATACAACTGCAGAAGGACCTCTTTGCTCCTATAGTCAACTCCTCTTGTTATGAAGGCCAACATTCCATTGGCTTTCTTCATTGCCTGCTGACCCTGCATGCTTCCTTTCAGTGACTGATGCACTAGGACACCAAGATCTCGTTGTTCGTCCCCTTTTCCTAACTTGACACCATTCAGATAATAATCTGCCTTCTTATTCTTACCACGAAAGTGAATAACCTCACACTTATCCACATTAAACATTTTGTGTCCACCTTTATTGTTCATACTATTAAATTGTAAGCCACCCAAGTGGCTTAAAGAACGAGCAGCAGTATTGGGCTCAGTTGGCACGCTAATGAAGCAGACCCACCAGGAACTTGGCACTGCTCTGTTTTGTGTCAAAATTCATTTGAGCAAAACAAAGATTGTTAAATGGAAGAACACAATTGCTGAAAATGGGCAAATGTAAAGTTCTGTGAGATCTGAGCGTTAGTTTAGTTTAGTTTAGTTTAGTTTAGAGATACAGCATGGAAACAGGCCCTTCGGCCCACCAAGTCCATGTCGACCAACGATCGCCCCATACAGTAGCACCATCCTACGCACTAGGGAGAATTTACGATTGTTACTGAAGCCAAATTAACCTACCAAGCTGCACGTCTTTGGAGTGTGGGAGGAAAGCGGAGCACCCTGGGAAATCCCACACAAACACAGGAAGGACGTACAAATTCTGTAAAGACAGCACCCACAGTTCGGATTGAATCTGGTCTCTGAAGTTGTTAGGCAGCAACTCTATCGCTGCACTACCATGCTGCCCCCTTCAATTTATCTTGATTTATTAAAGGGATGAAGGCAGCAAGGAATTATCATCTGCTCGACCTGTCATTTCGAGCACAATAAACAATTTATAAATCTAAGTGAGGTAGCCATTGATTGCAAGGTCAGTTTTATCTTATAATAATCATGCTTAACACTGGAAAGAAAGTAGCAGTTAGGGTGGCACAGTGGTGGAGCTGTTAGAGGCACAGAGTCATACAGTGGAAACAGGCCCTTTGGCCCAACTTCTCTCTGCCGACCAACATGGCCCGTCTACACTAGTTCCAGCTGCCTGCATTTGGTCCATATCCCTCTAAACCTTTCCTATCCATGTACCTGCCCAAATGTCTTTTAAATGTTGTTAAATGCTGTTGTTACTTCTGCACATAAAATAGAATAAAAATACTGGTCTCTGCAGTTTTGATTCAAGGTTTGATTCAAGGTTGCTGTTGAGTGTTTAAGAGTCAAACAGGCAAAGTGAACATTCAGTACAGAAATGCATAAACTGGATTTAAATTGAAAAAAGGAAATCCTCGCATCAACTGGATAATATCAACTAAACGTTGCCACAATTCAGTTTCCACACAAACATCCTGATTGTAAAGATATCTCCATATGTTTCATTTGTTTTATTAAAAAATCTCAAATGCAATGCTATTCCACAAATTGTTACGTGAGGGGATGTGTATATGGATGCTGTTCAGTATTAAAATAATCAGTAAAGTTAAGTCTGAAGAAGGGTTCCGACCCAAAATGTTACCTTATGGCGAGTCCGAAACTTGTTGGTTGTAGACGAAGTTTATTGCAGCCGCAATACACGAATACAGAGTTAAACAACAAGGTACAGGACAACCAATACAAAATTACTGTCTTCCTTGAAGACTTCGCCGAACTGACTAAAAACGGGCGCCAAACGCGCACATGACATCGCTGGCCAATCAGCGATGTCGCTCCCTGGACCAATCCCCATGGTCGCGTTCCCACGTGACCTCGCTGGCCAATCCGAGGGTTCGACGACCTGGACCATTCTCTATGGTCGCTACATGACCCCCCCCCAGAACCCGAGGTGCGGAACCTAGCAGGGAGCCGGATTTCGCGACCATAACGAGTACAGAGAGGGACAGCCGGAACCACAGGAGCCGGAGGTTCCGGACTTGGTGGAACGGCCGGAACGAGAGGTTCTGGAGGAACTACCGGCACGGGGGGTCCTGGAGGAACTGCCGAAACGGGGGGTCCTGGAGGAACTGCCGGAACGGGGGGTCCTGGAGGAACTGCCGGAACGGGGGTTTCCGGACTGGGCGGAACTAACGGAGGTCGGCCTCTCCTAGGGGTTTGACCGACCAGGACTGGTTGATCCGGGTCCAAATGGGCCGGTTTGAGCCGGGACACCGAGACGAGTTCACTCTTGCCGCCCATGTCTAAGGTGAAAGTAGCCGTCCCCTTACGTAAAACCCGGAACGGCCCTTGATAGACCCTCTGCAACGGGGCGCGATGGGCATCTTTACGCAGAAAAACAAACTCACAGTCCTTCAGGGAAGACGGTTCATGTACCATGGGACACCCATGACGTGAAGTCGGAACTGGAGCCAGGGAGCCCACCCGTTCCCGGAGAGATGCTAACGCTGATGGGACTGTAGGGAGCAGGTCTGAAGGGTCCGGAAACAGATCTCCGGGTACTCGCAGTGTCGAGCCATATACTACCTCTGCGGACGACGCACCGAGATCTGGCTTAGGAGCAGTCCGGATGCCTAAAAGAACCCAAGGGAGTTGGTCTACCCAGTCCGGGCCTTCAAGCCTTGCACTGAGGGACGCCTTAAGTTGGCGGTGGAACCTTTCTACGAGTCCATTTGCCTGGGGGTGATATGCAGTTGTGGGTTGTAACTTGGACCCGTACAGTTCCGCCAGCGTGGCCCAGAGGGACGAAGTGAACTGTGGCCCTCTGTCAGTTGTAATAACTGCCGGGACCCCGAAACGAGCTACCCACTGAAGGGCCAAAGTCCTAGCACAAGACGCTGACGAGATATCAAACAATGGGAAAGCCTCCGGCCACCGGGTGAACCGATCCACCACCGTGAGGAGGTGGGTGTAACCCCGGGAGGAAGGCAAAGGCCCGACCAAATCCACGTGGATGTGGAAAAAACGAAAAGCAGGGACCTCGAAATCCTGTACGGGGGGCTGGACGTGGCGCTGGACTTTAGCGGTCTGACAGGGCACGCAGGAACGTGCCCACCCCGCTACCTGTTTCCGCAGGCCATGCCAGACAAACCTCGCTGCTACCAAGGCAGAGGTGGAGCGGATGGACGGGTGCGCCAGCCCATGAATGGCATCGAAAACCCGGCGCTGAAGGGAGGGCGGTACTACCGGCCTGGGACGAGGAAGAGAAACATCGCACCAGACTTTCGTGCCCTCCGACCCACAAGCTACCTGGGCCAACTTCAATCCCGAAGTGGTGGACCGGTAAGCCGAAACGGTATCCGCTAGGAGCTGTGCCTCCGCAAGCTCCTGGGGATCCACTTCGCAGTCCACCGCCGAAATAGGGGGAAAAGCAGGTCTAGACAGGGCGTCAGCAACGGCATTAAGCTTACCCGCGACATGACGGACATCTGTGGTAAATTCGGAGATAGCAGTTAGATGCCGCTGCTGGCGGGCCGACCATGGGTCAGACAATTTCAAAAAAGCAAATGTTAATGGCTTGTGGTCCGTAAATGCCACAAATGGGCGGCCCTCGAGGAAGTACCTGAAATGACGGACAGCTAAATAGAGAGCTAGAAGCTCTCGGTCAAACGCGCTATATTTCATCTCGGCCGAATTTAGTTGCCGGCTGAAAAACGCTAAAGGCTGCCAACGGCCACCGACCTGCTGCTCCAGAACCCCGCCCACCGCCACGTCAGAGGCGTCAACCGTCAGGGCCGTGGGGGCGGAGGGGCTCGGATGGACCAACATGGTGGCGTCTGCCAAGGCTGCCTTAGCTGCTGTAAAAGCCGACTCTGCAGTCGGGGACCACAACAACTCTACCGGATTCCCCGCAAGGCATTGGAAAAGCAGGCGCAGGACTCGCGCCGCTGCCGGAACAAATCTATGGTAGAAATTAACCATGCCTACGAACTCCTGCAGCCCTTTTACTGTGGTGGGCCTGGGAAAAGCCCGGATAGCCTCTACCTTCTCGGGCAAAGGGGCGGCGCCGGCAGGAGTAATTCTGTGCCCTAGAAAATCGAGAGCAGGCAGGCCGAATTGACATTTGGAGGGTTGGATAATGAGCCCGTGGTCTTGGAGCCGCTGGAACACGGTCCGCAAATGGACCTGGTGTTCCTGCACTGAGGGGCTGGCGACCAGGATGTCGTCCAAATAAATAAACAAAAAGGGTAAACCCCGGCCCACGCGGTCCATCAGTCGCTGGAAAGCCTGTGCCGCGTTCTTTAAACCGAAAGGCATACGCAACCATTCAAACAACCCGAACGGAGTAATAGTTGCAGTTTTCTGTATGTCCTCCGGTCGCACCGGAATTTGATGGTATCCTCGCACCAAATCGATTTTGGAAAACACCACCGCTCCTTCCAGCCCAGATGAAAAGTCCTGTAGGTGCGGTATGGGGTAGATTTCAGCCGTGGTGACAGCATTGAGACGCCGATAATCGCCACATGGCCTCCACCCCCCAGATGCCTTGGAGACCATGTGTAACGGCGAGGCCCACGGGCTGTCAGACTGACGGACAATTCCCATTTCCTCCATCTTCCTGAACTCCGCCCTTGCCACCACCAGTTTGTCTGGCGGTAGTCTCCTGGCCCGAGCGAAAACGGGAGGGCCTTCGGTGCGGATGTGATGGACCACACCGTGCTTAGCCGAAGGTGCGTCAAAACGTTGGACGAGCAGCTCTGGGAACTCTGCCAGAATCGCAGCATACGAGTCGGGGGCCGCGACGACGGCCTGGACAGTAGGGCTGGGCGAGGAGGCGATTGTCGGAGCGACGTGCTCATCTTCGGCAGAGGGTCGGAGGTCGTTACCGCGGACATCAGGAACCAGTGAAAAAGCCCAGAGAAAATCTGCGCCCAGGATCGCCTGCTTGACGTCGGCTATGATGAATGGCCATTCGTACGTGCGGAGGCCTAACACAAGGGACATCTTCCGTGTACCGAAAGTGCGAATCGGGCTGCCATTAACCGCAATGAGGGTGGGACCTGTCTTACCCGATCTGGTTTCGAGGTCGGTCGGCGGCACTATGCTGACGATGGCTCCCGTGTCTACCAAAAATTCTGTGTCCGTGAATCGATCATGGACATAGAGGCGCCGGTTCTGGCCAATCGTAACTGCCCCTATGTACGATCGGCCGAGGCATTTCCCGCGAAGGTACAAGGCAAACGACAGTTGCGGGATTCGTTACCCCATCGTAGGTGATAATAGCACCAGCCGCGCTTGTGCGGATCTTTTTGGCGGGCTTTCGAAGAATTGGCGGGAGACGTGGCGCCATCTTGCCGTCGCTGTGGCGTGGTCACCGATGTCGAGACTTTGTTGATTGAACCACTTGCCTTGTTTTTTGCCGCTATGAGCGCGTCCGCTTTCGCTGCATATGCTTCGGGGTCCTTAAAAGAACAATCCGTGAGCAGCAGTCGGACATCCTCGGGAAGTTTCTCGCGGAATGCCTGTTCAAACATCGGGCAATCCGTATGCTCACCGGCTAGCATCATCATTTCGGCCATGAGGACGGAAGGCAGTTGGTCTCCAAGATCCGGTAGGTGCAGAAGTTTTGCCGCACCACCATGCTTATTAAACCCGAAGGTTCGCAGTAATACCTTCTTCATGGCCTCGTACTTGTCTTCTGCAGGTGAATTTACGATGAACCGCATCACGCGCTTGGTTGTGTCCGGCGATAGAGCGCTGACGAGGTAGAAGTACTTTGTGGATTCGTCCGACACCTTCTTTATATGGAATTGAGCCTCGGCGTGGATAAACCAAGCTTGCGGTGCGTACGTCCAAAATAACGGAAGATGGACGCCCGCCGCGCTTGACTCCGGTGTGCCCTGCTCGGTCATCGTCAACGAGGCGTCGGGTTCCTGCTCAGTCGGTGATCGTCCAGATCACGTCGGGGTCACCAATATGGCGAGTCCGAAACTTGTTGGTTGTAGACGAAGTTTATTGCAGCCGCAATACACGAATACAGAGTTAAACAACAAGGTACAGGACAACCAATACAAACTTACTGTCTTCCTTGAAGACTTCGCCGAACTGACTAAAAACGGGCGCCAAACGCGCACATGACATCGCTGGCCAATCAGCGATGTCGCTCCCTGGACCAATCCCCATGGTCGCGTTCCCACGTGACCTCGCTGGCCAATCCGAGGGTTCGACGACCTGGACCATTCTCTATGGTCGCTACAACCTATTCTTTTTCTCTTGTCCTACAGCAAAGTGGCGCAGTAGAGTTGCTGCCTTACTGCGCCAGAGACTCTGGTTCGATCCTGACTATGGGTGCTGTTTGTATGACCTGTGACGGCGTACGTTTTCTCGGACAGCTCCAGTTTTTCCACATTCCAAAGATGTACAGGTTTGTAGGTTAATTGGCATTGGTAAAATTGTAAATTGTCCCTACGTGATCTCCCAGTTTACCAAACACTTTAACTCCTCTTCCCATTCCCACATTGACCATTCTGTCCTGGGCCTCCTCCAGTGTCAGAGTGAGGCCAAATGCAAATTGGAGGGAAGCACCTCATATTTCACTTGGGCAGCTTACAACCCAGCGATATGAATATTGATTTCTCTAACTTCAAGTAACCCTTGCATCCCCCTCTCTCCACCCCTCTCCCACCTTATTCGTTATACAAGTTTCACTGTTGTCCTGCTGAGGTTTAGTTTGTTTACTCATTATCACCTTCCCCACAGCCAACAATGGAACATTGTGGGCTCCACCTTTCCTTGATCATCATTGCTGGCTTTGATCTGTCTTTTTGCATATCTTGTTCCATGTACCTTTTCATATCTGTCGGTTCCCTCACCCCTGCCTCTCAGTCAGAAGAAGGGTCTCGACCCAAAACGTCACCTATTCCTTTTGTCCAGGGATGCTGTCCGACCCTGAGTTACTCCAGCTTTTTGTTATTTTCCAACTAAACTCAACTATTGGATTAACATAGAAACATAGACATAGAAAATAGGTGCAGGAGTAGGCCAATCGGCCCTTCGAGCCTGCACCGCCATTCAATATGATCATGGCTGATCATCGAGCTCAGTAACCTGCACCTGCCTTCTCTCCATACCCCCTGATCCCTTTAGCCATAAGGGCCACATCTAACTCCCTCCTAAATATACCCAATGAACTGGCCTCAACTACCTTCTGCGGCAGAGAATTCCACAGACTCACCACTCTGTGTGAAGAAATGTTTTCTCATCTCGGTCCTAAAAGACATCCCCCTTATCCTTAAGCTGTGACCCCTGGTTCTGGACTTCCCCAACATCGGGAACAATCTTAAGGTGCAGACTATTAAAGGATTTGCGTACCACATATTTTACAGTAGCCTAAAAAGCTGCTTTCAGATTTTCCGGGACAGGGCAAAAAGGTTTAAAGAAAAGAGAGGACAAAGTTCAGAGTCGGTTTGGCTTCTGAACATGAGCATCCCCACATACCGTGCATTCCATTTCAAAAAGCAACATGCCAGAGTGGAATGTGTACATTAGTAATAGTGCCATGATGGCACGGCGTGTCCTTCTCTTCTGTTTCACATATGTCTGCTCAGTAAATCTAATGTCACGGTAAGCAGACACTGAGCAAAGGAACAGCATTTGAAACAGGTGCAGATTAAGATTAAATTTTAACTAAAAGATCTTAAAAAACTATCAGTTAGGGAATTTTTGAATTTTTCAGGCACAAATGATAGTCCATCTGTCTTAGCTTTCCCATTTTGACAAGTGGTATGTTTTTGTCCATATTCAAGTTATTTAGAGTCATGGAGTCATACAGCGTGCAAACAGGCCCATCGGCCCAACTAGCCCACGCCGACCAACATGCCCCATTTACACTAGTCCCACCTGCCTGCATTTGGCCCATATCCCTCTAAACCTATCCTATCCATGTACCTGTCTAAATGTTTCTAAAATGTTGCAATAGTACTTGCCTCAACTACCATCTCTGGCTGCTCGTTCCGTACACCTACCACCCTTTATGTAAAAAGGTTACCCATCACATTCCTATTAAATCTTTCCCCCCTCACCTTAAACCTATGTTCTCTAGTTCTTGATTCCCAACTCTGGGCAAGAGATTCTGTGCGTCTACCTGATCTATTCCTCTCATGATTTTGTACACCTCTGTAAGATCACCCCTCATCCTGCTACGCTCCAAGGAATAAAGTCCTAGCCTGCTAAACCTCTCCCTATAGCTCAGGCCATCGAGTCCTGGCAACATCCTCATAACATCATGGCAATATTCTCTCAGTTTTTTCTCTTTATGAAATACTTTCCAACTTGGTTTGCGGGTATTTTTTCTCAATAAATAGTTACGCGAATTGTGTATGGAAACAGTCCACTGAAAGTAGTGTCTTTCTTGTCTGATATATTTACTCTCCGATCCATGAGTCTTTAGAATTTAGACTTTAGAGATGCAGCACAAACACAGGCCCTTCGGCCCACCGAGTCTGTGCCGACCAGCAATAACCCCGTACACTAGCACTATCTTACATGCTGGGAACAATTTACAATTTTACCGATTAACCTACAAACCTGTACTTCTTTGGAGTGTGGGAGGAAACTGGAGAAAACCCATCCAGTCACAGAGAGATCGTACAAACTCCCTACAGATAGTACCTGTTGTCAGGGTCGAACCTGGGTCTCTGGTGCTGTGAGGCAGCACCACAGTGGTGCAGTGTTGCTGCCTCAATATGCCGCCCTACAGCAAATATCTGAAATTGGCAAACCTCGGCAATTATGGAGATGGGGAGTGTGAGCTTTAAGGTTAACCTTACACCCACTCTTATCATTAAAACAGTGTGTACTTTAGTCAAACATACACATTGCTCTACTCTACAAAGTAATCAGTAGTCTTAAATAGGGTCCCATCCCAAAATGTCACCTCTCCATGTTCTCCAGGGATGCTGCTGCTCAGACCTGCTGAGTTACTCCAGCACTTTATCTCTTTTTTTGCAAACCGGCATCTGCAATCCCTTGTGTTTTTTCTTTCTTTTCTCCTGTACAAAGTTTCAATACCACAAACAGTATTTGTAAAGCGGAAATTGATAGGTTCTTGATTAGTAAGGGTGTCAAAGGTTATGGGGAGAAGGCAGGAGAATGGGGATGAGAGGGGAAAATAGATCAGCCATGATTGAATGGCAGAGCAGACTCTATGGGCCGAATGGCCTAATTCTGCTTCTATGTCTTATGATCTTATTGTAATAAAAAGGAACTGCAGACTCTGGTTTGAAGAGACCCGACTCGAAACGTCAACTATCCATGTTCTCCAGAGATGCTGCCTGACCCATTGAGTTACTCGAGCACTCTGTGAAACGTCACCTATCCATGTTCTACGGAGATGCTACCTGACCCATTGAGTTACTCCAGCACTTTGTGTCCATTTTATGACTTTTCAGTTCAGAATTTCATATTCTGCCGAACATATAATAATCCCTTATCAGTAATATCAAAGCATGCCTTCCAAAGATTTTCCTGCGATATTCTTAACAATTTGCCTCTCTTTTACTGAAACCTTAGAGCAAGCTGCTTGATACAAGAAGCTCATTCCTGACATACTTTTCATGAAATAATGTCATTTGTCATCAACAGTAGATAAAGGGGGAACAAGGAGATAAAAAGCCCTTGGTTTATAAAGATAAGGTGTGTGTGGCATTGCTGCAGTGTCTGGTTCAATAGATTGTTATTCCCTGACAGAACTCAGCTGTCCGATCGGCATCAGCACTGAATCCACAAAATGAATCTCTGTGAGGAGATTTAAACACAGATTACAATCGCGCCATTTCAGGTGAAAGAAAACGGGAGGAAATACTTTGCTAATAAGCCGAATGATTGGTAAAATTAAAAGTGCAAAAAAAATGCAGATTGTTGAATTTATCTCATTTTTACACTTAATGTAGGGATGGTGATTGCCTTCTTCTTGCAAGTTCTTTGGAATTTTTCCTGGCTATCACACAATACTTTCAGCATATAAAAGACATTTGGACAGGTACATGAATAGGAACCGTGTGGGTTTCTCATTTTATATATTTAATATAGAGATGGTGTTTGTTTTTTTTTGCAATATCTTTGGGATTATACCTGGTTTCAACATTTAAATGACATTTGGACAGGTACATGGAAAGGAAATTATACACTTACTGTAGAGATGATGATTGCCTTTTTTTCAGAATAAAAATTAACTCAAGTTTTGGGCGACACATTGGCACAGCGGTAGAGTTGCTGCTTTACAGCGCCAATGACCCCGGTTCAATGCTGCCTGTACGGAGTTTGCATGTTCTCCCCGTGATCATAAGGGTTTTCTCCGGGTGCTCCGGTTTCCTCCCACATTCCAAAGATCAGCAGGTTTGTAGGCTTATTGGCTTCTGTAAATTGTCCCAAGTGTGTAGGATAGAACTAAAGTATGTGTGACTGCCGGTCAGCGTGGACTAGGTGGGCAGAAACTAAATTGAATAAGAAGATCTCACTTACAGTATGTTGCTCAGTAAGGGTATGTCAAACATGGAAACATAGAAACATAGAAAATAGGCGCAGGAGGAGGCCATTCGGCCCTTTGAGCCAGCACCGCCATTCATTGTGATCATGGCTGATCGTCCCCAATGAATACCCCTTGCCTGCCTTCTCCCCATATCCCTTGATTCCACTAGCCCCTAGAGCTCTATCTAACTCTCTCCTAAATCCATCCAGTGATTTGGCTTCCACTGCCCTCTGTGGCAGAGAGTTCCACAAATTCACAACTCTCTGGGTGAAAATGTTTTTTCTCACCTCAGTTTTAAATGGCCTCCCCTTTATTCTAAGACTGTGCCCCCTGGTTCTGGACTCGCCCAACATTGGGAACATTTTTCCTGCATCTAGCTTGTCCAGTCCTTTTATAATTTTATATGTTTCTATAAGATCCCCTCTCATCCTTCTAAACTCCAGTGAATACAAGCCTAGTCTTTTCAATCTTTCCTCATATGTCAGTCCCGACATCCCAGGGATCAATCTCGTGAACCTACGCTGCACTGCCTCAATTACAAGGATGTCCTTCCTCAAATTAGGAGACCAAAACTGTACACAATACTCCAGATGTGGTCTTACCAGGGCCCTTTACAACTGCAGAAGAACCTCTTTACTCCTATACTGAAATCCTCTTGTTATGAAGGCCAACATTCCATTAGCTTTCTTCACTGCCTTCTGTACCTGCACGCAAACTTTCAGTGACTGGTGTACAAGGACACCCAGGTCTCGCTGCACCTCCCCCTTACCTAACCTAACTCCATTGAGATAATAATCTGCCTCCTTGTTTCTGCCGCCAGTGGATAACCTCACATTTATCTATATTATACTGCATCTGCCATCTCACTCAACCTGTCCAGGTCACCCTGCAACCTCCTAACATCCTCTTCACAGTTTACACTGCCACCCAGCTTTGTGTCATCCACAAACTTGCTAGTGTTGCTTCTAATTCCCTCTTCCAAATCATTAATATATATGGTTAACAGTTGCGGCCCCAACACCGAGCCTTGCGGCACTCCACTCGCCACTGTCTGCCATTCTGAAAAGGAACCGTTTACTCCTACTCTTTGCTTCCTGTCTGTCAACCAATTTTCTATCCATGTCAACACCCTACCCCCAATACCATGTGCTCTAATTTTGGTCACCAATCTCCCATGTGGGACCTTATCAAACCTCATAGTATTTCCACCAAAACTTTTATGTGTAGCAAAGTCAATCAGGGAATCATTTTTTATTATCCCTTGAAGGCTCACAGTTGTTTGGTTAAAATCCACTCGTATGATACGGTTGTGCTTGGGAAATGATAATTAGTTAATCTGGTTCTCACTCCTCATGGTTCGTGAAAACACTCCCCCCGAGGCCATCGCCATGCAATTCATCTAAAAATAGGTCGGGAGATTGAAATCAATTATCTTGCAGAACATAATGAATAAATCTAAATCTGCAAAAATATATATATATATATCTCACCACAAATCACAGAAAGCATGCCGTTAACAATATATCCGCACACTCTATCCAAATGCACTGATCATAGTCCACATTGCTGTGAGATGGTTTCAGACCACCATTACCATAGCAACGACAGCAGAATGAATATTTACATGGGAAAGGTGTACAAGATAACACTGTTATGTTTTAAGTTCCTTCAACCTTTCTTACTCCAAATATTTTTATTTTATTTATTTCAGACTCTTGAAAGTGAGCTTTTATCCCTACATCCTCAAGGCTGTGTTTAGTCTGATACTGGGACAGGTTTTGCAACATGTTCAGTAAAAGAAGACAAGAATGAGTGGAGCAGGCCAGAGGATTATGGAGACTCCGTCTCATCAAGTCCATGTTCCTGACATATTCTTAAAGCCTTAGATTCCTGTAAAGTCCAAAAATCCAACAGGCAATCTTGACTATGTTTAATATGCTACACATTCACAGCACTCACCCTGCTCACTCCCTTTTCTCTCCTCTCCCAAGAGATACAGAAGTGTGGAAATGCACACCTCCAGATTCAAGAGCAGTTTCTTCCTAGCTGTTATCAGGCAACTGAACCATCTTATCAACAACCAAAGAGTGGTCCTGAGCTACCATCTACCTCACTGGAGACCCTCAGACTACTTTTAATCGGACTTTACTAAACTTTATGATGCTCTCAACATTATTGCCTTTATCCTGTATCTGTACATTGTAATTATGTTTGGTCTTTCTGCTGATTGTTTGGGACGCAACAAAAAGCCTCTCTACCTCTCTACATGTGACAATAAACTAAACTAAACTAAACTAAACTAAACTAAACTAAACTAAACACTTTGGGGTAGAGAAATCTTTAGATTCCTACCCCACTGAAATTGTTCACTTGATGTTTTCCTTGGGATGCCATTAAACTGGAAAGAGTGCAGAGAAGGTTTATAAGGATGTTGCCAGGATTTGAAGGCCTGAGCTACAGGGAGAGGTTTGGGGCAGCACAGTGGCGCAGTGGTATTGTTGCTGCTTTACAGTGCCAGTGACCTAGGTTCGATCCTGACAATGGGTGAGGGTCAGTACCAGTGCTAATATTTTAGGTGCCGGAGCTGTCACTGGTTCCGGAACGGCCGCTGTTAAATTCCCCGCTGTTTATTTTGGCTTTTTTTTACAGAGGTGCCGGAGCAGCGCTCCGGTGAGCTCCGGCAGCACTGCATTCCTGGTCTGCACAGAGTTTGTACGTTCTCCCTGTGACCGCGTGGGTTTACTCTGGGTGTTCTGGTTTCCTCCCACACTCCAAAGATGTACAGGGTTGTAGGTTAAAAGATTGCAGTTTCAGGTCCCGACCTGAAACCTCACCTATCCATGTCCTCCAGAGATGCTGCCTGGCCCGTTGAGTTACTCCAGCATTTTGTATCTTTCCATTTACAAGTTTGGAGATGATATTACTATAGTGAGCTACATTTCAGAAGGAGGGGAATAATCAATGTTTTAATGGTGCTTTATTGTCACGTGTGCGCTGCACAGTGAAATTCTTTTTGCATCGATCACACAGGCATGAGTCACCTTATTTTGGTGCCATTCACAAAAAGTCCAAACTCGCTCGATGTACTGGAGCTGCTCCCCATCCAGGTAAACTGCAGGCAGCTGCAGGACCTCCTCCGTCGCCCTCGACCGGCTCGGCCCGTGAACCGACGTCCCTCTCCTCGCCCGACCATCGCTGTGTCCCAGTGGCGCCTCCTGCAGCCGACCTTGAAGGTGCTGGAGGCAATACCTGGTCCCTCTCCTACTGGACCACTCCTCGCATCCGTTGTCGCCAGCGGCTCCCTCATCCTCAGCTCTCTGGTCTTTGGGGCCGAGCTCAGCGGCTTCCCCCCTTCAGGCAGCGGCCCACCGGGTCTTTCTTCACAGTGGTGAGCCAGGCCTGCCGCTGCATGTGCCCGTGGGGGGCTCGATGGCTCCCCCAACAGGCCATGGCAGGCAGGTCTTCCTTCAGATAGAGATAGAGAGCTTAGTACTTTCTTCCTTCCAGTAGTGGATTTGGTTAGGTGTATATATTACCTGCTTATTTACAGCCCCTGGATATCAGAAGGGTCCATCAGTAATGACCCTGAATAACCACAAAAAAGAGTTTCAAATCCAGGCCATTATTCTTAATCCTTTTATAGTGTGGTGCCACAGATCACAGCAAAACACAAATCAGATTTAGTGTGCTTTTTTGTGATATTTTGCGCAGCTGAAATGAGTAGATCCTTTGGTGTCACCCTGTGAGTAGCTTTGTGCTGTGGACCTGTGAATATAAGGAATGGGGTGAAGGCTGCCCAACTTTTCACTTGGCAGAAAGAGAACTCTTTTCATGAATTTAAAATAAAGTGCGGGAGTTGAACAAAAACAGTGCCAACTCATTCACCACATATTGTGTTATTTTGCACATGGCAATACATTTACAGGACACTTCTTGATGGAGAAATGGCCATTTAGTTTGGTTTCGTTTAGAGAAACAGCACGGAAGCAGACCCATCGGCCCAATGTGTCCGTGCCGACCTGCGATCGCCATGCACTAACACTAACCTACACACACTAGGCACAATTGTACAATTCTACCAAGGCCAATTAGCCTACAAACCTGTTGGAGTGTGGAAGGAAACTGGGGAACCTAGAGAAAATCAGCCATGATCACATTGAATGGCGGTGCTGGCTCGAAGGGCCGAATGGCCTACTCCTGCACCTATTGTCTATTGTCTAAAACCCACACGGTCACAGGGAGAACGTACAAACTCCATACAAACAGCACCCGTAATCAGGATCAAACCCAAATATCTGGCGCTGCAAGGCAGCAACTCTACCGCTGCACCACATTTGCTGGATTCAAATTATTTTCAAGGTGCAATTATCATTTGTATTTGTAAGTGCATTTGCACAGCAATGAGAGTGATATAATTGCCATGGGTTTATCATAGTTATTTGCTATTCCCGTCAACATTTTTGATGAATGCATTTGGTTTAAGTGCCATTAACATTGCACTTATGTGAAGAATGCAAGTGGGAGATTGGTACTGAGCTGGTAATAAGAATGCTGGTGGTGCTTCAATTGGAAGATTGCTACAAATCCTGTACTTCCAACAAAGCTAAAATTTGCACTGCTCTGAAATGTGTTTGAGAAATCCTGTGTTGATTCTTAACATTGGTTCCTTACAATTAAAATGTCTTACAATTCAGCTGGCACAGTGGCACAGCGGTAGAGTTGCTACCTTACAGCGCCAGAGATCCAGGTTCAATCCTGACTATAGGTGCTGTCTGTACAAAGTTTGCACATTCTCCCCGTGACCTGCATAGGTTTTCTCCGGGTGCTCCGGTTTCCTCCAGCACTCCAAAGATGTACAAGTTGGTAGGCTAATTGGCCTACCAAAATTGTAAATTGTCCCTAGTGTGTGCAAGATAGTGTTAGTGTGCGAGAATCTCTGGTTGGAGGGGACCCGCTGGGCCTTAGGCCCTGTTTCCGCGCCGTATCTCTAAGCTACACTAAACTAAAAGATAGAGAAGAGGTTAAGGTGAATGTATACCAAGTAAAACTCTGTCAAAGACTGAAACCCGTCCATAAATGTTTGTTATTAAAGTTCCCCTTCATGTGTATGATCACTTACAGATGTTGGTTTGCTAAGTATTTCAGCACCTTTTTTAAAGAGGCAGTGCCGTCAGTTTGCACTCTGCTTATAATTGGAATTTAACTCAAGAAATGGACATTTATGTAGCATGCTAAATCTTTTCAGCACTACAGCCCATTGTGAGAACAAGGCTTTAGTCCGTTATCAAGCTGAAAGCTCTTTGGATACTGTCAAGATCAAGTCAAATTTATATCCCTGAGCTAGAAGGAAAATTATTTTGGCCTCTTCAATGGAATTCCACAAGTTCCAAACTTATTTTTATTTGCAATATTGTCAGGTTTTTCAATACTACTTTGAAGATATTTGCCTCCAGTATTCTCAGGTAGCATTTCATTGTATTTGGCAAACAAGGTTATCTTTAATCAGACTTTACTGGACTTTATTAGGCCATACAGTGGCACAGTGGTAGAGCTGCTGCCTTACAGCGCCGGAGACCCGGGTTCTATTCTGACAATGGGTTGCTGTCCGTAAGGAGCCTGTATGTTCTCCCTGTGACTGCATGGGTTTTCTCTGGGTGCTCCAGTTTCCTCCCACACTCCAAAGACAAACAGGCTTGTAGGTTAATTGGCTTTGATTTAAAAAAAGTAAATTGTCCCTAGTGTGTAGGATAGTGTTCGTGTACAAGGATAGCTGGTTGGTGTGGACCCAGTGGGCTGAAGGGCCTATTTTTGTGCTGTATCTCAAAACTAAACTATACTAAACTTATCTTGCACTAATAAAGTTATGCCCTTTATCCTATATCTGTACACTGTGGACAACTTGATTGTAATCATGTATAGTCTTAGTGTTGACTGGATAGCATGCAACCTACAAACCCGCATGTCTTTGGGCTGTGGAAGGAAACCGAAGCACTCGGAGGAAACCCAAGTGGTGACAGGGAGAGCATGCAAACTCCGCACAGACAGTGCCCGAGGCCAGGATCGAACCTGGGTTGCTGGCGTTGCGAGACAACAGCTCTGCCACTGTGTTGCCCTACTTGCTCCTGGTTTAATCGTGGCTCTCAATGGAAAGGATATACAAAACCATTACAGTCAGACTATGGCGAATTTTACAATCACCTACAATTGGAAATGTAAGGAAAAATATATTAGAAATATTAAGTAAATCCAACTGCTATCAAAACTAAAACCGCAATATCTGCCGTGATCACTGATTACTAAGCACAGCAACTTTTAGTGAAAGTGAAAGAATCTTTACTCCTCCCAGGCCTGTGCCCTTTTGATGAACTCCTTCATTCTGGACACCCCCCCCCCATATCCTTCAAACATGGTGTGGGGCGGCACACAGTGGTGCTGTGGTAGAGCTGCTGTTGCTCACAGTGCCAGAGATCCTGGTTCGATCCTGACGTCGGATGTTGTTGGTGTGGAGTTTGCACATTCTCCCTGTGACCGTGTGAGTTTCCTCTGGGTGCTCTGGTTTCCTCCCACATCCCAAAGACGTGCGGTTTGTAGGTGAATTTGGCTGCTGTAAATTGGCCCTAGTGGGTAGGGAGAAGAGGGGAGAGTGGGATAACATCGAAACTAGTGCGAACAATAGACAATAGGTGCAGGAGGAGGCCATTCGGCCCTTCGGCCCTTCGAGCCAGCACCGCCATTCAATGTGATCATGGCTGATCATTCTCAATCAGTATCCCGTTCCTGCCTTCTCCCCATACCCCCTGACTCCGCTATCCTTAAGAGCTCTATCTAGCTCTCTCTTGAATGCATTCAGAGAATTGGCCTCCACTGCCTTCTGAGGTGATCGATGGTTGACATGGACTTGGTGGGTCGAAAGGCCTGTTTCCAGTTTGTATTTCTAAAACTAAAAACTAAATCTAAAACTAAAATAAACCTCAGACTGTTCAGAAACACATCTGAAGATTTCAACCATAACAAATCATTTGGCAAAGTCACATTGATCAATTCAACTTATAATCTTTAAATCTTTAATTAGGTCATTTCAAAGTCTAGTTTGCATATTAAAATACCCCTAATGAAAGAAAACATTTGTTCAGCTGATTAATTCCCTCAACAGTTCACCCTTGTTGATAACGTATTTGCCATTAAGGATGCTTCTTTTAAGAGGATTCAGAGCAATCCATCACTTTCGAATGGATGAAGCACATAGTATTCCTGAACGATTCATTATGAGAAAATAGTGCTTTATTCTGGGAGCATATTAAAGAGTGATGCCACATAAGCAATTGTTCTTCATTCTGTCAGTATGAGCAGTCATTAATACATCATCATGTTCTAAATCAGGAATGTGATGTTGCAAAATACATGTGGGGGATTACTTCAGTTCTGATAAAGTGAGTAAACTTTATACAGTGCAGCAAATTCTGTTTATTGCAGAAGTGAGCCATTGACAACGCTTTCTGTACCCATTTGAAAGAACGGTATAACACTGCAACAGGCTATTCGGCCCACAATTTTTCTCTTGAACATTGTGCCAAGGCCAAATCTTATCAGCTTTCTAGATAATCCACATTCCTCCATTCCCTACATATCCATGTGACTATCCAAAAGCCTCTTAAATGCCACTATTGTATTTGCCTCGAAGCACCCACCACTCATGAAAGGTTCACTAAAAATAATTAATAGAGCTCTGGGTGGAAAAGTCAAGAAAAAATGTTAAACAGTGTTTCTACTAGATGTGTTGGAAGGAACTGCAGATGCTGGTTTATACCAAAGATAGACACAAAGTGCTGGAGTAACTCAACAGGTCAGGCAGCATCTCTGGAGAAAAAGGATGGGTGATGTTTCATAAGTTCATAAGTTATAGGAGCAGAATTAGGCCATTCGGCCCATCAAGTCTACTCAGTCTTTCAATCATGGCTGATCTATTTTTCTCTCTCACCTCCATCCTCAAATCTTCACCCCATAACCCCTGACACCCAAACTAATCAGTAATCTGACAATCTCAACCTTAAAAGTATCCATTGACTTAGCCTCCACTGACTTGGTTTTGGGTCAAGACTCTTCTTCAGACTGAAAATGGGGGGTGGTTAGGGGGCAGGGGGGGTAGGTGATGAGCTGGAGGAGAAAAAAGACCAGAACCATGTGCCAGCCACAAATGACCTCAGACAGGGCACCGTATGGTAGGTCCATTGCTAACTAGGGAAGATGTGATCTCACGAAAAGTAATGTGGAGAACTGTTGAACTCGTTAAACGGCTAAGAGGGAGGGAAGGGGCAAAAGGGGAGGGGAGAGGGGAGGGGAGTATAATATGAAGTTACTAAAAGTTAGAGAATTCAACGTTCATGCCGCTGGGTTATCATATATATATATATCATATATAATACAGCCGGAAACAGGCCTTTTCGGCCCTCCAAGTCCGTGCCGCCCAGCGATCCCCGTACATTAACACTATCCTACACAATTTAGGGACAATTTTTACATTTACCCAGCCAATTAACCTACATACCTGTACGTCTTTGGAGTGTGGGAGGAAACCGAAGATCTCGGAGAAAACCCACGCAGGTCACGGGGAGAACGTACAAACTCCTTACAGTACAGCACCCGTAGTCAGGATCGAACCTGAGTCTCCGGCGCTGCATTCGCTGTAAAGCAGCAACTCTACCGCTGCGCTATCCAAGTGAAATATGAGGTTCTGTTCCTCCAATTTGTGTGTGGCCTCACTCTGACAGTGGAGGAGGCCCAGGACAGGAGGGCCAGTGTGGGAATGGGAAGGGATGTTGAAATGGTTCGCAACCAGGGGATCCCATAGGTCTTGGAGGACCAAGAGTAAGTGTTCAGCAAAACAATCGGCGAGTCTATGTTTCGTCTACGTACAGGAGCCCACATCAGGAACACCAAATGCAGTAGATGAGGTTAGAGGAGGTACATGTGAACCTCTGTCTTACCTGAAAGGACTGTCAGGGTCCCTGGATGGAGGCGAGGAAGGGGGGTAAAAGGACAGGTGTTGCAGGGGAAAGTACCTGGAGAGATGCTGTGCCATTAAGTAGAGTCAGGAGCTGCATTTGTGTCAAAGCACATGCAGATCTCCTGGACTTGCTGCCTCCTAGATGGCTAAATACCAGCGTAGTTTGTAGCTGCTGGTATCTGTTTCCAAGACCCAACCCAACAACTCTTAGCAATCTCTCATGATTTTTTTACTATGATTCTTATTGAAACGTGTCCCTGCTGTTTACTTCCATCTGTAAATGGACCGATTAACAGCACATATCAGTAAGAACTCTTCAGGGAAAGGCCATTCCGATTGTTAAAAGGAATAAAAATGTAATTAATTGAATCTGAATGTGATATCTTTTTTGACAGTTTTATTGCTTCTTAGCTGGACAAATTGAAACACTGTGGGACATTTATACACAATTAGTTAGAGTATTGTGTTCAGTTCTGGGCACAATAGACAATAGACAATAGGTGCAGGAGTAGGCCATTCAGCCCTTCGAGCCAGCACCGCCATTCAATGCGATCATGGCTGATCACTCTCAATCAGTACCCCGTTCCTGCCTTCTCCCCATACCCCCTCACTCCGCTATCCTTAAGAGCTCTATCCAGCTCTCTCTTGAAAGCATCCAACGAATTGGCCTCCACTGCCTTCTGAGGCAGAGAATTCCACACCTTCACCACTCTCTGACTGAAAAAGTTCTTCCTCATCTCCGTTCTAAATGGGCACCATGTCATCGGAAAGATGTCAAGCTGGAAAGGGTACAGGGAAGATTTGCGAGGATGTTGCCAGGACTCAGGGGCCTGAGCTATACGGAGAGGTTGAGCAGGCTAGGACTCTATTCCTTGGAGTGCAGGATGATGAGAGGTCATCTTATAGGTGTACAAAATCATGAGAGGAATAGATTGGGTAAACACACAGAGTCTCTTGCCCAGAGCTGGGGAATCAAGAACCAGAGGATATAGGTTTAAAATGAGGGGGAAAAGATTTAATAGTAACCTGAAGGGCAACTTTTTCACACCAAAGGTGCTGGGTGTATGGAACGAACTACCAGAGGAGGTAGTTGAGGCAGATAATATCGCAATATTTAAGAAACCTTAGACAGGTCCATGGATTGGATAGGTTTAGAAGATTATGAGCCAAACGCAGCCAGGTGGGACGTGTAGATGGGACATGTTGGTCAGTGTGGGCAAGTTGAGTCGAAGGGCCTGTTTCCACAGTGTATGACTCTATGACGTACTGGCATGCCTTCAACAAACATTTTAAAATTCATTTCATGTTGCAAGTATATTTAGATGTCACTGTTGAAATAGATTGTAAATCAGAAAACTATGCATACTAATTATTATTATTCTCCCATAGCTGGTGAAGGTTGTACATATTTATGAGTCTGCAGAATTTTATCTCAATCTGCACAAATACAAAATTATGATTGTTTATGGCTTATTACAGTCAATAAAAAGTCTGATGCCAGAATAAGATATGAGATTGTGATGCTGATGTTTCACTTTGAGGAAGTAATGAGGTGTTCAAAGGTGCTTTTATTGTCACATGTGTAAATGGACAGTTAAATTATTTTTTGACATACAGTCCAGTACAGTATTGCCATACCTAAGCACATCCTTGATTTGCAAGTGTAAAGAAATAGTCCACTGAGACCGCATGCAAGAGGCGCCAGGTTTTGGTAGCATTTTCAAAGTCGAGTCCGTGCTCTTGTTGTTATGAGCGGTGCCCAATCCAGGCAAGCCCCAGGCTGTTGCAGGCCTCCAGCCATTGCCTTCCTTGGACGTGTGGATCGACCAGCGAACCAACATCACTCTCCTCACCTGTCCACCTTTGGGCCCGATTCCCTCTCATACTGGCCTCGCTCAACCCCCATCGTGTCCATCATCATCGTCGTCGTCACCGGCTCCATCCTCCTGGTCTCTGATCTTCGGAGGATGAACAGAGGCCAGCTCAGAGGCTCTTCCCGTAGGCCGGGGTCCACCGGGCTCTGCGTTCAGCCGCGGGGGATGAGCAAGGGGCGGCTCAGCAGCTCCCCCTGCTGGCCGCAATGGGCTGGGAGTGTTGTACTTCGTGGTCCGGTACCTGTTGTACCTTTGGTGACTCTGGAAGGACCACAAGTACACTTGTGTAAAAGGTTACATTGCTGGAGCTCAACTCCAGGCTGTTTATTCCGTGGCCACCTGCATCCAGAGTGACCGCATAATCACTCCCATCACTTATATACACAGCCATACAAAGTAGTTCTTGGATACACAAAGTAGTCCCAGCAATATCACAACATCCCCCTTGTCTTATATATTACAACATCCCCCTTGTCTTATATAAAATTGTTTTCTTTACCATTCGAGGGCTAAAATATATTTAACAAACAAAGCCAAAACACCATTGCTTTTTGCAAACAAAACCAATAACACAACTAAACACAATTGCTTTTTTTTCCGCCATCATGGTGGTCACTCCTCTGCGGAATTTCACTCATCGCCGGGTGGTCACTCATCTCCGGGTGGTCACTCATCTTTGTGTGGTCACTCATCTCCGTGTGGTCACTCCACAGATATATACATTTATACAAAAGCGTCAAATATAATACATTAAGCTTTCATTACACATATCACTACACAGGTCATTAAACACAAAATATTCATTTTGTTCCATATCTTCCCCTCAAGAAGACGTGCTGTGTAGATCAAACGTAGTGTAGGCTCTAGATGCTCCACCACCATGATTTGTCTCCCACTGCTGGCCTCCCACTGCTGGCCTCCCACTGCTGGGCTGGCACTGCTGGGCTGGCACTGCTGGGCTCCCACTGCTGGGTTGGCACTGCTGGGCTCCCACTGCTGGGCTCCCACTGCTGGGTTGGCACTGCTGGGCTCTCACTGCTGGGCTGGCACTGCTGGGCTCCCACTGCTGGGCTGGCACTGCTGTAATCGCGGTGTGCTGGCCCCGCCCACAAGTGCTCCCCGGCAGCTGCCGTTCAACTTTTCGAACGCGCTGCCGCTGGCCCCGCCCACAGGTGCTCCCCGGCTCCGCCCACAGATGCTCCCGGCAGCTGCCGCTCAAATTTGAACGCGCTGCCACTGCCTCGGGCCCAGGGCCGTCCCGACTCTACGGTCGATGCGCCTGGGTAAGTACACAGTGCCTCGGCCTTACCGGCCGCTGCACCTCCGCGGGTGGTCGGTCCCTCCGGTCGCCGACCCCCTCCGGTCGCCGCACACCTCCGTAGGTGTCGGTCTCCTCCGGGGCTCTCCCGGTTGCCGCACACCTCCATGGGTGTCGGTTTCCTCCAGGGCTCTCCCGGTCGCTGCACACCTCCGTGGGTGTCAACCTCCCCCGGTCGCCGCACACCTCCGTGAGTGTCGGTCTTACCGGTCGCCGCACACCTCCGTGGGTGTCGGTCTTCCCCGGTCACCGCACACCTCCGTGGGTGTCGGGTCTCCCGGTCGCCGCACACCTCCGTGGGTGTCAGCCTCCCCCGGGGCTCTCCCGGTCGCCGCACACCTCCGTGGGTGTCGGTCTCCTCCGGGGCTCTCCCGGTCGCCGCACACCTCCATGGGTGTCGGTCTTCCCCGGTCACCGCACATCTCCGTGTGTGTCGGGTCTCCCGGTCTCCTACAGTTGCCGCACACCTCCATGGGTGTCGGTCTTCCCCGGTCACCGCACATCTCCGTGTGTGTCGGGTCTCCCGGTCTTCCCCGGTCACCGCACATCTCCGTGTGTGTCGGGTCTCCCGGTCTCTCCCACACGAAGCAGTCGCAGGCTTCTAATCTCGGGCCTACACAGGTGCTGGGGCGCGACGTGAGCCTACACGCTCCTCCCCCAGCAGCTTGCAGCGTCACGTCGGCAATTCGGCGCCGTCTACTGAGCAGGTAACTATACCAACTCACACTGGCTCTGTCGGGATGCACTCCAAACGTCCCGTACCGAGCTGGAAACTTTTCTTTTGTTTTGTTTCCCTTCAGGGCTTTTTTTTTTCTTCATTTTTTTCTTCTTTTTAACCTTTTCTGCTCGGGCATGCTTCATTCCCTCCCTAGGCGAAACACCAAGCCGCTGCCACCATGTTGTTCTTCATGGTCTGGTACCTGTTGTACCTTTCTTGTGACTCTGGACAGACCACGAGTGCACATGTTTAAAATGTTATCATGGTGCAGCTTGTACTCCAGGCTGTTTATTCCAAGGCCGCCTGGATCCAGAGTGACCGCCTAATCACTCCCATCACTTATATACACAGCCATACAAAGTAGTACTTGGATACACAAAGTAGTCCCAGCAATATCACAACAGGGAGCTCTTGCCGCGCAGAGGTCTGGGAGGTGCGCGATCTGTTATCAGATTTTTTCCAAAAATTATGTATTATAGATAGATTGATAGATATCTAGATCGATGTTAAATAAGCATCGTCCACTTCTTGATTGCATCTATATAAATAAAACGTTTTACCATTACTATAATTTGTGATGCTTCATAACATTTTATAATGATTGCTTTAATCTGCCTTTGGCAGGAATGGACTAATTTTTACAAATATTAGCACATCCCATAGGTGGGACAGGACTCTGCGTCTGAGTGGGGTATATTTAAGAGCCAAGGTACAGGGTCAGTAGTAACAGTGCTGACTACCCAACAGATGTAGAGTAGCACAAATATCTGTAATGACCACTCATAGAGTGTCTATCTCACAGCCCCAGTGAACCTAGTTTAATCCTGACCGCTGATGCAGTCTGCAAGGAGTTTGCACGTTCATCCTTTGATGAGGGAGGTGCAGTGAAAAGCTTTTTTGTCGCATGCTGTCCAGTCAGCGGACAGACTATACATGATTACAATCAAGCTGTCCACAGTGTACAGACACAGGATAATGGAAATCACGTTTAGTGCAAAATAAAATCCAGTAAAGTCCGATTAAAGATAGTCGGAGGGCCTCTAATTAGGTAGATGGTGGGTCAGGACTGCTCTCTAGTTAGGGTAATACTTGCAAAATGCTGGATTAACTCAGCGAGTCAAGTGGCATCCCTGGAGAAAAGGAATAGGTGATGTTTCGGGTCGGAATCCTTCTTCAGACACATCTCTAGTTAGGATGGTTCCATTGCATGATAACAGCTGGTAATAAATTGCCCCTGAATCTGGAGGTGTGAATTTTCACAATTCTGTACCTCTTGCCTGATGGGAGAGGGAAGAAGAGGGGGTGACCGGGGCGAGATTGATCCTTGATTATGCTAGTGGCCTTGCCGAGGCAGAGTGTAAGGGAAGGAGATGGGATGTATGAAATTGCCATGTTTAGATTATAAAGGCATTATTATGCCTCAAAGAAGAGAATATCTCCGCTTGAATTCCAGGGTTGAAACTGAAATAAAGCCAACTTGAATGTTCTTTCTCTGACACTACTTGCACCTGTATTACCTTCCAAAATAACATGTTTCCTATTTCTGTTTAGGGAACTCCATTGTAACTTTAATTACATTAGGGTTAGGGTTAGGGTTCGGGTGAGGGTTAGGATGACAAAAAAAATCCACTTATTATCTTCCCAATAATAATGTCACCAGGTGTTTGTGGTGTAATCTAGTTACCTTTTAGTTTCAGTTCTAAACTCGCACATCTCCTCCGATGAAACAGAATATGATATTCAGTCAACAATCTCAAACAGAATAGCATAAATCTCAGATTACATACCAAAGAGTTCTGCTGACGGATAAGTCATTTTGCATATAACAATAACACAAGGACCTTTTTCTTGTCCGTCAGAAAACATGGAAAACTCTCTGGTGTGAAGAAGGATCCTGACCTGAAATGCCATCTGTCCATTCCCTCCTCAGATGCTGCCTGACCCGCTGAGTTCCTCCAGCACTTTAGTTTAGTT
Organism: Rhinoraja longicauda; assembly: GCF_053455715.1. Taxonomy (NCBI): domain Eukaryota; kingdom Metazoa; phylum Chordata; class Chondrichthyes; order Rajiformes; family Arhynchobatidae; genus Rhinoraja; species Rhinoraja longicauda. The sequence goes on along the minus strand of NC_135959.1, from coordinate 45,376,861 downwards.
TCGTTTATTATTGTCAGGTGTACTGAGGTACAGTGAAAAGCTTTTTGTGGTGTGCTTTCCAGTCAGTGAAAAGACTGTACAACATTCCAATCAAGCCGTCCACAGTCTACAGATACAGGATAAGGGGTATAATATTTAGTGCAACCATAATCTTATTCCAGATCATACCTCCACACCTCCAGATTCAGGGACGGTTTCTTCCCAGCTGTTATCAGGCAAGTGAACAGTCTTCTCATCAGCAAGATTGTGGTCCTGACATTCCATCTACTCATTGGAGACCTTTGAACTATCTTTAATCGGACTTTATCAGACTTCAATGTTACTTCTTTGCACTAAATGTTGTACCCTTTATCCTTTTTCTGTAAACTGTGGATGGCTTGATTGAATTCATGTATAGTCTTTTTTTTTTACTGGATAGCACACAAACAAAAGCTTTTCACTGTACCTCTGTCATTATGCCACATGACAATATTAGACTAAACTAGATGAAACAAAATTAAATGATGGAGCAGATGAGTGGTCACGGTTTGGATCAGCCATGATGTCACCTAATGGCAAAACAAGCTAAAGAGACTGATTCATCTTCTCCTGTTTCAAGTATTGTTATGGAGTGCAGTGAAAAAGTCAGCTGGTCTCTCCCCCACACTGATCCCGGCTCAATCATGTTGGGAAGCTCATTAGAATTTGAAGTTATCAGTGAACGGGTGTCTACCAGTTGTTGGACACGAAATGTTGGAGTAACTCAGCAGGTCAGGCAGCATCTCTGGAGAAAAGGAATGGGTGATGTTTCGGGTCGAGTCCCTTCTTCAGACTGATGTCAGGGGAGGGGGTGGGACAAAGATAGAATATAGTCAGAGACAGTTGGTGGAGCAGCTGGTAGATCCTCTGCCTCACGGTAGTAGGCCTATAACACCGTACATTAATACAATTATGCCAAGCACAAGCCCAATCAGCTGATCCAAGTTATGCTAAAGTAAAGCACAAAGAGCTGGAAGAATTCAGTGGGTGGAGGAAATAGACAAATGACGTTTTGGACTGTGACCATTCTTCAGGAACTCTCCTCTCCTCATGATGACTGGCTCGTTGAGTTCCTCCAGCACTTTGTCTTTTGCTCAAGATTTCAGCATCTGCATTTTCTTGTGTATCCAAGCTATACTGATGGCTCACCTCAAGGTTTTAACATGAGGTCTGGTTTTGCCCAGGTTCTCTGGTTTCCTCCCACATCCCAAAGATGTGCAGGTTTGTAGGTTAATTTGCCTCTGTAAATTGCCCCTAGTGTGTAGGGTGTGGATGGGAAAGTGGGATAACAATGAACTACTGTGAATGGGTATAGGATCCCATCCCAAAACATCCTCCATGCCCTCCAGAGATGTTGTCTGACCTGCTGAGTTACTCCAGCAATTAATATTCTTTGTGAATGGATGATCCATTATCAACATGGATTTCCTTGGCTGAAGGACCTGTTTTCGCTGCATCTTTCAATAGGCCAAACACATATATACAGTATATGTACCTCTGTCATTATGCCACATGACAATATTAGACTAAACTAGATGAAACAAAATTAAATGATGGAGCAGATGAGTGGTCAAGGTTTGGATCAGCCATGATGTCACTTAATGGCAAAACAAGCTAAAGAGACCTGCTGAGCTCACTGGATGTTAATAGACAATAGACAATAGACAATAGGTGCAAGAGTAGGCCATTCAGCCCTTCGAGCCAGCACCGCCATTCAATGCGATCATGGCTGATCACTCTCAATCAGTACCCCGTTCCTGCCTTCTCCCCATACCCCCTCACTCCGCTATCCTTAAGAGCTCTATCCAGCTCTCTCTTGAAAGCATCCAACGAACTGGCCTCCACTGCCTTCTGAGGCAGAGAATTCCACAGATTCACAACTCTCTGACTGAAAAAGTTCTTCCTCATCTCCGTTCTAAATGGCCTACCCCTTATTCTTAAACTGTGGCCCCTTGTTCTGGACTCCCCCAACATTGGGAACATGTTTCCTGCCTCTAATGTGTCCAATCCCCTAATTATCTTATATGTTTCAATAAGATCCCCCCTCATCCTTCTAAATTCCAGTGTATACAAGCCTAATTGCTCCAGCCTTTCAACATACGACAGTCCCGCCATTCCGGGAATTAACCTAGTGAACCTACGCTGCACGCCCTCAATAGCAATGTCAGTTCAATGTTAATGTTAACCAAGCCTGAAAAACTGGTTGCTTTTGAGCCAAAATCTAAAAATATTAATATGACAATATGTCATGGTGCACCAGTAGAGTTGCTGCCTTACAGCACCAGAGACCGGGGTTCGATCCTGACTATGGGTGCCTTATGTGCAGTTCTCCACGTGACCGCATAGGTTTTCCATGGGCGCTCCATTTCCTCCCACACTCCAAAGACTTGTGGGTTTATTAATTGGCTTAGGGAAAATTTGTAAGTTGTCCCTAATGGGTAGGATAGTGCTAGTTTACAGGGATTGCTGGTCGGCGTAGACTCGTCAGTGGGTCAAAGGGCCCGTTTCCACTCTGTATCTCTAAACTAAACTAAATTAATCTAAACTGAACTAAATTAAACTAAACTACTAAACTAAACTAAATTAAACTAAACTACATTAAACTACACTAAAACTTATCTAAACAACTAAACTAAACTAAAATAAACTAAACTAAAACTTATCTTGTAGGGACATACGGATTAGCGGGGGGGTCTCGAACCCTCGGTTGGGCTAACGGGTCACGTGGTGCGGGAGCGCTAGGTATAGTTGTTTCTGGCGCCAAACTGGAGAGATGAGATTAGATTATATTAGTAGTTAAGTAGTGTGTGTCCAAAGTAAGTGCGTTGCGCCTTGTCACGGTTTTTACCAAGAATAAAGTCTTTTGATAATAACGCTCGTTTTGGACTCACTACATTGGTGACCCGAACGTAAGATCTGAAGCGAACACGCAGAATGCCACAGGTGGGAGCTAGCGCGGGCGAGGTTCACCTACCGCCGTTCTGGGCCCATCAGCCGCACCTGTGGTTTGTGCAGGTGGAATCACAGTTCCATATTAAGAAGGTGGAGAGCGATCAGGAGAAGTTCCACCACCTGGTGAGCTGTCTGCAGGCGGAGGTGGCTGCGCGAGTCAGTCAATACCTGACAAGTCCACCCCAAACGGAGCAGTACGTGGGGCTCAAGAGGCTCCTACTGAGGACTTTCGGCTGGAGCCAGAACCAGCGGGCTCTGAAGCTGCTCCATCTACCAGCGTTGGGGCAGCGGCTGTCGTCGGAGTTGATGACCGAGATGCTGACCTTGGTGGGCGACCATCAGCCGTGTATGGTTTTTGAAGCGGCATTTCGGGAGAAACTACCCCGGGACGTCAGGCTAGTGTTGGCCGACGTCTCGTTTGAAGATCCGGTAGCGTTCGCCGAGAAAGCCGACGCGCTCGTCAGGGAGCGGCACACCCGAGACGACTCGGTTAATCGGGTTTCGAGGCCCAGCGGCAGTCGGTGGAGCGGCCGGGAGAGCGACGGCTCGGCCGCTATTTCGCAGTCAGCCAGCCAAGAAGGGGCTGCAGAACATGTTTATTGGACGCGGGCTCAAGCAACAGGGCCGAATAGGCACGGCTGGTGTTTCTTCCATCGGCGGTGGGGCAGTGAGGCCCGAAGCTGCTGAGCCCCGTGTTCGTTTCCGGGAAATGCCTGGGCCGATCGAATGTAGAGGCAAGTTCGATTGGCCGTAATTGCCGCCTCTACGCGACGGACCAAGGTCCGGGATCGTGTTTCTGGTGGATACGGGAGCGGTGGTGATTATTGTGCCCCCCTACGGCTGTGAAGTTCAAGCGGGGGGGAAGGGCCCGCCCCTCATTGCGGTGAACGGTAGCCCCATCCGCACTTATGGTAAAAGGGCTATGTCCCTGTCCTTCGAGTCCAGGACCTACCATTGGAATTTCATCATGGCGGATGTGGGCCAGGCCATTTTGGGTGCGGATTTTCTATGGGCGTTTTCGTTGGTAGTAGACGTCCGCAGTAGCGGCCTGCAGCCCTCGGCTAGCGTATGGCCCCGAAGTACGGGGCCTGCGGCCCCTCCAAGCGCCGCCCCACCCAGTTCAGCGATCCAGGCCATCACCACGGCCCCCAGTCAGTTCGATGCGGTCCTAGCGGATTTCCCGCAGCTCCTCGTTCAGCGGTTCGATGCACCTTCCGAGAAGCATGGGGTGGTGCATTTCATTCCAACCGAGGGCCCGCCGGTTTTTGCCCGGGCACGGCGCCTCCCACCCGAAAAGCTGGCCATGGCTCGAGAGGAGTTCTTGAACTTGGAGAGGCTGGGAATTGTGCGGCCTTCAAGTAGTCCGTGGGCCTCCCCCTTGCATATGGTTTCCAAAGCATCTGTGGGGTGGAGACCATGTGGGGATTTCCGACGACTTAATGCGGCAACACGGCCGGACCGCTACCCGATTCCGCACATACAGGACTTCTCAGCTAGCCTGGAGGGGGCTACAATTTTTTCAAAGATCGATTTAGTGCGGGGGTATCATCAGATCCCGGTCCACCCGCCGGACATCCCAAAGACGGCTACCATTACTCCGTTCGGGTTGTTTGAGTGGTTGCGCATGCCTTTCGGCCTTAAAAACGCAGCTCAGGCATTCCAGCGTCTCATGGACCATGTGGGTCGAGGTTTGCCGTTCGTGTTTATTTACCTCGATGACATTTTGATTGCCAACCGTTCGGTCCAGGAGCATTTAGTCCATCTCCGCACTATATTCCAGAGGCTGCAGGACCACGGTCTGATTCTGCACCCGGACAAATGCCAATTCGGCCTGTCGGTGGTAGATTTTTTGGGTCACCGGGTTACATCGGCCGGAGCCACTCCCTTGCCAGCAAAGGTGGAAGCGGTCCGCTCTATTCCACGCCCTACTACCATCAAGGGTTTGCAGGAATTCGTGGGCATGGTGAACTTTTATCACCGGTTCGTGCCTGCAGCAGCTCGGGTCATGCGCCCCCTTTTTCAATGCCTCGCGGGTAACCGCGCTGAGTTGGCGTGGTCCGCAGCTGCAGAGACGGCTTTTGTCGCGGTCAAACAGGCCCTCGCCAACGCCACCATGCTGGTGCACCCGCGCTCCTCCGCCCCCACGGCGCTGACGGTGGACGCCTCAGACGTGGCGGTGGGTGGGGTTTTGGAGCAGCAGGTCGAAGGTCAATGGCAGCCCCTGGCGTTTTTCAGCCGGCAGCTCTCGCGAGCCTAGCTCAAATATAATGCGTTTGATAGGGAACTCCTGGCCCTCTATTTAGCAGTCCGCCACTTCCGTTATTTTTTGGAAGGCCGTTCATTTGTGGCCTACACGGATCACAAACCTCTGACATTCGCTTTTGCTAAGGTTTCTGATCCGTGGTCGGCTCGCCAGCAGCGGCACCTCACCCTAATTTCGGAGTTTACCACCGATGTCCGTCATATTGTGGGTAGGCTTAATGCTGTTGCTGATGCCCTGTCCTGGCCGGCCATTCCCTCCGTGGCCGTGGTAGGAGGACAGGTGGATTTCCAGGAGCTAGCGGAGGCTCAGCGCCTGGAAAAAACGGCCGGTGTGTACGCCTCCACAGCCTCGGGACTGCATTTGGAGCAGGTGGCGTGTGGCCCCACAGGTACCAAGTTGTGGTGCGATGTTTCACTTCCACGCCCTCGCTCGGTGGTGCCTGCCGCCCTGCGGCGTAAGGTTTTTGAGGCCATTCATGGCCTGGCACATCCATCGATCAGGGCGACTTCGGCCATGGTGGCCGCCCGGTTTGTCTGGCACGGCCTTCGGAAGCAGGTGGCGGCCTGGGCACGGGCCTGTATTCCGTGCCAGACCTCCAAAGTTCATCGCCATGTCCAGCCCCCATACCAGAGGTTCGAGGTTCCCCCAGTCCGTTTTTTCCACATCCACGTGGATTTGGTGGGTCCATTGCCTTATTCCAGGGGTTATACTCATCTCCTAACGGTGGTGGATCGGTTTACACGTTGGCCGGAGGCGCTCCTGTTGTCGGACACCTCGGCGGACTCCTGTGCACGAGCCCTGGCGTTGCATTGGGTGGCCCGTTTCGGCGTACCGGCTATCATCACCACAGATCAGGGAGCCCAGTTCACCTCCTCCCTCTGGGCCGTGCTGGCACAGTTGTATGGGTCTCGTTTACAGCAGACCACCGCCTACCATCCCCAATCCAACGGGATGGTGGAGCGCTTCCATCGGCAGCTTAAGGCGTCCCTCTGTGCCCGACTGACCGGCCACGATTGGGCTGACCAGCTGCCTTGGGTCCTCCTCGGCATTCGTACGGCCCCAATGGCCGAGCTAGGCACATCCTCGCCGCCCGTTACATCGGTGTTGGGTTCCCTCCGGGCACGGGTAGGTTCTCTGGCTCCAGTCCCGACCTCCTGGCACGGAAGCACGGCGGTCCACGTCCCGTCGGACTTGCGGGACTGTGATTTCGTGTTCCTTCGGAAAGATTCCCACCGCCCCCCTCTTCGGCCGGTTTATCAGGGCCCGTTCCAGGTACTTAAAAGAGGGGCTGTCACTTTCACCTTGCAGGTGGGTAATCGCCAGGAGCTCGTTTCGGTATCCCGGCTCAAGCCGGCCCATTTGGACAAGGACCTCCCCGTGTCGGTGGCCCAGCCGCCGTGCAGGGGCCGGCCTATGGCCGCCCCACTGGTTCCGCTAGCGGCGCCTTGTTTGCCACCTCTCGGCCCCCCGCCGCCTATGGTTGGGCCTGGGCCGCCGTTCCCGATCAAGCGCTCTCCGTCGCCTACGCCCTCCGCTTCCGTGGCCCCTCCATCGCCTCCGGTGGCGGCGGCCTCCCCGCCTCCCGTCACATTGGCGGTATCGGTTTCCCCCCTCCGTACGCGTTCCGGGAGGGAGGTCCGGGCACCCGTGAGGTATGGTTTCGAGGGTTCTGGGGGGGGGGTCATGTAGGGACATACGGATTAGCGGGGGGGTCTCGAACCCTCGGTTGGGCTAACGGGTCACGTGGTGCGGGAGCGCGAGGTATAGTTGTGTCTGGCGCCAAACTGGAGAGATGAGATTAGATTATATTAGTAGTTAAGTAGTGTGTGTCCAAAGTAAGTGCGTTGCGCCTTGTCACGGTTTCTACCAAGAATAAAGTATTTTGATAATAACGCTCGTTTTGGACTCACTACAATCTAAACATCTAAACTAAACTAAATTAAACTATATTAAACTAAGCTAAACTAAACGATGAAGGTGGCCATTGGATTTAACCTTTGCGTCAATTGCAGTTACAATGCAACTGTGGTAAAGTTGCTGGACTGTGAGATCTCCTTTCAACAATTGGGCATATGTTGGTTCCATTTATTTTATGTGAGGTTTGCGTCTCTATATATAGTTTTGTGTCATTCGCAATACCAAATTGTCTCCCGTCGTGGATGTATAGTGTGACAGGGATCCTCAGTTCCACTGACAGGAAGCGTTAAAAGATTAACAAATATTTGCTTCCATATGCCTCGCCGCTAATGGATTACTTTCTGCTCTATAATAAATCATTGTTGCTATGTAGCTTGTGCTTAGAGAAAGACTGATTTCAGCACTTCTGTGCTGAGCTATTTTCTGTGCACTAAATGGGATTAAAGATCACAAAGAAACGAGCCAATGTTAACATTAAACCATGTACTTGAATGGGTTCTGACCATAAACCTTTATTCATTTAGTTGGCAGGAATAAATTCATCCTTCACCATGCAAAGTGTGTTTAATTTTGGTTGAAGTGCTGCATACCATCTATAATTGAAGAAATAATTCAAATTATATGTACAATAACATTTGTGCATTGCATAAATTCCTCCCTGTGTCCTCCCTATGAAAAGAGCTGATGATATATAGGGAAAACAGCCACTATATCATAGTTAAGGACTAAAAGGTTCAATATCAGAAAAACAAGATTAACGGGGCACCAGTTTATGAACCAGATGTTGTATCACATCTCTGTTTGTTATTAAATAAGATTAGTTCATATGGAGTTTGGTAATTATACCTCCACTGGCAGAATCTGCTGTATCTGGAATGCAAAAATGTCAAGTAATAAGCATGTTTATTGCTGATGATTTCTGGCTACATGCATTAAGAATTTGAGTATAAATATATGTTGATTTTTTTTTCTTCAGCTGATGAAATAAAGTGTCTACTTATGAAAACAATTATTACAATAGCAGCACTGAGGGACTGGTTGCTGTTCTGGCAATGGTGTAGAACTATGGCTCCTTCAAAGAGCTGCCCCACTCACCCAGCCAGAACTTGCACCTTAGACTCTGGAAGAAATAGTCAGTCACAGTAGTCGGACTTTAGTTTAGTTTAATTTAGTTTAGTTTAGAGATACAGAGCGGGAACAGGCGCTTCGGCCCACCAAATCCATACTGACCAGCGATCCCCGTGCACTAGCACTATTTTACATACTAGCCAATTAACCTACAAACCTGTACATCTTTGGTGTGTGGGAGGAAACCAGAGCACCCGGAGGAAACTCATACAGTCGAAGTGAGAACGTACAAACTCCCCAAACACAGCACCTGTAGTCAGGATTGAATCTGGCGCTGTAAGGCAGTAACACTACCGCTGTGCCACTGTTCGCTGCTCTGTATGTACTAATTATTTATTTTCTAAATTCACTCATACTATTGAGGGTCCAGATGTGAATTCTGCCCTGAAACTCCGAGAGGAGAACCAACTCCTCCCACTCCCCCAACTCCATTTCCTTCTTCTGGCTTCACAACTCTTTGAAACTCTTTTGCAACTCTTCAATCCGCCTGTCACACACCTTTTGGTCTCATCTCCGGCCTTTGTTCCAAACATCTGCCTATCAAGAACTACCCTCGCCTGTGTCCACTTTCACCTGCCATGCTTTGTCCTGCCTCTCCTCTCTCCCAGCTCCCTCTCTCCCAGCAGTCAGTGACATGGCCTTGTTTGACAATGTATGGAACCGTACAGTACAGAAACAGGCCCTTCGGCCTAACTTATCCATGCCAACCAAGTTACCTACCTGAGGCAATCTTGCCTGCATTTGGCCCATATCCCTTGGAACCATTCCTATCTATGTTGCCGCTCAAATGTCTTTTAAAACATTGCAATTGCACGCACCTCTACAACCTCCTCTGACAGCACGTCCCACATACCCTCAACCCTCTGTAGGAAAATGCTGCCCCTAAATCTTTTCTCTCTTACTTTAAACCTATGCCATCTTGTTTTAGACTCCCTTAACTTGGGTAAAGGACCTGACCATCCTTCGTCCCGCATGATCTTATATCCGTTTTTCAGGGCATTCTTCAGACTTCTACACTCCAGGGAAACATACCCTAGCATATCTAATCTCTCCTTAGCTGTCTCTGCTGAGATTCTTTCTCATGTAGACATCAGGTATTTTTACTGCATTAAAGTCACCACATAAACATAATTGGTTATGTTGTTGCTGCAGATATCTGTCCAGAATTGGCCTCACCATTTGTTCCATAAACTGGGCAGCATTCCCTGTGATCAGGCATGTACATTTACTGCAGGGTCTGTAACAATGAGATGTAATCACGCTGCAGGAGACTGCTTCAATGATTTGTAATTATACACTGTGGGAATGCACAGAGCGGGACAAGACATCAGTCTTCAGCAGTTGATATCGCAGGAGTTTATAACATTGATCTATCATCATGGGGTGTGGGTACACACCAAGGATTGGACACTGGAGCTGGCAAGAGTGAGGTTTAGGGATGAGAAAGGTAAATGATCATGCAGCAAGGTGGCATGCAGCGTGACAGGGACGATACACTGATGGACAATCACATGAAAGACAATTGCAGCAAAATATTTCCCCACTCGCCTCACTGCCTTCCTTTCAGTTCTCCTGGTCCAAACAACTTCAAATAAATGGCTTGTAGGCTTTCATTCTTTTGCACCTCAGCGGTTCTTTTTGCTGTACTATTGATCCTGACCCCTGTTATTTCACCCTGACCTTGACTCCTGTCACCTCACCCTGACTTTGACCCCTGTCATCTCACCTTAATCCTGACCGTCACCTCACCCTGCCCTTGACCATGTCACCTCTCCACTCTGACCCTGCAACTACACTACTGACCCTGACCCCTATCACCTCACCCTGACCGCCGCACCTCTCCACTCTGCCCCTGTTCTGTACTATTGATCCTGACTCTGTCACCTCTGCCCCCTGACCCTGCTTCTAGGTTGGTGACTCTGACCCCTGTCACCTTTCCACTGTGACCCTGCTCCTGTATTACTGACCTTGACCCCTGTTACCTCTCCACTCCGACCCTGTTCCTTTCCTACTGATCCTGACTCCTGTCACCTCTCCACTCTAAGCCTGGTCACTTTCACAGCTCAGTTCCTGTGATCAATCAGAATTAAAGGACGTTCTTTTAGGAAGGAGATAAGGAGAAATTTCTTTAGTTAGAGGGTGGTGAATCTGTGAAATTCTTTGCAGCAGAAGGCTGATGAGGCCAAGTCAGTGGATATTTTTAAGGCAGAGATTGATAGAATCTTGATTAGTACAGGTGTCAGAGGTTATAGGGAGAAGGCAGGAGAATGGGGTTAGGAGGGAGAGATAGCAACCATGGTTGAATGGCGGAGTGGACTTGATGGGCTGAATGGTCTAATTCTGCTCCTATCACTTATGACCTTATGACCTTAATATATAAAACTTTTATTGTGCAATGGAACTATTGGGGAGAAAAAAAAAAGTTTTCAGAAGAAGTGTGAAAGGAAGTTTAGTGAGAAGCCATGAAAGTGCTCTTGAGGATCAGAGGCCAGTATGGGAATAAAGAAGTGCTCATAAAGTACTTGCAAGATTTAGGTTTAGGTTTAGGTTTATTATTGTCACATGTACCAAGGTGCAGCGAAAAGCTTTGTTTTGCACGCTATCCAAACAGATCACATATAACACATATAAGTATAATCAGTTCAAACTCAGGTACCATAGGTAGAGGAAAGGGGAAGATACAGAGTGCAGGATGTAGTTCTCGGCACTGTAGCTTATTGTAGGATATTTCACTTAAGTTTTCTATCTGGTTAGCGGTTTGAATGATTTCTGAAGTCAACACTTCAAAGGCACTGAAAGGAGTCTGAAGAAGGGTTTTGTCCCAAAACGTCCCCTATTCCTTTTCTCCAGAGATGCTGCCTGACCCACTGAGTTATTCCAGCACTTTGTGTCTAACATCAAAGTTACCGGCAAAGTTAAATGGATGAAAAGGACAGGGAATATAAGATGTTGGTGAGACCGCATTTAGAATATTCTGTTCAGTTCTGGGCACCATGTTATAGGAAAGATATTGTCAAGCTTGAAAGGGTTCAGAAAAGATTTACGAGGATGTTGCCAGGACAACAGGGTCTGAGCTACACGGAGAGGTTGAGTGGGCTGGGTCTCTATTCCATGGAACGCATGAGGATGAGGGGTGATCTTATAGAGGCATACAAAATCATGAGAGGAATAGATCGAGTAGATGCACAGAGTCTCTTGCCCAGAGTAGGGAAATCGAGGACCAAAGGACATAGGTTCAAGGTGAAGGGGAAAAGATTTAATAGAAATCCGAGGGGGTAACCTTTTCACACAAAGGGTGGTGGATGTATGGAACAAGCTGCCAGGGGTGGTAGTTGAGGCTGGGACTATCCCATTGTTTAAGAAACAGATAGACAGGTACATAGATACGACAGGTTTGGAGGGATATGGACCAAGCACAGGCAAGTGGGACTAGTGAAGCTGGGACATTGTTGGCCGGTGTGGGCAAGTTGGGCCGAAGTTTCCACACTGTTCCACTCTCTGACTCTATGACTCTAATAAGAGTTTTACTGAACTGTATGCAAAAAAGGAATTTCACTCCACCAAGGTTCATGTGATAAAGAAGTACCATTGGACCATTGTTTCTTCCATGAAGCTCAATGTAGTTCAGGTCCTTCACTCAATCCAATGGCACTAACCATTTTTTTAAATATCTTCGTAACAAACAAATTTACAACAAAACATTAATTGCACATTATTGCTACAGGATTCATGGTGCAAAATAACACCATGCATTCATTTTACCCTGTCACCAGTACACACCAATGGTCCAACATCACCAACAGTTAGTAGCACAAGGAACTATGTGGTCCCATCAGCATGTTGTACTTTTAGTATAGTTTAGTTTATTGCACCGAGGTATAGTTAAAAAAGCTTTTGTTGCAGTCAGTAGAATGATTATACATGATTACAATGAGCCATCCACAGTTTACAGATACATGATAGAGTCATAGTCATACAGCGTGGAAACAGGACCTTTGGCCCCATTTGCCCACACCGACCAATGTCCCATCTACACTAGTCCCACCTGCCTGCGTTTGGCCCCTATCCCTCCAAACCTGTCCTATCCATGTATCTGTCTAATTGTTTCTTAAACTTTGCAATAGTCCTGCCTCAACTCCCTCCTCTGGCAGTTCGTTCCTTACACCCACCACCCTTTTTGTGAAAAAGTTACCCATCGGATTCCTACTAAATCTTTCCCCCTTCACCTTAAATCTTTGTCCTATGGTTCTCGATTTCCATACTCTGGGGAAGAGACACTGTGCAACTACCCGATCTATTCCTCTCATGATTTTGTATACCTCTATAAAATTGCCCCTCATTATCATATCATATCATATCATATATATACAGCCGGAAACAGGCCTTTTCGGCCCTCCAAGTCCGTGCCGCCCAGCGATCCCCGCACATTAACACTATCCTACACCCACTAGGGACAATTTTTACATTTTACCCAGCCAATTAACCTACATACCTGTACGTCTTTGGAGTGTGGGAGGAAACCGAAGATCTCGGAGAAAATCCACGCAGGTCACGGGGAGAACGTACAAACTCCTTACAGTGCACCACCCGTAGGCAGGATCGAACCTGAGTCTCCGGCGCTGCATTCGCTGTAAAGCAGCAACTCTACCGCTGCGCTACCGTGCCGCCCATTCTAGTGTGCTCCAAGAAATAAAGTCCCACCCTGCTCAACCTCTATCTATAGCTCAGACCCTTGAATCCTGGCAACATCCTTGTATATCTTCTCTGTACCCTTTCCACCTTGATAACATCTTTCCTGTAACATGGTGCCCAGAAATGAACACAATACTCTAAATATGATAAAAGGAATAACGTTCAATGCAAGACTCTATGACTCTACATGTGACAATAAGCAACCAATATTAATCAATAGAAGTCAATAGAATGAATTACCAATGTAGACTTTAATACTGTCACAACAATAGGAATGTGTACATCGCGACTGATTTTGACCGAATTTCTCAGCAATTCATTTATGCACAGCTGGCAAAATCTAGATACATTTATTTTGCTTTTGATGTTAGTGATTTGTGTTGAGTGCAATCAACTATCCAAACATAGTGCTTAGAAGTATATACAATTTCCAAAATTAATTTACAGTTTGAGTTGCTGCTGAAATTCATCAGCATATTCGCAAACTAACATTTTTCATAAACAATTGCTTCGGTGCAGTGTTTAATAATGCAATCTTTTTCGCTAATAAATTCATCTCTTAATATTGATATTATAATGGTAATATAGTGCAACTTTATTACTACATGTGAAAATTTGTTTTTAATTAATGTAAAGTGACTTTGAACAGAAATATTGATTCCCACTGCTTTCTCTATTCCTCCCCATTCCTGCAAAGTACAACACTTCCCTTCCAGCTTTTTCACCCCCTCCACAATCAGTATGAAAAAGAGTCCCAATTTGAAACATCATCTATACATATTCTCCAGAGATGCTGCCTGACTAGCTGAGTTACTCCAGCATTTTGTGTCTTTTTTGTAAACCAGCATCTGCAGTTCCTTGTCTCTAACATAAAACAAGTGTGTTTCTAATTTTCCTAGTTGAAATATTAGTTTAGTTTAGTTTATCATTGTCACATGTGAGGTATAGCGAAAAGCTTTTTGGTGCATGCTATCCAGTCAAAGAAAAGACTATACATGATTACAATCAAGGTGTCCATGGTGTACAGATGAAGGATAACGGGTACGACATTTAGTGCAAGATAAACTCCGATAGTGTCAGATTAAAGATAGTTCAAAGATCTCCAGTGAGGCATGTGGATGATTGGAACGCACTCTAGCTGATGAGAGGACCATTCAGTTGCCTGATAACAGCTGGGAAGAAACTGTTGCAGAATCTGGAGGTATGCATTTTCAAACTTCAGTACCTCTTGCCTGATGGGAGGGTGGAGAAGAGAGAGTGACTGGGGTGAGACTGATCCTTGATAATGCTGGTGGCCTTGCAGAGGCAGCGTGAAGTGTAGATGGAGTCAATGAAAGGGAGATTGGTTTCTCTCTCCACAGATGCTGCCCGACCTGCTGAGCATTTTCTGTATTTAGTAAATTTCAAAGGGCAATTCTATTTTGTTGTAACTTTAGTTTCATCACTTTCTTTTGTTCATTTTAATCCACTTGTATAGAGGAGCCAAGCTTACTGTCTCTAATCATACACCAAAAAGACCCATTAATTACTCCTACATAAAATGAGATGATATTGATGTCCTGAAATGGTAATGCATTGAAGTCATTAAATGAATGATCTATAATTACATCATGAGAAAATGTATCAATGATCATCCTTTGGAGGAACCTTAAAAGATTCATAAATATACAGTGGGCATTAGATAGATAATCTACAATGATACATCAGGGAATGCTTCAATAATTAATAATTATATAATGGAGTTCTGCAAAATGATTTATTGCTGTTTAGCAGACAAATGCTATGATGATCTGGAACAATGTGGCATTTCATTTAAAAAATGGGGAGAGTACATCCATCGTTTTAAGATCACTCGGTGCACTGATATCTCATTATCACAGACCAAGGATTCCATCAATGATAATGCAGTACAATACATCAACAATCTTTCAGGATGTGAATGCATCATTGATAGGCAATGATACAGAGAGGAAAAGCAAATGGGAAGGGGATGTGTTGATAATCTGTAACCACATACTGAGATGGTGTATCTTCACAGCGTATATGAGAACATGTACCTTTAGGAAATGGGTATACATGTATGTATAACTTTCTCAATTGTACAATCCTACACAATTGTAGAATTGGCAGAGTAGACTTGATGGGCCGAATGGCCTAATTCTGCTCCAATCAATTATGATCTTATGATAGCTGTGTAGAAGTATTAACCTACAAACCTATACGTCTTTGGAACACAGGGGAGGGGGGGAGGGTACCAGAGCACCTGGAGAAAACCCACGTGGAAAAAGGGAGGCCATACAAACTACATATACACAGCACTCTTAATCAGGATTGAACCTGGGTCTCTGTGCTCTGTAAAGCAGCAACTCTACCACTGTGCCACTCTGCCTTCCTGAGGATCTGCAGGCGTTTGCTGAGAAGTTCTCATGTAAGTTTCTAGTAACATGGGGAGGTAGAAGATGCTTTGGATCAGAGGGCTATAATGAAGCCTCTGGATGGGAAAGGCAATGAAGCAGAACAAGCTGCTCAAGAAGAAATTTCAAGTTGCACTTTAACCAGGGAAAATGTGATGAAGGCACACAGCAGATAGATAGCACAGGAAGCAGTTGCTACATTTTGTTTACGAATCTTACACATAGAATAATGCTGGCAAGTCTCAAGAATGCCATAGACTCTAATATTGCTGACTCTTGAGTTGGAATAAAATCTCAGGGTGCTAAGGTTATTAAATCTGAGTGGCTGTGGCATTTACACTAGAAGGGAATCAAGGTTCAGAAGCGTGGGTATGGACATTATGGACAATTATACCATAAGTATCAAGTTGGCTGGATGACGAAGGCAAAGAGAGGCAATAAAGGGGGCTTTTTCTGGATGGCTGCCAGTGACTAGCGATGTTCTGCAGGGGTCGTGCTGGGGTCGATACTCTTCATGGTGCATATCAATGATTTGGATGAGGGAATTGAAGGCTATGTGGCCAAGTTTGCAGATGATACGAAGATAGGTGGAGAAGCAGTTAGTGCAGAGAAAGCAGGGACTCTGCAGAAGGACGTGGACAGGTTGGGAGAGTGAGCTGATAGATGGCAGATGGAATATAGTGTAGCAAAGTGTGGAGTCATGCATTTTGGTAGTAGGAATAAAGGTGTAGACAATTTTCTAAATGCGGAGAGAATTCAGAAATTGACGTGCAGAGACTTGGGAGTGTTGATGCAGGATTCTCAAACAGTTAATTTTCAAGTTGAGTCAATAGTAAGGAAGACAAATAGAATACTAGCATTTATTTCAAGAGGGCTACAATACAAAAACAGGGATGTAATGCTGAGGCTTTAAAAGGCACTGGTCCGACTGCATATGGAGTATTGTGAGCAGTTTAGGGGCCCTCATCTGAGGAAGGATGTGCTGGCATTGGAGAGGATCCAGAGGAGGTTTATGAGAATGATCCGAGGAATGATTGGGTTAAGATATGATGAGTGTCTGAAGGCACTGGGCCTGTACTTGCGGGAGTTTAGAAGGATGAAGAGGGACCTTATTGAAACTTACCGAAAAGTGAAAGGCCTGGATAGAGTGGATGTTACTAATAGTGGGAGAGTCTAGGACCAGAGGCCATAGCCAGAATAAAAGGACATACCTTCAGAAAGGAGATGAGAAGAAATTTCTTTAGTCAGAGGGTGGTGAATCTATGGAATTTATTGCCACAGACAGCTGTGGAGGCCAAGTCAATAGATATTTTAAGGCGGAGATTGACAGATTCTTGATTAGTAAGGGCGTCAGGGGTTATGGGGCAAAGGCAGAAGAATGGGGTTGAGATGGAAAGATAGATCAGCCATGATTGAATGGCAGAGTAGACCTGATGGGCCAAATAGATGCATAGATACATAGAAACATAGAAAAATAGGTGCAGGAGTAGGCCATTTAGCCCTTTGAGCCAGCACCACCATTCAATATGATCATGGCTGATCATCTAAAATGGCCTAATTCTGTTCCTAGAACTTATGAATTGATGAGTGTGCCACACAGTGTGACCTTCTAGCATTGTTACACTAGACTGCCAATAGTTGCCTTTAATAAGGGATGTTCAGTTAAGAAGGGTCCTGACCCAAAACGTCACCTCCACATATGCTGCCTGACCTGCTGAGTTCCTCCAGCATATTGTGTTTTGCTCAAATTATGTCGTTAGCTTTGCCTAGTTTTGAAAGAACTTTCAGCAACACAAAAGAAACCACAATCCCCAAAGCATCAGAAGTCTTTCTCCTTAATTGTGAAGTCAAATTTATATCACGTTCTACAGTGACTTATAATCGTTCCTACACAAACATACAGTTTACTGTTGTACATTAATGAAGTGAAACTATAAAAGATCACAAAACTACACGCAGGGCTTGAGATCAAACTCAAAATATTGGCAAGGTTCTGGTAGACCATGGGGCAGCAAGCAATGGTGCAGCAGGTAGAGCTGCTGCCTCATAGTTCATCCTGACCTCGGGTGCTATCTGCGTGGAGCTCCGATTTCCTCCCAGATCCCAAATACTTAGCCTCTTAAATCGCCCCTAGTGTGTAAGGAATGGATGAGAAAGTGGGATAACATAGAACTAGCGTGAAAGGTTAGCGTGGACTCGTTGGGCCGAAGCGCCTGTTTCCATGTTGTATTTCTAGACTAAGCTAAACAAATTTTGCCCAAGGAACACCTGTGTCACTTGTGTTCAGTCTGTTTGACTTTACAACTGTCAATTAGATTACTTAGCATGTCAAAGTGGGTGGTCCTAACATGCAGTGAACATTATGATGAAGCACCATTTTCTCTGCAGAAGTGAAAAATATAAATATTATTTAATCTTATTTGTTGGAAGTATATACAGCCGCGTGGGTAATGTGTTTAAAGTAATTAGTTGGGACGTGGGAATTGAAATCCGACATCAAAACAGATTGTTACCATGTGCCATCTTCTGACTTTTGCATGCAATACACCCACTCAGTGAATTTTGTACATCTCATTGGAATGAGGTTTGAATAAACGTAGAATTATTCCAAGGATCCTTGTTTGTTGGAATGCTAGTGAATCTAAGATACGTTTGCATTAGAAAACTGAGCAGGCAAATTCATAACCTGAAGATTAACTGCTTTTGAGTGATCCTGAGTTTAGTGTTTAGAGATACATCATGGAAACAGGGCCTTTGGCCCATCGAGCCCATGCCGACTACCGATCACCCGTTCAAACTAGTTCTATGTTATCCCACTTTTGCATCCACTCCCTTCACGCAAGGGATAATTTACAAAAGTCAATTAACCTACAAACCTGCACGCCTTTGGAGTGTGGGAGGAAACCAGAGAACCCGAAGAAAACACACGTGATTGCGGGGAGAAAGTACAAACTCTGTACAGACAGCACCCGTGGTCAGGATCGATCCCGGGTTTGTGGTCCTGTGAACCAACAGCTCTACTGCTGCACCACTGAGCTGCCCGATTTCCTAAATAATTAATATTGTTTAATTCAGCTTTCCCCAGGCGATATTAACAAGAACATGCTGTCTGAACTCAGGATGTCATGATCGAATGGAGGAGCAGACTTGATGGGCCAAATGTCCTAGTTTTGCTCCTGTATCTTATGATCGGATGTTCTATGACAGGGGTGGCCAAACTTGCTTAATGTAAGAGCCACATACGATAAAGTTCAGATGTTTGAGAGCCGCAAGACATGAACAAAAGAGCCGCAAGACATGAACTTAAATATTTTTTACTAACCATGAACATTAAACACGTTTTATTCCAATGGGGTCTCAATTCATACCCAGTAAATAATTATAAAGCTTGAAATTTTTTCTTATTTACCTTTTATATTAACTGTGATGAAAAAAGGAGCTCAGCCAACATATTTCCACGAGCCGTATATTAAAGGTCAAAGAGCCGCATATAACTCGCGAGCCGTGGTTTGCCCACTCCTGTTCTATGATGAGAATTAGATAACTACAGACATGAGGTGCCAAAGAGATTTCATTGAGAATTTCAGTGTGGATTGGGCAGATTGTAACTTTGTTGCACTTGTGTTTGGCTTGATTGTATTCACAGACAGTGTAATCTATACTTGTGTATGAATCACAACTTCATTGGTCCATTTCAGTTCATATGACAATAAAACACTCTTGACTCTTTACTCTCTATCTGACACTAACAAAAGCTTTTCACTGTACCTTGGTACACGTGACAATAATAAACCTAAACTTCAGCAGACAAATCAGCAGATATTAGGAAAATTGGCCTCAATGAAAGTTTACACAAATTATTGAGAATTATCGTCGACATTTGCAGCGACATTTGCACAAAAGGAAATCATACCCCATTGAAATTGTGGAATAACTTCAAGAGAAAATGTCCAGTGTCTGCAATGAGGTAGATTGGAAGATCAGGACAGTACCCCAGCTTATGAAAGTCTGATAACAGAGGGGAAGAAGCTATTGCTGAGTCTGGTGGTGCGTGCTTTCAAGCTTTTGTATCTTCTGCTTGATGTGAGCAGGGAGAAGAGGGGGTGGAAAAGGTCCTTGATTATTTTGTGTTATTAAATTGTGTTAAGAAAAGTAAACTCTAGATTTTGTAGAAACAAGGAACTGCAGTTGCTGGCTTAACCAAGGAACGACACAAAATGCTGGAGTAACTCAGTGGGTTAGGCAGCATCCCTGGAGAACATGGAGAGGTGACGTTTCAGGTCGATACCCTTCTTCACACCAGACTGTTGTTTTGCTTATCACAACATATTCATGACTTCAGGTTCCATTGAGAGATTTACTTTCCTAGGTAACTTTTCTTGTTGACTTCATGTTTCAAATGAATCGAAGAGCCAACAGTAGCACAGATCACATTGCCAGGACATTAAGCCCAGTCAAATGATACATCAATCACGTTGAGTGCTACTGAAGGTGACCTGTCCGCACAAAGCCTTGTATGGGGAGCACAAAGAAGCAGGCACTGATGTGAACATCCTTCAATGGTGCTAAAATAAATCAAAGACTATTTTTGGAAGATTATCGTTTGAAGCATTTGAATTTCACTTCATCATTTTTTTTTTTTAAAACAAAGCAGTTTCTAGTCGAGTTTAAATTGCAAAAGGCTTTGCTAAGAAAAGCACCCAATGTGACCAGGGTTATGCCCTGCTGTTAGGCAGATAATCAGAGGTGATCAGATAACTAAATATTCCTATGGTTGAAAATGACCCCTGGTTTCGACCATGCCCTTTCACAGTTAGTTGTGTTAACTGACAGCTCCTTTCTGCAATGAACATAAACAGAACATTCACACAGACTTTGACATTGAGCAGTGGCTCGGAGCTCCATTTATATGTGGCATGGTAAATAAAGAGAGACACAAAATGCTGGAGTAACTCAGCGGGTCAGGCATCATTGCTGGTAAAAGGAAGAGGTGATCTTTCGGGTCGAGACCCTTCATCAGACTGAGAGTCAGGGAGGGGGACATTAGAGGTTTGGGAATGTACAGAACAAAGCAGAGCGGCATTGATGATTCAGGAAAGGTGGAGCCCACAATGGCCCATTGTTGACTGGGGATGAGGTGATAACGAAGGAATACAAAGGGTGAAATTAGCAAGAGATCCGGGGTGGGGGAGGGACAGAGAGAGAGAGGGAATGCAAGAGGGAATGAAGAAATGTTTAGTTTGCCAATTTTGCTAAGAGTCTGAAGTTTAGGGAATGGAATGTGGCCAGCAAATTCTCCGAATTATTGAAAGGTTGAGAATACTTATGACAGGATTTGTGAACAATGTGAAATGTAATCAAGCAGAAAGCATAGAGCATAGAACGCAGAACAGTACAGTAGAAATAAGTAACTGCAGATGCTGGTTTACATTAAAAAAAAGACACAAGGTGCTGGAGCAACTCAGTGGGTCAGGCAGCATCTCTGAAGAACATGGATAGGTGAGGTTTCGGGTCACTTATCGAAATGACACCTATCCAGGTTTTCCAGAGTTGCTTGAGCTGCTGAGTTATTCCAGCACTGTCTTTTTAATGGAACAGTGAGATTTAATCAACCGTGAAGCAAAGAACATAGAAAGTACAGTAGAAACAAGAAATTTCAGATGCTGGTTTACAAAAAGATACTAAGAGCTGGAGTAAATTTTACTCCGGCATTTTGTGTCTTTTTTTATAGAACAGTATAGCACAGGAAGATTTAGGGGGATATGGGTCAAATGCAGACTGGTGGGACTAGGATCGATGGGCAACCTTGGTTGGCAAGGACAAGTTGGGCCGATGGGCCTGTTTCTGTGCTGTATGACTCTATGACTCTAGGGACAGGCCCCCAATATCTGTGCCAAAACCAACATGATGTCAAAACCAACACTTATCTGCCCGCACATAATCCAGAAAAACTCCATTGCCTGCATATCTTTGAGCGCAATAATATTTTGCATCTATGGAAGAGTAGCCTGAACTTATTTTGAAAGAAGTCAGTATCAATCTGGAGAAGGGTCACAGCCTGAAACGTCACCTATCCATGTTCTCCAGAGATGCTGCCTGGCTCGCTGAGTTACTCTCGCACTTTGTGTCCTTTTGTGGGCAAAAGGGACTAGCTTAGATGGGGCATCTTGGTCGGCATGGAAGAGTTGGGCCAAAGAGCTTGTTTCCATGTTGTATGACTCATAAGGATGTATGATTCCTGTCTTTATTTGTAAACCAGCATCTGCATTTCCTTGTTCCTACATGGCCATTCATGTTGGGAAACGTGTCTAGAAGAGAAAACTTGCTGGGGATTGAAAAACGACCCCTTCAAAGTCCTTGTTGGTGTCTTTCCATTACGGGGATATTTCACGTGCTTCTTTTCAAATGTCTACCTAAGAACAAGCTGCAAAATTCTGTTGAAGCCGACTTCACTGAACTGATAAGTGCCCTTCACAATCACCGTGTTTAATCCTAGAAGTTACACAATGGAAACAGCCCTTCTCAGTATTTGGACTCTACGCAAACAAATATTCCCAACTGCACATCCCAGGCTACCTCTTTATCCATTTAACGCTGTTTCATTCATCCACTGATAGTATTTGATATTTGCTGGTGCATAATGAACCGATGAGGCCTGATCCACGAGTTTCATACCTTGGCCAGATAGAATCATTGAAAACTTTCAGCACAAATTGAGGCCGTGCAGCCCATTATGGTCAAGCGAGTTGAAAAAGAGTCAGCAAATGTATTCCACTTTCCACTAGTCACAAGGAATTGCAGATGCTGGAGTTTTGTGTAGAAAACACAAGGGCTAGGAGGTTAATTGGTAAAATTGCCCCTAGTGTGTATGTGAGCAGTAGAATTTAAAAGGGGGGAAGGGGGTTTACAAAATGTGTGGAAGAGATTAATCCTAAAAAATAGGATTAATGTGGGTTGGTGCAGAATTGATGGGGCAAAAGGCCCGTTTCCTTGTTGCGTCTCGGTTAGAGAGGCAATATTCTGCTTCTATCTATCCTCTCGTCATGTATATTTAAATGTTTGTTACATCTCTCCATGATCTTTGTTCCTCTGCAAAAATAATGTGTTTTCATGCATGTTTCATGCATGCTATGCTTTCAAGCAATCGCCATGAATGTTATGGAAAAGTCATTTTATTTCAGAGATACAGTGTGGAAACAGGCCCTTTGGTTCCACTGAGCTCAATGATCACCCCGTACAGGAGCTCTATTCTACACACTAGGGACAATTTACAGAGGTCAATTAACCTACAAAACTGCATGTCTTTGGAGTTTGGGAGGAAACCGGAGAACCCGGAGAAAATGCAAACTTTGTACAGACAGCACCCATAATCAGGATCGAACCCGAGTCTCTGGCGCTGTAAGTTAGGAATTCTACCGCTGCACCACTGTGCCACCCAAAATATGGGAAGCATTTTACATAGATTCATCCTGTGGATCATGGCAATTCTGTATAATATGAATAGTGCTCTTTTTGGCATTATATTACTCAGAGCCTACATATCAGCTTGCTTGCTTTGTAATTCAGTTGTTCCTTGAAATTGAGGTTGTGCCTTCAAGCCCTTCACCCTATAATGTCCAAGCCAAATATGCTGCCAAGTTCGACTAATCTCCTCTGCCTGCATTGATCCATATCCCTCTATTTCAATGTACCAATCCAAAAGCCTCTTAAATGCCACCACCACCAACCCTGGCTGTGGGTTACAGGCACCCACCACCTTCTGTGTAAAAATCTTGCCCTGCACATCTCAATTAAAAGTTGTCCCTCTCATCTTAAAGCTATGCCTGCCAGTCTTTGCCATTTCCACCCTGGGCAAAAGGTTCTGACTGTATACCCTATCTATGCCTCTCAGAATTTTATATACTTCTGTCAAGTCTCCCCTCACCCTCTGATGATCCAGAGAAAACAATCTTGTTTGTACAACCTTTCATTATAGTTAATACCCTCTAACCCATAAACCTCTTCTACACCCCAAACCCTGCGTGCCTGCACCAATATTCTAAATGCAGTCTAACCAAATTCTTATACCAAAACGTTATGACCACCTGCCTAATCATTATCAGCCAAAACATTATGACCACCTGCCTAATATGCTGTTGGTCCTCCGTGTGCCGCCAAAACAGGGCTGACCCATCGAGGCATGGACTCCTCAAGACCGCTGAAGGTGTCCTGTGGTATCTGGCACCAAAACATTAGCAGCAGATCCTTCAAGTCCTGTAAGTTGCGAGTTGGAGCCGCCGTGGATCGGACTAGTTGATCCAGCACATCCCACAGATGCTCAATCGGATTGTGATCTGGAGAAGTTGGAGGCCAGGGCAACACCGTGAACACTTCATCATGTTCCTCAAACCATTCCCGAACAATGGGTGCAGTGTGGCAGGGCGCATTATCCAGCTGAAAGAAGCCACTGCCATCAGGGAATACCATTGCCATGAAGGGGTGAACATGGTCTGCAACGATGTTTAGGTAGATGACACGTGTCAAATTGACATCCACATGAATGGCCGGACCCAGGGTTTCCCAACAGAATGTTGCCCAGAGCATCACACTCCCTCCACCGGCTTGTCGTCTTCCCACAGTCAGTTCGGACCAGACGGGATAGCCTTATTGGTAGACCACTATTGGTAGGTACTCACCACTGCTGACTGGGAGCACCCCACAAGCTTTGCCGTTTCAGAGATGCTCTGACCCAGTCGTCTGGCCATAACAATTTGGCCCTTGTCAAAGTCACTCAGGTCTTTACTCCTGCCCATTTCTCCTGCATCCAACACATCAACTTCAAGAACTGACTTAACTTACTGCCTAATATATCCCATCCCTTGACAGGTGCCATTGTAACAAGATAACCAATGTTATTCACTTCACCTGGGGGTCACTGGTCATAATGTTTTGGCTGATCGGTGTAGAGCTACATCTTGACTTCCTGGGTCTTCTACTCAATTCTACATGAAACCCAGGGCTGATGTGAGAATGTGACACAGTTAATGTTTTTTTTCTTCTCACGTGAAATTTAAACATAAACCTATCTCCAGAATGTGCATGGAGATGATGCCATTGGGACTACTTTGAAGAAAAGCTGGAAGATATCCATGCTTCCTGGCTAACCTCCATTCGTGATCAGTAATGTCCGTATCACATTGCCATTTATAAAGTCATAGAGTCATACAGCTTGGAAACAGGACCTTCCCCACAGAAACTTGCCCACACTGACCATCATGTCCATCCACACTAGTCCCACCTGCATGTGTTTGGCCCATATCCCTCTAAACCTGTCCTATCCATGTATCCTGTCAAAATGTTTCTTAAAGATTGTGATAGTACATGGCTCAACTACCTTCTCCGGCAGCTAGTTCCATTTACCCAGCATACTTTAAGTGAAAATGTTACCCCTCAGATTCCTATTAAATCTTTCCTCCCTCCCTTAACCCTATGTCCTCTGGTCCTCAATTCCCCTGCTCTGGGCAAGAGACTCTGTCTGTCTACCCAATCTATTCTTCTCATGATTTTGTACACCTCTATAAAATCACCCCTCATCCTCCTGCACTCCAAAGTGTATAAAGTCCTAACCTGCTCAACCTCTCCCTTTTGCTCAGGCACTCGAGTCCTGGAAGCATCCTTGTAAATCTTCTCTGCATCCTTTCCAGCTTGACAATAGCTATCCTATAACATAGTGCCCAGAACTGAACATAACACTCTAAAAGCAGCCTCACCAACGTATTATACAACTGCAACATGACCTCCCAACCTATATACATAGTGCTTGTCCACGTTAGACAAAGATATGAATCAGAAGAGGAGAAGGCTTCTGACTGCTCTAGTCTGCTATGCCTTGCTGAAGATAGTGAACGATTTGGTTGTACACCGATCAGCCAAAACATTATGATCTGATGAGCCAAAACATTATGACCACCTGCCTAATATGCTGTTGGTCCTCTGTGTGCAGCCCCATACACAGCAGGGTGTGATGCACTGTGTATTGTGACACATTCCTCCCGTGACCACCATAAAAATTTTCTGTGACTTGTGCCACAGTAGACCTTCTGTCGGTTCGGTCCAGATGGGATAGCCTTCGTTGTCCTTGCGCATCGATGAGCCTTGGGCGCCCAACACCCTGTCGCCGGTTTGTGGTTTGCCCCTTTTGTATATTTGGTTCCCTCTGCCCCGGTCCCACAGTATCTGTTCATCCCCTTGCTTATCAATAATCTATCTATCTCAAGCCTTAATAGTGTCCAACTGTTTCTGAAGTAAACCATTCCAAACATATGTGACCCCTTGAGATTAGAAACATTTCTCACTCTTGCCTTAACTGGACAATCTCTTGTTTGTAAACAATGATCCCTTGAACTATATTCTCCCACAAGAAGAAATATCGTATCAAGGCACTTCAGGATCGTATATGCTTCAATTAATCCCCTCCAATATTTACAAAGTTTAGCACATTTTAGCAGGCTGTTCTCACCAATAATCAAGAGTCAAGAGTTGAGTAGTATTGGATGAATTATATGAATTAGTCAATTTGATTTGTAATGGTGTCGAAGGTTACATGGAGAAGGCAGGAGAATGGGGTTGATAGGGAAACATAGATCAACCAGGATTGAATGGTAGTGTAGACTCGATGGACCGATTGGCTTAATTCTGCTCCTGTGTCCTATGGTCAAGTGAAAGTGCTTAATTGCCATATAACCTGACAACAGAACATCAAACATTCTTACTTGCAGTAGCATAGCAGGCTTGTGGCATAATACTCACAGATAATATATAATATACAAACATTCAATAAATGAATAACCACAATACGAGTGCAAAAAATCCCGAAGGGTTTGATGGACTTTTATAGTTGGGATTAGTGCTGTGTGGTGTTCAAGAGCCTGATGGTGGTTGGGAAAAGACATTATTCTTTAACCTGGGGGGGGGTCACGGTTTCCAGACTCCTACACCTTCTTCCCGAAGGGAGGAGTGAAATGATAACCTGCATATCCCGTGATATGGTCGGTTTGTGTTGTAGTGTCATAGAGTCATACAGTGTGGAAACAGGCCCTATGGCCCACCTTGCCCGCTCTGACCAACATGTTCCATCTAAACTAGTCCCACATGCCTGCGTTTGCCCCATCTATATACTAAAACTCGTTTGTTTGTTTGTTCCTGAACTACAGACAAAACGGTACACGATAATGCGACAATTATAGGCCCACCTTACTCAATGTTGTCCCTTTGGTGCTAATGGAAGAAGTTTCATTGAAATCGGTGTTATAGTTTTAAAGTTATTCACATTTTAAAGTTTAAATCTATCTCCTAGAAGGGAGGGGGGTGGGGGGTGGAAGGGAGGATAAGGGAGGTTGAGGGGGATGGAGTGGAGGGGGATGGAGTGGGAGGGGAAGCGGGGAGGGAAGGGGAGGGGGAGGTGAGGGGGAGAGAGGGGGAGGAGGGGAAAGTGGGGGGCAGAGAGGAGGGGGAGGGGGGAGGAGAGGGTGGTGCACCAATGCGGGATAGGTTTGGGCCCAACAAGTCCACTTGGTCTAGTATTCCTCTAAATCTATCCTATCTATGTAACTGTCCGAATGTTCCTTAAACGTTGTGATAGCACATACCTCAACTACCTCCTCTAGCAGCTCATTCCATACAACCACCATCCTTTGTGTGAAAGGTTGCCCCTCAGGATCCTATTAAATCTTTCTCTCCTCACCTTAAACCTATGTCTTCTGGTACTCGATTCCCCTATTCTGGGCAAGAGTTACTCTGCGTCTACCTGATTTATTCCTCGTGATTTTGAATAACTCTATAAAATCACCCCTCATCCTCCTGCGCTCCAATGAAGTCCCAGCCTCTTCAACCTCTCCGTATTATAGCCCAGGCCCTCAAAACCTGGCAACATTCTCGTAAATCTTCTCTGTACCCTTTCTAACCTGGCAACATCTTTCTTATAATGTGGTGCCCGGAATTGAACACAATACTCTGAATGTGGCCTCACCAACATCTTATATATTGTAATTGCAACATGACCTCCCAACTTTATACTCAGTGTCTCCTTGAAAAAAATTAACAAAATTTGTTTCTTTCACATTTTCTGTTTTTTTTCCCCCATAAATTCCTTAAGAGCAAATTTTTAGTTCACTTCTAGATGTTAGTGATTTATGAATTCCATGAAGCTGAATTCCCATTCCTTGACCTGCAGTGATTTACAGGCACACTGTATCACTCAAGTAAACCTTCTTTAAACTGCATTTATATGTGTCCTTAAGGATAGATACCAACAATGTACACAATTCTCCAGATGTGATCCCACCTAAGCCCTCTGTCATTGAAGCATGACCTCCCCATTTTTGTGTTCAGATTGTTCAGTGATTAACAATACCTTTCTGTTAGTTTTCCTAATTACATGCTGTATCTGGATTCTATCATTTTGTGAATCAATTCAGATCCCTCTGCATCTGAGAGTCCTGCAAATCTTTCACCATTCAGATAATAAGCTTTTATTTGCCTACCAAAATAATTGTACATACAATTCTACCGTACATTGGCCATGATGTGCTTTATCATGTTCTGGGGTGATGAAAGGTGCATTAGAAATGACAAAAAAGAGCAACGTTTTATGAGTATCTTCTACATTCTTTGTTATCATCGACAATTCTTCTATTCTGACATGTGGAGAGTATTTGATCAGAAATGTGCTCAAGGGTCAAGAGTATTTTATTGTCACACATACCGAAACGGAGCAATGAAATTGTTACTTACAGCAGCACAACGCGTTTGTAAACATGGTACTCAATATATTATATAATAAACAAACATAAAAAAAGAAGTAGAGACAAAGCAGATGCTAGTTTATACCAAAGATAGACACAGAATGCTGGAGTAACAGTGGGTCAGGCAGCATCTCTGGAGATAAAGGATGGGTGATGTTTCGGGTTGGGACATTACTTCAGACAAGTTCAATAAAAAATTTTTTTTAAATGTGTGCAAAGAAAAACAAGACAAACCCCTAGTGCATCCAAACTCTCTAGTGGGAGTGATCTTACAGAGGTGTATTAACTTTAATATATGGGAATGAAGGGGCTGAGAAATCATGGATACGTCCCCTGCCCAGTATTTTTTAACCAGCCAAAAATGGGGAAGGGTAAGGCATATGCTGCTTGGTTGCAAGAATCTCAGTGAAACTTGCAAGGTTGTTATTTATTTTCACAAATAAGCTGGGTCATCCATCGACCACCAAGTTCCACTGGTTCGATAGGTTCCTATCGTGCTGCCTCACTGCTTGGTTTGCAATTGCTATGCCCAAGATTGCAAGAAATGCAGAGAGTTGTGGATGCAGCCCAGTCCAACACAAAGACCAACCCTTCTCCATTGATTATATGATTTCATCTACATTTCACGCTGGCTCGGGAAAACAGCTAAATTAATCAAGGTCCACCCACTTCGTTCTCTCTTCTCCCTGCTACCGTCAGGCAGTAAGTACAAAAGTTTGAAAGCATGTACAGATTAAGGAACAACATCTTTCTCACTGTTATCGGATTCTTGAACAGGCATCTCACGTGATAAGATTGGATTGCTGATCAGAGATAGACACAAAATGCTGGAGTAAATCTGCGGGTCAGCAAGCATCTCTGGAGAAAAGGAATAGGTGATGTTTTGGGTCGAGACCCTTCCTCAGCCTATATGCACAGAGTCTCACTGTTCTTGCATGCCACAGTGATAGAAGATCCTGTCCTTTGGATGGAACTTTAAACCAGGAGACTTTGATCAAGTGGATCTCTTCGAAGGTGATGGATCAGCTATTGTCTACCACGCTCTGTAATCTTCATTCCTGGGCGTTGCACCAGGAGCATACACCGATTATTTGCCCACCAACGTTTGGTGTATGTTCACCACTAGGTGCACTATTTTTATGAGTCAGCACTAGTGCAGTTGTGGTAAGCCCTTGTCTATTTTGTGGCAGCTGATGGCAAGGAGTTAAACTGCAGAGATTGCCTTTGGCAGGTCTGTCTGGAAACGGACGTATTGCCAGCGCAAATAGGAGTGCAAAAGCTTTAATGTCAAGTTTCTTAATAAAAGATTATATAGGAATGGAGTACAATTAACCACTTGAAACACTGGCAGCCAAATGTCATTTGTAAAATGTGCCGCAGGCAATGGCAATAACATGAAGTTACATAATTAAAAAGATGAAAGTCTTCAGTAAACAAATGACAGGCCTGCCAGAATGCATTGGAAGCTGGTGCTAATACTGGCAAACTGACCTGAAATCAGCCCAAGCATTCATCCTCCCAACACGCATGGGAGTTCAGCCAAGGATACTGATATTTTGGGGAAAACCGTTTACACAGGGTGCTGATCCAGCTGTCTTAAAGAGCCACGGGCTATGCTTATTGAGGAGGAACTACAGGGCAAAGCCCCAAAGATTTTGTTTGCTTAGTTCTTAGTTTTAAGTTTAGAGATGCAGCATGGACATTTGGACAGGTACATGGATAGGAAAGGTTAGAGGAATATAGGCCAAATATGTGCAGGTGGGGCTAGTGTTGATGGGGCACCTTGTTTGGCGTTGGCAAGTTGGGCTGAAGAGCTTGATTCCATACTGTATGACTCCATGACTCATGTGCAGCACAGCAGCGCAGTGATAGAGTTGGTGCCTTACAGCGCCAGAGCCCCGGGTTCGATCCTGACTACACATGCTGTCTGTACGGAGTTTGTACGTTCTTGCTGTGACCTGTGAGTTTTCTCCGGGTGCTCCAGTTTCCTCCCACATTCCAAAGACGTTCAGGTTTATAGGTCAATTGGCTTTGGTAACATTTGTAAATTGTCCCTGGTCTGTAGGATAGTGGAAGTACACAGTGCAGACACGGTGGGTCAAAGGGCCTGTTTTCTCACTGTGTCTCTAAACTAAACTAAACTAAAATAAACTCCTGTTTAACAACACTTGGAAGGAGCATTAGAATTGGCAAGAACACAAAGTGTGCCTGGGCATAAAATCCTGGAACTACTTACGCCAACCATACTGCTGTGGTACCTTCCCAAGATGGATTTAGTTTAGGAAGGTACTGCAGATGCTGGTTTAAACCGAAGATAGACACAAAATGCTGGAGTAACTCAACGGGTCAGGCAGCATCTCTGGAGAGAAGGAATGGGCGACGTTTCAGGTCGAGACCCATCTTCAGACCTGATGGATTTAGTTCAGTTTAGTTTAGAGATACAGCGTGGAAACAGGCCCTTCGGCTCACTGAATCCGCATCAACCACGATTACCTGTACACTAGTTCTATCCTACCCACTAGGGACAATTTACAGATCACACTTAACCTACAATTCTGCATGTCCTTGGAATGTGGGAAGAAACCAGAGCATCCGGAGAAAACCTATGCAATCACTAGGAGAACGTACACAGGGAGAACGTGCTTACGTAGTGATCAACCATGGGTGCCGAATACCACAGCACCCGTAGTTAGGATTGAACATGGGTCCCTGGAGCTGTGAGGCAGCAACTCCACTGCTGTGCCACTGTGCTGCCCAGTGTCACGTGAGACCTATCATTGTATCTCATGGTCCTTCAGCAGTTAGAGTCATAGAGTCATAGAGTCATACAATGTGGAAACAGGCCCATCTACACCAGCCCCACCTGCCTGCGTTTGGCCCATATCTCTCTAATCCTATCCTAGCCATGTACCTATCTAAATGTTTCTTAAACGTTGCGATAGTACCTGCCTCAACTATTTCCTCCGGTAGCCTGTTCCACATACCAACCACTCTTTCTGTAAAAAAGTTGCTCTTCAGATTCCTATTAAATCTTTCCCCCTCACTTTTAACCTATGTCCTCTAGTTCTCGATTCCCTACTCTGGGCAAGGGACTCTGTGCGTTTACCCGATCTATTCCTCTCACGATTTTGTACACTTCTATAAGATCACCCCTCATCATCCTGTGCTCAAAGGAATCAAAGTCCTAGCCTGCTGATCTACTCCCTATAGCCTCGGCCCTTGAGTCCAGGCAGCATTCTCATAAATCTTCTCTGTACCCTGTCCAGCTTGACAACATTTCTCCCCAAACATGGTAGTTGGACTAACTCAGTGGGTCAGGCAGCATCTCTGGAGATAAAGGATGGGTGATGTTTTGGGTTGGGAACCTTCTTCAGACTATAAGAAGTGGGTGGGGATGGGGTGGGGTGGTGGGGGTGAAGAGAAGAGCTGGAGGCGAGAAAAGACCAGGATCAATCAGGGCCAATCACAAATGACCTCAGTTGTCTATTGTTGGCTAGGCAAGGTGTTATCTCAAGAGAAACAATGTGGAGATTGGTAAAACAATCCGGGAGGAGGAAGGGGACAAGGAGGGAGGGGAGGCGAGGAGAGTATGAGATGAAGTTATTTAAAATTAGAGAATTCAATGTTCACACCACTGGGTTATGTGCTCTAGCCAATGTAATAGCAGCAGATTCATTAATTCGCCAATTCTTTCCTATTCTTGATCTTTTTAACATTTAAAGCCACAACTCTTAAATGGCTAAATATATATGCAAAAGTACATTCCGTGCTGCCAAAAAATGTAGATTAGATGACATTCCTCATACACACATTAGAACAGAATTATTTAATTCTTAAGTTTATGCATATCTTACTGATGGTCTGCCTTGAATCTTTGACTGGGATTTACGTGGGGTTTAGAAGGGCAGCAAACTTGACTAAGGCAAGAGGAGAAATGAATGGCGATATACTGGGCGATACAGTGACGCAGCGCTAGAGTTGCTGCCTTACAGCGCCAGAGACCTGGGTTTGATCCTGACTATGGATGCTGTCTGTATGGAGTTTGTACGTTCTCCCTGTGACCCATGTGTGTTCTCCAGGTGCTCCAGTTTCCTCCCACATTCCAAAGATGTTCAGGTTCGTAGGTCAATTGGCTTCGGTCAAATTTGTAACTTGTCCCTGGTCTGTAGGATAGTAGAAGTACACAGTGATTGCGGACTCGGTGGGTCGAAGGGCCTGTTTTCTCGCTGTATCTCTAAACTAAACTAAACTAAACTAAACTAAACTAAACTAAACTAAACTAAACTAAATAGACTCCTGTTTAACAACACTTGGAAGGAGCATTAGAATTGGCAAGAACACAAAGTGCGTCTGGGCGTAGAATCCTGGAACTACTTACCCCAACCATACTGCTGTGGTACCTTCCCAAGATGGATTTAGTTTAGTTTAGTCTAGAGATACAGCGTGGAAACAGGCCCTTCAGCTCACCAAGTGCGCATCAGGTCACACAGGTAGAACTGCTGCTTTACAGCGCAAGTGACCTGGGTTCAATCCTGACTATGGATGCTGTCTGTACAGAGTGTGTACGTTCTCCCTGTGACTACGTGAGTTTTCCCCGGGTGCTCCGGTTTCCTTCCACGTCTCAAAGATGTGCAGGTTGGTCGGTCGAAGGGCCTGTTTCCGTGCTGTATCGCTAAAGTCTGAAGAGTGAGGCAACAGGATGAATGAGTGAGGGGAGAGGAAAAGAGAGTAAGGGAAGGAGAGGAACTCTCTATTTTACTCTCATAGTCTTTCATGTTTCACTATAATTGCTACTGATATCCAGGCTACAATGTCAGTGAGATGTCAAAGTGCAAAGCGCAATGACTAGTAGTTTGTTTTTTAAAGGACATTGGTGCTTTAGCTCTTGAAGGTCATCATTGGACAAGGCACCTAGTCTTGGGCATGTATATCACTGGCCTGGGTATTGACTAGAGAAGTTGGGATGTTATGTTAGAGTTGTGCAAGATGTTGGTGAGGCCACACTTAGAGTATTGTGCTCAGTTTTGGTCACCCTGATGTATGAAAAATGTTGTTTAGCTGGAAAGAGTGCAGACATTTGGACAGGTACATGGTCAGGAAAGGTTTAGAGGGAATGTGTAGGAAGGAACTGTGGATGTTGGTTTATGCCAAAGATAGACACAAAATGCTGGAGTAACTCAGCAGGTCAGGCAGCATCTCTGGAGAAAAGGATTAGGTGACATTTCGGTTTGGACTCAGATTCAGAATTCAGATTCAGAAGAAGGGTTCCGATCCAAAATGTCACCTATTCCTTTTCTCCAGAGATGCTGCCTGACCCGCTGAGTTACTCCAGCATTTTGTGTCTATTCCAGATATTGAGGGATGTGGACCAAATGCGGGCAGGTTGTGCTCGTGTCTATGGGGCATCTTGGTCAGCATGAGAAAGTTGGGCTGAAGGAACTGTTTCCATGCTGTATGACTCTATGTCCTGTTGTGACAAACAACATTTGATTAACAAAACTATGTAGATATCTGATAGGCATTCAGAAATGTAGCGATTACCATAAAATCATTTTATTCTGCAGAAAATCATTTACCTGCAGATGGCATCTACCAAGTCTGCACTGTTCAGTACACTGTCAGAAGTAGCTCTAGCTCCATGTGTGAACATGCGTGAACACGACGACCATTTGCCCACATAATTCTGGTCATTGACATCTGAGGAACACCAATCATTTGTAACACATACAATGGAATTAGAACTGTTGTAATCCATAGGCCAATGTAACATAGCATCCTGTGCAGGCAATGATGGACTGTGTGGGCAAGGCGTGCAACGGTAGACTTCTAAAAACTAATCAGACTTAAGAATCCCTACAAAGTTTAGTTTAGAGATACAGCATGGAACCAGGCCCTTCGGCCTACCATCCACACCGGCCATCAATTGCCCAAGTTCTATGTGATCCCACTTTGTCATCCACTCCATACATTTGGAACAATTTACAGAAGCCAATTAACCTACAAACCCTAATGTCTTCAGGATGTGGGAGGAAACCGGAACACACAGAGGAAACCTAGGCGGTCACAGAGAGAACGTACAAACTCCACACAGACAGCACCCGAGGTCAGGATCGAACTTGGCGCTGTGAGGCAGCAGCTCTACCAGCTGTGCCTGATGTCTAAACCAAGATGTGTAATCAGTCTGAAGAAGGGTCCCAACCCAAAATCTTGCCTGTCCATTCCCTCCACAGGTGCTGCCTAACCCACCAAGCCCCTCCAGCCCTTTGTGTTTTGCTCAAGATTCCACCATGTACAGTCTCCTTGGTCTCTATATAAGTTTGAATACTATTTCAATGTAAAGTCATTTACAGAAAATTCTATAAAGGATACGATGAAAAATGAGAGGAAGGGAGAGAGTTGTAAGAGACAAGAAACAGTAAACAGTAAACAAATCTGAATCTCCACAATAATTAAAAAACTGAAGGAATGAGACTCCACACTTGTTCATTTTCAATGCGTTGCAATACACCTTTTAGGCTTTCAAAATTTCTGAGATACAGCACAGAAACAGGCCCTTCGGCCCACCGAATCTGCGCCGACCAGCGATCATCCTGTACACTAGCACTATCCTACATGCTAAGGACAATTGACAATTTTATTTTTACAGAAGCCAATTAACCTTTGGAATGTGGGAAGAAACCAGAGTACCCAGAGAAAACCCACGCGGTCACAGGGAGAACGCAACAAATCAGTGACTGAAACAGAAACAGGCGCACCAATACTTTTAGTTTAGTTTAGTTTATAGATAAAGCGTGGAAACAGGCCCTTCGGACCATTGCATTCACACCACCCAACGATCGCCCGTGCTCTAGATCTATGTTATCCCAGTTTTGCATCTATGCATTAGGGACAATTCACAGAAGCAAATTAACTTACACATCTTTGGAGTCCGCGAGCAAATCGGAGAACCCGGTGAAAACTTGCGCAGTCACAAGGAGAACGTACAAACTCAGCACAGACAGCAATCGTAGTCAGGATCAAACCCAGGTCTCTGGCGCTATAAGCCATTGTGTTCCCATACTATTTTATTGCCATAGAAACATAGAAACATAGAAAATAGAACCCGGTGAAAACTTGCGCAGTCACAAGGAGAACGTACAAACTCAGCACAGACAGCAATCGTAGTCAGGATCAAACCCAGGTCTCTGGCGCTATAAGCCATTGTGTTCCCATACTATTTTATTGCCATAAAAACATAGAAACATAGAAAATAGGTGCAGGAGTAGACCTTTCAGCCCTTCGAGCCATTCAATATGACCATGGTTGATCATCCAAAATCAGTACCCTTTTTGCCCATATCCCTTGATTCCTTTAGCCCTAAGAACTGAATCTAACTCTCTCTTGAAAACTATTTCAATATTATTTTATTGGTAGACTAATCAAGCCTCAGTTTCTTGCCATGTTATTTTGAATGTTGGGTCTCCCAGTGAGATACTGTCATGGAACAGGGACAGAAAAACTTGAATTGCAACATTTGATTTCAACATCAATTGGACATGTGCTGCTGCTTGAAGCAAATCTGTACTTAACTCTTTAATAATGTTTTGGCTTTATAGTTCCATAACTGCCACTGCAAAATCTAGGATACAATTAGATTTCATCGTGAGGTTAAAAGGCAGTGCGGTTTTAATTTAGTTTTAGTTTTTAGTTTTTAGTTTTAGAGATACAGCCTGGAAACAGGCCCTTTGGTGCCAACCAGCGATCACCCCATACACTAGCACTATCCTGCCCACTAGCGACAGTTTACAAAAGCCAATTAACCTACGTACCTGTAAGTCTTAGGAGTGTGGGAGGTAACCGGAGCACCCGGACAAAACCCACGTGGTCACAGGGAGAACATACAAACTCCATACAGAGAGCACCTGTAGTTGGGATCGAATCCAGGTCTCTGGCGCTGTGAGGTAGCAACTCTACCGCTGCGCCACTGTGCTGTCCGTTGGCTTGTCATGAATTTGAGGTTAGAAAAGCCCACTGGTGACTTTGCTCTCTAACATTGCCATTAGGTAACATTATTGACAAGGCGCATAGACTAGGAACGTAAAATATAGCCCTAAGATCAACAGCCACTTGATCTGCTTTTATTAGTGTTTGTCAATGAAGGAATGTTGGCTGGGACAAGTAGACATAGTAAATGTGCTTTAACCTAAGAAGGCAAGTGTGAGCATGTTTTGCCAAGGACATCGGGAACATGTCAGAAAGATTTTCCAAGATCCAGGTTTACCAGAAAAACGTAATAAAATTTTATTATAGTAAAAACGTATGTAATGAGATCAGTGGAATAAAAACAAGTGATTGACTGCCAATTGCAGCATTATTAGTAATCCAGATATTCGCATGTGGACAATGCATTATTATAATCCTCTTACCACTCAAATGATAGTGGAATTGGACAGTATGAGTTCCAGGCTGATAAAGCGTAAATGAAATGTTTCTGAACTATTTAATGCTCAT
This sequence comes from Rhinoraja longicauda, assembly GCF_053455715.1. Classification (NCBI taxonomy): domain Eukaryota; kingdom Metazoa; phylum Chordata; class Chondrichthyes; order Rajiformes; family Arhynchobatidae; genus Rhinoraja; species Rhinoraja longicauda. Next base: position 45,340,205 of record NC_135959.1, on the reverse strand, counting down.
TTAAGGTTTATTACCTGGTGAATTAGTGATGAAAATCTCTGCTCTGCAGATACTTTGTGAAATGTTAGTTATGTGATCTGAAAAGCAGAAACAAAAATTAAGATGCTTCTGAAAATATTTCTAAAAGTTAGGGCGGCACAAGAGCGCAGCGGTAGAGTTGCTGCCTCACAGCGCCAGAGAACCAGCTTCAATCCGGACTATGATTGCTGTCTGAACAGAGATTGTACGTTCTCCCTGTGACCACGTGGGTTTTCTCCATGTGTTCCGGTTTCCTTCTACATTCCAAGACGTGCAGGTTGGTAGGTTAATTGACTTCTGTAAATTGTAAATTGTCCCTAGTTTGTAGGATAGTGCTAGTGCATGGAGTGATCACTGATCGGTGTGGACTCGGTAGGCCGAAGGCCAGTTTCTGCACTGTATCTCTAAATTCTAAAGTCTAAAGTTTAAAGGCGGTTTACCAAAATGATGCCTGAATTAGGGTAATGAGGCGGTACCTAGGCGCAGCTGGTAGAGATGCTGCGGGACTGTCATATGTTGAAAGACTGGAGCGGCTAGGCTTATATACACTGGAATTTAGAAGGATGAGAGGAGATCTTATCGAAACGTATATGATTATTAAGGGGTTGGAGGCAGGAAACATGTTCCCAATGTTGGGGGAGTCCAGCACCAGGGGCCACAGTTTAAGAATAAGGGGTAGGCCATTTAGAACAGAGATGAGGAAAAACTTTTTCAGTCAGAGAGTTGTAAATCTGTGGAATTCTCTGCCTCAGAATGCAGTGGAGGCCAATTCTCTGGATGCATTCAAGAGAGACCTAGATAGAGCTCTTAAGGATAGCGGAGTCAGGGGGTATGGGGAGAAGGCAGGAATGGGGTACTGATTGAGAATGATCAGCCATGATCACATTGAATGGTGGTGCTGGCTCGAAGGGCCGAATGGCCTACTCCTGCACCTATTGTCTATTGTCTATAGAGCCAGTGACCCGGATTCAATCTGTCCTCGACTGCTGTCTGTGTGGAGTTCTCCCTGTGATTGCATGGGTTTTTACTGGATGCTCCAGTTTACTCCCACATTCCAAAGATGTGCAGGTCTGTAGGGTAATTGACCTGTAAATTGTCCCTAGTGCTTAGGATGTAAAACCCGGATAACATGGAACAAGTGTATGGGCGATCGTTGGTCGGCACGGAGTCAGTGGGCCAAAGGGCCTGTTTCTATGCTGTATCTATAAATTAAACTAAACGAGAAGTATTGGTGTGCCTGTTTTGTCCATTTCAGTCACATTGTTTCTAACGTTGGAAACCTAAACTATTGCCATTTGTCTTTCCATCCTTTTAATTGACTGGCAAGCTGGTGGATTTTATTCTTCACCAAAAGTTAGTTCCAAATTCAAGTTTCTTATTGAGTGTAAAGTTAGCTAATGGACGAACAGGTGTTAAAATTAATTCACAGGAATTGGGATCACTACAGAGTAGGACGGAGTGAGAAACCATCTTGATAATTCCCTCTCTGTGGACTTGGGAGAAAGATCAACTAACCTAGCGTAAACAGGAGGATTATCCTTCAGGCTTCCCTGCTCGGCACGGTTTAGTAAAAGCACCGTGCGGCATGTGCATCTGCTCAATCATTAGGGGACTTACATATTTTATATAAAGCTGTTAAAACAGGTTTTACATCTGTTCCACGAAGCACCAAATTACTGTCGCCTCGTGGATGAGATCCCAACATTCCCGCAGCACCGAACTGGATTATCTGCACCTATCTCTGTGAGAAGGATAGGGGAAAGCAGTGTTAGCTTTTATTTCAAGAGGACTAGAATATAAAAACGGGGATGTAATGCTGAGGCTTCATAAGGCACTGGCCAGACTGCATTTGGAGTAATGCGAGCAGTTTTGGGCCCATATCAGAGGAAGGACGTGCTGCCATTGGAGAGGGTCCAGAGGAGCTTTAAGGGGCTGTCCCACTTTAGGCGATTTTAAGGCGACTGCCAGCAACTGTCAAAGTCATAGCAGATCACCGAACTTTTATTTTACCTGATGACAATGACCACGACAATGCCGAGTCAGGACGAGATTACAGTGTCTTCGGAAACATCGCTGTCAATGTCTCTCCGGCGTCCTAATTTTCGCTGAAATCACTGACAAGTCGGTACGTACTTAAGAGTTTTGAAATATAACATCTTGTATGGGTTACTTTAAATGTAATGGCTGATGGCCATAAACATTGCGAAATTCCCACGCTTACTTGACCGTCAAACTGTCGCCTCCAATCTACCTGTCAAATGTTCTGATGGTAAATAAATTGGTTAAACACAAGTATTTTATAGTATTTTGAAATGACTTTACTTATTTTAATATAATGTGCTTCTAAATGCATCTAAGAGAACCAAGCAAACCTGGGGAACAGCAACGATACCTGGCGACAAGCCAGCTGTCGCCGAGAATATTTCACTCCGGATGATTTCTCAGTGACTACGATTCTTGGAAGACTCCTCACGATCATGTTCGCGACACCTGGCGAACTGTCGACGACAACCTAGTCGCCTTAAAATCGCCTAAAGTAGGACAGGCCCTTTACGGAAATGATCCCAGAAATGATTGAGTTGATTGAGAAATGATGAGCATTTGATGGCACTGGGCCTGTACTCTCTGGAGTTTAGAAGGATGAGGGGGAACCTCATTGAAACTTATCGAATTGTGAAAGGCATGGATAGAGTAAATGTGGAGAGGATGTTTCCACTAGTTGGCGAGTCAGGACCAGAGGTCACAGCCTCAGAATAAGAGGACATACCTTTAGAAAGGAGATGAGGAGGAATTTCTTTAGTCACATGATAGGGAATCTGCGGAATTCGTTGCCACAGACGGATGTGGAGGCCAAGTCATTTGGTATTTTTAAGGCAGAGATTGACAGATTCTTGATTAGTACTGGTGTTAAGTGTCATGGGGAGAAGGCAGGAGAATGGGGTTAGGAAGGAGAGATAGATCAGCCATGATGGAATGGAGGAGTAGACTTGATGGGCTAAATGGCCTAATTGTGTTCCTAGATGCTATGCGTTCTCCAATACTGCCTTCAGTATTGGGGAATTGATCCCACAATCTTCTGGCAGAGAGTGAATAAACTGTTACTGAACCATTGTTGATAATATATGTTGTTCTGCAATTTCTTGATAAGAAACATACTAATAAATGCCTGAGAGAAAGACCTTTACACAACCCCTGAATTCTTCAAATGTGCCATACAGCCAGTGAAGAAAATGGGGCAGCACAGTGGCGCAGTGATAGAGTTGCTGTGTTACAGTGCCAGAGACCGGGTTCGATCCTGACTACGTGTGCTATCTGTATGGAGTTTGTACATTCTCCCTGTGACCACATGGGTTTTCTCTGGGTGCTCCGGTTTCCTCCCACATTCCAAAGACATACATGTTTGTAGGTTAATTGGATTCTGTACATTGTCCCTCATGTGCAGGATAGAATTGGCGTGCGGGTGATTGCTGGTCGGCATGGACTCGGTGGGCCGAAGGGCCTGTTTTCATACTGTATCTCCAAACTCAACAAAAATTATTGAAGTGTTTCCACTGTCACAATGTGGTAAAGACAATTTACTTGCTTGAGATAGAATCCAATTTACAGGAATGTGATACTGATAAGATATTTTTGCCTTTAATGCTTGACGGATGTACTGTTGTCAGGATTCTGGGGAGAAAGCCCTTCTTCAGGTCAATCCCTTGTTACCTATTACATCCACCTTGAAGAACAGACTGCACAGTGGCACAGCTGGTAGAGCTGCTGCCTCTGTGCGCTGTCTGTGCGGGAGTTTGCATGTTCTCCCTGTGACTGCATGGATTTGCTCCAGATGCTCCATTTTCCACTCACATCCCGAAGATGTGCAGATTTGTGGGTTAATTGTAGCATGGAAACAGGCCCTTTGGCCCACTGAATCCACACTGACTGTTGATCACCTATACACGCTAATTCTGTTATCCCACCTTTTCATGCACTCCCTCCACACTAGGGGCAATTTACAGAGGCCAATTAACCCTCTGAAAAATGATCCAAGTGTGTAGGGAATGGATGAGAAAAAGGGATAACATAGTGTGGATGAGTGATCAATGGTGGGTGTGGATTGGTGAGCCATAGGGCTTGTTTCCATGCAGTTACCGTGATGTATCTCAAAACTCCAACATTTGCACTGGCTTGGTTTACTGACATTTTTAGTTTAGTTCAGTTAAAGGGCCTGTCCCACTTAGGCGATTTTAAGGCGACTGCTGGTGACTTGGCTTTCTGCCGACAGTTTGCCGGGTGTCGCGGGCATGATCATGAGGAGTCTTCCAAGAATCGTAGTGGATCTCAGTGTGTCGCTGAGAAATCAACCGAAATTTCTCGGCGACAGCTGGCTTGTCGCCAGGTATTGTTGCTTATTGCGGGCGCTGTCGCATGCTGTCCCCAGGTTTGCTAGGTTCTCTTAGATGCATTTAGAAGCACATTATATTAAAATAAGTAAAGTCATTTCAAGATACCATAAAATACTTGTGTTTGACCAATTTATTTACTGTCAGGACATTTGACAGGTAGATTGGAGGCAACAGTTTGACGGTCAGGTAAGCGTGGGAATTTTCGCAATGTTTATGGCCATCAGCCATTACATTTAAAGTAGGCTCCCAACCCAGATATGCAACCCAGAAACCAGATATGCGTCTCCCGTACATTTTCAAAGAATGCCCACACACTTTTCACAAAAATCCATTTAACCACTTTTAAAATTAAATCTCTTAATACTGCTATTAGTAAACTGGAAGTAAATCCAGTTTATGCCTTGTTACCGTGAAGCTTGGTTTTCAAGTAACCCGGGCAAGATGTTATATTTCAAAACTCTCAAGTACTTACCGACTTGTCAGAGATTTCAGCGAAAATTAGGACGCCGGAGAAGCATTGACAGCGTAGGAATTTTGCGATGTTTCCGAAGACGCTGTAATCTCGACCTGACTCGGCATTGTCGTGGTCATTGTCGTTGGGTAAAATAAAATTTCGGCGATCTGCTACGACTTTGACAGTCGCCGGCAGTCGCCTAAAAAATCGCCTAAGTGGGACAGGCCCTTAAGAGATTCAGCGCGGAAACAGGCCCTTTGGCCCACTGAGTCTGTGCCGATCAGTAATCACCCCATACACTAGCACTATTCTACACTCAATTTATAATTCTTACCAAAGCCAATTAACCTACAAAACTTTACGCCTTTGGAGTGTGGGAGGAAACCATAGCATTCGGAGAAAATCCACGCGATTACAGGGAGAACATAAAAACTCCATACAGACAGCACCTGAGGTCAGGTTCGAACCCGGGTCTCTGGCGCTGTGAGGCATCAACTCTACCGCTGTGCCACCGTGCTTCCTGCATGTCTTGTCCAAGAAGTAGGAATTCCACGGAGCTGCCTTAGTGCTGGAATATCAGCCTATACTTCTGTGGCACCATAGAGTCATAGTCATAGAGTGATACAGTGTGGAAATATGCCCTTCGGCCCAACTTGCCCACACGGGCCACCATGTCCCAACTACACTTGTCCCACTTGCCTGCACTTGGTCCATACCCCTCTAAACTTGTCCTATCCATGTACCAGTCTAACTGTTTCTTAAACATTGGGATAGTCCCAGCCACACTACCTCCTCTGGCAGCTTGTTCCATACACCCACCACCCTTTGTGTGAATAAGTTATCCCCAAGATACCTATTGAATCTTTTCCCCTTCACCTTGAACCTATGTCCTCTGGTCCTCGATTCCCCTACCCTGGGCAAGATATTCTGTGTATCTACCCGATCCATTCCCCTCATGATTTTGTACACTTCTATAAGATCACCACTCATCCTCCTGCGCTCCAAGGAATAGAGACCCAGCCTACTCAACCTCTCCCTATAGCTCAGACCTTCTAGTCCAGGCAACATCCACGTAAGTCCCCTAGGTATCAATAGCAAATCCCCTAGGTATTTGCTGGTAGAGAGTAAGAACCAGAGGCAGGCACCAGCAACTGCAGATGCTGGTTTACAAAAAAGACACAAAGTGCTGGAGTAATTTAGTAGATCCGGCAGAACATGAACAGATGACGTTTCATGTCGGGACTCTTCTTCTGTCTGAAGAAGGGTCCCGACCTGAAATGTCGCCTATCCATGTTCTCCAGAGATGCCGCCTGATCGGCTGAGTTACTCCAGCACTTTGTTACTTTGAAAGTAAAAATTAGTCACACGATCGCAGGTGTTTGAAATCCTGTCTTCAACTGATCTCCACACACATACTTTGATAATGAGGCTTTATCTGACAACTAGGAGAAATTAGCCCTGGAGCGCTGTATCTATTTATACAGTCTGAGTTTGAATAGAACTATTGAATTCAGATTGAACCTGGGAAGTTGTATGAAAGGCAAACTGCATATATCTCTGAGTCTGAAAAATGGTCCCGAACCGAAACGCCACCTATCTATCTCCTGTAGAGATGCTGTTTGACCCACTGAGTTACTCAGCACTTTATGTTCTACTGAAGATTCCAGCGCCTGCAGTTCCTTGTGTCTACGTATATCTCGAAGGAGCAGTACTTTCATTTATTGCTTATATTTACATTGAATTGATCGTGCTAATTTTCTTGTGCACTCATTTCCTGCACTGTTGTCCCCCTTCTCCGCCCCCCTCCCCTTTTACCTACATCTCCTCCCTCTGGCTTTACATCTCACCCCGCTCCTCTTCTTAATGTTTAAAAATAAATAAAAAAATTGTCCCTAGTGGGTGTAGGATAGTGTTAATATACGGGGATCACTGGGCGGCACGGACTTGGAGGGCCGAAAAGGCCTGTTTCCGGCTGTATATATATGATATGATATGATATGATAATTCTAGCTTTTGTCCATCCATCTGCCAATCAAACACCCCTCACCTGTAACCACCTATCACTCATTTGGCTTGGTCGTGTCCCCACTTCTCTTCTCATTCTTTCTACCCCTCATTACCATCAATCTGACCCCGAAATGTCACAGGGGTGGCACAGTTGTAGAGTTGTTGCCTTACGATGCCTGAGACATGGGTTCAATCCTGACTACAGGTGCTGTCTGTACGGAATTTGTATGTTTCTCCCTGTGACCAAGTGGGCTTTCTCCGGGTGCTCCAGTTGCCTCCCACATTCCAAAGACATGCAGGTTTGTAGGTTAATTGGCTTCGGTTAAAAAATGGTATATTGTCCCTAGTGTGTAGGATAGTGATAGTGTACGGGGTGATCACTGGTCGGCGTGGACTCGGCCTGTTTCTGCGCTGTATCTCTAAAGTCGAAAGTTTTCCCTGAGACCACATGCTTCCTGACCCGCTGAGTTCCTCCAGCACTTTGTGTTTACCTCAAGATTCCAGCATCTGCAGTTCCATGTTCTTGCCAACTTCACTAGTTAACTCTTCATGCGGTGAAAACTGCTAATTGAACAATTGGAACTGGGAGTGATCGCAACTGACCCAGAATGAATGGATTCAGCAGGCACTGTACACAACTAAAATGTCAAACTGATCTGTAAAGCCTATTATCCAGATGCTTCTTACAATAAAGCCTTCTGATGTGCATCAGGACATAGGATATAACATGCATCATTCGTGGCTGTCTAATGAAAAAAACATATAAAAGACACAGTACAATAATCCTTTTGTATAAGCCCAAGAGAGCCTTCTGAAATATTTAATTAATGCATTGGGGATTTCCAACGTTGATACTGATAACATCAGGTTAGTGTGTGGCACCTTAGCTACATTTTTCCCCTCTGCTGTGTTCAGTTTCAGCATTATTTACTTAAAAGGATGAAGGATGGTGAATTGTGATGAAAGGACGCACATGCCACTTGCATCAAAGTAAAGGAGACGGAGGATTATCCATTGTTTTTAAGGTGCTGTCTCCAGCCAGTTTGATCGTAGCATAAAAATCTGCTTCAAAAATGTATCTGATATATTGTCTGCCAAGCTGCATTCATTAAAATTAACTAGAAGCGATTGGAAATAAAAAAAAATAGTATTTAAACTTGTTGGTAATAAGGTCATAAGTTATAGGAGCAGAATTAGGCCATTTGGCCCATCAAGTGCGGCACAGTGGCACAGCGGTAGAGTTGCTGCCTTACAGCGCCAGAGACCCGGGTTCGAACCTGACTATGGGTGTTGTCTGTATGGAGTCCGTACATTCTCCCTGTGACCACGTGGTTTTTCTCCAGGTGCTCCGGTTTCCTCCCACACTCCAAAAGACGTATAATTTTGTAGGTTAATTGACTTTGGTAAAATTGTAAATTATCCCTAGTGTGTAGGATAGTGCTTGTGTACAGGTAACTGCTCGGCATGGACTTGGTAGGCCGAACGGGAACCTTGGTACACGTGAAAATAAAGAAACCATTGAACCATCGAAAGACAAATTGCTGGAGTAACTCAGTGGATCTGGCAGCATCCCTGCCGTACAGCACCAGAGAGCTGGGTTCGATCCTGCGGGTGCCGTCAGTACGGAGTTTGCACGTTCGCCCCGTGACCTGCGTGGGTTTTCTCCGGGTGCTCCGGTTCCCTCCCATACTCCAAAGATGTACAGGTTTGTAGGTTAATTGGCTTTGGTAAAATTGTGAATTGGCCCTAGTGCGTGTGTAGAATAGTGTTAGTGTGTGGGGATCACTGGTCGGTGCAGACTCGGTGGGCCGAAGGGCCTATTTCTGCGCTGTATCTCTAAACTAAAAAACTAAACTGTCCACTTACCTGTCCAAGCGTCTTTTAAATGTTGTTATTGTACCTGCCTCAATTACCTCGTTTGGCAGCTCATTCCAAATACTCAACACCCTCTGTGTGAAATTAATGTTCTCCTTTCAAACACATTAATAATTGTGGCTGTATTTTCATTACAACGTAGTGAAAATGTGATCAATGGTCTGGGGGTTATTCTGGTGTCCAATGAACCACTGGTTGTGGAAATGTGACTTCAGTCAAATTTTAAAAGTGGGATGTGGAGAACTAAACAAACAAAAGCAGTAAAAACCCAGCCTTTTACGCCCATTTCCACTTAATACTACATCTTATTTGGGTTTACTTGCGACCAATTGCCTTTATTTCAAAGCAAAGGAACATGTATTATAGACTCACCAGTTCTGGGAAGAGTTTCTGAATTAAAGGAAGTGATTTGTTTTGCCTCAAACTCTGTACTGACATCTATGAATCTGTAATTGAATATTGCAAGCTTATCATATTACCTAAATTAAAGCACAGAACTGATGAATTGAATATTGTGCATTGTTTTATACGCAGAGGTTTTCTTGGTTTCACACAAGTTTAATGTTCTATCATTAAAGAAACTCAAATCCAGTATAATTGTAATAGACTTAAACATCTGAAAAGAATGCCTTATGGTTCTTTTCAATACAATGGCGCACTGTCCCTGTTCTTTAGTGGATTAGTGCAGTATGTGCTTATGCAGATATTAACACTAAATTTCCACAGTAGGTGCAGTAGCCCCAATAATGCGGTAGAACATACAACAGTACAGCACAGGAATGTTTGTGCTGAACATGATGTCAAGTTAAACTGATCTCATCTCATCTGCTTGTACATGATCCATATCCCTCTATTCCCTGCACTTCCATGTGCTTATCCAAAAGCCTCTGAAACGCCACCACCACCCCTGGCAATGCGTTCCAGGCTTCCACCACTCTCTGTGTAAAAATCTTGCCCCACACATCTCCATTAAACTTTCTGCTGCTCACCTCAAGGCAATGCTCTCTGGTCTTTAGACTTTAGAGATATGGCATAGAAACATTCCCTTCGGCCCAACGAGTCCGCACCAACCAGCGATCACCCCCCACACTAACACAATCCTATACACTAGGAAGAACTTACAATTTGCAGAAGCTAATTAACCTACAAACCTGTACATCTTTGGAGCATGGTAGGAAACCGGAGCACCCGGAGAAAACCCACACGTCCAGTATTAGGCATTTCCATTCTGAGAAAAAGGTTCTGACCGTCTACCCTATCTATGCCTCTGATAATTTTATATACTTCTATCAGGTCTCCCCTCACCTTCATTGTTCCAGAGAAAACAATTCAAGACTACGAACCTCTCCCTGTAGTTGAAACCCTCCAATACAGGCAGCATTTGGTAAAATAGAAACAAAAGAACTACTGGTGCTGGTTTATGCCAAAGATGAACTCAAAATGCTGGAGTAACTCAGCAGGTCAGGCAGCATCTCTGGAGAAAATGGATGGGTGATGTTTCAGGTCGGAACCCTTCTTCAGGCTTCTTCACATGTTCATGGGGGAAGTAAGTGGGGCAATGTGATTGTTCCATGAGCTGGTATTGACTCGATGGGCCGACAGTCACCTTCTGTGTCTTCAGGAAATATGACAGTCAACACACAGGGGACAAGGAAAATGCTAGAAGAGCTGGTTGTGTCTCAAGTAGCTTTTACAAGAATGTAATGCAGAAGCTTTATAAGGTCCATGTCAGGCCACATTTGCAACATTGTGAGGAAAGAGGTGGTGGGAGGGGCGGGGGGGGGGGAGGGGGGGAGGGGTTTGGCGGCGGTGTGGGGATGGGTTTAGTAGGAGATTACCTAAAATTGGAGCATTCAATGTTCATACTGTTGGGTTGCAAGCTACCCAAGTGAAATATGAGGTGTTATTCCTCCGGTTTGCATATGGTCATTCTGGTATTGTAGGAGGTCCAGGACAGAAAGGTCGGTGTGGGTTGGGAAGTGGAGCTAAAATGGTTGGCAACCAGGTTATCCAGTAGGTCTTGGTGGTCTGAGCACGTTTTCGGCAAAACGGTCGCCAATTTTACGTTTGGTCTCACCGATATATAGGAGGGTACACTGGGAACCCGGTGATGCAGTAGATGAGGTTAGAGGAGGAGCACGTGAAATGGAAGTCTTCTATTTCTGCCTTTTCCTATCCTAATCTAATTTTGGCTTTGACAATTGCCCTTTTTTTCAATTGTTTTGCAAATTTGTAAACTTCATGCAGCCTAATCTTCCGCAACAGCAGAATAGTGAATGGTCTCCAAACCTTTGCCAATCTCACTCATTCCCACACATAGACATGGAGCTTCAAACAACGATAACCTTCATTTGAGGCACGTGGTCTTCACCTGAGTCTAGAAGGCACTGTATACAATGCAACAGTGATAAACCACTTGACATAGGCATTCAAGAGAGAGCTAGATAGAGCTCTTAAGGATAGTGGAGTCAGGGGGTATGGGGAGAAGGCAGGAACGGGGTACTGATTGAGAATGATCAGCCATGATCACATTGAATGGCGGTGCTGGCTCGAAGGGCCGAATGGCCTCCTTCTGCACCTATTGTCTATTGCCTATTATAATTTTAGTTTATTGTATTACATTTAGTTTTGTAAGATTTATAATAATACTATACTATGGCGAGTCCGAAACTTGCTAGTTGTAGACGAAGTTTATTGCAGCCGCAATACACGAATACAGAATCAAAACAACAAGTTACAGGACAACCAATATAAACTTACTGTCTTCCTTGAAGACTTCGCCGAACTGGCTAAAACGGGCGCCAAACGCGCACCTGACATCGCTGGCCAATCAGCGATGTCGTTTGCTGGACCAATCCTCATGGTCGCGTTCCCACGTGACCTCGCTGGCCAATCCGAGGGTTCGACGACCTGGACCATTCTCTATGGTCGCTACATGACCCCCCCCAGAACCCGAGGTGCGGAACCTAGCAGGGAGCCAGATTTCGCGACCATAACGAGTACGGAGAGGGACAGCCTGAACCACAGGAGCCGGAGGTTCCGGACTTGGTGGAACAGCCGGAACGGGAGGTTCTGGAGGAACTACCGGAACGGGGGGTCCTGGAGGAACTGCCGAAACGGGGGGTCCTAGGGGAACTGCCGAAACTGGAGGTCCCGGAGGAACTGTCGGAATGGGGGTTTGTGGACTGGGCGGAACTAACGGAGGTCGGCCTCTTCTAGGGGTTTGACCGACCAGGACTGGTTGATCTGGGTCCAAATGGGCAGGTTTGAGCCGGGACACCGAGACGAGTTCACTCTTGCCGCCCATGTCTAAGGTGAAAGTAGCCGTTCCCTTACGTAAAACCCGAAACGGCCCTTGATAGACCCTCTGCAACGGGGCGCGATGGGCATCTTTACGCAAAAAAACAAACTCACAGTCCTTCAGGGAAGACGGTTCATGTACCATGGGACACCCATGACGTGAAGTCGGCACTGGAGCCAGGGAGCCCACCCGTTCCCGGAGAGCTGCTAACGCTGATGGGACTGTAGGGAGCAGGGCTGAAGTGTCCGGAAACAGATCTCCAGGTACTCGAAGGGTCGAGCCATATACCAGCTCTGCGGACGACGCACCGAGATCTGGCTTAGGAGCCGTCCGGATGCCCAACAGAACCCAAGGGAGTTGGTCTACCCAGTCTGGGCCTTCAAGCCTTGCACAGAGGGACGCCTTAAGTTGGCGGTGGAACCTTTCTACGAGTCCATTTGCCTGGGGGTGATATGCAGTTGTGGGTTGCAAATTGGACCCGTACAGTTCCGCCAGCGCGGCCCAGAGGGACGAAGTGAACTGTGGTCCTCTGTCAGTTGTAATAACTGCCGGGACCCCGAAACGAGCTACCCAGTGAAGGGCCAAAGTCCTAGCACAAGACGCTGACGAGATATCACACAATGGGAAAGCCTCTGGCCACCGGGTGAACCGATCCACCACCGTGAGGAGGTGGGTGTAGCCCCGGGAGGAAGGCAAAGGCCCGACCAAATCCACGTGGATGTGGAAAAAACGAAAAGCCGGGACTTCGAAATCCTGTACGGGGGGCTGGACGTGGCGCTGGACCTTAGCGGTCTGACAGGGCACGCAGGAACGTGCCCATCCCGCTACCTGTTTCCGCAGGCCATGCCAGACAAACCTCGCTGCCACCAAGGCAGAGGTGGAGCGGATGGACGGGTGTGCCAGCCCATGAATGGCATCGAAAACCCGGCGCTGAAGGGAGGGCGGTACTACCGGCCTGGGGCGAGGAAGAGAAACATCGCACCAGACTTTCGTGCCCTCCGACCCACAAGCTACCTGGGCCAACTTCAATCCCGAAGTGGTGGACTGGTACGTCGAAACGGTATCCGCCAGGAGCTGTGCCTCCGCGAGCTCCTGGGGATCCACTTCGCAGTCCACCGCCGAAATAGGGGGAAAAGCAGGTCTAGACAGGGCGTCAGCAACGGCATTCAGCTTACCCGCGATATGACGGACATCTGTGGTAAATTCTGAGATAGCAGTCAGGTGCCGCTGCTGGCGGGCCGTCCATGGGTCAGACAATTTCAAAAAAGCAAATGTTAATGGCTTGTGGTCCGTAAATGCCACAAATGGGCGGCCCTCGAGGAAATACCTGAAATGACGGACAGCTAAATGGAGAGCTAGAAGCTCTCGGTCAAATGCGCTATATTTCAGCTCGGCCGAATTTAGTTGCCGGCTGAAAAACGCTAAAGGCTGCCAACGGCCACCAACCTGCTGCTCCAGAACCCCGCCCACCGCCACGTCAGAGGCGTCAACCGTCAGGGCCGTGGGGGCGGAGGGGCTCGGATGGACCAGCATGGTGGCGTCTGCCAAGGCTGCCTTAGCTGCCGTAAAAGCCGACTCTGCGGCCGGGGACCACAACAACTCTACCGGATTACCTGCAAGGCATTGGAAAAGTGGGCGCAGGACTCGCGCCGCTGCCGGAACGAATCTATGGTAGAAATTAACCATGCCTACGAACTCCTGCAGCCCTTTTACTGTGGTAGGCCTGGGGAAAGCCCGGATAGCCTCCACCTTCTCTGGCAAAGGGACAGCGCCGGCAGAGGTAATTCTGTGACCTAGAAAATCGAGAGCAGGCAGGCCGAATTGACATTTGGAGGGTTGAATAATGAGCCCGTGGTCTTGGAGCCGCTGGAACACGGTCCGCAAATGGGCCTGGTGTTCTTGCACTGAGGGGCTGGCTACCAGGATGTCGTCTAAATAAATAAACACAAAGGGTAAACCCCTGCCCACGCGGTCCATCAGTCGCTGGAAAGCCTGTGCCGCGTTCTTTAAACCGAAAGGCATACGCAACCATTCAAACAACCCGAACGGAGTAATAGTTGCAGTTTTTTGTATGTCCTCCGGTCGCACCGGAATCTGATGGTATCCTCGCACCAAATCGATTTTGGAAAACACCACCGCTCCTTCCAGTCCAGATGAAAAGTCCTGTAGGTGCGGTATGGGGTAGCGATCAGCCGTGGTGACAGCATTGAGACGCCGATAATCGCCACATGGCCTCCACCCCCCAGATGCCTTGGAGACCATGTGTAACGGCGAGGCCCACGGGCTGTCAGACTGACGAACAATTCCCATTTCCTCCATCTTCCTGAACTCCGCCCGTGCCACCACCAGTTTGTCTGGCGGTAGTCTCCTGGCCCGAGCGAAAACGGGAGGGCCTTCAGTGCGGATGTGATGGACTACACCGTGCTTAGCTGAAGGTGCGTCAAAACGTTGGACGAGCAGCTCTGGGAACTCTGCCAGAATCGCAGCATACGAGTCGGGGGCCGCGACGACGGCCTGGACAGTAGGGCTGGGCGAGGAGGCGATTGCCGGAGCGACGTGCTCGTCTTCAGCAGCGGGTCGGAGGTCGTTACCGCGGACATCAGGAACCAGTGAAAAAGCCCAGAGAAAATCTGCGCCCAGGATCGCTTGTTTGACGTCGGCTATGATGAATGGCCATTCGTACGTGCGGAGGCCTAAAGCAAGGGACATCTTCCGTGTGCCGAAAGTGCGAATTGGGCTGCCGTTAACCGCGATGAGGGTGGGACCTGTCTTACCCGATCTGGTTTCGAGGTCGGTCGGCGGCACTATGCTGACGATGGCTCCGGTGTCTACCAAAAATTCTGTGTCCGTGAATCGATCATGGACATAGAGGCGCCGGTTCTGGCCAATCGTAACTGCCCCTATGTACGATCGGCCGAGGCATTTCCCGCGAAGGTACACGGCAAACGACAGTTGCGGGATTCGTTACCCCATCGTAGGTGATAATAGCACCAGCCGCGCTTGTGCGGATCTTTTTGGCGGGCTTTCGGGGAATTGGCGGGAGACGTGGCGCCATCTTTCCGTCGCTGTGGCGTGGTCACCGATGTCGAGACTTTGTTGATGGAATCACTGGCCTTGTTTTTTCCCGCTATGAGCGCGTCCGCTTTCGCTGCATATGCTTCGGGGTCCTTAAAAGAACAATCCGTAAGCAGCAGTCGGACATCCTCGGGAAGTTTCTCGCGGAATGCCTGTTCAAACATCGGGCAATCCGTATGCTCACCGGCTAGCACCATCATTTCAGCCATGCGGACGGAAGGCAGTTGGTCTCCAAGCTCCGGTAGGTGCAGAAGTTTTGCCGCACCACCGTGCTTATTTAACCCGAAGGTTCGCAGTAATGCCTTCTTCATGGTTTCGTATTTGTCTTCCGCAGGTGAAGTTATGATAAACCGCATCATGCGCTTGGTTGTGTCCGGCGATAGGGCGCTGACGAGGTAGAAGTACTTCGTGGAATCGTCCGACACCTTCTTTATGTGGAATTGAGCCTCGGCGTGGATAAACCAAGCTTGCAGTGCGTACGTCCAAAATAACGGAAGATGAACGCCTGCCGCGCCTGACTCCGGTGTGCCCTGCTCGGTCATTGTCAACGAGGCGTCGGGTTCCTGCTCAGTTGGTGATCGTCCAGATCACGTTCGGGGTCACCAATATGGCGAGTCCGAAACTGGCTAGTTGTAGACGAAGTTTATTGCAGCCGCAATACACGAATACAGAATCAAAACAACAAGTTACAGGACAACCAATATAAACTTACTGTCTTCCTTGAAGACTTCGCCGAACTGGCTAAAACGGGCGCCAAACGCGCACCTGACATCGCTGGCCAATCAGCGATGTCGTTTGCTGGACCAATCCTCATGGTCGCGTTCCCACGTGACCTCGCTGGCCAATCCGAGGGTTCGACGACCTGGACCATTCTCTATGGTCGCTACAATACCATATATTATTGTATCTGCGCCTTGCAGCGGCAGAAGGTTCCCAGGATGCACCTTGGTGCTGTATGACCAGTAAGCTGCGAGTAACCAGATGGGCGGGCGGGCCACCGAGAATAAAGAGGGACCCAGCAGGGGTCCACTGTGAAGAGATGCGACTGTACTGGGAACTGCTGAAACTTTGTCGGTGCCAAAAATGTGGCGACTCTTCGCGTCCTGCCTAGGTGAAGTCTGCATATGATTGTATGCAAAAACAAAGCATTTCACTGTACCTAGGTACATGTGACGATAAAGTACCATTGAATCATTGAATTGAATTATTAGTATGGTTATTATTATGTGACTACTGATTGTATTGCTATTATTATTGTGTAGGATTTTGGTTAGTCAGTCTCGCCTAACAACATTAATTTTGGGTCCTACCGTTGCTCAAATCTCCCTCCAGCTCAGGCCCTCGAGTCCTGGCAACATCAGTGAGGCCACATTTAAAATATTGTGTTCAGTTTGGTCACCTGTTACAGGAAAGATGTTGTTAAGCTGGAAAGGATGTTGAGAAGATCTTATCTGCATCCTTTCCAGCTTAACAACATCTTTCCTGAGGTGGGAGCTGCTTTACGTCCTCGTCGTCCACCCTGGGTAGTTCTGCGGAACTGGCAAAATTTGCAGCAAAGCGTCAACTACGGTACTCTGAAGCACCAATAGCCACTTTTGATTGTTGTAGTTGACATACGAAAGAAGAAGAACATCTTTCCTATAACAGGTGACCAAAACTGAACACAATACTCTAAATGCAGCCTCACCAATGTCTTGTACAACTGTAACATATCCTTCCAAATTCTAGACTCAATATGTGTAGGAAGAAACTGCAGATGTTGGTTTACACCGAAGATAGACACAAACAGCTAGGGTAGCTCAGAGGTGAGGCAATATCTCTGGATAAAAGGTGACGTTTCGGGTCGAGATTCTTCCTGTCTCGACCCGAAACATCATCTGTTGCTTTTTTCCAGAGATGCTACCTGACCCGCTGAGTTACTCCAGCTTTTTGTGTCTATCTTCTATACTCAATACTCGGACTGATGAAGGCCAATGTGCCAAAAGCCTTCTTGACCACCTTATCTACTTGTGATGCCACATTCAAGGAACTATGTAACTGCACTCCTGGAATCCACTGCGCTACAACACTTTCCAGAGCCGTGCCGTTCACTGTGTGGGGGCTCAGAGAAACCATCTGTCGGGTGTTTTTTTAAATTATCTTTCAGGAGGAGTAGGAATGTTTCCTTGGATTCCTCAGTGGAAGACCTGGCCTCCTGTGCTCTGGGCTAACCTCCCACTACATTATCTCTTACCGGATATTACCTGAGTTCACGTCGATGAGTTCCTGCCTACCCAAATCTCTCTTCTCCCGAAGCCACCAGGCAACCAGCACTTCCCTCCATTTCCAGAGGGCAACCAACTGGAAGCTGGGACAGGTTTATAGACAATAGACAATAGGTGCAGGAGCAGGCCATTCGGCCCTTCGAGCCAGCACCGCCATTCAATGTGATCATGGCTGATCATTCTCAATCAGTAGTTTAGTTTATTGTCACGTGTACCGAGGTACAGTGACAAGCTTCCATTTGCATGCTCTCCTCTCAGAGGAAAGACAATACTTGATCACAATCGAGCCATCCACAGTGCATAGATTCATGATAAAGGGAATAACGGGAATAATGTTTAAGGCAAGAGAAAGTCCAGTCCATTTGAACAAATTCCGATCAAAGGTAGTCCGAGGGCCTCCAATTAGATAGATAGTAGCTCAGGACTGCCGTCTACTTGTTGATAGGATGGTTCAGTTGATTGTTAACAGCTGGGAAGAATCTGTCCCTGAATCTGGAGGGGTGCGTTTTTCACACTTCTTTACCTCTTGCCTGATGGAAGAAGGGAGTGTCCGGGTGAGACTTGTCCTTGATTATGCTGGTGGCCTTGCCGAGGCAGCGTGAGGTGTAAATGGAGTCAAGGGAAAGGAGGTTGGTTTGCGTGATAGTCTGGGCTGCATCTACAACTCTCTGCAATTTCTTGTGGTCTTGCATGGAGATGTTTCCAAACCATGCAATGATGCATCCCGATAAAATGTTTTCTACGGCGCATCTGTTGAAGTTGGTGAGAGTTGTTGGGGACATGCAGAACTTCCTGGGTATGGCTTCATGCTGGGTGTTCTTGGCACTCGCCTTGGGACCTTGCCCACCCAGAACCTGCTCCCAGTTAAAATTGATGTGGGAAGACACTATTGTTCCCAATGTGGCGAACAAAAAAAGCATCTCAAATCACAGATCAGGAGCTTCATCAGGCCAAAGCCTTTACCAAGAAATCCACAGGAAGACTGGAGTCAGTCAGTGTCTCAGAAAGCATCCCACAGATATTGTTCACTGTGCCAGCTGTCTGCCTATTTCACTGCTCCGCTACGGAACACATTACGCTTTCAACCTCTCTCCCTCTGTTTACTTTTATGACTTCTCATCCTTGTAACATATTTTTATAATTGCTTCCACATATTACCAATGAACATTGAAATATCTGTGGTAAAATTCATCCACGCTGCAGCAAAGAGAAGACCCACAGCTAAAATATTTCTCCGAGCTTGGATTGGATTTGTTCCATGGATAAAAAAGAATCACAAGCAATTCAAATTTACTAAAGGTGTGATGAGAGGTAATTTCGTAAACCAGCACGCAATATTCTAAGTAAAATTTTAAGAATATTTGCACTTTTTATTGAATGTTGTGAGCAGAATTTTATTTGCCACTGAATGCACGTGCAAAGATTACATCAAACTGAACTGGCCTTGCTTTGCTGAGGAAACAAATTCCGTTTTGTTTAATTCTGTCTATTTTTTCTACTGAAATGGAAGGTATGTCAGTGAGTCATTCAATAGACAATAGACAATAGACAATAGGTGCAGGAGTAGGCCATTCAGCCCTTCGAGCCAGCACCGCCATTCAATGCCATTCAAATCCCACTAATTTAGAAGACAAAAAGCCTGCAGAGTTGCGCCTGAGATTATAGAGGAGGGTTTGCAAGGTACATCGATTTATTCACGTCAAGTATTCACTGAAGTTCTGGAATGCTGTGGTGCCAAATTATAATGTCATAAAGCTAACAGCTCGGTATATCCTCTGTAATCCAGCATTGTTACATCTCAATATGCTTTTCCATTGCCTTTCAGAATCCAAATCTCATCCTTAATAAAATGATGATTTTATAAAGTGCACAGACACCACAAGAATGTTGTTATGTTGTCAAGTTCAGCAATTCAATTCTATCCCTTGCCCCAATTGGTTGAAAGCAAAGGTCTCCTTTTCTAAAATAATATTTTTTGACAATTTTCGTCGACTTCAGGACAAAAGCTTCTAAAGATAACTCTTCGGAAAATACCTCAGAAGTTGCCAATGATAGCAAATGTTGCTTCTTGTGGAATTCAGAGAACTTGTGCCAGAAGACTAATATTAATTGCATGGCATATTGGAAGAATTTTTTTTTAAAGCCTTTGATTAGCTGGAAATCTCATTTTATAAGAACAACCGCGCATTCAAATTGTGACTGAGGCTGG
This sequence comes from Rhinoraja longicauda, assembly GCF_053455715.1. Taxonomy (NCBI): domain Eukaryota; kingdom Metazoa; phylum Chordata; class Chondrichthyes; order Rajiformes; family Arhynchobatidae; genus Rhinoraja; species Rhinoraja longicauda. The sequence goes on along the minus strand of NC_135959.1, from coordinate 45,320,614 downwards.
TTTCACACATCCACATTGTACTCAGGTTTAAAAAAAAATCTGTTCTGTTGTTTGGTGATTCATGCTGCTTTTAATTCTAAACTGCCGTGTTTACATAAGGAGTTACCGCTGGTTGGGATTTTGTTTTGACAAAGAACAGAAGCTGGCATAATGTGAGCTATCAAGAACTGGTAATTGACAAAAAGACAAGCGATGCCTTAACCTCTGCTTCTTCTTTCCCACTTGAGTCCATTTTGATGACAGCACTTTAGAAACCCATAGAGCTGCAACTCAGAATCTTTTATCAATGTGTAAGTCAGACATGAATAATGCTATTTTCAAAAAGGGACCACAGGCTTTTGTATCATGTCCTAATGAGATAAAAGTAAATGTATATATATTACTCAAATACTTCAGGGATAAAAGCACCTGTTTTTTGTCTCAATTACTGTAGCCATCTGTCTGTTGGGGGAGGGGAGGGGGGGAGGGGAAACGATTATTTTTCATTCCTTTCCACTTCTTCTCATTGCTGTGGTACACAGTCATGATTTTAAATGCTGGAGTAACTCAGCAGTCAGGCAGCATCCCTGGAGAACAGAGAGCAGCACAGTGGTGCAGCTGTAGAGTTGCTGCCTCATAGCGCCAGAGACCCAGGTTTGATCCTGACTATGGGTGCTGTCTGTACAGAGTTTGTACGTTCTCCCAGTGACTGCATGGGTTTTATCGAGGTGCTTCAGTTTCCTCTCGCTCCAAAGATGTATAGGTTTGAAGGTTAATTGGCTTCGGTTAAAACAATTGAGAATTGTTCCTACTGTGTAAGATAGTTCTAGTGTACGAGGTGATCACTGGTGGACCTGGAGTCGGTGGGCCGAAGAGCCTGTTTCCACGCTGTATCTCTAAAGACTGAAGACTGGTGAACCTTCAGAAGGATCCCGACCAGAAACGTCACCTATCCATGTTCTTTAGGGATGCTGCCTGACCCACTCAGTTACAGGTACTTCAACAGGTTGTGTCTTTCCTTGATATACCAGCATCTGCAGTTCCTTGTTTCTACATACCTGACTTTGCCACATTTGAACTTGACCATTCAAAAGATCTCTTGGTGAATGTCTAGGCTTTTCAATGTAGAGCTGAGATTGAGAACTACCTGGGTCACGGCCTGCACCATTTAAAGAGTCATGGAGTCATACAGCACAGAAACAGGTCCTTTGGCCCACCATCTCCATGCCGACTCTTGTACCTATCTACACTAATTCCATTTATCCGTATAGCATTCTATACCTTGATGAATTCATTCCCTTTCTCCATACAACCTTATGCTTGCTCATTCATTTGATATTTGCCCAGACATTAAAATTCGCATCCTTCTTTAAATCCCTTGGCTCTACACCTTTCTATCTCCATGACTTGCTCAAGCCTCACAACCTACATTGTTGCCTTTCCAATCCTTTCTGTCTCACGCCTTATGTTTTTTCATCTCTGGCCTTTGTCCAACCATCTGCCTATCAACTCCTCCCCCCCTCGTCTGTGTTCACCTATTACCTATTACCATGTTTTGTCCTGCCCCTCCTCTCATCCAGCTCCCCCACTCCCCCCACACCTACAACCAGTCCAAAGAAGTGTCCCGACCCGAAACGTTACCTATTTATGCTATCCAGAGATGCTGCCTGACCCGTTGAGTTACTCCAGCACTTTGTCTCTACTTTGATGTCTGCTTCATTTTGCCTCTTGGTTATGCCCAATGCTTCCCAGTGCTGATGAAGTGTCCGTGACCTGTTTCTCTTTCTACAGATGCTGCCTAACCAACTGAGTGTTTCCAGCATTTTATATTTTTATTTAAGGAAAGATACACTTGCCTCTGAGGGAGTGCAACAAAGGTTCACCAGGTCCATTTTGGAATGAATTTGATGAGGTTCATAAGTTCATTTTTAGGAGCAGAATTAGGCCACTCGTCCCATCAAATCTACACTGCCATTCAATCATCGCTGATCTATCTTTCCCTCTCAAACCCATTCTCCTGCCTTCTCTCCATAACCCCTGACACCCTTACTAATCAACAATCTGTTAATCTGCGCCTTAAAAATACCCAATGACTTGGCCTCCACTTGGCGGTCTCTGGCAATGAATTCCACAGATTCACCACCCTCTGGAAGGTTTTAGACTCGCAATAACATTTTTTTTTACCTTGCATGATTTTCAAGAATGATAGCTATATGTTCATTAAAAACTAAAGATAGTATGTTACATTGTTTAATAGACTAACATTGCACATAGAATATTCAAAATGGCCCCCAAGACAGGTGAGTCTCTGTGTGCTGGTCCCAGAAGTGGATCGGCAATCATTCATTACAATCGCCCCACACTTTTAAACCTCTACTATCCGTACACTATGGACGGTTTGATTGTAATCGCATATAGTCTTTCCTCTGAATGTGACAATAAACTAAACTAGATTAAATTAAACTAAACTAAACTCTCTGTTCACTTTGTCCCCTCCTTCTCTCAACTCACCTTAGAATCATACAGTTACACAGCATGGAAACAGGCCATTCTGCCCAACTCTTCCATGTCAACAAAGTTGCTGTATCTAGGCTAGTCCCTTTGGCCCATATCCCTCCAAATGTTTCCCATCCAAGTATCTTTCAAGTGTCTTTGCCTTCTTTGCAAATTATAACCCCAACTTGCTATCATAATCTTTTCCCAGTCTGTTGAAGAGTCTTTTGATCTGTAACAATAACTTTGTTTCTCTTTTTGCAGCCACTGCCTGATCTGTTGTGTGGTCCCAGCATTTTTTGTTTTATTTTTAGATTTGCAGTCCTTACATTTTTCAAAATTTCCACATGCTTCATTTAATACAGACACTATAACGATGCACCATTTCCAATGTACACACCAGCGCCTTGTAAGGTTGCACCAAAACTTTCCTATCTTTTACACCCCTTCTAACAAAGTTTATCAGCCCTCCTAATCACTTGTTCCATCTATATACCAATCCTTTGTGTTTCATAGAAGATAGAACAGTACAGTACAGGGACAGGCCCTTCATCCCACAATGGTTAAAAAGCCTTTTGGCATGTTGGCCTTCAACAGTCAAGAGTAGAGTATAGAAATTGGGAGGTCATGTTGCAGTTATATAAGACATTGGCGGGGCACACTTAGAGTATTGTGTTCAGTTCTGGGAACCATGTTATAGGAACAATATTAAGTTGGAAAGAGTGCAAAGAAGATTTACAAGGATGTTGCCAGGACCCAAGGGTCAAGGAGAGGTTGAGCAAGCTGGGACTCTATTCCCTGGAGTTCAGGAGGATGAGAGGTGATCTTATAGAGGTGTATAAAATCATGAGAGGAATAGATCAGGTGGACACACAGAGTCTATTGCCCAGAGTGGGGGAATCGAGAACCTGAGGGCATAAGTTTAAAGTGAAGGGGGAAAAATGTTATAGAAATCTGAGGGGTAACTTTTTCACGCAAAGGGTGGAGGGTGTGGAACAAGCTGCCAGAGGACATAGTTGAGGCTATCGCAATGGTTAAGAAACATTTAGACTGATACATGGATAGGACATGTTTAGAGGGATATGGGCCAAACGCAGGCAAGTGGAACTAATGTAGATGAGACATGTTGGTCAGTGTGGGTAAATTGGGCAGAAAGGCCTGTTTCCACACTGTATGATTCTATGACTCGAATATCTGTGCTGAAAATTATGCAAAGATAAACTAATCTCATCTGCTTGCATATGATCTATATCCCTCTATTCCTTGCAGTTCCATGTGGCTATCTAAAACCCTCTTAAAATCCACTATCGTATCTGCCTCCACCACCACCACCCCTGGCAGAACATTTCAAGCACCCACCACCCACTGTTCCAAAAATTCAGCCCGCATATCTCCTTTAGACATCAGCCCTCTTCTCTGCCTGCATGTGATCCATATTCCTACATACCCTGCATATCCATGTGCCCATCTAAAAACGTTAAAGCTATGTCCTCTAGTCTTTGACATTTCCACCCTGGAGAAAGGTTTTGACTGTCTACCCTATCTATGCCTCTCACAATTTTATTTGCTTCTGTCAGGTCTCCCTACAACTCCCAGCATTCAAGATCAAACAATCCAAGTTACTCCAATCTCTCCCTATAACTAATACCCCTAATCCAGGCATCATTCTGGTAAACCAGACCTCCAAATCTGCACATCTTTGGGATACGGGAGGAATCCAGAGTGCCAGAAATCCAACTGTTATTAAAACAAAAACCAGCACTATCTGCCCCACATCATTGGTGCCCCACACCGTGTTTGAAGGATATGGGGAGGTGTCCAGAATGAAGGGGTGAAGTTCATCAAAAGGGCACAGGCCTGGGAGGACTAAAAATTATTTCCCTTTCATTAAAAGTTGCTGTGCTTAGTAATCAGTGATCACGGCAGGTATTGCTGTTTTTTTGTTTTGATACCAGTTGGATTTACTTAATAATTCTATTATATATTTCCTTACATTTCTAATTCCTATCTGACACCTGTTCGTTTGATGTGAGATTCGTGAGTTGACTGTAAAATTCGCCATAATCTTTGACTGTAATGGTTTTGCATATCTTTTCCACTGCGTGCCACGATTAGAGCAGGAGCAAGCAGGGCAGCACACGGTGGGGCAGCTGGTAGAGCTGCTGTCTCACAGTGCCAGAGACCCCGGTTGGACTCTGGCCTCGGGTGCTGTTTGTGCGGAGTTTGCACACTCTCTCTTGACTTTGCGGGCTTCCTCTGTGTTCCTCGGGTTTCCTCCCACATCCCCAACATGTGCGGGGTTTGTAGGTTAGTTTGGCCTCTGTAAAACTGTCCCAAATGAAGCCGTGTCTCTGGCGCTGTGAGGCAGCGGCTCTCTCAACTGCGCCACTGTGTGCCACAGCTTCTTTGTCACATTGATCATTTTTATTGGTATTTATATTTCTTCTTTCCATTTGACGTTTCACTTATTTTTGCCGTTCCCATTGAGCTTTCCTGCTTCCTTTGATCTCTGTGTTATTTGACCTTTCCATCCCCACTTCTGTCTCACCTTATGTCTCTTCACTCACCCTTGTGTCTCCTTCTTTATCTCTCGTTCATCACAATGTGCCTGTGTTTCATTGCTCCCCCATCCCTGACCTCTTGGCTTCAGTCCTCTCTGTCATTCCAGCTTTTTTTGCTGCAGACTGGAGTCTGCACATTGACAGACACGAGCACATTGCTGCCAGCACTGCAGCGGCAGCTGTTGAGACTCTTATTATTTTACACGGGCTTGAAATGTTTCTTTTAAGTATAACTATGCTAGTAATGACTTCGGCTCTCCAAAATCAATATGACCACACCGGTTTCAAAGTCCTCTGTCCAATGGGATTCGGACAGTGGCTTCTCAGAAATCATAGGGCAGAACCTATTTCCCTTGCCCCAATTCTACGTCCCATTTACAGGGCAGAACCTACTTCCCTTCTCCCAATTCTAGATCCCATTTGGAAGGCAAATGCTACTTTTCTTGCCCCATTTCTAGACCTGATTTACAGGGCAGAACTTAATTCCCTTCTCCCAATTCTCAGTCCCATTTACAATTTTAGGTCTCATTTACAGGGCAGCATGGTGAGGCAGTAGTAGAGTTGCTACCTTAGAGCGCCATGGACCCGAGTTCAATCCTAAGCACGGGTACTGTCTATACGGAGTTTGTATGTTCTTCCCTTGACCTGCGTGCGTTTCCTCCAGTTTCCTACCACACTCGAAAGACGTGCAGGTTTGCAGGTTAATTGGCTTCGGTAAAATTGTAAATTGTCCCCAATGTGTAGGATAGTGTTCGTGTGTGGGGATCGCTGGTCGGCGCAGACTCGGTGGGCCGAAGGGCCTGTTTCCACGCTGCAACTCTAAACTAAACTAAAACTTACATCCGTTGTCTCAATTCTTGGTCCCATTTGCAGGGCAGAACCTGCTTCCCTTGTCCCAATGCGTAGGAAAAAACTGCAGATGCTGGTTTAAATCGAAGGTAGATACGAAATGCTGGAGTCACTCAGCGGGTCAGGCAGCATCTCGGGAGAGAAGGAATGGGTGACGTTTTGGGTCGAGACCCTTCTTCAGACTGAAGAAGGGTCTCGACCCGAAACGTCACCCATTCCTTCGCTCCCGAGATGCTGCCTGACCCGCTGAGTTACTCCAGCATTTTGTGTCGCCCTTGTCCCAATTCTTAGTCCCAATTAAAGGGCAGAGTATACTTCTCTCATCCCAATTCTAGGCCCTAATTACAGAGCAGACCCTACTACCCTTGTCCCAGTTCTTGGTCCCAATTACAGGGCAGAATTTTCTGCAAGCGAAGAAACTTTCATGCCCAATGGCAATAAATGAAGTAGATAGTTAAATCTTTATCTAATTGTATGTCTTGTTGCCGAATGTGTTTCCATTACCCAATTTCAGTGCGTTATATTGCAGAGTAGTCATGTCCTCTCCTAATTCCACACAAATATACGTCACAACTTGGAACCATGGCAATGGAGATCAATGGGTGGAATTTTCAACCTTAGTAAGAATATAATTGAGGATCAAACACACGTTATACTGTATACTCCGCACAATGTGAGGGGCACACTGTGGTGCAGCTGGAAGAGCAGCTGCCTCTCAGCACCAGAAACCCGGGTTCTATTTTGACCTTGGGTGTTGTCTGTGTGGAGTTTGCATGTTCCCCCAAGACTGAGTGGGCTTCCTCTGTGCGCTCCAGTTTCCTGCCACATCCCAAAGACGTGCAAGTTTGTAGGTTAATTGGCCTCTGTAAATTGCCCCAAGTGTGAAGAGAAAAGACATTCTGGCCTTCCATCACAGTGAGGAGGTGACTGGAGAAGACTCGCTGTGATGGATGTTTCTTTTTGTTTGGTGTTGGTTTATGATTGTGTGTGTTATTGCTTATTTTTATTGCTTATTTTTATTGGTCTTATTGTTGGACTGTGGGTAATCTTTCATTTCACTGCACATTTATGTGTATGTGACAAATAAATTGACTATTGACTATTGACTAGGGGGTGGATGAGAAAGTGGGACAACATAGAACTAGTGAGTATGGGTGATCGATGGTCAGTGTGGACTCGGTGGGCCAAAGGGGCCGCTTCCATGTTGTTCCTCTCAACTAAACAATTTTCTTTTTTCCTGATATCAAGAGTGACTGCTTCGATGCCTGCCTGCCTACCACAGTTGAATATCCCGGTTTGTAGCAACCAGAATACCCAATTTTTGAAGCAAGGTTTGAAATCTGGACTGATCTTCGACCAACTTCTGCATATCATAAGACATAGGAGCAGAATTAGGCCAATCAGCCCATCTGATCATGGCTGATCTATTTTTCCCTCTCGACCCCATTCTCCTGCCTTCTCCTCATAACCTATGACACCTTTACTAATCAACACCACTTTAAAAATACCCAATATCTTCCACAGCCATCTGTGGCAATGAATTCCACAGATTCACCACCCTTTTACTAAAGAAATTTCTCCTCATCTGCATTCTAAAGGTACGGCCTTTTATTCTGAGGCTGTGCTCTCTGGTCCTAAACTCTCCCACTCTAACCAGGCCTTTCACTATTCGGTAAGTTTCAATGAGGTCTCCCCTCACTCATCCTTCTAAACTGCAGCGAGTACAGGCCCAGTGCCGTCATATGCTCATCATACATTGAGAAGAGGAATTTATTTAGTGGTACCACTGAACTCGGCCTCCGTCATTGGAGCAACATGACATGACACAGATATTCCAGGTAAATGCTTCTGTGCCTGGCAATCAAATAACCATGTCCTTAGGTGTTGGATTATTCTTACTGGCTTGTCTACACCCAATTCACCATCAAAATGTCCGGAAGGATTTCTGGACCGGGGGCATCAAGTTTGCTGCTACGTATTAAATCATTAACATCAAGAATATGAAGAGGCAAGGAACTGCAGATGCAGGTTTATTTACATAAGGACACAAAGTGCTGGAGTAACTCAGCAGCATCTCAGCAGCACGTGGTTAGGTGATGTTTTGGGTTCGGACCATTCTTCAGACTGATTGTGGGGGGAGGGGTGGGAAGAAAGCTGGAAGAAGAGCGGGGGCAGGACAAAGTCTGGCGAGTGATCGGTGGGTACAGGTGAGAGGGAGGGGGTTGGTTTGATTGGCAGATGGTTGGACTTGGGAGATCCAGCAGTCCTTGGCAGACTGAGTGCGAGTTCGGCGAATCGGTCACCTAGTCTATGTAAAGGAAGCCTCATCTGAAACACCTGATGCAGCAGATGAGGTTAGAGGAGGTGCACGTAAACCTCTGTCTCACCTGGAAGGTCTGCTGGGGTCCCTGGATGGAGGTGAGGGAGGAGGTGTAGTATGATCAAGGGATCAAGAGTATGATTGAGCTAACAGGAATTATTTTAAATTATGATCTTACTGAAATAGACAACCCAAGCAATTGCTTAGTTGGAGCCAGGGTCAACATTGAGCCCAGGGATAGAAAGTAAATCTTTTGAAGGTCCTGTTTCCACCAGTATCTATAAAGTCTAAGGTCTAAAGATAGAACGGTCTGTGTGTGGTCAAATAGAATATGAAATACTTAGCAGGGCAACCAATGTCTTCCTTAAGTGGGACTTCAACAAAGGAAATTTGCTCCCTTTTAATAATCCTATAGTTGTGTACACTGGCAAATCAAAGACCAGTGCAGGCTTGTTTATAATCCTTTCATAAGATGATTTGAAATTGTAAATACAGCTGTTTCTTTGGCCCCTGGATGTAATGAAGACTTAAAAGGTGTTTTTCTCTCTCTATATATATAAAAGAGCACCTCTATAGATAAAATAGGATTATAGTGGTTTCCCTCCGAATGTTCAGATAAGCAGTGGCTTTATATCAAAGAAAAGAAAATACCATTAAAGCAAATATTATTCATATTTAAAATACAGCTGTAGATAATTTAATAAAGGTACAGGTGCCTATCCAACACCAGAGTAATTGTTTTGATTTTTCATATTGAGGACACATCATATATACTGTTTGAACAAAAGAAATAGATAATCACCACAAAGAATTTTCACTTAAGAAGTTTGCTTCTTTCTGAGTAATAAGCGTGGATTAGTCTGATCTTTGTTTAGGAAGGAACTGCAGATCCTAGTTTACACCGAAGATAGACACAAAATGCTGGAGTAACTCAGCGGGTCAGACAGCATCTCTAGAGAAAAGGATTAGGTGACATTTTGGGTCGGGACCCTTCTTCAGACTGAAAGTCCGATCTTTGTGTTTGCTAGTTTGAACTGGCATTGAAACTGTTGTCCAGGAATACACCTTCTCAATAATGAGTATGAAGCACCATGCTCTAGCTAGAAGGTTTCACTGTTCATGGAATACATTAAAATATTAACCAATTAGTGTTCTGTATTCTCCTAGTACTTATGGTGTGTTACAGAACACATCGAAACAAGGAATATCAGGAAGCATTTCTGTCGATACAACAAAACACAAAGTGCTGGTAGAACTCAATGTGTCAAGCAGCATCTGTAGAGGGAATGGCACGTGACGTTTTGGTTTAGTTTAGTTTAGTTTAGTTTATTGTCATGTATACCGAGGTACTGTGAAAAGCTTTTTGTCGTGTGCAATCCAGTCAGCGGAAAGACAATACATGATTACAATCGAGCCATCCACAGTGTACAGATACAGGATACAGGGAATAATGTTTTGTGCAAGATAATTCCAATAAAGTCTAATTAAAGATTGTCCAAGGATCTCCAATGAGGTAGATGGTAGCTTCGGACAGCTCTCTCCTTGTCCATAGGATGGTTCAGTTGCCCAATGAGGTAGATGGTAGCTTCGGACAGCTCTCTCCTTGTCCATAGGATGGTTCAGTTGCCCAATGAGGTAGATGGTAGCTTCGGACAGCTCTCTCCTTGTCCATAGGATGGTTCAGTTGCCCAATGACAACTGGGAATCTGGATTAGGAATTTTGAATCTGAATTGAATCTGAGAAGGGATTCGGATCTGAAACACTGCCTGTGCATTCCTTCCATAGATGCTGCCTAACCTGCTGAATTCCTCCAGCACCGTGTGTGTGTTTTTGCTCAAGATTCGCACATCTGTAGTTCCTTGTCTCTCTGTTTATACAACAGCTAATATACAACTTTCCAAATCATGCTTCGTAGAGTGTTGTGGTAGTTGATACATGACTCAACATAATAATGACTTGAGATAATAATGACACCAACCTTACAGGTACACACATTTGTTTACATAATACCACAAATTATAAAGGCAATACTTTTTTATGAGCATGGAATAATTTTGATTTTATGTAACAGTGCAGATGTATTGGTAATAAGACAAGCAGAGCGATATTAGATTAGTTGCCCGTTACTCATGGGAATGATAATTGGGACAGACATTGTCTCACACCCATTAATTCAATATCATGTATATTGAATCAGCGCTCCGTTTTGGATCAATGGCTTTAGGAATGACAATTCACCACCTAGGACCCAGGACAAAGCTAACTTTCCCACTGCTGATAGGCGCTGATGAAAACATAACTTCAGTAGGCTAGCTGAGGGTTGGTTGGATGATGTCAAGGACAATTCTCCCAGTGAGTAATATGGAAATAGTCACTATCCAGAGCGAGGCACAGGACAGCAGACATAGAACATAAAACATTGAACAGTATAGCACATGACAGGCCCTTCAGCCCACAATGTCTGTGCCGAACACAATGCCAAGACCAACTTTCATCCGCCTGCACGTAATCCATATCCCTCCATGCCCTGCATATCCATGTGCCTCTCTAAAAGTCTCTTGGAATGCAGGAGGATGAGGGGTGATCTTATAGAGGTGTACAAAATCATGAGGAATAGATTGGGTAGATGCACAGTCTCTTGCCCAGAGTAAGGGAATCGAGAACCAGAGGACATAGGTTGAAGATGAGGGGGGAAGAATTTAAGAGAAACCTGAGGGGTAACGTTTTTACACAAAGGGTGTTGGGTATATCGAACGAGCAGCTGGAGGAGGCAGTTGAGGCAGGTACTATTGCAACGTTTAAGAAATATTTAGACAGGCACATGGATAGGATAGGTTCAGAGGGATATGGGCCAAATGCACATTGGTGGGACTGATATAGAAGGGACATGATGGTCGGTGTGGGCAAGTTCGGCCGAAGGGCCTGTTTCCATGCTGTATGACTTTATGACTATGACACCACAGGGATTTAGCAAATTCTAAATCACTGTTTAATTGAATATAACAGGTCTCTCGCTATTTTTCTCTTTACTCTGACCATTCCTGGAATTTGTAGAATTCTCTGCCATAGGAGGCCAATTCACTGGATGTTTTCAAGAGAGAGTTAGATTTAGCTCTCAGGGCTAACGGAATCAAGGGATATGTGGAAAAAGCAGGAACAGGGTACTGATTTTGGATGATAAGCCATGATCATATTGAATGGTGGTGCTAGCTCGAAGGGCCGAATGGCCGACTCCTGCACCTATTTTTCTATCCAATAACAGCTGAAAGGTATTGACAGGGTAAATGGTGGAAGAATATTTCCTCGGATAAAGGGCCTAGAATTAGGAATAAAGGCAAGGGATAAGGCATCAGCCACAAAGGACCGAGACATGAATATTTCTTTCCTCGGGAGATTGTGAATCTTTGGAATTTTCTTTCTCAGCCACTGTAGATGTTCGTCATTCAGTTTATTTAAGCTGGAGCCTGAAAACGTAATATTACCAGCACCACTATGACTTTAAGCACACATCTATCTGTATTTTTCTGTTTTAAATTGAACCTCCTGACCAACTTGACCCTAAATCCCATCTGAATGACAATGAGTAGCTGAAGAGCGGAATAATTTTTTTTTCATAGTGAGGTGATTACTAATTATAATACTATTGTGGAATATTTTTGGTTGGTCCAAATTTGCTACTTTCAACACTGGAATTTAGTTTTAGGCCCACTTGCATAATGTATTTCACTGTTTGCTAATAAAGTAAAGTTGCCTTAGGCTAGATATAAATAACTATACTAGCCGTGCAAAATGCAAGTATATGGATGTTTCACATTGTTCGCTTGTGAAATAAGATATTTTTGTGGTATATTTGGGTTCAAGGTTCATTAAAAATAGCTGATCTCCTCAGTTATATGAACATCGAATCGGGAAACTAATCCATCTGTGGACACATAGTAACTATTTTGGATGAAAGTGTACAAATAGGTCCAGTTCTGGTCACCTCCAGATGAAGTAGTTGAAGCAGGTACTATAACAGCATATAAAAAACCCTTGGAGAGATTCATGGAAAAGAAAGGTTTAGAGAGATGTAGGCAAATGGGAGTAGCTTGGATTGGGGTATCTTGGTCAAAATGGACTAGTTGGATTGCAGGATAGACACAAAATGCTGGAGTAACATAGTGGGTCAGGCAGCATCTCAGGGGAAAAAGGATGGGTGACGTTTTGGGTTGGGACCCTTCAACTGTTGGATCGGAACACCTGTTTCCATGCAGTAGAACTAACTTGATTAGTACGGATGTCAGGGATTATGGGGAGAAGGCAGGAGAATGGGGTTGAGAGGGAAAGATAGATCAACCATAATTGAATGGTGGGGTAGACTTGATGGGCTGAATGGCCTAATTCTGCTCTTATCACTTATGAACCTATGAACTTATGATAATTCTATGACTCAATGACCTCTCTTTAGGGAGGATATGGTTCTGCAGAGGTACAGATCCTGGAGCTCAGAAAGAGGAGGTCTACAGGATTATGACTTGTTTTAGATAAGGATCAAGTGAATCCTTCCATGAGTATAAAAAAGACATGAAATGAATCTGGCTGTCATAGTAAAGGAAAATCCTAAGAGATTCTACAAGTACATTAAGAGTAAAAGGGTGGCTAAGCAGAAAATACGTCAGTCTGAAGAAGAGTCCCGACCTGAGACGTCTATCTATATTCCTCCTGAGATGCTGCCTACTCTAGCACTAGGAGCATTTTCTGGTTCCCCATTCGATGAATGCACACCCTCTAAATAATGACTTGCAAAGAAGCAAATGGAGCATTTTTGTCTCTGTGGCATCTGGCTCTCAACTTTAGTTTCATTTATTATCGCGTGTACCGAGGTACAGTGAAAAGCTTTTGTTGCGTGCTAACCAGTCAGCGGAAAGACAATACATGATTATAATCGAGTCATCCACAGTGTACAGATACATGGTGAAGGGAATACTGTTTAGTGCAGAGTCCAGTAAAGTCCGATTAAAGATAGTCCGAGGGTCTCAATGAGGTAGATAGAAGCTCAGGACTGCTCTCTATTTGCTAGTATGATGGTTCAGATGCCTGATAACAAGCAATAGATCACTGACAGCTTGTGTAGTGTGCTTGGAGGGAGACAGGACATTAGGATTACTGCAGTCATTGTGAAGCTCATAGATTCCCTACTCGGGTAGATGGAATATCAGGCATATTGCTTTACAGGTTTACTTCCTGATTTTATATTCGCTATACCACAACGAAATGACGAGCTTGGGAAAAGAGTTAGGAATATTATTCCTTGCATACTCAGGGAGTTCAGTATAGATCAACATAGTAATTGTATGTAATATATTCATCGAGGAGAACTCTACCTGCCAGCATATGTGTGTCAGAAATCAAGCTGCCTGCAACTTTTGATTATCGTAGTTATTTTTGACATTACAGGGGCTCCATGCGTTCAACTTACTGAAATGTGCGTCTGATCTTGAAGTGAGGATATCTATGGAATCAGAGAATGATGGTTCATGCTTCCTTATACCAATGGTCTAATCCACGCAACATTCACTCCAATCCACCATTTCACCGATGATTGCAGCCACCGCATTAGTTTCTTGAGTGGCACATGGTGGCGCAACTGGTAGAGCTGCTGCCTCACAGCCTGGGTTCAATCCTGACCTCGGGTGCTGTCTGTACGGAGTTTGTATTTTCTCCCTGTGACCAAGTGGGTTTCCTCTGGGTGCTCCGGTTTCCTCCCACATCCCAAAGACGTAGGTTAATTGGCCTCTGTAAATTGCTCCTAGTAGGTAGGGAGTGCCTTACTGGAAACCCTTGGACTTTCTCTAATCGGACTTTACTGTACTTTTTCTTGGACTAAACCTGTATCTGTCTTTCCACTGACCAGTTAGCAAGCAACAAAGAAGCTTTTCACTATACCTCAGTACATGTGACAATAAACTAAACAAAACTAGTGTTTTGGTCGATCGATGGTTGGGGTGGACTCAGTGGGCCGAAGGGCCTGTTCCCATGCTGAATCTCTAAACTAAACTAAACTAAAATTGCCTTCTGGTTGTGCAGTCAGCAACTCTATGCAGTTACAACTGATCTTCTTTAGGTCATTCAATTTAAGATTTATTCTTCAAGGGTCCATACGTCTGAATTTCACTAACATATGCTGGTTTCTCTTGGATATTTCTCATTCGTCAGCAGTCTCTGCCTGACTCCTCTATATGACCTCAGGGTGAACTCCCAGATTTCCTAAACTGCTAACATACTGGAGAAATTTGCTTTCCTGTTTTGTATCAAATGCTCCTGTTTGCCTTAATAACTTTCAAGTGTATGTTTGGGCAGGACTCAAAATCTGGAGCAGAATTTCTAATGATTGTTCCATTATCAGGCAACTGAACCATGTTATCAACAACTGGAGAGTGGTCCTGAGCTACGATCTACCTCATTGGAGACCCTCTCTAATCTCTAATCTCTAATCAGACTTTATCTTGTACCAAACGTTATTCCCTTTATCCTGAATCTGTGGATGGCTCAATTGTAATCATGTAAAGTTTTTCTGCTGACTGGCTAGCACGCAACAAAAGCTTTCTTATATACCTTGGTACACGTGACAATAAACTAAACGAAATTAAACACGGATGCAAGACCGAAAACAACATATATCCTTATCAGTTACCTTCATTTCTCCCTTCCCCAGAAGATATTGAGCTATATTCAACAATATTCAACTCCTTGATGCCACATTCTTCAGAGACTGAAAGCAGAAGATCTTACTAGTTACAAATGGCGGCACGGTGGTGCAGCGGTAGTGATGCTGCCTTGCAGTGCCGGTTTCGATCCCGACTACGGGCGCTGTTTGTATGGAGTTTGTACGTTCTCCCCGGTTTTATTCCACACTCCAAAAACGTACATGTTTGAGGGTTAATTGGCTTGGTATAAATGTAAGTTGTTCCTAGTGGATATAGGATAGTGTTAATGTGCGGGGATCGCTGGTCGATGTGGACTCAGTGGGCTGAGGGGCCTGTTTCCATGCTGTATGACTCTATGAGGTGCATTTATTATTCAATAAAAGTTCTTATATCATTTAGTCTATGGGATTTAATGCTTGATTTCCTACTTTAGAAACTGAACTGAACGTGCACTTTAGCAGAGGAGGATAAACGCAGGAAAATGAATCAATAAAGTGATTTTTTTGTTATAAGCCCAGTGCTGCACTGTGAAACCTGTGGACTTTAATTTGAACTTTTCATTGGCAAATCTCCACCTAATTAGCGCTAAATCTGATATTCTCTAATGAGGAGGAATTTGTATTTTTAAGTATATCGGAGTTCTAGCCAACAGTGCTTTGTTTATAATGGAGCCTTTATGCTGGCAGAGAGAATGAAACAAGCATCGAACCAATGGCGACGTTGAATTTTCCAGTTGGAGCTATGAATCCCAACATTCTTTAAGAAAGAGCTTTATTTTGCAGATTCAAGAGCTCGCTGAATTCTTTCAGCGGCAATTAACGTTCAGTCTTTACTTTTCATCCTATGGCCTTTGATGCTGGTACTGCATCCTCCTTGGAAAAGTCTCAAATTATTTCGACAGAAAAGTAGCTGACATATGGCCACCTTCAGGTTCTGACTGATGAAAGGCATTGCATAAGCTCGCTGACAATGTACAATGGGACCAAGAGGAAGAAAGAAAACAAGAGGCTGCTGTGTTTGAAGAAAGAGGGCTTCATACTGGGCCAAGGATCTCATAAATATGGAATTACGCAAAAGAATGCAACAAGATGACTGCGCTTTGCAGAAAAAAAATAATAATCGCAGGAAAGGTTCCTTGCAAAGTGGCAATTAGATTAATTCACCGCAACGTAAATGTTATAGGATTATAATAAACAAATACTGAATGGGTGACATTGTTTTGTGTCAATATATGTTGCTTAGAGATGCAGTAATGGAATGAGCTGAATATTTTATAGTTACATCCAAGATGAATTATCACATTGTAAATTAGAGATTGTTAATATTTAAATAGCTTTTTAATTCGTTTTTTTTTTAGCTAAATCCTATTATTAAAATAAGGTAGAATTGTCAAATGTATTTAATTATCAAGAGAGCTTCATGTAAATATAAAACTGAACATCGAATATAACAGCACAGCAGCAGGCCCTTCGGCCCACAATGTCTGTGCTGAACATGATGCCAAGACTAACTGTTATCTGCCAGCACATAATCCATATCCCTCCATTCCCTGGGTATCCATGTGCCTATCCAAAAGTCTCTTAAATAATAAGTAATAATAAAAATGGGCCAGCACAGTGCACAACAGTAGAGATGCTGCCATACAGCGCCAGAAACCCTGGTTTGCTCCTGACTACGGCTATTGTCCGTACGGAGTTTGTACGTTCTCCCTGTTACCGTGTGGGTTTTCTCCGGTTTTCTCCACACTCCAAAGACGTACAGGTTTGTCGGTTAATTGGCTTCTGTAAATTGTCCCTAGTGTATAGGATAGTGCTGGTGTATGGGGTGATCACTGGTTGGCGTGGACTCAGTGGGCCTAAGGGCATGTTGCCACACTGTTTAACTAAAGTCTAAAAAAAACACTCTCGTAACCTCCTCCACCACCATTTCCAGACACTTGCCACCCTCAGTGTTAAAAACCAGCCCAGCTCATCTCGTTTAAACGTTGTCCCTCTCACCTTAAAGCTATGCCCTCTAGCATTTGATATTTTCATCATGGGAAAAAGATTCTGACTGTCTAGAAGTGTTGTTTATAAGATTAAAAAACTGAACCAAAGGAAGAAGGGTGTCCCGGCTCATTGGTCCTGATAACCTCTCAATAGCTTTGGACTTTAGACTTTATTTCAGATTTTAGAGATACAGCACAGAAACAGACCCTTTGGCCCACCGAGTCTGCACCAACCAGCAATCAACACATACACAAACACTATCCTACATATTAGGGACAATCTTATAATTTTACCAAAGCCAATTAACTTACAAACCTGCATGTCTTTGGCGTGGGGGGGGAAACCGGAGAACTTGGAGTAACACCCATACGGTTCTGGGGAGAATGTACAGACAGCTCCCGTAGTCAGGATTGAACCTGCTCTATGGCGCTGTAAGGCAGCAACTCGAACGCTGTACCACTGTACCACCCAAATTTGTACAAATATGTTTTTCAAATGACCTTCCTTTCATGCATTATCATTTTGCAGGTTGATCCATGGTACGAAGATTGTTGAAAACTATTTGATGATCATTTATAGCACTTACAGATTGAATCAAACTGTGGATGGATTTTAAGAAAATATATTTGCTGTCTTTACTTCATCTGGTCACTCTGGGTCACCAGATCAGTCCAGTTGATTCTGACCTCCCTCTGAAAAGACCCAGCAAATTCACCAGGTTGCGCTGGACTACCCGAGTAACATTTAATAGAAATGAAAACTATGAATGGTGCCAAATTCGTATAAACATTTAATGCAACCACAACAAAGGAGAAACCAGTATGCGCTGTTGAAAGCTTTTTATCGGGATGCACCACAGCATGGTTTGGGAACAGCTCCATCCAAGACCACAAGAAATTGCAGAGAGTTGTGGACACAGCAGACTATCACACAAACCCACCTACCTTCTATTGACTCCATCTACACCACGCTGCCTCGGCAAGGCCACCAGCATAATCAGGGACGAGTCTCACCCTGGTCATTCCCTCTTCTCCCATCTCCCATCAGGCAAGAGGTACAGAAGTGTGAAAATGCACACCTCCACAGTTTCTTTCTAGTTGTTACCAGGCAACTGAACCATCCTATCACCAACTAGAGAGTGGTCCTGAGCTACTATCACTGAAGACCCCCGGAGTATCTTTAATAGGACTTTACTGGGCTTTATCTTGCACTAAACGTTATTTCCTTTATTATGTATCTGTATCTGTGGGCAGCTCGACAGTAATTATGCACCGTCTTTCCGCTGACTTGTTAGCAACAAAAAGCTTTTCACTGAGCATCGGTACACATGACAATAGACTACACTAAACTAAGCCAAACTAAACTAGCCCAGGCTCAATCTTACAAATTCCATCTCATTCACATCCAGGAATCAGTGCCAAAATTGGAAGGGTTCTCAGATAACCTGAGAGTAGGCAGTGGAGGCCAATTCATTGGATGTTTTCAAGAGAACGTTAGATATAGCTCTTAGGGCTAATTAAATCAAGGGACGCGGGGAGAAAGCAGGAACGGAATACTGATTTTGGATGATCAGCCATGATCACATTGAATGATGGTGCTGGCTCGATGGGGGCCGAATGGACTACTCCTGCACCTATTTTCTGTGTTTCTATGTTTCTATAACTTTACTTCCAGAATCATACATTTCAATCAGCACTCTTGACTACTCCTGATGTTTTCAATTGCTTAATAGATCAACCAGAGTTGGCAGCTGAGACATAGGTATTGACAGAGATATACACACTAGAAAAAGAAAGATAGATACAAAATGCTGGAGTGGGTCAGTGGGTCAGACAGCATCTCTGGAGAAAAGATATAGGTGACGTTTCAGGTCGGAACCCTTGTTCAGACTGAAAGATAGGGGGGAAGGGGGAGGGAAATAAACTAGAGGTGAGAAAAGGCCAGAACAAAGCAGGGCTGGCAACAGATAACCTCAGGATTTATTCACAAAATGCTGGAGTAACTCAGCAGGTCAGGCAGCATCTCGGGAGAGAAGGAATGGGTGACGTTTCGGGTCGAGACCCTTCTTCAGACAGGAAGTGTGGTCTCTGTCTGATTATCACTTACTCCCCCCACCCCCCCCCCCCCCCCCCCCCCCCCACAGCGACCACCTCCAAATAAAGTGACAGGCAGCAACTATCGGCAAGCAAAGTGTTTCAGCACCTGCCGCAGGAGTTCCTCAGGGGTGTATCTAATTTAGAGATTCAGTTTAGAGATACACCATGGAAACAGGCCCTTTGGCCCACTGAGTCCACAGCAACCATCGTTCACCCATTCACACTACTTAAAAGTTTTCCAACTTTCCCATCCATTCACTACATACAAGGGCCAATTTACAAAAACAAAGAACTATAGATGCTGGTTAATAACTCAGCGGATCAGGCAGCATCTCTGGAGAACATGGATAGATGATGTTTCAGGTCCAGGCCTTTCTTTAGGCCCCACAATCAGCCTGAAGAAGGGTTTCTACCCGAAATGTCATCTAGCCATGTTCTCCAGGGATGCTGCCTGACCCGCTGAGTTACTCCAGCACTTTGTGTCCTTTTCTCAGTTTACAGAGGCCAATTAATGTGGGATGAAACCAGAGCACTCAAACACCCACATGGTCACAGGGAAAATGTGCAAACTCCACACAGACAGCAACCGAGGTCAGGATTGAACCCGTATCTCTGGCATTGTGATGCAGCAGCTGTGCCAGCTGCACCACCCTGTGCCACTCTGTAGCCTTGGCAAAGCCATCCTTAGCTGCTTCATCATAAACCTTCCTTCCGTCATGTGGTCAGGCATTTTGCCAAACTCACCTATGATTGGAAAATTTCCAAATCTGTTTCCCATTCACAGAAAATGTCGCTGCCCTTGCCTGTATGTGACAAGACCCGGGCAACATTCAGACACAGGTCCATATTGAATCTGTGGAATTCATTGCCACAGACGACGGTGGAGGCCAAGTCATTGGGTATTTTTAAAGAGGAGATTGATAGGTTCTTGATTAGTAAAGGGCATCACAGGATATGGGGAGAAGACAGGAGAATGGGGTTGAGAAGGAAAAATAGATCACCCATGCTCAAATGGTGGAGTAGGCTCGCTGGGCTGAATGGCCTAATTCTGCACCTATGTCTTATGGTCTTACGTACAAGTGCCAGGCAAAGACTACCTCCAACAAGAGAGTCTAACCACGTATTAGTCTTATTCAATGGCATTACCATCAGTGTTCACAGCAACATTATTAACTGAACTAGCAAGATCAATATTGCGGCTACAAGATGGGTCAAAGGCTAGTTGTTTTGGAGAGCGTGACTCACTAGTCATTGACCCATCAGAGATCATATAGCATGAAAACAGACCCTTTGGCCCAACGTACCCATGCCAACCAACATGCCCATCTATCCTAGTCGCACCTGCCTGCATTTGGCCCATATCCCTCTAAACCTTTCCTGTTTTCAGGCTTCTTAGACTAAAATAATTAGGTCATGGCAAATGTGTGAGGAACTATTCTTGATTGAATCTGGATGAATTAAACTCCAACAACATTTAAGAAGTTTAGTTTAGTTTAGAGAAACAGCGTGGAAATGGGTCCTTTGGCCCACCGAGTCCACATCGACCAATGGTTGCACATTCACACTAGTTCTATCCTACACCCTAGGGGCAACTTACAGAATCCAATTAACATACAATTCTGCACGTCTTTGGAATGTGAGAGGAATCCGGAGCACCTGGAGAAAACCCACGTGGTCACAGGAAGAATGTGCAAACTCCACACAGTCAGCACCCATAGTTAGGATCGAACCTGGGTCTCTGGTGCTGCAAGGTAGCAACTCTCCTACTGCACTACTGTGAAGTGTGCCGCAAAGAAGTTTGAGAATATTTAGAACAAACCATCAGTGTGGCACGGTGGCGCAGCGGTAGAGTTGCTGCTTTACAGCCCCAGACACCTGGATTCGATCCAGATTATGGATGCTGTCTGTATGGAGTTTGTACTTTCTCCCCGTGACCTGCGTGGGTTTTCTCCGGTGGTCCAGTGTCCTCCCCCACTCCAAAGACATACAGGACTGTAGGCTAATTGGCTTGGTAAAATTGTAAATTGTCCCTAGTGTGTGTAGGATAGTGTTAGTGTGCGGGGATCGCTGGTCGGCGTGGACTCGGTGTTTCCTCGCTGTATCTCTAAACTAAACTAAATTTAATTGGCATCCAATTCCCCACAAGAATATTCTCACCACTATTGAAATACTTATTTATCCCCATTTAGCACCAAAAATTCAGCAACAATAATTACATGTTTTACCCTATAATCTCTCCGACTATTGCCTCTGAGCTAATCAAAGCAAAAATGAAGTGTGTCTTGACAGATATGCAGCAGAGGTGGGATGAACATCACCTTCACAGAGTGGAGCTCTTCAAACTCAATGAAACAAACTAAATTGATAACCCAATGTGACCTCAATAATCTCTATCCAAATACCAAGTGCAGTGTGAGTTTTTTAGTTCAGAGATACAGAGCAGAAACAAGCCCTTTGGCCCACCGAGTCAGCGCTGACCAGTGATCCCTGTACACTAACACTATCCTACACAAACTTGGGATAATTTACACAAAATGCTGGAGTAATTCAGCGGGACAGACAGCATCTCTGGAGTGACTGAAGAAGGGTCTTGGCCTGAAACATCACCTATTCCTTCTCTCTGGAGATGCTGCCTGTCCCACTGAGTTACTGCAGCATTTTGTGTCTATCTTCGGTTTAAACCAGCATCTGCATTCCTTCCTACATATTTCATCTGTTCCGCTGTGAAATCTCCTCAAGGTATGTCTACTTTGAAGTTCTCCACTCTCTGACGAGAGTTCTGCAACATCCTCTCTCGCTGTTCCCCCTCTATGATTCCTCCTGCTCTCTGACTCTAGGACCACGTTTTAACCCAGTCTGTAGAAGGGTCTCAACCTGAAACGTCACCCATTCCTTCTCTCCAGAGATGCTGCCTGTCCCGCTGAGTTACACCAGCATTTTGTGTCTATTTTTGGTTTAAACCAGCAGGAGCAATTTACAGTTCTACCAAGCCAATTAACCTACAAACCTGTACGCCTTTGGAATGTGGGAAGAAACCGGAGTTCCTGGGGAAAACCCACGCAGCTCTCGGGGGAGAACGTACAAATTCTGTATAGACAGCACCCGTAGTCAGGATCGAACCCAGGTCCCCGGCACTGTAAGGCAGCAACTCTCCCGCTGCCCTGCCACCCTGACATTAGAGTACATTAACATTTTGTTTGGTTAATGGATATTTCTTGTTAAGCATTGGTCTATCTTCGGTATAAGCTGGCATCTGCTGTACCTTCCTACACTCTCACTCCCGCTGTTTGGTTTATGTGCTAAAAGAAAATGAACATTTTGTACTATATTATATTTATATACATAAATACAATCAAAATAAATCAGACAGCAACTCTACATAGAGTCATACAGCACAGCAACACGCTGGTTGGCCCAACTCGTCCAGCTGACTAAGATGCCCCATCTGCATTAGTCCTAACTGCCTGTGTTTGGGCCCATATCCCTCTAAACATTTCCTATCCATGTACCTCTATAAATATATTTCAAATGTTGTTACAATACCTGCCTCATATACCTCCTCTAGCACCCACCACACTATGTGAAAAAGTTGCCCCTCTGGTTCCTATTGAGTCTTTCCCCTCTCACTTAAAACCTATGTTCTCTGGTTTCCCCTACTCTGGGTAAAAAACTCTGTGCATTTACCCTATCTATTCCCCTCATGATTTTATACACCTCTATAAGATCACCCCTCAGCCTCCTGCACATGCGCAGTTAAAAGGGGGAAATTGAGCATATTGAGCAAAACACAAAGTGCTGGAGTAACTCAATGGCTCGGGTCGCATCTCTGGAGGACATGGATTGGTGACCTTTCAAGTCGGAGCCCACCTTTAGATTGAAGAAGAGTCCTGATCCAAAATGTCACCTATTCATCTACGACTCAAGAAAGGTCCTGACCCAAAACTACGCCATATCCATATCCTCCAGAGATGCTGCTTGACCTGCTGAATTACTACTATATTTTGGGTTTTGCTCAGGATTACAACATCTGCTATTCCTTGTTTATCAAAATTAAGAAATTGATGTCTATTTTCTTCTGTTTCTCCAAAAACTTCATCATGTTACTATGTTGGTGAGAGATTCACCATTAAAGGACTCAAAGAGTGAGGATGTGATCCTTCAGTATAAAACCTAGTGCGCACACGCCTAAAACCTAACAACACAACTATTTTCAAGTTTTCGAGAACCATAGGATATAGGTTTAAGGTGATAGGGGAAAGATTTAATAGGATCCTAAGGAGTAACTTTTTCACACAAATGATGGTGGGTGTACGGAACGAGCTGCAGGAGGAAGTAGTTGAGGCAGGTACAATCACGACGTTTAAGAAACATTTAGACAGGTACATGGATCGGACAGCTTTAGAGGAATACTAGCCCGAGTGGACGCGTTGGGCCAGCACCCTCCCCTCCCCCACTCCCCACCCCCCCCACTCACCCACTCCACCCCAACCTCGCCCCCCCCT
Source organism: Rhinoraja longicauda (assembly GCF_053455715.1). Lineage (NCBI taxonomy): Eukaryota > Metazoa > Chordata > Chondrichthyes > Rajiformes > Arhynchobatidae > Rhinoraja > Rhinoraja longicauda. The sequence goes on along the minus strand of NC_135959.1, from coordinate 45,297,139 downwards.
ATCCCCCTCTCCTCCCCTCCCCCTCAGCCACTCCACCCCCCCTCAACCCCCCTAACCTATTCTGCATTGGTCCAGCACCCTCTCCTCCCCCACTCCCCCTCTTCCCCTTCCACTCATCCACTTCATCCCCCCTGAACCCCCCTTATCCCCCTCTTCCCCTCCCCCCACTCACCCACCATCCCCCCTCAACCCCTCTCCTCTCCTCTTCCCCTTACACACTCACCCACTCCATCCCCCCTCAACTCTCCTTATTCCTCCATCCGCTCACCCCCCCCTCACCCCCTCACCCACTCCACCCCCCCTCAACCCCACTTATTTCCCCCCCCTCCCCCCCCCACCCCCCCCCCCCCTTTTGCACCATCGCAAAGTCGAAATATCGTAAGTCGAAATATCGTAAGTCGAAGCATCGCAAGTCAGGGATCATCTGTATTAGATCACATGGCCGGACGTGAGCCGCCGCTCGCTATGGGTCGCTGCCATTTACACCATCACAAAGTCTAAATATCGTAAGTCTAAATATCATAAGTCGAAGCATTGTAATTCGGGGAGCATCTGTATTGGATCAACGGGGCCCAGCTGCGCACGCGCGGACCTTCTCCCATTGTGACATAAAAAATGCAGCTCGGCGGTGATGGCCATCTTGTTTGACCCTTTGCCGCTGCGCTGCACCACGGGAGGAAGGTCAGGTGCGGGGCACGCCAGGATGGGTGCCGGTCCTCCCGGCGGGGGGGGGGGGCATTTATTAAAGTTTATTCAGTAGCAGTGGCAGCTGGACGGCTCAGCGTCTCCCCCCCCCCCCCCCCATTGGCCGCCACTCCCGTCACTCTGGCGGGTCCCGCCCCCTACGGCCATCGTGGCCTCCCCACCCCCCTCATTGGTCGTCACTCCCGTCACTCTGGCAGATCCCGTCCCCTGCGGCCATCGTTGCCCCCCCCTCATTGGCCGCCACCCGTCAATCGGGCGGGTCCCGCCCCAGATTGCCATCGTGGCCCCCCCCCTCCTCAGTGGCCGCCACTTCCATCACTCGGGCGGGTCCCATTGTGACATCGAATGCTGAAGATGGCCAGGGTAAGTTGATAAGTGATTTTCTAAACTTTAAAATGTCAATAACTTTAAAAATATAAGACCAATTTGAAAGAAAATCCTCCAGTCCACCCCAGGGTAATGGTGAGTAAGGTGGGCCTAAAATTGTCATGTTATCGTGTACTGTTTTCACTGAATTTCCGGATCAATGGACACAAACAAAACAAACAAACGGATCAAACACACGGCACAAACATACAGCCACGAGAGTTTTAATCATTTATAGATGGGCCGAATGCAGGCAGTTGGGGCTAGTGTAGATGGGACATGTTGGTCGGTGTGGGGAAGTTGGGCCAAAGGGCCTGTTTCCACACTGTATGACGCTATGCCTCTATTAAACTTAGTCCTCTCAGACACCAAAAAATTACATGGAATTTCATATTTTAGATTTATTATAATACAAGACTTCCTATAAATTCTAAATTTGAACTCTTTCCTCATATTTCCTTTTGGCCTTTTTTTAACCTCTTTCCCCAGTACAATCTCTTTCCCTCCCTTTATTTTGCTTTCAGAATATGATTCTACATTCAAACATACTTCCTGATTATGCTCAACTTGTCGATGGCCAATTTCTAAATTCCTGAATTTGATTGTTTGATGTGACAAGTTGATGCTTGAAATGCTCTTGCCAATCTCAAATATACCCCCAGATAGTACAGGACAGAAATATCCAAAAGCACCACACAAAATTCCACTAACTGCAGATCCAAACAGTAGCATGCATCACCCATTCTTCCAGACTTTAGCTTAGCTTAGTTTGGTTTAGAGATACAGCATGGAAACAGGCCCATCGGCCCATCGAGTCCACACCGACCATCAATAACCCGTTCACACTAGTTCTATGTTATCAAACTTTCTCATCCACTCTCTACACACTCAGGGCAATTTATAGAGGGCAATTAACCTACAAATCCGCACGTCTTTGGGATGTGGGAGGAAACTGGGGCATCCGGACAAACCCCATGAGGTCACAGGGAGAACGTGTAAACTCTGTACAGGCAGCACCCGAAGTCAGGATCAAACCCGAGTCTCTGGCGCTGTGAGGCAGCAATTCTACTGCTGCGCCACTATGTCCGCCCTACATCCTGACTTGAAAAACTTGGACCATTAAATTAACAAGTGTAGATTCTAACAAGTATATGGAGTACTTTATTATATTCAGGAATGAAATAGGGATTAGATATTTTCTTAAGCAAGGTCGCTCTGCACATTGAGTACATGTCTCTGCTAAAACCTAACTGAAGTCTCAATTAAATCAGGAAACTGCCTTTTGTATTTCATGGATTAGGGTTAGGGAGGGAGTCACACATTCCATGGAGCTGCTTTTTGTTCATATGAAGGGAAGTTCTGACTAAAAGAATACACTCAAACTACATTATGGGAAAAATCTTTTACCTTCCTCATGAAGTCATTGAAAATCACGGAAAGACTTCACTTAAATAAAGAAGCCTCTGTGATGAGGCGGAGCACCGGAAAGCCCGAAAAAACTCTGGCATCCCACAATGTCACACAACCTTCCAAACGTTCTCCCACAATTTCCTTTAGTTCTGATGATGTTTTTTCCAGTTGTACACCACCGATTCTTTCTACCTTTCTCAAGTCCTCTTGCGGTGAATAAGACCATCTGCATAACACCTGCCCTGTGAATGTGGGTTTATAATGTTATTGAGCCCAAGTCGCATAATATTGCATTTTCAAGTTGCCCAATTACTTTTGCCTTACCTTCAATTGAGCTGCTATGTGCTGAACTACCTCCTCAGTTCAGTGCAGGAATCCAGACTTTAGTATAAAGCTCAAAGTACTGGCGTAACGCGAGGAGGGGTGGCAGCAGGAGAGGGAACCGGGATCTAGCCTAATGCACCCTTAAGGTCAGCTGCAGGAGCCACTCCCCATGGGAACATAAGTGTAAAGGAGATGTGCGGGGCAGGGTAGTGATGCCTGGATCGTGCTCCTGGGGGTAGTGGTAGAGGCAGATATGATAGTGGCATTTACGAGACTTTTTTATGGGCACATGGATATGCAGAGAATGGAGGGATATGGATTGGGTGCAGTGGGTAAGAGTTGATTTTGGCATCATGTGTGGCACAGATATTGCGGGCCGAAGGCCCTGTTCCTGTCCATGTTCTATGTTCTATGTTCTATCTTCAAGACGACTGGGTTTCTTTAGATTTTCCACGGTTTCCTTTCATGGATCTACTTCATACACTGTGCTGTCTGCCATGTGTACATCCTTCCCTTGTCTTTTTAACCTTGTTCAACATATTTCACTGGAGAAACATTGCAAGAGATGCATACTCAATGCTTCAAAATAACTCACCATTTTTTGAAATACCATCATTTTGTCTAGCTATGAATCGCCATAGTGACAAAAATAATGACAGTTAATGTTATAGGTGCAGTGTTGGGCCGTTCGGCCCTTCGAGTCAACTCCACTATTCAATCATGGCTGTTCTTTCTTTCCCTCTCAGCCCCATTCTCCTGCCATCTCCCCATAACCCCTAACATCCTTACTGATCAAGAATCTATTAATCTCTGCCTTAAAAATATCCATTGATGGCCTCCACAACCTTCTGTGGGAATGAATTCCACAGATTCACCAACCTCTGGCTAAAGAAATTCCTTCTCATCTTTCTAAAGGTACGTCCTTTTATTTTGAGGCTGTGGCCTTTGGTCCTAGACTCTCCTACTGTTGGGAACATCCTCGCCACATCCACTCCATTCAGGCCTTTCTCAGAAGCCAACGCCAAATAAACTGCCACACAAAAAGTATTTTCATTCACAAGAACTAAATTATAAGCAAACCTTTGTGCTACCGGGCTATACTGAAGGATAGTCCGCGGTTTCAGCTGTCTCTTAGTTGTCAGCAGGACGACTACAAGTTGCTGACATCATTGGCCAGAACAAAGGACTTCCCCGAGTTTTGATCCCCGCAGTTTAAAAGGGCAAGTTCAGTGGAGTCATCTATCATACAACTGGATTTCTCAGTGACTGAATGCCCGCATTCTGCCATTGAAGGCTGCCTGGGTCATTGGCTTTTACATAGCACAGGGGCATTTGCTCACATCAAACAGCTCATGTCGGCTTTCATCCACGTCTGCACTGTATAATAGACAGATTTTCAGCAAGTTTTTTTTTCTCCCTGAAGACAAATAAAGCTTTTATCTGCATTCCACTTCTCTGAGATGTAGTTTATGTTAGAATCACTTAACTGTCAGTGCAAGATCATGGATTACCTGTACGTGGATCAGATGGCTGCAGCAGTCTCGTGAGTCTGATGTCTCCTTAACTGAGCTGCCCCATGATCTTTCCTTGGCATGCTCAGAATAGATGCAATTCGTTTAGTTTAGTTTAGTTTAAAAATACAGCGCGGAAACAGGCCCTTCGGCCCACTGAGTCCACATTGACCAGCGGTCCCCGCACATTAACACTATCCTACCCTACACACACTGGGGACAATTTACTATTATACCAAGCCAATTAACCTACAAACCCGTACGTCTTTGGCGTGTAGGAAGAAACCAAAGATCCCAGAGAAAACTCACACGGTCACGGGGAGAACGTACAAACAAACTCTGTACAAACAGCACCCGTAGTCAGGATCGAACCCAGGTCCCTGGCGCTGTAAGGCAGCAACTCTACCGCTGCACCACCATGCCTGCCCATTACTTCTTGCTCAGATATCCAAGTGATACGTTTGAGGTTGCTTAATATTAAATAAACAATATTCTCTTGCTGGTGGTGATATGATGAATTAATCTTCTTTCTTTAAATTAAAGAATAGTTGCTATCTATGGATTTTATGCTCAGAATGTTAAATTGGACTGAAGAGTCATGGAGTCACAAAGTCGTACAGCACAGTGGTGCTGCGGTCGAGTTGCTGTCTTACAGCACCAGAGAACTAGGTTCGACCCTGCCCAAGGGTATTGTCTGTATGGAGTTTGTACATTCTCCCTCTGACCACTTGGGCTTTCCCCCACATTCCAAAGACATGTGGGTTGTAGGTTAATTGGCTTCTGTAATTTGTCCCTAGTGTGATGGATGCAAAACTGGGATAACGTAGAACTAGTGTACAGGTGATCGTTGGTCAGGGCGGATTTGGTGGGCTGAATCTTTATCTCTAAACTAAACTAAAGTGCAGAAACAGGGCCTTTGGCCTAACTTGTCCAAGGTGCCCCATCTACACTAGTCCCACCTGCATGCGTTTGGCCCGTATCCTTCAAAACATTTCTTTATCCCTGTCCTTACCCAAATGCTTTATAAATATTGTTACAGTACATGCCTCACTACCTCCTCTTGAAGCTCATTCCATATATCCACCACCCTCTGTGTGAAAAAGTGAATCCTCGGGTTCCGACTAAATCCTTCCTCTCTCACCTTAAACGGCTGCCCTCTGGTTCTTGATTCCCCTATCCTGGGCAAATGACTGTGTATTCCCCTTATCTAAATCCTTCCTTATCACTCCTCAGCCTCCTGGGCTCCAAGAAATAAAGTCCTAGCCTGGCCAATCTCTCCCCATAGCTCAGGCCCGCAAGTCCTGGCAATATTGCGGTAAAAAATAGACTTCCCTGCTAGTTACTTCATCCTCCACTATGACATGTTTAGACTTTACTTTAGAGATTTTAGAGATACAGTGTGGAAACAGGCCCTTTGGCCCATCCAGGTCTGTGCCGACCAATGATCACTCCATACACTAGCACTTTCCTACACACTAGGGACAATCTACAATTTTTACCATAGCCAGTTAACCTACTAACCTGTACGTCTTTTGGAGTGTGGTAGGAAACTGGAGCACCCGGGGAAAACCCAGGGAGAGCATGCTAAGTCCGTACAGACAGCACCTGTAGCAGGATCGAACCTGGCTCTCTGGCGCTGTAAGGCAGCTACGCTACTGTCTACACACAATATCAGTGAATTCCTGGATTTAACCTAGTGTGACTATTTGACGTTATCAGTGCCTTCCCTGTTCACAGAAAGACAGGATGTGCATTGCCATTTCTTCCCCAACCCTGCAGCTTTCTCATCATCACAGCCAAGTGGCAGCCATCTGGTGCTAGGGCCATTGCAGTGACTCTGGCTGCAGCTTTCATTACATGTAATCACGGCCAGAGAGAGCAATGTGGCTTCATGCGGTGATACATCTGTCCAATGTCTTATCATATGAAAGGTATTAAAAATATACAGACCTGTGTTGGGAATGCCTCTGCCAATTTTACTCGATCCATTGTGGATGATATGTTCAGTCTCATGTTGAAAATTTGACTGCATTCTACCTGCTTATCTTCCTTAACTCCAGTCTAATAACCAGTTTCACTTTTTTAAACCAACATATAACTGAATTGAACTCTTTCTGATTGCTTCAGTTAGTTTAGTTTAGTTTAAGGATACGGCATGGAAACAGGCCCTTCGGCCCACCAAGTCCGCACCGACCAGCGATCACCCCATACACTGCCACTATCCTACACACCAGGAATAATTCTACAATTGCCATATTACTGAAGCCAATTATCCTACAAACTTATACGTCTTTGAAGTGTGAGAGGAAATCGGAGCATCGAGAGAACACCCATGCGGTTACAGGGATAATCTGCGTGCTCGGTTTCATTCCACACTCCATAGATGTACAGGTTTGTAGGTTAATTGACTTTGGTAAATATTATAAATTATCCCGTGTGTAGGATAGTGTTAGTGTACGGGGTGATTGTTGGTTGGTGTGGACTCGGTGGGCCAAAGGGCCTGTTTCCGTGCTGTATCTCTGAACTGAACTGAACAAATTAGACTAATTTAGTTGGGGTACCATCATCAGCATAGTCGAGTTGGGCTGATGGGCCTGTTTCCGTGCTGTATGACTCTATGAGGTGCATTTATTGTTCAATAAAAGTTCTTATTTCCGTTCGTCTACTTCCGTTCCTACTTTAGAAACTGAAGTGAACATGCGCTTTAGCAGAGGAGTATAAACACAGGAAAATGAATCAATAAAGGGTTTTTTGTTATAAGCCCAGTGCTGCAGTCTAAAGTTTAAAGTCTTAGGAGTTGGTGTGAATTAATGTGTTCCTGGTACCATCATGCGAAGAGAAGCCTTTGTCTCCTTGCCTCCATGCCCCATCACTGCTAGCCATGGTTCTGCCTTCCTACCACCTAGGTATTCTCTGCCTACAGTGTCCCTATCCCAATCCCTCACCATTGCTAAGAGGTGTCCCCAATGTCTGGCCTCTCATTGCTGGCTGTAGGAATTATTTTTAAATTTCATAAATAATTCCTAATGTTTCAGAATATGATACATTTTCCATAAGAAATTGCTCAGCCACCAAAGTTTAGAAAATTTGCTGATTTTGAAATAAATTACAGGTCCACCACCGATTTTCCAGCAACTGGTGGTCCGGCACCATCTTTAATCCAGACAAATTACGAGGGCACTTGAACTCCCACCCCTAGAGGTCCCGCCGAACATGTGGCGCCTCATCAGGATTTCCGCGGCCAATCGGCGGGTTGAATTTGCACCCTGTGGCCAGGGCTCTGGAACTACAGTCCGGCCGGCCTTTGTTGATCTAGCAAAACGGGTAATCCAGCAAGGCTCTGGAACCAAAGGTACCGGAAAATCTGTGGCGGTCCTGTACTAGAATACAGTTTCTGATTCAGGTGATCAGGCTTCACTCCTGAATGGTTTCTGACTGTTCCTTGTGCTCCTATCCTGAATGTTGCCAATGTTGCCAAACCACCTCTGGCTTTGTCCACAGTTGTAAAAATTGTCAACTGTCAAAAATTGTCCCTAGTACGTAGGATAGTGCTAGTGTACGGGGTGATCGCTGGTCGGCACGGACTCGGTGGGCCAAAAGGCTTGTTTCCGTGCTAGGGTATCTCTGAAGTCTAAAGTAAAGTCTAAAGATAGTTTGAAGGTCTCCAATGAGGTAAATGGGAGGTCAGGACCGCTCTCTAGTTGGTGAGAGGACGGTTCAGTCAGCTGATAACAGGCAATTGTTAACATGGGGTCAACGCGATAATGAGGAAGGAAAGACTGTCAAGTTTACAGAAAGCAAAGAGAAAGTTGTGTGGTTACCTAAATCAGATTGGTCAGACAAATGTAAATATCCTTTACCATGCTTTAGACAAGCTTGCGGGGAACTGAATCCAGGTTGTTTCCTTCCCAAACCAGCAACAGCCGGGGACAATGGGGTTGTACTGTTCTCGGGATGCATGCTAAGATTCACTTGGATATTCCAAGCCCCATACCAAAGTTTATGGAACACTCGCCCGATATCCTGGTCAACATTCCTCTCCGAACCAATAAACAGAAAAACATTTTCATTCAAGTCGGTGGCATTTGTGGAATGTGCTTGCCTTTACAATTCTTGTGTGGGTGGCAATGACACAGCCTGGGGGTCTGGTGATCCAGGTTTCATCTTGACCTCGGGGGTGGTTTCTCAGGAGTCTGTAGGTTCTCTCGTTGACTATGTGGTTTCCTCTGGGTGCTCCTGCTTCTTTCCACATCCCAAATGCATGCTGCAAATTTAATTGACTATTGTAAACTATCCCTAGCGTGGTTGGGTAGTAGGAGCATTGGAGAGGAATTAATGGGCAAGTAAGAGAGAATAGGTTCAACAAAATATAAGGAAGAATTGGATTGATTACATTACTCACAGGGCTGGCATGATTTAATAGTGAAATGGCTTAGTCATAGAGTCATACAGCATGAAAACAGGCCCTTCGGCCCAACTTACCCACACCGACCAACATGTCCCATCTACACTAATCCCACCTGTCTGCATTTGGCCCACATCCCTCGAAACCTATTCTATCCACGTACCTGTCTAAATGTTTCTTAAATGTTGCAGTAGTGCCTGCCTCAACTGTCTCCTCCGGCAGCTCGTTCCATATACCCACCACCCTTTGTGTGAAAAAGTTACCCCTCAGGTTCTTAATAAACCCCCCTCTCCCCCGCCCCTCACCTTCTCTCCTCTCTCATTCCATAGGAAAAAACATAAAGATAGAGCATAGGAGGATGAGGGGTGATCTGAGAGATGTTTTATAAGATCACGCGGGGAATAGATAGGGTAAATGCACAGAGTCATTTACCCAGAGTTGGGAAATCAAGAACCAGAGGACAAATGTTTAAGGTGAGGGAAGATTTAATAGGAATCTGAGGGGCAAAACTTTCCACACAGAGGGTGGTAGATATATGGAACGAGCTGCCAGAAAAATTAGTTGAGGCAAGTATGATAACAAGATGTAACAGATATTTAGATAGGTACATGGATAGGAATGATTTTGAAGGCTATGGACTAAACGCAGGCAGGTGGGATTAGTGTAGATGGGGCATTGTGGTCAGCATGGGCAAGTTAGGCCGAGGGCCTGTTTATATGCTGTATGACTCTATGACTTTAGGTAAAGTTGCTGTCTGATTTATTCTGATTTAATTTGATAACCCATAGACTCTATGACTCTATTTTTATTTGGACATTCAAGGTCACTTACCTCAGTTTATGACACACTTGCCTAGTCAACATTTCTCCCTTAACTATTAACACCAATATACATTTCTTATTTCAATTTCATTTGTGGAATGTTTTGCCTTTGTGATTGTTGTGTTTGAAAGCAATTATTCTGCTTCCATCAGCCTTTTTAAAATTAAATGCAAAATTGTTTCAAACTCAATAAGACCTTTTTTTTTGCGACAGGCTTCAGCCTGTTGCTGATTGTTGCTGATTTTAGGACGGATTTTCACCCAATGGGGACAAGCGTAAGTGTAAAGTGACAAGCGTAAAGTGCATGGTGTTTGCATTAGTCGTTTAACAGATAATAGACTAAAGAGGTGAAAGCTTCATGCGGTGGACAGGGCAAGCCTGTCCATGTGTAAACAAGGGTCACCTGAAAATGATGCTGCTCACCATCATGGGCTCAGTGTACAATGTACCTTTTCCCCATCCTCTCTTTCCCTTTCCCCATCTCAGTGCCCACCCATTTCTCCCACTATCCTGCTCCCTTTTCCCTCCCCCCCCCCCCATCCTCTTCCACGTATATCCCTCCTTCTGGCTCCACATTTCACTCGTAGTTTCATAAGTTCATGTCATGGAAGCAGAATTAGGCCATTCAGCCTATTGAGTCCACGCCGCCATTCAATCATGGCTGATCTATCTTTCCTTCTCGACCTCATTCTCCTGCCTTCTCCCCATAACCCCTGACACCCTTAGTAAATAAGAATCTGTCAATCTCCACCTTAAAATGTACCCAATGACTTGGCCTCCACTGCCTTTTGTGGCGATGAATTCCACTTCTCTCCTTATCTGACACCCTTTTGTCTCCTTTTCATCTCTAGTGTTTGTCACCTACTCTACCTTCTGCCAATCAAACCCCCCCTCTCCCATATCCACCTATCACCTGCCAGGTTTTGTCCTGCCTCCACCACTCTTTTCCAGCTTTCTCCTCAATACGACAATCAGTTTGAAGAAGGGACCCGACCCAAGACATCATCTGTCCATGTTCTCCAGAGATGCTGCCTGACCCGCTGAGTTACATCATCACTTTATGTTTTACTCCAAATTCCAGCTTCTGCAGTTCCTTGAGTTGCCATACAATACATTACTTGCATAGCTTTACCTTTAGGGGCTGCACAGTGGTGCAGCGGTAGAGTTGCTGCTTCACAGTGCCAGAGACCCTGGTTCGATCCTGACCACAGGTGCTGTGTGTGTGTGTGGAGTTTGTATGTTCTCCCTGTGACCACATGGTTTTTCTCCAGGTGCTCCGGTTTCCTCCCACACTCCAAAGACGTGCAGGTAAGTAAACATAGCACAAAAAGTAAGGAAATTTGTGTTTGGTAGATTATTTCTTTGTTGTAACACTGCTTCTTGGCAATAAATCTTATACCGTTAGAAAGCGTGTTTATTTCCCTTTTAAATGGTGCCACATTTGTAAGGAACATGCATTTGTGGGATGAGCAGCAGAGCTGAGTATATGGGATGCGCCCATGAAAAATTTGCCAAATCTTCTCTGCCAATGACAAACAGCTTATTCTGCTGTTGCTATTGACTCTTGTTTTGAGCTTCTGGTACCCCCAGGTGCTGACAAGAATGGGATGCCATCCCACAACAGTGTGTGACCAGGCTGGTGACCAGCATGAGGAGGAGGTGCCAGGCTGTTATGGCTGTGTATGGTTCTTCCACACGCTACTGTGGCTCCTGTTTATTAAATGAATAAATTGTTAAATTGCCAATATGTCTTGTTTCTTCAGACTTCAATCATCCAATCCACCGAACAACACCGAACAAGAGTCAATGGCAGAATAAGCTGTTTGGCATTGGCAGAGAAGATTTGGCAGATTTTTCATGGGCGCAACCCACATACTCAGCTCTGCTGCTCATCCCACAAATGCATGTTCCTTACAAATGTGGCACCATTTAAAAGGGAAATAAACAGGCTTTCCAACGGTATAAGATTTATTGCCAAGAAGCATTGTTACAACAAAGAAATAATCTACCAAACACAAATTTCCTTACTTTTTGTGCTATGTTTTTAGATTATTTGGCCTTGGCAAAATTGTCCCTATGTGTGTAGGATAGAACTAGTGTGTGGGTGGTCGCTGGTCAGCATGGACTTAGAGGGTCGAAGGGCTTGTTTCCATGCTGTATCTCTCAACTAAACTAAACTAAATTAGATCGGCTAGATGGCTAATTGATGCATTTCACTGAAACCACTTACACACCATCAGCATCTTACAAGGGGTTTGTGCACAGCACCAGAAAGCAGATGGTAAATCTTTCACTACCCAGTACTGTGCAGATGTGCCACTTAAATATAGCACCTGCTGCATTCTTGCTTATTTTCAGTGCTACGACTTTCCTGGACAGGTTTATTACATGTATACATCAGACCAATTCCTCACAGGTCTCCTAAATCAGGCACAGTGCTCTTTTTAAAATGAGCCCCCTTATTTCCAGCCAATTGTGGAAGAAAGTGGCCGATCCTATCCGACAATGGTGCAGCGGGTAGAACTGCTGCCTCACAGCTCCAGAGACCCGGGTTCAATCCTGACCTTGGGTGATGTTTGTGTGGAGTTTGCACATTCTCTCTGTGACCGCGTGGGTGTCATCCAGGCACTCTGGTTTCCTTCCACATCCCTGAGACGTACAGGTTTGTAGGTTAATTGACCTCTGTAAATTGTCGCGAGTCTGAAGTGAGTGGATGAGAAAGTGGGATAACAAGGAACTGATATGAATAGGTGATCAATGGTCAGTGTGGTCTCAGTGGGCTGAAGGGTCTATTTCCATACTGTTTACTAAACAAAATTAAACTAAACATAGGCATATGGTATAGTTAAAATACAATAGTGGCATTTAAGAGGCTTTCAGATAGGCTCGTGGATATTCAGGGAATGGAAGCATATGGATCACTTGCAGGCAGATGAAATTAGTTTATCTTGGCATCATGTTCGACACAAACATTATAAGCTGAATGGCCTGTTCCTGTGCTGTACGTTTTATGTTCAATGTTCCACGGTGCATAGTGATCTCTCATTGGCTGACTTAAATGGAATCCACAGATCGGACCCTTAGATACTTACTTTGAATCTGTCCAATCAAATGTTCAAGTAAGTGAGTGTGACTTAAAATTCAAATTACATTTCAACACCCAAATCTTCCTTAGAAGTTGATCATATTCAGAAATTACATTTAATATATATCACCATCAAGCTTGGTCAGACTTTGCTATTAACTGCAGCACATATTTATTATACTCACGAAACCTCTTCATACTCACTCTTCTCAGTGTCTATAAATGTAATAGTGTCATCTGCCTTTACACAAAACACCCTTGCCGTTCATGTGGCCCCATGGGGCGATGTCCCTTCCCTTGTTTGAGGGGTGTCTCCACTGGACCCTGCCCTCAATGTCCAGCAGTGGAAGGACCCAAGACTGTGGTCCTCCCCCACAGAGCCTTGGCGTTGGCTGCACCGAGCTTCAGTGCGTCCCTCAGCAGGTACTCCTGCAGTCTGCAGCGGGCCAGTCGGCAACATTCCCTGACAGACATCTCGCTTTGCTGGGAGACCAACAAGATTTGGACTGACCAAAGAGCATCTTTCTCCAGGATGATGGGATGCAGATATTTAATCCATCAGTCTGAAGAAGGGCAGCACAGTGGCGCAGCAGCTGATTTGCTGCCTTATGGTGCAGGAGACCCAGGTTTGATCCTAAATACGGGTGCTGTCTGTTCGGAGTTGATATGTTCTCCGTTTGACCACGTGGGTTTTCTCTGGGTGCTCTGGGTTTCTCCCACATTCCAAAGATGTGCAGGTTTATAGGTTAATTGGCTTCTGTAAATTGTCCCTAGTGTGTAGGATAGAACTAATGTACGGGTGATCACTGGTCAGCATGGACTCGGTGGGCCAAAGAGCTTGCTTACACACACACAGTGTAGGAAAATAACTACAGATGCTGGTACAAATCGAAGTCTGAAGAAGGGTCTCGACCCGAAACGTCACCCATTCCTTCTCTCCAGAGATGCTGCCTGACCCGCTGAGTTATTCCAGCATTTTGTGATATCTTGTTTACACACTGTATCTCTAAACTAAACTAAAAAAGGGTCCCGACCCAAAACGTCGCAGATCCATATTCTCCAGAGATGCTGCCTGACCTGCTGAGTCACTCCAGCACTTCGTGCCCTTTTGTGTAAACCTACATCTGCAGTTCCTTGTTTCGACAGTTAGTTGTAAAGCGAACTTCACTTCCGGTGAAGTGATAACATTTTGTAGCTCAGGTAACTTATGGTTCACGGTAAGGTTATGTAATCATACAGTCATACAGTGTGGCAACTAGCCCTTAGGCCCAACTTGCCCACACCAACCAACATGTCCCATCTACATTAGTCCCACTTGCCTGTGTTTGGCCCCTATCCCTCTAAACCTCTGTATCCATGTACCTGTCTAATGGCTTCTTTGTGTGAAAAAGTTACCTCTCAGATTCCTATAAAATCTTTTCCATTTCACCTTAAACCTATGCCCTCTGGTTCTCGATTCCCCCACTCTGGACAAGAGACTCTGCGCGTCTACTCGATCAATTCCTCTCATGATTTTATACATCACGTCATCCTGTTTTACTGCTTGTGTGCAGTGTGGCACCAAACTGTTTTGCTGGTCATTTATTCAGATTTATATCTTAGGGACCTGCAATAACATGGAGGCATTAAAGGAAAACCATAGAAGCCCAGACAATTAAGAGATTGAAGTCACAAATATGCCAGGGATACCAGGGCTCCAGGTGAGTTGTTCAAAGTAATTTATTGTCATTTTTTGGCACAAGTTTTGTCCTTTTTCTGCTGCCAGCTTCCCAATAAAAAATACCAATAATTTGACAACCAAATGAACTGCTTTTGTCCCCTGCATTCGCTAATCTATGATAGAAGATGGAGAGTTTAGTTTACATTATTTATTATTGTCACATGTACCGAGGTACAGTGAAAAGCTTTTTTGTTGCATGCTATCCAGTCAACGGAAGGACTATTCATGATTACAATCAAGCCATTCACAGTGTACAGATACAGGATAAAAGGAATAATGCTTATGCAAAAATCCAGTAGAGTCCAATTAAAGATAGTTCAAAGGTGAGGTAGATGGTAGGCTCAGGTGAGAGGACGTTCCACTCCCTGATAACAGCTCGGAAGAAACTGTCCCTGAATCTGGAGATATGTGCTTTCAAACTTCTCTACCTCTTGTCCAATGGAAGAGGGCAGCAGAGGGTGTGACCAGGGTGAGAATGGTTCTTGATTATGCTGGTAGCCTTGCTGAGGCAGAGTGAAGTGTAGATGGAGTAAATGGAAGGAAGGTTGGTTTGCGTGATGGAGTTCATGACATAAAGCCATAAAGCACAGAAAAAGGCCCTTCGGCCCAACTCGTCCATGCCAACCAAAATGCCCCATCTAATCTGGACCCATTTGCTCACATTTGGTCCATGTCCCTCTAAGCCTTTCCTATCCATGTACATGTCCAAACTTCTTTTAAATGTTGTTACAGTACCTGCCTCAACTACCTCCTCTGGCATCTCATTCCATATCCCCACCATATTTGTGAGAAACACATTTGCCAAGCTCAGTGTGAAAACAATACATTAAACTACTTCTTCCTTTAGTTGAGCTATAAAATCTTCAGCACTGTGTTAAACATTTTCCCCCGTTATTCCATCATATGAATCATTAAATATGAATGACAACCAGACACCAACCTAGGCATTATTCCAAAGATAGGCACAAAAAGCTGGAGCAACTCAGCGGGTCGGACAGCATCCCTGGAGAAAAGGAATAGGAGACGTTTCGGGTCGAGACACTGCTTCCAGTCTTGTTTTCACTTCTGAATTGTTTGTCTCAGATTCGTCAATGTCAGGGACATTTTTTATGTTAAAAAAACTGTTTTTTTTCCCACCTGTGGACCTTGCTCCATAACACCTTACGTTAATGGTTGGAAGCAACTCATTGAGCCCCAGTTATTCACTTATAAGTCAATCCTGCCACCTAGAGGTAGTTAAAGCATATTACATGCAAAAATAAATATATTTTGAAAAATATTTATTCCAACGTGTGCTGTACTGGAAAAGATTATGCCAGACCATCTCTTATCCATATGCACATAATCCATATCCCTCCATTCCCTGCATATCCATGTGGCAATTAAATGCCCCCATTGTATTAGTTTATTTACATCGCAGAAATAGGCCTATCAGCCCACCGCGTCCACTCCGACCAGCAATTCCCATACACTAGCACTATCCTACACACTAGGAACAATTTACAATCTTTACCAAAACTAATTAAACTACAAACCTGTACGTCTTTTGAGTGCAGGAGGAAATAGGAGCACCCTGGGAAAACCCACGTGGTCACAGGGCAAGCGTAAAAACTCCGTACAGACAGCACCCGTAGTCAGGATTGAACCCAGGTCTCTGGCGCTGTAACGGAGCAACTCTACCGCTGCACCACTGTGCCGTGTATCTGCCTCCACCACCAGGTTCTGTATACCCTACTATGCCTCTTATAATTTTTATGCTTCTATCAGGTCTCGTATCCTAAAGAAAACAATCCAAGTTCAAGATTCAAGATTCAAGATTCAAGATAGCTTTATTTGTCATCCAATATTGGACGAAATTCAGTCACCCACAGTCCAACAATAAAAGCATTAAATAGGCATTAAAATGACACAACCCAAAAACCCCAAAAACACAGTCCAACAATAAAAGCATTAAATAGGCATTAAAATTACACAACCCCAAAAACACACAAAAAAAGAAACATCCATCAAAGAAACATCCATCACAGTGAGTCTCCTCCAGTCCTCTCCTCACTGTGATGGAAGGCCACAATGTCTTTCCCTTCTCCTGCCGTCTTCTCCCGCAGTCAGGTTGTTGTGGTTGCAGGCCGCGCCGGACGGTCCGCAGCGGCCGGAGCCTAGGTTTGCCCAACCCCCAGTATCTTATCTATATAATACTAAAACTCTGCGGTCCAACATTCCGTATGTATGTATGTATATGTGTATGTACGGAAGATTACTTACAAACCCTACTCCTCCTAGACGGTACACCAAAGCGCTACGATTTTTGTACCGCCGTATTCACCATTAACCTGGGCAACTATTGTAAGTACTTTCGTTCAAATTGAAGCTACCTTTTTAAAGCTAGAGAGATATTAAAGTTTAAATTTTCATTTCTAACCCTTTTCTTCAAGGGGCTACATTTGTTTCCAAAAGTTTACAGAAAAGGATTTAGTTTTCAGCAAGGATTTAGTTTTCAGCTTGTGACGGCGGCTACATTGTTTCGAAAAGCTTCCAAGAAGTCTTTTTTGTTATTGCAAGTCAAGTCAAGTCAAGTCAAGTCACTTTTATTTGTATAGCACATTTAAAAACAACCCACGTTGACCAAAGTACTGCACATCTGATTAGGAAAAAAACCCAAAACATCTGATTAGGAAAAAAAAAAAAAAAAGAAGGCTATAGTGGTCACTTGACATACACAGATCAGGAGGACAGAGTAAGAGTGGGGCTGGGGGAGGAGAGAATGGGGGGTGTGGGGACGGGCCCAACGGGCCCTCCCCAACGGGCACACTTGGAGAGTAAGAGTGGGGCTGGGGGAGGAGAGAATGGGGGGTGTGGGGACGGGCCCAACGGGCCCTCTTTTCCGGGCCCAACGGGCACACTTGGAGAGTAAGAGTGGGGCTGGGGGAGTGAGAATGGGGGGTGTGGGGACGGGCCCAACGGGCCCTCTTTTCTAGTACCCCCTAATCCCGACATCATCCTCGTAAATAGGCACAAAAATGCTGGAGTAACTCAGCTGGTCAAGCAGTTTCTCTGGATCAAAGGAATTGGTGACTTTTCAAGTTGGAACCCTTCTTCAGACTGGCTGACCCGAAACATCTTTCCTGGGATGGTGCAACTGACACATGATGAAAGACTGGGTCGACTGGGCTTGTATTCACTGGAATTTAGAAGGACGAGCGGGGATCTTAGAGAAACATATAAAATTCTTAAGGGATTGGATAGGCGAGATGCAGGAAAAATGTTTCCGATGTTGGGGGGAGACCAGAACCAGGGGTCCCAGTTTAAGAATAAGCGGTAGGCCATTTAGGACTGAGATGAGGAAAAACATTTTCACCCAGAGAGTTGTGAATCTGTGGAATTCTCTGCCACAGAAGGCAGTGGAGGCCAATTCACTGGATGTTTTCAAGAGAGAGTTAGATATAACTCTTAGGGCCACTGGAATCAAGGGATATGGGGAGAATGCAGGTACGGGGTACTGATTTAGGAAGATCAGCCATGATCAAATTGTAACATAGAAACGTAGAAAACAAAGAAAATAGGTGCAGGAGTTGGTCATTCGGCCCTTCGAAACAGTACCGCAATTCAATATGGCTGATCATCCAAAATCAGTACCCTGTTCCTGCTTTCTCCCCATATCCTTTGATTCCATTGAGTTTCTCAAGCACTTTGTGTCTATCTTAACTTAATCAATTGTTGGCTATAGAAAGGGTAAAACATGGCAAAAGGCAGTATGTCTCATTCTGATATGGTCAGAGGAAAATAATACAAGGTTGGAAGGGGATAAGAACTCTCCGATGGAGAAAATAACTTTCCAATGGCAAGTACGCATCAAGGAATGTGAAAAAGAAATAAACAGTCACAAATGATGAAGTATGCCCAATTTTGCAGAACTGTCTTGTTTAATAAAAAAAACACATGCGAGGGAATATCATGTGGCCCCACAAGATGAATTTTGCAATGCTGGATATTAATTTGTGGGAATACAAGCTCGCTCATCTGGAAAACCCAGCTCTGGCAGCAAAGCTATCTTCTGTTAGCTTGGGTTTCTTCAACCTGTGCCAGCATTTGATATCCTTGGCTGGAAAAGAAGTGCATATCCTTATGTGGAAACTCTGATATATTTTGGGGCTGCAGAGCTTCACATAAAAACCACATGGGAGCAGAATTAGGCCATTAAGCCCATCGCGTCTACTCCATCATTTAATCATGGCCAATCTATTTTTCCCTCTCAACCCCATTCTACTGCCAATACAAAGTATTGTAAGACACAAGGCTCCTTCCAAACAATGTAATCATCGTTGTTAGGGACGCGCTGCTGGAGGAGGTAGTTGAGGCAGGTACTATTGCAATGTTTAAGAAACATTTAGACAAGTACATGGATAGGACATGTTTAGAGGGATATGGGCCAGGCAGGTGGGACTAGATGGGGCATGATGGTTGGCATAGGCAAGTTGATCCTGTTTCCATGCTGTATAACTCAATGACTCAATGACTTTATGATGCTCTAATGCTGGTGAGCTGCAGTTAAGAGTTTAAAAAATATTTACATCTTGAGTTTACGGGCTATAATTCATTCCATGATCTGCCCACAGCCATCAGTTCACAGGCTTATGTTACTGCTACTGCTAGGTGTTTAGGTTTAGGTTTATTATTTTCAATGTACAGTGAAAAGCTTTGTTATCAAGCAACTGAACCATCCTATCACCAACTAAAGAGCAGCCCTAACTTACCATCTACCTCATTCTTTAATCAGACTTTACTGGACTTTATCTTGCACTAAATGTTATTCCCTTTATCCTGTATCTGTACACTGTGGACGGCTTGATTGTAATCATTTATCGTCTTTCCACTGACTGGATAGCATGCAACAAAAAAGCTTTTTGCTGTACCTTGGTACATGTGACAATAAACTAAACTAAATTATGATTCAGATCAGACAATACTATACATATATACAATCAAGCTGATTACAGTAGGTAGGGCAAAGGGAAGAATGCAGAATATAGTTCTCAGCATTGTAGCACAACAGTTCCAGAGACAAAGTCCAATGTCCGCGATGAGGAGAGGGGATCTAACTATACCCTAGCTAATGGAAAAACTGTGCCTGTGTCTGGTAGTGCACGCTTTCATGCTTCTGGATCTTCTGCCCAACGGAAGCGTGGCGAAGATGGAATGATAGGAGTGGGAAGGATCTTTGATTATGTTGGTTGCTTTCCTGAGATAGAAAGATGTGTAGGTGAAGTTAGTGGTGAGAAGTCTGGTCTGCTTGATGGATTGGGCTACATCCACAACCCTCTGCAATTTCTTATGCGTCTTTTGCTCTTACATTTGATCTTCTTCAGTCTGCAATACTCACTGCTTTATGAAAAACTATGAAGAGTCCTATATATATATATACATATATACACACACACACACACACATATTTCCCTTCACATTGTACAAATGGAATTATTTTGTACACCACTAGAGGGAGCCTCTATCAAAGGAAGTGGAACTCATTTTATTAATTTATTATTTATTATACTAACATCATCTAAAAAGGTGGAGAAATTTGGAAACTAAGACCAAGGTTTGAGAAACAGAAGACATAGGTTTAAGGTGAGGGGGGAAAGATTTAATAGGAGTTTAAAAGATCTAAATGTCTGAAGAAGGGTTCTGATCTGATACGTCACTGTGTAGCGACCATAGAGAATGGTCCAGGTCGTCGAACCCTCGGATTGGCCAGCGAGGTCACGTGTGAACGCGACCATGGGGATTGGTCCAGGGAGCGACATCGCTGATTGGCCAGCGATGTCATGAGCGCGTTTGGCGCCCGAAATAGTTAGTTCGGCGAAGTCTTCGAAGAAGACAGTAAGTTTTTGATGGTTGTCCTTTACCTTGTTGTTTAACTCTGTATTCGAATATTGCGGCTGCAATAAACTTCTTCTACAACCAACAAGTTTCCGGACTCGCCATATTGGTGACCCCGACGTGATCTGGACGATCACCGACTATGCAGGGACCCGACGCCTCGTCGGCGATGGCCGCGCCGGGCACACCGGAGTCAAGCGCGGTAAGCGTTCACCTTCCGTGGTTTTGGACGCACGCACCGCAATCTTGGTTTATACACACCGAAGCTCAATTTCATATAAAGAAGATATCGGACGACTCCACGAGGTATTACTACCTCGTCAGCGCTCTATCATCGGAGACGACCACGCGCGTGATGCGGTTCATCGTTAATCCACCTGCGGAAAGCAAGTACGAGGCCCTGAAGAAAGTATTACTGCGAATCTTCAGGTTTAATAAGCATGGTGGTGCGGCAAGATTTCTGCACCTACCGGATCTTGGAGACCGACTGCCTTCCGTCCTCATGTCCGAAATGATGATGCTAGCCGGTGAGCATACGGATTGCCCTATGTTCGAACAGGCATTCCGCGAGAAGCTTCCTGAGGATGTCCGACTGCTGCTCACGGATTGTTCTTTTAAGGACCCCGAAGCATATGCAGCGAAAGCGGACGCGCTCATAGCGGCTAAAAACAAGGCAAAGGACCAGGCAAGCGGTTCGATCAACAAGGTCTCGACATCAGTGACCACGCCACAGCGACGGCAAGATGGCGCCACGTCTCCCGCCAATTCTCCGAAAGCCCGCCAAAAAGATCCGCACAAGCGCGGCTGGTGCTATTATCACCTACGATGGGGTAGCGAATCCCGCAACTGCCGCTCACCTTGTACCTTCGCGGGAAATGCCTCAGCCGATCGTACATAGGGGCAGTTACGATTGGCCAGAACCGGCGCCTCTATGTCCATGATCGATTCACGGACACAGAATTTTTGGTGGACACGGGAGCCATCGTCAGTATAGTGCCGCCGACCGACCTCGAAACCAGATCGGGTAAGACAGGTCCCACCCTCATCGCGGTTAATGGCAGCCCAATTCGCACTTTCGGTATACGGAAGATGTCCCTTGTGTTAGGCCTCCGCACGTACGAATGGCCATACATCATAGCCGACGTCAAACAAGCGATCTTGGGAGCAGATTTTCTCTGGGCTTTTTCACTGGTCCCTGATGTCCGCGGTAACGACCTCCGACCCTCCGCCGAAGATGAGCATGTCGCTCCGACAATCGCCTCCTCGCCCAGCCCTACTGTCCAGGACGTCGTCGCGGCCCCCGACTCGTATGCTGAGATTCTGGCGGAGTTTCCAGAGCTGCTCATTCAACGTTTCGACACGTCTTCGGCCAAGCACGGCGTGGTCCATCACATCCGCACCGAAGGCCCTCCTGTTTTCGCTCGGGCCAGGAGGCTACCGCCAGACAAACTGGTGGTGGCACGGGCAGAGTTCAGGAAGATGGAGGAAATGGGAATTGTTCGTCAGTCTGACAGCCCGTGGGCCTCGCCGTTACATATGGTCTCCAAGGCATCTGGGGGGTGGAGACCATGTGGCGATTATCGGCGTCTCAATGCTGTCACCACGGCTGATCGCTACCCCATACCGCACCTACAGGACTTTTCATCTGGGCTGGAAGGAGCGGTGGTGTTCTCCAAAATCGATTTGGTGCGAGGATACCACCAGATCCCGGTGCGACCGGAGGACATACAGAAAACTGCAACGATTACTCCGTTCGGGTTGTTTGAATGGTTGCGTATGCCTTTCGGTTTAAAGAACGCGCACAGGCTTTCCAACGACTGATGGACCGCGTGGGCCGGGATTTACCCTTTTTGTTTATTTATTTAGACGACATCCTGGTTGCCAGCACCTCAGTACAGGAACACCAGGCCCACTTGCGGACCGTTTTCCAGCGGCTCCAAGACCACGGGCTCATAATCCAACCCTCCAAATGTCAATTCGGCCTTCCTGCTCTTGATTTTCTAGGGCACAGAATTACCCCTGCCGGCGCCTCCCCTTTGCCCGAAAAGGTGGAGGCTATCCGGGCATTTCCTAGGCCCACCACAGTAAAAGGGCTACAGGAGTTCGTAGGCATGGTTAATTTCTACCATAGGTTCGTCCCGGCAGCTGCGCGAGTCATGCGCCCGCTTTTCCAATGCCTTGCAGGGAATCCGGTAGAGTTGATATGGTCCCCGACCGCAGAGTCGGCTTTTACAGCAGCTAAGGCAGCTTTGGCAGACGCGACCATGTTGGTCCACCCGAGCCCCTCCGCCCCCACGGCCCTGACGGTTGACGCCTCTGACGTGGCGGTGGGCGGGGTTCTGGAGCAGCAGGTCGGTGGCCGTTGGCAGCCTTTGGCGTTTTTCAGCCGGCAACTAAATTCGGCTGAGCTGAAGTATAGCGCATTTGACCGAGAGCTTTTGGCCCTCTATTTAGCTGTTCGTCATTTCAGGTACTTCCTTGAGGGCCGCCCATTTGTGGCCTTTACGGACCATAAACCATTAACATTTGCTTTTGTCAAATTGTCTGACCCATGGTCGGCCCGCCAGCAGCGGCACCTGACTGCTATCTCCGAATTCACCACCGATGTCCGTCATGTCGCGGGTAAGCTTAATGCCGTTGCTGACGCCCTGTCTAGACCTGCTTTTCCCCCTATTTCGGCGGTGGACTGCGAAGTGGATCCCCAAGAGCTTGCGGAGGCACAGCTTCTAGCGGATACCGCTTCGGCATACCAGTCCACCACTTCGGGATTGAAGTTGGCCCAGGTAGCTTGTGGGTCAGAAGGCACAAAAGTCTGGTGCGATGTTTCTCTTCCCCGTCCCAGGCCGGTAGTACCGCCCTCCGTTCAGCGCCGGGTTTTCGATGCCATTCATGGGCTGGCGCACCCGTCCATCCGCTCCACCTCTGCTTTGGTAGCAGCTCGGTTTGTCTGGCATGGCCTACGGAAACAGGTAGCGGGTTGGGCGCGTGCCTGCGTTCCCTGTCAGACCGCTAAAGTCCAGCGCCATGTCCAGCCCCCCGTACAGGATTTCGAGGTCCCGGCTGTTCGTTTTTTCCACATCCACGTGGATTTGGTCGGTCCTTTGCCTTCCTCCCGGGGCTACACCCACCTCCTCACGGTGGTGGATCGGTTCACCCGGTGGCCAGAGGCTTTCCCATTGTCTGATATTTCGTCAGCGTCTTGTGCTAGGACTTTGGCCCTTCATTGGGTAGCTCGTTTCGGGGTCCCGGCAGTTATTACCACTGACAGAGGCCCACAATTCACTTCGTCCCTCTGGGCCGCGCTCGCAGAACTGTACGGGTCCAAGTTACAACCCACGACTGCATATCACCCCCAGGCAAATGGACTCGTAGAAAGGTTCCACCGCCAACTTAAGGCGTCCCTCAGTGCAAGGCTTGAAGGCCCGGACTGGGTAGACCAGCTCCCTTGGGTTCTTTTGGGCATCCGGACTGCTCCTAAGCTAGATCTCGGTGCGTCGTCCGCAGAGCTAGTATATGGCTCGACACTTCGAGTACCCGGAGATCTGTTTCCGGACCCTTCAGACCAGCTGCCTACAGTCCCATCAGTGTTAGCATCTCTCCGGGAACGGGTGGGCTCCCTGGCTCCAGTTCCGACTTCACGTCATGGGTGTCCCATGGTACATGAACCGCCTTCCCTGAAGGACTGTGAGTTCGTTTTTCTGCGAAAAGATTCCCATCGCGCCCCGTTGCAGAGGGTCTATCAAGGGCCGTTCCGGGTTTTGCGTAAGGGAACGGCTACCTTCACCTTAGACATGTGCGGCAAGAGTGAGCTCGTCTCGGTGTCCCGGCTCAAACCTGCACATTTGGATCCGGATCAACCAGTCCTGGTCGGTCAAACCCCTAGGAGAGGCCGACCTCCGTTAGTTCCGCTCAGTCCAGGACCCCCCGTTCCGACAGTTCCTCCAGGACCCCCCGTTCCGGCAGTTCCTCCAGGACCCCCCGTTCCGGTAGTTCCTCCAGGACCTCCCGTTCCGGCTGTTCCGCCAAGTCCGGAACCCCCGGCTCCTGTGGTTCAGGCTGTCCCTCTCCGTACTCGTTATGGTCGCGAAATCCGGCTCCCTGCTAGGTTCCGCACCTCGGGTTCTGGGGGGGGTCATGTAGCGACCATAGAGAATGGTCCAGGTCGTCGAACCCTCGGATTGGCCAGCGAGGTCACGTGTGAACGCGACCATGGGGATTGGTCCAGGGAGCGACATCGCTGATTGGCCAGCGATGTCATGTGCGCGTTTGGCGCCCGAAATAGTTAGTTCGGCGAAGTCTTCGAAGAAGACAGTAAGTTTTTGATGGTTGTCCTTTACCTTGTTGTTTAACTCTGTATTCGAATATTGCGGCTGCAATAAACTTCTTCTACAACCAACAAGTTTCCGGACTCGCCATAACTGATCCTTTTTCTCCAGAGATCCCACCTGACCCGCTGAGTTACTCCAGCATTTTGTGTCTATCTTCAAGATTTATAATGAACCTGAGGGCAACTTAGAGATTTGAAGGTGCTCGACATCGATGTGGAGTCCTGGGAGAGCTTTGCAGCTGACCGTACGAGGTGGAGAGGTACCCTGAACCAACATCTCAAAACGGGGGAAGAGAAACCGATGAATGCAGCAGCAGAAAAGCGGGCACGCAGAAAGGAGCGCAGCAACTTCAACAAACCAGACCACACACAAATGTGACCTTTGCGACAGAGACCGTCACTCCCGCATTGGTCTCTTCAGCCACAAGTGACGCTGCTCTAGCCGAGGTGTGGAGCAAGTAGCCAACTAGGATGCATCACCCATGGTCAGCCATGACCGAGGGGGCCTAAGGAGGGCAACCTTTTTACACAAAGGGTGGTTGGTGTATGGAATGAGCTGGTAATTGAGGCAGGTACTATCACAATTTTTACAAACATTTAGACAGTTACATGGAGAGGATAGGTTTAGAGGGACATAGGCCAAAATGCAGGCTGGTGGGACTAATGTAGTGCCAAAGGGGGGCATTTTGGGTGGTGTGGGCAAGCTAGGCCGGAGCCTGTTTCCGTGCCGTATGACTCTATGATTCTATGGCAAAGTGCTGGAGATTGGTGCAATAGTTCCAAGAATAAGGAAATAAAGTTACATTATAGGCTGGTGAAGCTGATGCTGTTCTTAAAAATAAAAATAAAACCAATAAGTTTGATAAATTCACAAAAAGCTGGAGTAACTCAGCGGGACAGGCAGCATCTCTGGAGAGAAGGAATAGGTGACGTTTCGGGTCGAGATGCTTCTTTAAGAACCAGAAGACATAGGTTTAAGGTGAGGGGGGAAAGATTTAATAGGAGTTTAAAAGATTTAAGAATCTGAAGAAGGGTCTCGACCTGAAACATCACCCATTCCTTCTCCCCAGAGATGATGCCTGTCCTGCTGACTTACTCCAGCTTTTTGTGTCTATCTTCGGTTTAAACCAGCACCTGCAGTTCCTTCCTACACAAGTTTGATTTCATTGCAGGTACAGATAGATTAAATAAGGAGAAACAATTACTATGTCTGAAGAGCCATGAACCAGATAGCACAGATTTAAGGATAAGCTTGTTGACAAAAGTTCGAACAAAGCAATGGCTTTGGATTTGGAAGACCGATGAAACAAATTAGATGGGGAATTGGATATGCACCTAAAAAGGAGAGAAATATAGAGATCTGGGGAAAGAGCCAAAAAACAGGACCAGGGCTTGTTCTTCAATTCTGCCAAATGACCTTGTCCCGCTGTACTATTCTGTAATTCTATTATATTTTTGATCATGATCAGAACTGCAAGAGGCCGATTAAAAATGTAAGGCAATCACTAGAATGCAGGCAGAAAGTTCATTAAAGTAATGTGATAATGAGGCACCCAGGGTGGTTTTATCTTAAGACTTTGATTCATAGTGCGGTGATGAACGCTAATAGAATCAAATCATGTTACAAAACGAATAATACATTCTTCCCTTTACTTTGCTTTATACTTTAGACTCTAGAGATTCAGTGTAGAAACAGGTCCTTCGGCCCACCAAGTCCACGCCAAGGCACGATCCTACACACCAGGGACAATTTACAATTTACAGAAGCCAATTAACCTGCAAACTTGCATGTGTTTGGAGTGTTGGAGGAAACCGGGGCACCTAGAGAAAACCCACGTGGTCACAGGGAGAACGTACAAACTCCGTACAGACAGCACCCATGGTCATGATTGAAACCTGGTCTCCGGCGCTGTAAAGCAGCAACTCTACCACTGTGCCACTGTGCTGCCACCTTTTTTGAAATAACGTGGCCAAGACGCGACCAAGAATAGTGTGGCCCAATGTCTTATATCGGGTGTCTTGAAATGCTGGTGAGAATAAACCATTATAGCCTCACCATCTTCTGGCATTTATAATCCCACTCTGCAATCTCTCTGTCTCCAAAAAATACTCAAAAAAACTTGAACTGTTTCTTACCCCTTGCATGTTCTATCTATGATTTTACATGTTTTATCATTGTCGTTACATCCCTTTGTCATTCTTATAGCTCGCCCAGTTTGCTTTTCCTCGAGGAAAGAGTTGTGTGTAGTTCTGTTCGCCCCAAAGCGGTAAAGATGTGGCGGCTTTGGAAAGGGTGCAGGAGGTTTTCCAGAATGATAATAAGAGGGTATTAGTTACAAGGAGAAGTTGGACAGACTTGAATTGTCTGGAAGGTCGGAAGTTCAGGGGAGACCCAAAAGAAGTATTTAAAATGATGAGAGGCATATTGGGCAGAGAGTCAGAACCTCTTTCCCAGGGTGGAAATGTTAAAGACTAGAGGGCACAGCTTTAAGGTGTGCAGAGCAAAGTTCAGAGGGAATGTCATAGTCATAGTCTTACAACATGGAAACAGGCCAATCGGCCCAACTCGCCTACACCGGCCAACATGTTCCATCTATACCTGTCCCACTTGCCTGTATTTGGCCCATATCCCTCTAAACCTGTCCTATCCATTTACCTTTCTAAATATTTCTTAAATGTTGCAATAGCACCTGCCTTAACTACCTCCTCCAGCAGCTCATTCTATACACCTACCACCCTTTGCGTGAAAAAGGTTACCCCTCAGGTTTCTATTAAATCTTTCCCCCCTCACTTTAAATCAATGTCCTCTGGTTCTCGATTCCCCTACACAGGGCAAGGGACTCTGTGCATCTATCCGATCTATTCCTCTCATTATTTTGTACATCTCCATGAGACTATCCCACATCCTCCTGCATTCCAAGGAATAGAGTCCTAGCCTGCGCAACCTCTCCCTGTAGCTCAAGCCCTTGAGTCCTGGCAACATCTTCGTGAATCATCTCTGCACGCTTTCCAGCTTGACAACATCCTTCCTATAACATGGTGCCCAAATCTTAATCACTCTTCTAAATGCGGCCTCACCAATGTCATATACAAACGAAACATGACCTCCCAACTTCTATACTCAATGCTCTGACTGATGAAGGCCAATGTGCGTAAAGCTTTTTTTGACCACCCTATCTACTTGTGATGCCACTTTCAACGAACTATGTACCAGTACTTCTGGATCCCTCTGCTCTACAACACTCCCCAGAACCCTACCGTTCACTGTGTAGGTTCTGCCCATGTTAGTGCTCCCAAAATGCAACATCTCACCGGGCAGGTTGTCTACAGAGAAGTAGTTGTGTGCCTGGAATGTATGCCAGGGGTGGTGGTGATGGCAGATATGATAGTGGCCTTTAGGAGCCTTTTGGGTAGGCACATGGATATGCAAGGAATGGAAATGGGAATGGATAGAGATCAGTGCAGACAGACGAGATTAGGTTGGCTTGGCATCATGTTCGACACAGTCATTGTGGGTCGAAGGGCCTGTTCCTGTGCTGTACTGTTCTCCGTTGAACGAGCAGAAAGACTTAACAAACAACACAGTGAGAATTAACCAGCTACAGAAAAGGAAGGAAATAGTTTGAAAATGTAGTTTACAAATAATAACATTGGGAAATCAGTCAACATTTAACATAGGATCTCATTGGAAAATCTACCAACACAAAAAAGAAGGGAATGAACAATTATAGATAGACACAAAGCACTGGAGTAACTCAACGAGTCAGGCAGCATCTCTGGAGAAAAAGGATGGGTGACGTTTCGACCCAAAACGTCACCCATCCTTTTTCTCCAGTGATTCTACCTGACCCGCTGAGTTACTCCAGCACTTTGTGTTTATCTTCTATATAAACAAGCATCTGTAGTTCCTTCCCACACAGTGAACACTCATAGTTTTGTGATTTAAAATTTCCAGTTCATTTGAATTTAGAGTTGAGCCTGTCATATTTCTCTTTTGCCAATACAATTGTTTTATTTTTGACGATTTTATCTTGATTTTTCCTTTCACGTGCAAGGAACCAGATGGTTCCGATGCTTGGGATTCCAGTCATCGTTCTGAAGGTAGTGAACCAGACATCACCTACACTGATAAAATACAGATGGTCCCTTCTGAAGCTCCCATTCTTCTTACTGTGCAGATGTACGTGACAATTAATCAACTATTTTCCACCCAGCAACTTCCTGCAGCAAGACATTCTATTGGGAAGCTCAAAGCACCTTGTTAAATGCTAACATTATGAACCCTTTAAGAGATGTTGACAGTGTGTGCAGATGGGATTAACTTGATCTGCCAGTAAGCAATGGCAAAACCACAGAGAAGACCTTTTTCATTGTCTCTAATAAATAAAATTATTTGTTTCCTGCTGAGATTTAATTTTGGGAGAGCTTTCAACGGCGTTTGAACGGTGGGTTAATGTTAAACCGTACATAGGTACACCAGTTCCAGAGACAGAGTCCAATGTGCACAATGGGGTAGAGGTCAATCGGGCAGTACCCATCTACACTTCCCAGGAAGGACCACCAACATAATCAACAATTTGATTATGGACCACCCTGTTCATTCCTTCTCCTGCCACTCCCACATGGCAGAAGGTACAGAAGCTTGAAGGAGTGCATCACCAGATACAGGAACAGCTTCTTTCCCTCTGCTACCTGGCTTCTGAACATAAACTAGGGTACTGTCTGATCCACTATTCCATAAACTAGGGTACCGTCTGATCCACTACCCCAATGCCTAATTCTACTTCTATGACATGAACTTCCTTTCATCATTAGGACAGGATCGATTAGGATAGATGTCGGTGCCGGGCTGCTCTAGGGGTTTCCAGGTCAGCTGTGGGAGGTGCCCTGCCACAGGGAGACAGATCGTGGCTGCGGGAGGCAAGAGAACAGCGTGCTCGCGGGTTGAAGCGTTGGTGGAGTGGGCCACTGGGGAGTGGGCCACTGGAGGCCCTGCAACAGCCGGGGGGGATTGCATGGATCGGGCGTGACTGGAGACCCCCACAGAAGTCAGACGAGAGTGTGGATCGGACGCGGTGTGCAGGGCATGGAACTGCAGAGCAGCGGTGGAGGACACCAACAACATTGCAAGGCCAGACAGACCCCTGCAACTCCAACCCAATGCCACCGCCAGGAAAACAGGCCTTCATGGCTGAGTTAAGACTCAATACTTTTAAGAATTTGAAATTTGAAGGGCACAAGTTGGTGCCGGAAACGCGGCGACTCTTTGTGCACTGCCAGTGAAATCTACTATTCTTACATTAAAATTGTACTTCTGTACTTATTTGTGATAGTGCCGACAGAGTCGTAGTCATAGTCATACAGCATGGCATCTGTGCCCATGCTGACCACGATGCCCCATCTACACTAGTCCCACCAGCCATGTTTGCCTCACATCCCTCTAATCCTTTCCTATCTATGTACCTGTCAAAATGTCTTATGTCTTATGTCTAAACGTCTTTAAATGGTGTTGTAGAACTGTTACCGCAACTATCTCGTTCCATATACCCACCACCCTCTGTGTGAAAATGTTGCCCCTCAGGTTTCTATTAAATCTCTCCCCTCGTACCTTAAACCTATGTCCTCTGGTTCTTGATTCCCCTACTTTGGGTGAAAGACTTTGTGCATTCACCCTACCTATTACCTCATGATTTTATGTTATAGTGTGATTTTACTGCATTGAATGCAAAACAAAGAATTTTACTGTATCTAAGTACATGTGATAATAAAGTGCCATTGAACCACTGAAATGTTGCCTCTGATGACTACAACATTTTCAAACCACCCAGAGAGATTGAAGCAACCAATTTTGTTCCTGCACAGCATTCAGAGATCACCAATCTGGAGGGGGAATGAGTAGCCACCTCCCTTTCATATTCAATGACATTCCTATCACTGAACCCAGAACCAATATCCACAAGGGTTACCATTGACCGTGAATTCACCAGGCCCACTTACACACATACTGAGGATACAAGGGCAGCACACAGTGGTACAGCTGGTAGAGCTGCTGCCTCACAGCACCAGAGAACCGGGTTCTATCCTGACCTTGGGTGCTGTCTGTGTGCAGTTTGCACGTTCTCCCTGTGACAGCGTGGGTTCTCTTCACACGTCCCAAACTCATGTGGGTTTGTAGGTTAATTGGCCGCTGTAAAATGCCCCTGGTGTGCAAGGAGTGGATGCAAAAGTGAGATAACATAGAATTAGTGTGAACGGATGATCGATGATTAGGATGACCTGGTGGGCTGGAAGTCCTGTTTCCATGCTGTATCTTGAAATTAAACTAAACTAATTGATGCAATGCTTCATATAAACATCAGTCGGAGTCTCGTGATAGATTTCCAATTGCTGAATAATTGTAGGTTTAGGAATCCTGAATGTTTGGATGTGAGGAGGATGTTTCCGTTTGTGGGAAAGTCTCGGGCCAGAGGGCACATGGTCGGAATTAAAAGATGTACCTTCAGGATGGAGATGATGAGGAATTTCTTTAGCCAGAGGGTGGTGAATCTGTGGAATTCATTGCTATCTGTGGCTGGGGAGGCCGTCATTGGGTATTTTTAAAGCAGAGATTGACAGGTTCTTGATGAGTAAGGGTATCAAAAGTTATGGGGAGAGGGCAGGAGAATGGGGTTGAGAGGGAAAGATAGATCAGCAATGATCGAATGGCAGAGAACACTTGATGTGCCGAATGGCCTAAATCTGCCCCTATGCCTGAGAAATGTCGATTAGGCCAGAGTTAATGGTCAGAGTTAGGCTAGAAGATGGAGCATGATAGTCAATGTGCAACTTGACATCACCCCCTTTCATTTTCTTCTGACAGTCGATTCGAACATTTCCAAGCAAAGAATAATTAATCATAGAAATGTCCTCAAACATCAACAGCATAACAGAGATTCTGACGGTTTAAAATTGATTACTTGATTTGTGGTTTCCTGCAGCTACCCTCCACAATTTATCGTCTCATCATTTGAGAGTTCCAAACCCCTGTCCCTGGACAAAATATCAGTCATCACAAATTCAGTCCAGAGTGCAGTGGGCTCACAGTGGCGCAGCGGTAGAGTTGCTGCCTTACAGCGCCAGAGACCCAGCTTTGATCCTGACTACAGGTTCTGTCTGCACAAAGTTTGGACCTTCTCCCTGTGACTACGTGGGTTTCCTCTGGGTGCTCCAGTTTCCTCCCACAATCCAAAGACGTGCAGATTTGTCGGTTAATTGGTTTCTGTAAATTGTCCCTAGTGTGCAAGATAGAACTTGTGTACAGGTGATTGTGGATGGCAAGGGCTCGGTGGGCAGAAGGGTCTGTTTCCACACTGTATCTCTAAACTAAATTACGATTTCGACAGAGGCCAAGTGTTTTCTGTTAAAAATTTTGGATCACTCTTTTAGTGAAATCTATTTTAGTGAAATAGGGGGTGAAGAATATTTTCAGATACTCAATCCAGGCCTTTCATCATAAGATCAATGAATGATGATTGATTTGATCAGCTTTCAATACATTGTAGGAAATTAATCTTGCACCAGGCAATGATTGATTGCAGTGTGATTAAGCAATGCAGAACATTTAGACAGCAAAGTAAAAAAATGTTATGAATGTATTCAAGAAAGGCTGCATGGAAAAGACTGGGAACTTTTGGCCAGTGAACTTAACATCTGTAGTTGGAAAGTTACCAGTTATCCTATCCCTGAAGGATAGGATATACATGTATTTAGATGGACAAAGACTGATTAGGGAGAGTCAGCATGGTTTTGTACATGGGAGGTCATGTCTCATGAATCTGATTGTGTTTTTTGAAGATGTGACCAAAAAGGTTTATGAGGGCAGAGCTGTAGATTTTGTAAATATGGACCAGCAAAGCATTCAATAAGATTCTGCATGGAAGGCTGCTCTGGAAGATTAGATCGCATGGGATCCAAGGAGTGATAGCTGAATGAATAGAAAATTGGCTTCATGGAAGGAAATAGAGGTAATGATGGAAGGTTGCTTCTCAAACTGGAGGCCTATGACACAGGGTTTGGTGCTGGGCCCATTACTGTTTGTCATCTATATCAATGATTTGGATGAGAATATACATGGCAAGATTCGCAAGTTTGAAGATGATACAAAAGTGGGTGGTATTGCAGATAGTGGATGTCAAAAATTGTAACAGGATCTTGATTGGTTGGCCAGGTAGGCTGAGGAATGGTTGATGGAATTTAATACAGATAAATGTGAGGTGTTGCATTTTGGAAAGTCTAACATGGGCAGGACCTACACAGTGAATGGTAGGGCTCTAGAAAGTGTTGTAGAGCAGATGGATCTAAGAATGCAAGTACACAGTTCCTTGAAGGTGGCATCACAGGTAGAAAAGGTGGTCAAAATGGCATTTGGCACATTGGCCATCATCAGTTAGTTTGTTGAGTGTAGATGTTGGGAGGTCACGGTGCAGTAATATAAGACACTAGACCAAGTGGACCCGTTAGGCCCAAACCTCTCCTGCATTGGTGCAGCACCCTCACCCCTCCCCCATTCCCCCTCCCTCCTCCCCTTCCCCCTCCTCTCCCTCCCCTTCCTCCCCCCATCCCCCCTCCCCATCCCCCTCTCTCCCCCTCCCCCAAGGGTCTCAAATGCAGTAACTATTAGCTCAGGACCTCTCTCTAGTTGGTAGGATGGTCCAGTTGCCTGATGTAGACACAAAGAACTGCAGATCCTGGTATCTTACGTAGAACAGAAAGTGGTGGAGTAACTCATTGGTCAGGCAGCATCTCTGGAGGACATGGATAGGTAATGTTTCAGTTTGGATTGGGACCCCTCTTCAGACCATAATGAAACTGTGTGAGTCAGCGTTTGACAATGACTGATTGCTCAAGGTCTGAGCAAGCCTGCACATCCCCAGCTTTAGAAAGCATTGGTTTGGTAAATGGCTGCTGGAGCATGGAGAGGAACCTGGATGTTTGAGGTTTCCATTTATTGGAAAATGGACAGAAAATCAGTTTAGGGAGGGAGTGTGGACACAGGCAAATAACAGAATACTGATGAAATGATGAGCAAAACACAAAGTGCTGGATGAACTCAATGAGTCAGGCATCATCTGTGAAGGAATGGACAGATGACATTTCAAGTCCAGCCCTTAATCAGACTGATGAAATAATGTCCGTCATTACCAATTTATCCATCCCCAACATCCTTAAATGACTTAAAGGTACTATATGGAACAAGCTGCCAGAAGAGGCAGGTACTATAATATAATTTAGACACTTTGGCAGGTACATGGAATAGGAAAGGTTTAGAGGGATCTGCACCGATCGCAAGTATATGGGTATACTCTGACTCCACTCTCCTTAAGAGCTCTATCTAGCTCTGTCATACTGTCAGAAAACAAAATCCACCAGTTTGTATACTATGAATTAAACGCAATAAATGATTGCATTAATCTAGACATGGACTCTCTCAAGTCCATGTATGGTGATAGCAAAACTGTTTTGCAAAATAAATACGATGTAAGAGATGTAGAGCTCTGATTGAGTTGAAATGTACATGTTGAAAACTCGGCAAGTTCTGGATTTCAGTTCATATCAAATCTGGTTGAACATAAAGTTGAACTTCAGATCAAAATGATCTGCAAGTGCAACAACATCTCATTTACACATCAATGGAGGCAGTAAACTACATAATGCTGCACAGACGGTGGAAATATCATCAATATGCGGAACTAAAGTGATGGGTAAAGTGTTTCTCAGGATGTTAAATCACTTTAGATGACCTATGGCCCATTCAACATTGATGTGGACATTGGCAACCTTCTTGGTTTTGTGTCCTTTTTCTCTGGCCATTTGCTGATAACCACCGCTGGTAGGGGTAGTCTCTAAATAGGCTTGGCGAAACATCGTCTTCTTGAATGGGAAATGCTCTATCTGCCCCATTATGCCATCCCTAGGATCAACTAAGTACAAAAATCTCCCTAACAATGTGTGTATCAGATGATCGCCCACCACAAGGAAAAGCCAATAAAACCACCAAAATCATCATAGTTTTGTACAAATGAACCATAAATATACCTAGTTAATAGTTTTGAAAGCAGTATTTTCTTACCTCGAAGAAGCAAAATTGGAAGATACGTATGAAATGCAGGTCAAAACAATTATCGATCGTAATCTATACACATAGTAGCTCAGCGGGTGAGAATGTTTATCCCGAATGACCCATGACCTGGGCAAACTCACGCATGCGCAGTTGTAATACCAAACTCGCTTATTCTCAGATAGACATGTGTTTAGTTTAGTTTAGTTTAGTGACAGTGTGGAAAAAGACCTTTTGACCTACCATGTCCACGCCGACCAGTGATCACCCATACACTAGGTCTGTCCTAGGTACTACTGACAATTTACAGAAACCAATTAACCTACAAACCTGCACGTCTTTGGGATGTGAGAGAAAACCGGTGCATCCAGAGAAAACCTACGTGGTCACAGGGAGAACTTACATATTCTGTACAGACAGCACCTGATTCAGGATTGAACCCAGATCTCTGACGCTCTAAGGCAACAGCTCAACCTTATTGTATTTTGTAACATTGGTATCCGCCAACCATGATGTTTTATTGATGATACTTTATTGTCACGTGTCCCTAGGTACAGTGAAATGCTTTGTTTTGCATTCAACCCGGTAAAATCAAACAGCAGACCTTAGCAAACAGTAGTACACAAGAGACGCCACGTATCTGGCGCTAAGAAAGTTACAAAAGTTCACCGAACCATGCAATTGCAAGTGAAATTACCCCTCATCAAAGAACAATTAGATTGTTTTTTTTGTTAAATAAACGGAACAAGGTCTTTCATTCGTTGGAGTATTAGGTTCACTCTTAGATTGATTCTACATTGCTAGCTGATTCCAGCCAACATCTGGCACTCACCAGCCACGCTGAAGTGATGTATGACTCCGAGTGAAAGCATTGAGAAACGAGCTGGTGTGATGCCAATCAATAGCAAAGTCTCTGCAATCTCAATGTAGTGTCAATAGTCAGCCACATGGTGAGGCTCAGCTTGATTTAACAGCCAGCATATTTCTGTCCTTTCACAGTATAATGACTGTACATGCTTTGTTTGCAAAAAAAATATCATTACAATGGAGTGTGTGATGATAAATTAACACTTATTCACCATTACTTGAGTTATTTTGTGAGCAATACACTTTTTTGATGTAGAGAGTAGATATATACACACATTTGAAAGGTTGCATATTTAGTAGATTCACCAGCGTTAATAGTTATTCAATGCTTTGCAGCGAATGATTGATTGAACATCAGTGACACAACAAAGAGCTTATGATTCCTCTCTGATGTTAACCCTCACTAGACCACACACAGAACCTGCAGATGTGCAACACTAGCAGATAACATAGTGACAGCTTGGTGTCAAGGGATAATGGTCACTCTGGAGGAAGCGTGAAAGCAAAATAATGTTTCGTTTTATTATTGTTACGTGTAATTTGGGCTGGGTTTTTTCTAGGGATGACACGGTGGCGCAGCGGGAGAGTTGCTGCCTTACAGTGCCAGAGACCCGGGTTCAATCCTAAATACGGGTGCCGTCTCTACGGAGTTTGTACATTCTCCCCGTGACCGCGTGGGTTTTCTCCGGGCGCTCCAGTTTCCACCCACACTCCAAAGATTTACAGGTTTGTAGGTTTGGCTTTGGCTTTGGCTTTGTAAACAGTCCTTAGTGTGTAGGATGGTGCTGGTGTACGGAGATCACTGGTCGGCTTGGACTCAGTGGGCCAAAGGCCCTGTTTCTGCGCTGTAACTCTAAACAAAACTAAACTACTGAGGTACAGTGAAAAGCTTTGTTTTGCACGCTATCAAATCAAATAAGATAATATTATACATAAATCCAATTAAGCTAAACTCAAGTACAATAGGCTGAACAAAGGGGAAGGTACAGTGTGCAGATTATAGTTCTCAGTAGCGCACTGCTGTTCAGAGACAAAGTCCAATGTCTGCAATGGGGTAGAGGTGAATCAGACATCGCTTATGGAAGGACCGTACGTGAGCCTGATAATAGAGGGGAAAAAGCTGATCTTAAATCTGGAAATAAACTGAAGATACCTAAAGAATGTGGAATGAACGCTGGAAATTGAAAATACAAAGGTTGGAATACAGATTATCTGAAACTGTCGGACGTAATGTTGAATCTCAAAGGCTGTAATATGCCTTGTTGGAAGCTGATATGTTGATCCTTGAACTTAGTTAGGTATAGGAGGTCTGTTATGTTAATCACTTCCATCCCAATCACTCCAACCTCGCGCCCTTCTATTGTCCACAGTTTGAGAGGTGACAGGACTGTGGAGGGACAAGAGATTAGAACATCTCAGGAGGGCAGCTCACAGCATCAAGGGCCCAGGTTCGATCCTGACTACGGGTGCTGTCTCTGCAGTTTATACGTTCTCCCTGTGACCGCATGGGTTTCCTCCGGGTGCTCGAGATTCCTCCCACATTCCAAAGATTTGCAAGTTTGTAGGTCAATAGGCCGAACATAATGCCAAGTTAAACAAATCTCTGCCTGTAAGTGATCCATATCCCTCCATTTCCTGTAAATCCGTGTGCCTGTTGAAAAGCTACTTAAATGCCCCTATTATATCAACCTCCATCGTCACCCATGGCAGCGTATAACAGGTACCCACAACCCTTCATGTAAAACATGTTCTGCACAAAAAAAACATACTCTACACTTCTCCTCTAAACTTTAAAAAAAGAATTGCCTTTAACTAAAATTTGATTATCATTTCAAACTGTAGGACTCGAGACTACTGAAAAGGGTAAGATATTCCTTTCCTTTTAAATGTTGCCAAGCTATAATACAAACAGCATATTCTCTTATCTTTAAATAAGAAGACTATTAAATGGCTCACCGAGAGACCATTATGAAAATCATTGGCTGTGACCATATTTGCACGTGAGGTAAGATATTACAGTATCTCAGCAAATTCCAATACTTATGAAGAACAAATTACTGTCTCCTAAAAGTCCTTTTATGTGATTCTGGATTGTTAATTTGATAATTTTAAAAAGTCCATTAATCACCGTATTTTTACTCACTACCTAACATGGGAAAAATATATTTCTATTACAGTCCATCATTCTTGTCTTTACTAGATTTTTAAATTTGGAAGAATGAAAAACATTCAGCGTAATGGATAAATCTGAGTATTTACGTTTGCATTTATTACTGTCATGTGCACCTAGGGACAGTGAAAAGCATTGTTTTGCACGCTATCCAAGCAAATCAGGTTATAGTGCACATAAATACAATCAAGCCAAACTCAAATACAATAGGTAGAGCGAAGGGAAAGAATGCAGAATATAGTTCTCAGCATTGCAGTGCATTAGCTTCCGGAGAATTGATTTAAGATTCCAGAGAATAGGCATTGATTTAAAGAATGCTGCTTTCCTGATTTATTTTAGTTTATAGTTTAGAGATACAGTGTGAAAATAGACCGCACGGACCAGCGATTATCCATTAGGGTTTTGGGAAAAAGATTCTGACTGTCTACCTTTCATAATTTTATATAGTTTTGTTTAGTTCAGTTTAGAGATACAGCGTGGAAACAGGCCCTTCGGCCCACCGAGTCCACACGACCAGCGATCCCTGCACATTAACACTATCCTACACACACTCGGGATAATTTACACATACACCAAGCCAATTAACCTAAATATCTGTACGCCTTTGGAGTGTGGGAGGGAACCGAAGGTCTCGGAGAAAATCCACGCAGTCATGGGGAAAACGTACAAACTCCGTACAGACAACACTAGTAGTTGGGATCGAACCCGGGTCTCCGGCTGTAAGGCAGCAACTCTACCGCTGTGCCACCATGGCCGCCCTTTAAGATAGATATACTGTATGATAGATATATAGACAATAGACAATAGGTGCAGGAGTAGGCCATTGGCCCTTCGAGCCAGCACCGCCATTCAATGTGATCATGGCTGATCATTCTCAATCAGTACCCCGTTCCTGCCTTCTCCCCATACCCCCTGACTCCGCTATCCTTAAGAGCTCTATCTAGCTCTCTCTTGAATGTATTCAGAGAATTGGCCTCCACTGCCTTCTGAGGCAGAGAATTCCACAGATTCACAACTCTCTGACTGAAAAGGTTTTTCCTCATCTCAGTTCTAAATGGCTTACCCCTTATTCTTAAACTGTGGCCCCTGGTTCTGGACTCCCCCATATATATGATAGATATACTTCTATCAATCTCTGATATTGGTGGTCACAACTGTACCTAACTATGCTGGAATTGGAGAGGGTCCAGAGGAGGCTTACGAGAATGATCCCAGGGGTGAATGTACACAATAGACAATAGATAATAGACAATAGGTGCAGGAGTAGGCCATTTGCCCCTTCGAGCCAGCACTGCCATTCACTGTAATCATGGCTGATCATCCACAATCAGTACCCTGTTCCTACCTTCTCCCCATATCCTTTGACTCTGCTATCTTTAAGAGCTCTATCAAACTCTCTCTTGAATGCATCCAGAGAATCGGCCTCCACTGTCTTCTGAGGCATTCCACAGATTTACAACTCTCTGACTGAAAAAGGTTTTCCTCATCTCCGTTCTAAATGGCCTACCCCTTATTCTTAAACTGGGGCCCCTGGTTCTGGACTCCCCAACATCGGGAACATGTTTCCTGCCTCTAGTGTGTCCAATCCCTTAATAATCTTATAAGTTTCAATAAGATCCCCTCTCATCCTTCTAAATTCCAATGTATACAAGCCGAGTCATTCCATTCTTTCAGCATACGATAGTCCCGCCATCCCAGGAACTAACCTTGTGAGCCCATGCTGCACTCCCTCAATAGCAAGAATGTCCTTCCTCAAATATGGAGAACAAAACTGCACACAGTACTCCAGGTTTGGTCTCACCCGGGGCCCTGTATATAACTGCAGAGGACCTCATTGCTCCTGTACTCAACTCCTCTTGTTTTGAAGGCCAACATGCCATTAGATTTCTTCACTGTCAGCTGCTTCCTTTCAGTGACTGATGAACAAGGACACCCAGATCTCGTTGTACTTCCCCTTTTCGTAAATTGACACCATTCAGATAACAATCTGCCTTCCTGTTCTTGCCACCAAAGTGGATAACCTCACATTTATCCACATTAAACTGCATCTGCCCACTCACACAACCTGTCCAAGTCATCCTGCATCCTCACAGCATCCTCCTCACATTTCACACTGCCACCCAGCTTTGTGTCACCTGCAAATTTGCTAATGTTATTTTTAATCCCTTCATCGAAATCATTAATGTATATTGTAAACAGCTGCGGTCCCAGCCTTGCGGTACCCCACTAGTCACTGCCTGCCATTCTGAAAGGGACCCGTTAATCCCTACTCTTTGTTTCCTGTCTGCCAACCAATTTTCTATCCATGTCAGTACCCCACCCCCAATACCATGTGCTCTAATTTTTCCCACTAATCTCCTATGTTGCACCTTATCAAAGGCTTTCTGAAAGTCCTGGTACACCACATCCACCGGCTCTCCCTTGTCCATTTTCCTAGTTACATCCTCAAAAAATTCCAGAAGATTAGTCAAGCATGATTTCCCCTTCGCAAATCCATGCTGACTCGGACTGATCCTGTTACTGCTATCCAAATGTGCCGCAATTTCATCTTTTATAATTGACTCCAGCAGCTTCCCCACCACTGATGTCAGACTAACTGGTCTATAATTCCCTGTTTTCGCTCGCCCTCCTTTCTTAAAAAGTGGAATAACATTAGCTACCGTCCAATCCACAGGAACTAATCTTGAATCTGTAGAACATTGGAAAATTATCACCGATGCATCCACGATTTCTAGAGCCACTTCCTTAAGTACCCTGTGATGCAGACCATCTGGCCCTGGGGATTTATCAGCCTTCAGTCCCATCAGTCTACCCACCACCATTTCCTGCCTAATGTGAATTTCCTTCAGTTCCTCTGTCACCCTAGCATCTCTGGCCACGTACACCCGGGAGATTGTTTGTATCTTCTTTAGTGAAGATAGATCCAAAGTACCTGTTCAACTCGTCTGCCATTTCCTTGTTCCCCATAATAAATTCACCTGTTTCTGTCTTCAAGGGACCCACATTTGTCTCAACTAATTTTTTCCTCTTCACATACCTAAAGAAGCTATTACTATCATCCTTTCTATTCTTGGCTAGCTTACCTTCGTACCTCATCTTTTCTCTCCGTATTGCCTTTTTAGTTATCTTCTGTTGCTCTTTCTCTTTAAAAGTTTCCCAATTCTCTGACTTCCTGCTCATCTTTGCTATGTTATCCTCTTCTCTTTTATTTTGATACTGTCTTTGACTTCCCTTGTTAGCCATGGTCGTCTCTTACTCCCCTTAGAATCTTTCTTCCTCATTGGAATGAACTGATCCTGCACCTTCTGTATTATTCCCAGAAATACCTGCCATTGCTGTTCCACCGTCTTCCCTGCTAGGGTCTCTTTCCAGTCAACTCTGGCCGAGCTCCTCTCTCATGCCTCCATAGTTCCCCTTGCTTAACTGCAATACTAACACTTCTGATTTTCCCTTCTTCCTCTCAAATTGTAGATTAAAACTTATCATACTATGGTCACTACCTCCTAATAGCTCCTTTACCTTGAGTTCCCATTATCAAATCCGGTTCACTGATTTTCCCAGTCTACCTGCATGTTGAAATCTCCCTTAACCACCGTAGCATTACCTTTGCGACATGCCAATTTTAACTCTTGATTCAACTTGCACCCTTATATTCAGGCTACTGTTCGGGGGCCTGTAGATAACTCCCATTAGGGTTTTTTGTATCCTTACAATTCCTTAGTTCTGTCCATACTGACTCTACATCTGATTCTATGTTACCCCTTGCAAGGGACTGAATATCATTCCTTACCAACAGAGCGACCCCACCCCCTCTGCCCACCTGTCTGTCTTTTCAATAGGGCGTATACCCCTGCATATTCAGTTCTCAGCCCTGGTCCTCTTGTAGTCATGTCTTTGTAATTCCCACAACATCATACTTGCCAATATCTAACTGTGCCTCCAGCTCTTATTTTTTATTCTTCGCGTATTCATATACAACACTTTAACTTTGATGGTCCAAAGTTACTCCAGCATTTTGTGAATAAATACCTTTGATTTGTACCAGCATCTGCAGTTATTTTCTTACACTACTTTAACATTGATATTCACCTCCCCTCTATTGCGCCTGACCTTACTCTCTTATCCTTTCTCGAACCTTCCTTCCCATTAATTCGGGAGTCTTTTGTAATTTTTCCTGTACTCACTTCCCCTTTAACTCCATCTTTATACTCCCAATTTGTCAACCTCTGCCCACCTCCCCCGCTATTTGGTTTAAACCCACACATGTAGCACTAGCAAATCTGCTTGTCAGAATGTTGGTCCCCCTCCAGTTAAGGTGTAATCCGTCCCTTTTGTATCAGGTCATTCCTACCCCAGAAGAGATCTCAGCGGTCTATAAATCTAAATCCCTGCTCACTGCACCAGCCCTCCAGCCACACATTCAGATCCTCTATCTCCCTGTTGCCCTCACCAGCACGAGGTACAGGAAGCAATCCAGAGATAACCACCCTGGAAGTCCTGCTTTTCAGTCTTCTTCCTAACTCTCTAAACTCACGTTGTTGAACCTCCTTCCTCTTCTTCCCGACGTCGTTTGTGCCTACATGCACAATTACTTCCGGTTGCTCACCTTCCCTTTTGAGGATGTTCTGAAGTCGGTCCGAGACATCTTGAACCCTGGCAGCAGGGAGGCAACAAACTATCCTCGAGTCTCGCCTGCCGCCACAGAATCTCCTGTCCGCACCTTGGCCACGACTATGGCTCTACCCAGCATGGGTCTCGCCGGTCGAGCTCATCGCAAGGATTGGAACCACCGACCTTTCCACTGCTCGGACTGGAAGCGTTGTCTGCCCCGTCAGCTCCCAAGAGGGTGTATCTGTTTCCATTAGGTACAGCCAGCGTGGTCTCCGGCACTCCAAGCTTACTCCCCTGTAGGGTCTGTACTCGCTGGAGTTTGGAAGGAAGATATGGGGCCTCATTGAAACTTACCGAATAGTGAAAGCCTGGATAGAGTGGATTTGGAGAGGATGCTTCCACAAGAGGGTGCGTCTAGGACCAGAGAGCACAGCCTCAGAATAAAAAAACGTGCCTTTAGAAAGAAGATAAGGTGGAATTTCA
Source organism: Rhinoraja longicauda (assembly GCF_053455715.1). Taxonomy (NCBI): domain Eukaryota; kingdom Metazoa; phylum Chordata; class Chondrichthyes; order Rajiformes; family Arhynchobatidae; genus Rhinoraja; species Rhinoraja longicauda. The sequence continues at coordinate 45,254,364 of NC_135959.1, read as the reverse complement.
GAGAGTGGTGAATCTGTGGAATTCATTGCCACGGACGGCTTTGGAGACGTCATTCGGTATTTTTAAGACAGAGATTGATAGATTCTTGAGTGGTAAGCATGTCAAGGGTTATGGGGAGAAGACAGGACAATGGGTTGAAGGGGAAAGATAAATCAGCCATGTTTGAATGGTGGAGTAAACTCGATGGGCCGAGTGGCTTACTTCTGCTGCTATGACATGAGAGGAAACCAACACCACGAGGAAGTGACTAACTATATTCTTTGTAAGGACAATTAGAACAGACACTGCCCTTCCGCTATTGATGCTTACATCCAATGAATGAATTTTAAAAAAAGATTTAAACTGTTTGCATATGACAGTTCTTCAGAAATATTGGTAGAAAATAAAATCACATATCGTTAATTGTGTTCTATGTAGCACATCAGTAAGCTTTATGTGGTTTCATTAAAACAATGGATCATAAACTACAACACAAGAGTGCGATAAAAAAACACTATAACAGATCAACCATACGTTCAGTGAAAAATATCAAGAGAGTTTTTGTATTTTTGCATATGATTGCAACACCAATAATAGGGACAATAACATTTTAAGATATAATTTCTCAATATTAAATAGCGTTTGGGCTATACATTTTGGTAAGTACTTTGCATTTAAAGACTGCAAAAATCATTGACACATCATATCAAAATCTAATTTCCATTAAAAAAAATACAAGGTGTTGGAGTAACACAGCGGGTCAGGCAGCATTTTGTAAATATGGATTGGTGAGATATCGGGTCAGGACCATTCTTCAGGCTAAAGAAGGGTCACAACCCAAAACATCACCTATCCTTGTTCTCCCGTGTTGCTGCCTGACCCGATGAATTACTGAAGAAGGGTCCCAACCCGATCCGTCACCTATCGGCGTTCTCCAGGGATGCTACCTGCTCCAGCACTTGGTGTCTTTTTTTGTAAACCAGCATCTGCAGTTCCTTATTTCTAATTTTTCATTCCTGTTTTGGGTTATTCTTGCCTTTTGTTTAGTTGTCCTTAAGTTTATTAAAAAGATTATCTCATATCCCAAACAATATTTGTTATCAATATTGGACTTTAGTCTTTGAATCAGAGAAGCAAAATATCACACACTTCTCTAAGATTAACATGATGGAAACCTTTATAAATAAATTGTGAACTGGGAGGTGAGACTTACCATTTATCCTTATCAGAATTGTGCAACATCCACCTGTATAAAGGATACTAAATTATTCCAGTAATTCAGCCAATTTAAAACTCTAAAATTATATTAATATTGATTTTTTTTTTAAATCTCTAGCCCAGAGTAGGGGAATCGAGAACCAAAGGACATGGATTTAAGGTAAGGGGGAAAATATTGAACAGGAACCTGAGGGGCCTCTGTGTTTTCCTTTTTCACACAAAGGGTAGTGGGTGTATGGATCGAGTTGCCGGGGGAGGTAGTTGAGCCAGGTTCTATCGCAACATTTAAGAAACATTTAGACAGGTACATGGATAGGATAGGTTTAGAGGGATATGGGCCAAACGCAGGTAGGTGGGACCAGTGTAGATGGGACATGTTGGTCGTTGTGGGCAACTTGGGCTGAAGGGGCTGTTTCCACGCTGTATGGCTGTATGACTCTATGACTGTTACATCGGATTGAAGATACAATTGAAGATTACAATGTATATACAGTGCCCTCCATAATGTTTGGGACAAAGACCCATCATTTATTTATTTGCCTCTGTACCCCACAATTTAAGATTTGTAGTAGAAAAAAAATCACACGTGGTTAAAGTGCACATTGTCAGATTTTAATAAAGGCTATATTTATACATCTTGGTTTCACCATGTAGAAATTACAGCAGTGTTTACACATAGTCCCCCATTTCAGGGCACCATAATGTTTGGGACACAGCAATGTCATGTAAATGAAAGTAGTCATGTTTAGTATTTTGTTGCATATCCTTTGCATGCAATGACTGCTTGAAGTCTGCAATTCATGGACATCACCAGTTGCTGGGTGTCTTCTCTGGTGATGCACTGCCAGGCCTGTATTTTTGGTGGCTAGTCCCCTTCAGTTTTCTCCTCAGCATATAAAAAGCATGTTCAATTGGATTCAGATTGGGTGATTGATTTGACCACTCAAGAATTGACCATTTTTGAGCTTTGAAAAACTCCTTTGTTGCATTAGCAGTGTGTTTGGGATCATTGTCTTGCTGTAGAATGAACCGCCGGCCAATGAATTTTGAGGCCTTTGTTTGAACTTGAGCAGATAGGATGTGTCTATACACTTCAGAATTCATTATGCTACTACCATCAGCAGTTGTATCATCAATGAAGATAAGTGAGCCAGTACCTTCAGCAGCCATACATGCCCAGGCCATAACACACCTGGGTGAGAGGTGTGGAGTGTCTCCTTCATCTCTTTGCGTAGAGTGATGGAGATTACAACTCTCTCTTCTCTGAACACTTGGCCAACTTGCACACTCAACTCATCTCTGACGTTGAAATACAGTTGTGCTGCCTCTGGGGTTTCTGATTTGTGATCGGGCCATCCATTTTGGATTGCTGTCGTAACGGTCTGTAGTGTTTCGTCTTCCCTGGTATGGGCTTGGATGCATTTGACCTTGTCCTCCCCCATGCTCAAGGACATACGTTGACATCAGTGAATCTGGTCGATCCTGTGGTGTCTGGGATGTATGGTTGGCAGAGCATGTCTACTAGATGCATATCTTTTCCCTTTACCCATTTCATCTCGATGTCATAGTGTAGCAACCTCATCATCATGCCCTGAAGATGTCTTGGTGCTCTATACGGAGGCTTTTTGACGATGACCTCCAATGGTTTGTGGTCACTGTCCACGATCACTCTCTGTCCGTAGGTGTACTGATGAAAGCGCTCGAGGGCAAACACTATTGCTAGTGCCTCCTCAATCTGAGCATATTTCTGCTCGGTTGGCGTCAATGCTCGATTCACATAGGACAGCAGTTGTCCTTTCTGCATGAGTGTTGCACCTAGACCTGTCTGGCTTGCATCACATTGTATGGTCAGCTGTTCATCTGGTGTGTAGTACGCCAGGATAGGTGGCGTTGTCAATAGCTCCTTGATTTTTTACATTGTCGTGTCATGTTCTGCTGACCATTCCTGCTCTGCATCCTTGCAGGTCAATCTCCTCAAAGGCTCGAATGTGTCCGACACCATTGGCAGGAATCTTGCCAAGTTGTTTACACTGCCTTGTAATCTTTGGATCTCTGTTGGATTTGTTGGGTTGGGCATCTCTAGGATAGCTTGGATCTTCTTCGTGTCCGGTTTCAGGCCACAACCCGTAACTACATGTCCCAGAAATGTGATACAAGTAGTCTTCACTACCGACTTCTTCCGGTTCAGCTTGATGCCTTTGTCTCTGCATCGCTGAAGAGATCTTTCAGTCTTGCATCATGATTTCTTTCTGCGTCTTCTCTGGTGTCTCCTACTCTGAATAGGATGATGTCCTCTGCAACACATTCCACTCCTTCAAGCCTTCTAGGGCTTGTTGCAGCTTCTTCTGAAAGATCTCTGCACTCACCTTCAGTCCTAATGGCAATCTCTTCCAGCGATATCTCCCACAGGGGGTGTTCATGGATGTTAGGAAACTGGTCTCCTCCTCTAGTTCGCAGTGGAGGGATCCTGGCTTCAGATCGAATTTGGAGAAAATCTTCGCCTTGGACAGCTCAGGGAGTACGTCCTCTATGACTAGTAGTCTGTGGATCTCCCTTTTCAGGACTTTGTTGAGGGGTCTAGGATCTATGCAGAACCTCAACTCTGTGATGTCCTTTTTCTCTGCAACGACCAGCCTGCGACACCACTCAGTTGGTTCTTCGACTTGAGACAAGATGTCCTGCTTGACCAGCTTCATGACACCATTTTTGATCTTCTCTTTCATGGCTACAGGTACCGGCTTTGCAGAACACTGTAATGGTGTCACATCCTCTGTCTGCATTACCAATTTGACCTTGCCTGGCATTCTCCCAGGTCGTTTGTCGTCAAAGACATCTTTGTAGCTCTTGATTAATGAGTCAGCCTCACTAATAGCATTCAGGCTCTTGAAGTTCTCGTAGTGAACCGTGATGAGTTTCATCTGTTGAGCTGCTTTGCCGCTCAGGAGCAGTGTGAGCCAGCCTTCCTCTACCACTATGAAGTGAACACGGTACTTCTTGTTGTTCGTCTTGTTCCGGAGTATGACTTTCGTCCTACCTTCCGCCAGCAGATAGGATCCGTTGTACATCTTTAAGACGATTTTCTCTCGTCTAATGTCCTCTTCGTTGGGGACAAGATCTTTGGGAATCACATTAACACTGGCACCAGAGTCAATCTGAAACTTGATGGCTTCTGTGCCGACCTGCATCTCAGCGAATAGGCCTGAAGAGGAATTGGTTCCGGCTGCATTGACCCCAATGCAACTCACAGACTCTGCGTCGGAAATGGACGGTATGTCAGATGTCTCTACCACCAAGTGCAGATCCCATTTCTACGTGCTCTTCTTCCTCTGCTTGCAGCAGCAGGCGAAGTGCTTTTGTTGTCCACATCTGTTGCAGTCCTTCCCATACGCAGGGCATTCCTCCTTCCTGCGCTTGTGCATCCTCGCACAGAACTTACACTTGACTGGTCCCTGATTTGTACTCTGCGAAGGAAAATCAACCCTCTTTTCCCTCGGTTTGTATTGTTCCACCCTGTGTATTGTCGGGTCTTCTTCAATGACGTGCATTCTTGTCGCTGTTACCTCCGAGGATCTGCATGTGTCCACAGTGTCCTGCAGTTTCAGATTCCTCTTCTGAAGGAGTGTCTTCCTAGTTGACTGGTCTGCAATACCAAGGACGATGCGATCCCGAATGAGGCTGTCTTTCAGGCAATCGCAGAACTTGCATGTCTTAGCAAGCTCCTTCAGCTCTGCAACGCACGATTCAATCCTTGCACCTGGTTTCTGGTCTCTTTTATTGAAAAAGAATCGTTCATACGTTTCATTTGTCTCCCCTATGATGATGGTAGACATCTGGTCGATGATGACTTTCACATCCGTCGCATCTGCTACCATTTTGAATGTCAGGGTATTGAAGATTCGCAATCCTTCCGGTCCAACAGTATGCAGGAATACTGCTTTTTGATACTCTTTCTCCTTCTTATCCAGTTCTGTTATCACTGCATAATTTTCACACATTTGTTTAAACATTTTCCACTCTTCTATCCTGTTCTCTTTGAACTTTAGATTGGGTGGTGGAACCACATGGAAAGAAGAATTGGTCTGTGCCATTTTGAGATATCAGTGTATCTCGTCGCTCTCAATAGCTTTTGTAATATTCAGCTATATGCCTCACGACTGCGTAATGTTCATTAATATCTTCTATTAACAGCATAATATACACTAATATCTAATACTCGAAAATATTATCAAACTAGAACACAATTTTATTTTTTCTGTTCCACACACAGCTTGCGCGATCTTAGGGGGTCTCCTTTAAGTTTCTAAGGTAAACAATCATACTTCAGTACACTTTATCAAGTTAGAATTCAAAACATTATTAAATTTGAGATTTCCAAGGTCCCTTGTTTATGTCTTCCTTGGTAACAGTCGTTTTCAGTACGGTTTATCTCAAACAGCCTTCTGCTTATCTCGAGACCATTTTCCATACACAGTTTTTTCAATACTGCTTCTGCAGCTTTTGCTGTTTTCAATACTGCTTTTAACTTTAAAGCTCTTAGCTTTTAAAGAAAATACAGCCTTCAGCTGTTCCAAACACGACAAAGTAACCATTCTTACTCATCTGTCCCTGGATCGACACAGCACTGATTTGCACAGCACTTAGCCTTATGTGCGCACTGACCTGCATACCGTTCCTCTTATGCATGCAGCTAGTCCGGTCGTTGAGCGTTGAAACACTGATTCCTGAAAGCATTTCAAAGCATTTTTGCTAATCATCGTAGCCTCCTTTTGTTCCACAACTTTTCAATCCCACTTCTGACACCATGTTCTGTTTTGTGCCCTCTTACGATAAAGGTAAACTTAGCACATATTAGTCGGAGAAGTAAGGCTCGAGTCCACTCGTGTTGGGAACAAAACCAGTGCCATCTTTATTTTTCAAGTCCCAGGCCACTGCCTGATTCACATAATTATATGCGCGAGTTTGAGCATATGCGAGAATGAGTACAGCTCATATGCATAAATTACACGGATATTGTCACACCGTGTTTCACAGAGGAGGTGATATGCTTTGGATCTTGGGCAGTTCCTTCAATTCCTCCATACTTTGGTCTTGTCTTCACTCTGATATAAGTTAATCTTCATCTCATCTGTCTACAAGACCTTTTTTCAGAACTGTGGTTGCTCATCTGTTGGCAAACTGTAACCCGGCTATCCTATTTTTGCAGCTAACATCTTGGACATGGGTGGGGGAGGAATGGAGGGAGGGGGAATGCAAAGGATACATGAAATTAGAGAAATCAATATTGATACTGTTGGATTGTAAGCAAAATATGAGGTGCTGTTCCCCCAACTGCCGTTTTGCCTCATTCTGACAGTGGAGGAGGCCCAGGACAGTATGGGAATTGGAAGGGAAGTTAAAATGTCTGAAGAAGGGTCTTGACCCAAACGTCACCCATTCCTTCTATCCAGAGATGCTGCCGAGCTGCTGAGTTACTCCAGCATTTTGTGTCTATCTAAAATGTTTGGCAACTGTTTATCCAGGACCAACCATATTGAAGATACGACCAAGAAAGCGCACCGATGCCTCTACTTCCTCAGGAAGTTTGGCAAGTCTCCAACGATTCTTACCAACTTCTACAGATGTACTGTAGAAAGCATTCTAATGAGTTACAACACTGCATGGTTTGGCAACAGCTCTGTCCAAGAACGCAAGAAATTGCAGGGTTGTAGATGTAGCCCAGTCCGTCACACAAAACAGTCTCCTCCCCATTGACTCCATCTACACTTCACGCTGCCTCGGGAAAGTGGCCAACATCATCAAGGACCATTTTCACTCTGGTCATTCCCTTTCCTCCCTCTCCCGTCAGGCGGAAGGTAAAAAAGCTTGAAAGCATATATCACCAGATTCAGGAACATCTACTCCCTGCTGTTATCAGACTACTGAACCATAAATCAGGGTGTAATTCTGATCTCCACAAATACCTCACTGAGGATTTTGACCTTACTTTTAGCTGTACTTTGTATATAAATGTAATGCTATGTAACACTGTGAGACTATATTTGGGATTCTGGTATTTTTCTCTTTGCACTACCTGTTGCATGTGTATGGTTTGATTGTACTTGTGTATAATATGATTTGGCTGGATAACACGAAAACAAATTTATCACTGTTTCTTGGTGTACATAACAGTAATAAACCAATAACAATTGAATATCAATATTACTGTACAAATGAAACGGAGAGTTTTTCATGAGTAACTGACTGAATAGGTATTCCATCAAAGGGTTGCGAATACCAACTTTATATTTTAGTCTGAAGAATGATCCTAACCTGAAACATCAGTGTCCATTTCTGTCTACAGATGCTGCCTGACCCTCCAGAACATTTTAGCTCCAATTTCATACTGCAAACATTACTACCTACTCCTGAATGGATTCTATCAAAGATAGACACAAAATGCTGGAGTAACCCAGCGGATCAGGCAGCATCTGTGGAGAAAATGAATAGGTAATATTTGGGGTCGGGACCCTTCTTCACGCTCATTATAGTGTGGGGGGGGGGTGGAGGGGTGGGGGTGGAGGGGAACTAGAAGCCGGACAAATCGTAGCCGGCAACAGGTGACCTCAATCAAGGAGGTTCCTTGATAGGCCGATTGTTGGCTAGCGACGGTGTGAGCCCAAGAGGGATACATTGTGTAGGCCGTGGAGCTGGTTAACCGACTTTTAGTGAAGGAAGAGGGAAGGGAGGGGAAGGGAGGGGAGGGGAGGGGAGGGGAGGGGAGGGGAGGGGAGGGGAGGGGAGGGGAGGGGAGGGGAGGGGAGGGGAGGGGGAGGGAGGAGGGGGCAGGGAGGTGTTTGTAGAAGTTACCTAAAATTGGAAAATGCAACGTTCATTCTGCTGGGTTGTAAGCTGCCCAAGTGAGAAATGAGGTGCTCTTCCGTGTTTCCGTGTGGCCACACTCTGGCAACGGAGGAGGCCCGGGACAGGAAAGGTCAGCATGGGGTTGGGAACAGGGTTAAAAGTGGTTAGCCTCGGAGATCCAGTAGGCCTTGGCGGACTGGGCATAAGTATTCAACAAAACAGACGCTGAGTCTTTTAACCCGGACTCTATCAAAAACTGGATGGAATAATGGTGAGCAGAGAGAGCTATCCCTGCTTTACTGCAGAAACAAGGAATTACAGATGCTGGTTTATACCAAAGATAGACATAAAGTGCTGGAATAATTCAGCGGGTCAGGCAGCATCTCTGGAGAAAAGGGATGGGTTACGTTTCTGGTTGGGGCCCTTCCTTAGTCTGAAGAAGTGTCCCAACCCAAAACATCACCTATCCTTTCTCTCCAGAGATGCTGCCTGACCCGCTGAATTATTCCAGCACTTTATGTCTATCTTTGGTATAAACCAGCATCTGTAATTCCTTGTTTCTGCCTGACCCGCTGAATTACTGCAGCACTTTGTGTATATCACTGTTTTATTGTATGGCCTGCACAAATCAACTCATCCATAAATCTGCCAATAACACATCAAGACTGAGTCTGATCCAGTCACCTTGCAGGTGAGCAATGATGAAAAGCAAAAGGTCTTTTGTTGTTTAATCTTTCTAACCCTGAGCTCTGAAGCTAATTATAATTGGCCTATGATTATCTAGTGCCAACACAGGCTGATTCAATACAGAGCAGGGATTGAAACTGCAAAGCTGCTGATCTGCATGTTTTAGCAGGCACTCCAAGCATTTCCACCACCCATTAAGACACCCACAAAGCTGCCCACCGTCCTTAATGAAACAGCTTTTGAATCTGAGGTTAGTAATGTTTTCTTAATTATTCTTTCTCTGCAGTCTACCATCTCTCCTGCTATGATCTATGCTCGTAACCTCTGAAGGTCATTCTGAATAAGTAGTGTTACATTGTGGGCACCTGAGTTGTTCTTGAATAAAGTGCTGCTCCCAGTATCACTTTGAGGTCTTAACTTGAGATAATTCAGGCAAAACAGCAGCATAATTCTCACACATCTGAACAGTTTACCTTTTTGGAATAAGATGACAGAACTTACCCTTTAAATTTACAAATTGTTGTTTCGGCCATCATCATGAGGGAAAAAGACAGAGTGAAAGCACAGAGTCTATTACCTGTAGGGAGAGGTTGAGCAGGCTAGGACGTTATTCCTTGGAGCGCAGGAGGATGAGGGGTGACATTAAAGAAGTGTGTAAGATCATGAGAGGAATAGATAGGGTAGATGCATAGAGTTTTTTGACCCAGAATGGAAGAATCAAGAACCAGACGACATAGGTTTAAGGTGAGATGGGAAGATTTAATGGAACCCGGGGGACAACTTTTTCACACAGAGGGTGGTGAGTGTTAATGGAACGAGCTGCCAGATAGTTGATGTAAATACTAACACAGCATTTAAAAGACATTTGGACAGGGTCATGGATGGGAAAGGTTCAGAGGGATATTGGCCAAATGCAGGCAGGTGGGACATGCAGATGGGGCATCATGGTTGGAATGGGCAAGTGGGGCTGAAGGGTCTGTTTCTGTGCTGTATGATGCTACGATTCCATCAATTCCTTCTGGGAAATGCAATATCAGTTGCATTATGTTTAACTGTGACATTGTATTTGGGTCTGAATGAATACTTCATGAATGGAGTCAGTCTTGATGTGTTAATGGTCGATTTATGGATGAATTGATTTGGCAGGTCAAACATTAAAACAGGGATAGACACAAAATGTAGGAGTAACTCAACAGGTCAGGCAGCATCTCTGGAGAAAAAGATGTTTCAGGTGGAGACCCTTCTTCAGACTGAAGAAGGGTCCCGACCTGAATACTCCATGCTAAATGAATACAGCATTTATTTGCTGTCTTAAATATAAAGTCATTATCTTTGTGTATGAATTCATCAGTCAGTGGCAGGTACAATGATTTCAGTTCACTTGATAAATGGCGACAACAGGATGGGAAGTCAGGAAAATATCCGGAGCAGAGACATGGACACCGTGGCACCCATATTGCCAGGAGAACAAAGCCATCCATGGGCAGGGAAGGGCAGAGAGGCGTGAGAATGAGAACAAAATCCAGACAGCATCAAATCTGAAGGCAAGTAGAGCCGCTGCCTCAAAGCAGTAGGGACCCGGGTCCAATCCTGACCTTGGGTGCTGGATGTGTGGGGTTTGCACATTCTCCCAGAGTCTGTGGGGGTTTTCTCTGGGCACTCTGGTTTCCTCCCACATTCCAAAGACATGCAGGTTTGTAGGTTAATCGGCCTCTGTAACATTGTCATAAGGTCATACGGTCATGTGATAGGAGTAGAATTAGGCCACTCGGCCCATCAAGTCTACTCCGCCATTCAATCATGGCTGATCGATCTCTCCCTCCTAACCCCATTCTCCTGCTTTCTCCCCATAACCTCTGACACATGTACTAATCAAAACTTGGTCTATCTCTGCCTTAATTGTCCCTATTGTGTTGAATAGAACTAGTGTACGGGTGATCGGTGGGCGGCGCTGACACGGTGAACGGAAGGGCCTGTTTCCACGCTGTATCTCTAAACCAAAATCGAACTGAAATAAACTGAAAGCATGTGAACTGGTAGACACGAGGAACTCCAGATGTTAGTTTACAAAGAAAGACACAATGAGCTGCTGTAACTCAGGAGGTCAGGCAGAGTCTCTGGAGAGAATGGAGAGGTGATATTTTGGATTGTGACCTTTCTTTGGACTGGAGTCTGAAGAAGTGTCCCAATCGGAAATGTCACCTCTCCATGCACTCCAGAGATACTGCCTGACCCGCTGAGTTACTCCAGCACTTTGTGTCTTTTCTCAGCAGCTAATTCATGTATAGCACCTTTCATATGGACCTGTGATTCTGGGCAGTGCAGAAGCTATAATCCCCAAGAATGAGGTTCATAATGTAATTGATATTTCTCCGAGCTCCACATAAAGGGATGAGCAATTTATTTAAATCTGACAGGCACATCTTTTGATTCACCTGCCTGAGGCTTATTCAACCAGCTTTTCCATTCATATTGGCATACATTTACTACAATAATTCTACTTTTGATACAATGCTGTACTTCTTAACATGACATCAAATTATCTTCATTGATCCAATTGCTTTGTTATTTTGGTTCAGCCGTATCTTACATTTACATATGAAATCATGGAAAAGAATTGAGCTGGTTGTTAGACTGTAAAAATGAAGCTACTGCAGGTAAAGCAAATTTAATTCTCTTTAGGTGAAGAAAAATGGCTGATGTTCAATCATCTGCTCTTCACACACTCCATCCAACTTTCTTTCCTACCTAAGTATCATTTTCTCTGGGGTGTCGGAGGCTGAGAGGAGACCTGGTAATGAGAGGCATAAATCGGGTAGACAGTCAGAACGTTTCTTCACAGGGTGGAAATGTTAAAGACGAGTGGGCATAACTTTAAGGTGAAAAGGGCAACATTTAAAACAGATGTGTGGGGCAACTTTGTTTACACAGAAAGTGGCAAGTGCCTGGAATGTAGCGGCAAGGGTAGTGATGGAGGCAAATACCATAATGGCGTTCTTAAGGCTTTTAAAGAGGAACATGGATACACAGGGAATGGAAGTATATGGATCATGTGCAGGCAGATGAGATTAGTTTATCTTGGTATCATGGTCTGCACAGGACAGGTACATGAATAGGAAAAGAGATATTGGCCAAACGGGGGCAATCGGGGTTTGTTGACATGGGGCTTCTTGGTCGGCATGGAAACTGAAGGCAGAAAGGCCAGAGTGAGAGGTGGATGAAATGTTAAAGCGACAAACGACTGGAAGCTCATAGTCATACTGGTGAACTGAATGGAGGTACTCCTGCAATGGTGATCTCCTTGCTGCAGGAGTGATTCTTTCAATGACTTTGAATCCCATTACTGACCACCATCGATTTTCCGGCACCTCCTTTAATCCGGACAAAATTAGGAGAGTGCACTTGAAATCCCCCCCCCCCTCCCCCCAGAAGCCTCCCGGAAAATGTGGCGCCTAGGCCAGGTGAGGCGGCTGATCTCGGCCTCATCGGGACTTCCGCGGCTGATCGGCGGGTTGAATTTGCTCCCTGCGGCTGGGGCTCTGGAACCCCGGCCCGGCTGGAGCTGGCAAATCCATTCCCATAGCCAACTTCCCCGGCTGACTTTGCGGGCCGGCATCTCGGTCCCTCAGTGGCCAAGGGGGACCATTACGGTACCATTTGACTCCTCTCAGACGCCCTCCAGCAAAATAGATAATCCAGCAGGCTCTAGAACTTAGGGTGCCGGAAAATCGGTGGTTTCAATGTCAAATGTAGTAACTATCACTGCTTCTTGATGTTTCTAATTTCTATAATCAAGAACTAACCGGTCCAGAGGCTTGACTAGATCAACCTGCAGGCATTCCCAATAAGTGATTGCAGAGAACACCAATGTTGACATCAGACACAATCTCTAATAGCGGAAAGTAACAAATGCATTCATGTTCAGGTGGAACAATGAAATATAGATTCTATGCACATTGTTGCTGGTGCAAGAATAATAACAGAATATTCAGCTGTATAAATGCTATCATGATCATTTTCAAAATGGGAACTAAGCAGAAACAATACGTGAAATAGAGTTTCTAAATGCACATCAAATATATTGCCTGTGATTAAAAAAGCCGATGCATGTAATTACTGTAGTTATGCTGATAACCCCATTCCATTTTGCGAAAATGTTTCTCCAAGGAGCATATTCTGAACCGTTGTTTTATCAGCTCTTGAGCAAAGGAAATTGCTTTTATAAATATTAATTTGTTTAAGCATTGTAACTTCTGAATATTCACTAAATTCAACGAGGCATGACAAAATCACTTGTAAGCATTATTTTTTGCACAGCTCTGTGCACTGTCTTTCATTGTACCTGAAAGCATTATTTCTAAACTTGTTTCTATTTGCTTGGGAACACTTTACAGGAATAACGGAAACTTATTTTTTATCAAGTCCTATCAGACCATGTCTAGAGGAGCAATGTTCATTTCTTAAACCAGAACCATTAGAAGTTAATTTGATGGAGGGAATGGATTGGAGGGTTCGCCTCATTGATCATAAGACTATAAGACAGGAGCAGAATTAGGCCAGTCTGCCGATCGAGTCTGCTCCGCCATTCGAACATGGCTGATCTACTTTACCTTATCAACCCCATTCTCCTGTCTTCACCAGTAGCCTTTGATGCCTTTACTCCTCCCCCCCACCCCCATTCCCCCACTCTCTCCTCCCCCCCACTCTCTCCTCCCCAGTCCCTCTCCCTCCCACCCCCATTCGCACTCTCCCCCACCCCTCTTTCCCCACCACCCCCCTTTCCCCCACTCTCTCCTCCCCCCACCCCCTCATTCTCTCCTCCCCCAACCCCACTCTCCCCCACCCCACCTTTCCCCTCCACACCCCTTTCCGCCACTCTCTCCTCCCCCAGCCCCACTCTCACTCTCCCCCACCCCCCGCTCCTCTCCTCCCCCCACCATCACCCCCTCCTACCCCCACCCTCCACCCACTCGCCCCACCCCCATTCTCACTGTCCTCCTCCCCGCACCCCCACTCTCCCCTGGGTGGGTGGGTGGGTGGGTGGGTGGGTGGAACGATGTAACAGGGGTCATTCCTGATTTGTTCTATCTCATAAAAGCAACATTTGGCCTTTGGCATCCTTTTATATGGCATCTTTTCATCTGAATTTGTTATAGAATAATGTTGAGGACGTTATCAAGAAGTGATTTTGCAGAATTGTACTTTGATTAGCATAGCATGATGATCACATTTTCAGTTAAATTAACTTACCCAATTATTGACTGGTATTATTTGTCGATATAAAATTACTTTTTCTATATTGTTCTCGTGGAATTGTTCATCTGATTATATTGAAAACTAAACTCAAAAATGTCACAGAGTATTTTGGCTGTGTGCATGGACTGAGTTTGTACATTCTTCCTATGACCATGTGGGTTTTCTCCGGGTGCTTCTGGTTACTTCCATATTCCAAAGATGTACAGGTTTGTAGGTGCACCGAAGGACCTTTATCTCTGAACTAAACTGATATAATAATCCAATGCATAGCGTAGTAGTTGTGTTGAATGAATAAGGCAGAAAAGCAGTAGTAACAGTTATATAGCGGAAAGATCCAGGAAAATTGTATATATGTACATCTGAGAGAACAAGAAATTGAGAATGACTGCAATGGGTGTATTTAATTTAGATCAGTTTAGAGATACAGCATGGAAACAGGCCCTTCCACCGAGCCGACGCCAACCATCAATCATCCGTTCACCCTAGTTCTATGGTATCCTTTTGCATTCACTCCCTGCACACCAGGGGCAGATTACAGAGGCCAATTAACTGACTCACCTTTCCATTCTCATACTGACCTCCTCTATTGCCAGTGAAGCCACACACAAACTAAAGGACAGCACCTCATATTCCGCATGGATAACTTAAAACCCAACGGTATGAATATTGAATACTCTAATTTTAGGTAACTAAGCTACAAATACCCCCCCCCCCCTTCCCACATTCTCCCCTATCATCCCTCTCCCATCCCTGTGCCCCACCTTGATGCACACTTGGTTTTCCCTTTCTCATTCCCCCATCCCCTTTCCAGGGCCGTTTTTACAGCATTATGGGCCCCCGGGCAAAGCAGTGTACTGGGGCCCCTACCGTTACTCTCCCCCACCCCCCTTTCCCTACCAGCCCCCCCCCCTGTCGTGCCGGTGAAAAGCACTTACCGAAAAGCACTTAGCGATGGACTTAGGGTGCTACATTGTTGCGAAAAGCACTTACAGATCGCTGTGAGAAGCACTTAGGGACCGAAAATGTTGCGAAAAAAGCACTTATTGAACCTACATTTTTAAAGTAGTATTTATTTATTGCAAGTCACTTAACATACACAGATCAGCATGGGGCCCCTATGCTCATGGGGCCCCGGGCAAGTGCCCATCAGGCCCATGCGTTAAGATGGCCCTGCCCCTTTCCCCATAATTCCTTCCTCCGGCTTAACATTTCGTGCCTCATCCATACTTATCTTATCGCACACTTTTTGGCTTTTCATCTTTTTAATGGTCATTCAAAAGATCAGTGTTTTTTTTCAAGCCATCTGCCAATCAAACCCCTTTGCCTGTATCCACCAATCACTTGCCTGACTTTGTCCCGCCACCACCCTCTTCATTTTCTCCCCCCCTACAACAATGAGCTTGAAGATGGGTCCCGACCCGAAAAGCCGTCTATCCATGTTCACCAGTGATGCTGCCTGACCTGCTGAATTATTCTAGCACTTTGTGTCTCATTTTCTTTATGTTGAGTAAGGATGACATTTGGACTAGATTAAAATGAAAAGTTCCCTCTCGGCTGTCATCCAGATTTATTCTCTGGTGGAATCTTTTGTTGCCCAGAAGCATAGATTCAATTATGTCTTAAGCAATAATCTTTTCTAGCTTGCCAAAATTGTGGCAATATTTGGCCAGTGAATGGAATTTTTTTAGCGCAAATTAGGATCATGAGTTATCTGGAATCATAGGTTACACGATCACTGCATCTTAATTAATCTTTCAAAGGTGACTTTCTTTATAATGGCTGAAAGGAAACTTTAAATAACTCCCAAGTAAAAGATTTCATTGTGAAGAGAAAATTGTAAAGCTGAGAGTTCTTGGCCTGCATTTTAAGAAGTGAGGGGTAGGATTTTAAGGTTAGGCCACCATTGCCTAGATATCTGTCCACAGTGAGCAAGCAAGCATTGCAATAAATTTCAGAGGCAGATCACAACATGTTGACATTATCAGAGTGTTCCTTCACTGCCTTTCAAGGGTACATAAGATAGTCAAAGAGTCATCGAGCACAGGCACAGACCAAGATGCCCCATCTGAGCTAGCCCCATTTGTCTGTGTTTGGCCCATAAACCTGAGAGCCATTCCTATCCATGTACCTGTCAAAGTATATTTTAAATGCTGTACTTGTACCTGTCTCAACTGCCTCCTCTCAAAACCTGTTCCATACAATACCCCTAAGTGAAAAAGTTTCCCCTCAGATTCCTATTAAATCTTTCCTCACTCACCTTTAACCTATGTTATCAGGATTCCCCTACACTGGGCAAAAGACTATGAATTCATCCTATCAATTCCCCTCATGATTTTATACACCTCTATAAGATCATCACTTAGCCTCCTGCACTCCAATGCATAAAGTTCAAGGTTGCCCTCTCTCTCTATGTAGCTCAGGCCCTTGAGCCCTGGCAGCATCCTTGTACATTTTCTCTGCATTCTTTCCACTTAATGACATCCATCCGATAGCGGGGTGGCCAAAACTGAACACAATACTCCAAATGTGGCCTCACCAATGTCTAGCCCAACAGAAATCGGTAGTAAAGAAAACAAACACACATTTATTTTGAGAGGGCTTGTATACTTAAACAGGGATGTAATGCTGAGGCTCTATAAGGTGCTGGTAAGGCCGCATTTGGACACCATATCTGAGGAAGGATGTGCTGGCTCTGGAGAGGGTCCAGAGACGGTTTACAAGAATGATCCCAGGAATGAGTAGGTTAACATATGATGAGCGTTTGGCTCGTACTGAGCATTATACTCGCTGGAGTTTAGAATGAGGGGGCCCTCATTGAAATGTACCGAATAGTGAAAGGCTTGGATAGTGTGGATGTGATGTTTCCATTAGTGGGAGAACCTAGGATTCAAGGTCATAGCCTCAGAATTAAAGGACATCTTTTTAGGAAGGAGATAAGGAGGAATTTCTTTAGTCAGAGGGTGAATCTGTAGAATTAATTGCCACAGAGGTCTGTGGGGGCCAAGTCAATGGATGTTTTTAAGGCAGCGATAAATAGATTCTTGATTAGTACGGGTGTCAGAGGTTATGAGGAGAAGGCAGGGGAATGGGATTAGGAGGGAAAGATAGATCAACCATGATTGAATGGCGGAGTAGATTTATTGGGCCAAATGACCTAATTCTGCTCCTATCATTTATGATCTTATGATCTTAAGATCTAATGTGATGTCCCAATTTCTATGCTCAATACCCTGACTGATGAAGGCCAATGTACCAAAGGCTTTCTTTACCACCTTATCTACCTGTAATGCCACTTTCAGGTAATTGTGCAACTGTACCCTCTACTCTACAACACTCCCCAGGGCCCAACCACCCACTGTGAAGATCCTGTCCTGGTTTGACTTCCCAAAATACAACACCTTTGATCTTAAAGAGGTGTACAAAATCTTGAGAGGAATAGATCGGTTAGATGCACAGAATCTCTTACCCAGAGTGGAGAAATCGAAAACCAGATGACATAGATTTAAGGTGAAGGGGGAAAGATTTAATAGGAACCTGAGGGGTAACTTTTTCACACCAAGGGTGGTGGATGTATGGAATGAGCTGCCAGAAGAGGTCATTGAGCAGGAATTGTCACAACTATCGGTACATGGGTAGGACAGGTTTAGAGGGATGTGGGCGGAACGCAGGCAGGTGGGGTTAGTGCAGATAGGACATGTTGGTCAGCATGGGCATGTTGGGCCGAAGGGCCTGTTTCCATGTTGTATAACTATATGATCTCACACTTACCTGTATTGAACTCCACTGGCCATTCTTGAGCCTATTTGCCCAACTGATCATAGATCCTGCTGTAATTTCTGATAATCCTCCACTGTCTACGATACCACCTGCACTGCGCCGAGAACAAAGGGGGAGCCAGCATGGGGGAGCTGCTGAGAACAATGGGGATCATTGGGAACTAAATGGAATACTTTGTAACTTTTTTGGGCCCATGTCACATGATAATAAAGTATTATTTGTTCATTCACTGTTTGATTAAACCAAATTATAGACACTTTATGATTGACAAAATGAGAAGAAACAGGAGCCGTTGTGTCTAGAACTGCTTTATTATTCAAAGCACATGTGGCTGCTTTGTCTACTTAGATCCCATTGCACAATATAGGTTTATATACATTAAATTGATATTTCTAAAAAAAAAGACCTTGTGTGGGGATTTATCGCACAACTCTCCCAATAGTTAGCCTGGTTCTTGTAAGATATATTATTTGGCATTTGATCATTTTAATTAATTTAGCTTTGGCCAACTAGAATTTTATACATTCCCCGGTTTTTCTCCTTTCTTCACAGGGATCTGTCTAGCTTCCCCTTCATGGCCTCATTTGCTCATTTATCCTTTATCAGCCAATCTTCATTTCTAATCCATCTGATCACTCCTGATCACTCCCCGAAACAAATCCACTCCTGGGTGAATAAATGTAGTGTCAAGTTTTCCTGGCCCCTTTCTACAATGACTGCTAATTTAATGAAATGGTGATTACTCTCTTACTGAATGCACTCTGCCAATACTCTTCCACTGAAAAACTCTCCACATTTCATTCCCTGGACTGGATCCTGCACTGCTGACTTCCTCATTAGGCAGGAAACATACAGAACAAAGAATGCTCTCTCTCATACATATTTCATGAACTTCTCTCCCACCTAACTTTGCACACTGTTCCTTTCCCAGTCCATATCAATACGACTGAAATCCTCCCCGTATCATTACTTTATGTTTTAGATCTTTTATTTCTCCATCTCCCTCCCACGATGCAGAGAGTAAATAACCAGGCAACTACCAACACAATAGACATCAGCAGTTACAAACAAAAGCTTCCAAAACAAATTTAAAACAAAGTTAGGAAATTATTCTGCTAAAGTTTACCGGCCTCACATTTTGACAACCTCTGGCGAATCCTAGAATGTCTGCGGCAAATTAATTCATTCAAATAGGTTTGTGTTAAGGTTTATTATTGTTAAGTGTACCGAGAGCAGGAAGGCTTTTTGATGCACCATTGCAACTGGTTGAGATGCTATCTCAGAGCACCGGAGAACCAGGTTTGATCCTGATCCTGGGGGCTGTCCTTGGAGACTTTGCAAATTCTCCCTGTGGCTGTTAGGCTTTAGTCCGGGTGCTTCAGTTTCCTCCCACATCCCAAAGATATGTGGGTTGGTAAATTAACTCCAAATTGCTACGTGTGTATGCGGGTGGTAAAGTCTGAGGGGAGCTGAGGAGAATATGTGGAGACATTTTTTTAATGGATTATTGTAGGATAAGTATAGATGGGTGTTGATGGTTAACATGGACTCTTTGGACTTTAGCCAAGCAGCGATCCCTGCACATTAACACTATCCTACAAACACTTGGGACAAATTTACAATATTTTACCAAGCCAATTACCCTACAAATCTGTACGTCTTTGGAGTGTGGGAGGAAACCAGAGCACCCGGAGAAAACCCATGCAGGTCATACGGTCATAAGGTCATATGACATTCTTGCCATAGAGGGAGTACAGAGAAGGTTCACCAGATTGATTCCTGGGATGGCAGGACTTTCATATGAAGAAAGACTGGATAGACTCGGCTTGTACTCGCTGGAATTTAGAAGATTGAGGGGGGATCTTATAGAAACTTACAAAATTCTTAAGGGGTTGGACAGGCTAGATGCAGGAAGATTGTTCCCGATGTTGGGGAAGTCCAGAACAAGGGGTCACAGTTTAAGGATAAGGGAAAAGTCTTTTAGGACCGAGTTGAGAATGGTTTTTTTCACACAGAGTGGTGAATCTGTGGAATTCTCTGCCACAGAAGGTAGTTGAGGCCAGTTCATTGGCTATATTTAAGAGGGAGTTAGATGTGGCCCTTGTGGCTAAAGGGATCAGGGGGTATAGAGAGAAGGCAGGTATGGGATACTGAGTTGGATGATCAGCCATGATCATATTGAACGGCGGTGCAGGCTCGAAGGGCCGAATGGCCTACTCCTGCACCTATTTTTCTATGTTTCTATGTTTCTATAAGGGATAGGAGCAGTATTAGGCCATTTGGCCCATCAAGTCTATGCCATTCAATCATGGCTGATCTATCTCTCCTTCCTAACTCCATTCTCCTGCCTTCTCCCCATAACCCCTGACACCCACACTGATCACGAATCTCTGCCTTAAAAACATCCATTGACGGCCTCCACAGCCTTCTGTGGCAAATAATTCTACAGATTCACCACCCTCTGACTGAAGAAATTCCTCCTCATCTCTTTCCTAAAGGAACGTCCTTTAATTCTGAGGCAATGACCTCTAGTCCTAGACTCTCCCACCAGTGGAAACATCCTCTCCACATCCATTCTATCCAAGCCTTTCACTATTCGGTACGTTTCAATGAGGTCCCCCTCATTCGTCTAAACTCCAGCCAGTACAGGCCCAGTGCCATCAAACGCTTATCATATGTTAACCCACTCATTCCTGGGATCATTCCTGTAAACCCTCTTCAGAGCCACCACATCCTTCTTCAAATATGGTGCCCAAAATTGCTCACAATACTCCAAATGCAACCTCACCAGCGCCTTATAGAGCCTCAGCATTACATCCCTAAAGGTCACGGGGGAGAACATATAAATTCCATACAGGCAGCATCCGTAGTCAAGATCAAACCCGAGTCTCTGGCACTGTAAGGCAGCAACTCTACTGCTGTGCCACCATGCCACCCAATAAACAAATAGAGATTTATACAAATAGTACTGCATCCATCTTAAAAAGTGTGAAAGAAGGGAAAAATAGATGGAGGAAAATAAAACAAGTACATAAATTAAACCAAAATATGTAAGCAAAGGAACAGAATGAGACTCAGGTAGCAGAATAGTGACAATAACAACTTCAACAACTTCCAATGTTGAATTGTTCTCCAAACTAATTATGAACATTTTTCAACAAATGCAAAATCTAATTTTACTAAATGTTAACAGAGATGAAGGCACAAAACTTCCATTTCCTATTTAATTATTTTGTATGCATTGCACATTGCAAGACCTTTCTTCTTACCTTTTTAACAATTCACCTTTTCCACTAAAAGGTAATGAGACTCTAATGGTCTAATCTTAGGCCTTTTCATTTCCCTCACAAGGCATTAGACAAGCAGTCCAAATTCACTTCTGGAAAAGTGAAAGGTTGACGTGTTCATGAAAAGCCTGACAGAATGATTGATAATATTTCTCTCATCACCTCCATTCACTTCACACCATTCTGCCACAATTTTTGTAATTGCATTTTACCCAAAACCTTATTAAAATAATTACTTTGTCTGTCTGCATATTAATGACTTTACTCCAGGCACCAGTCTTTAAATCATAAACTTCTGTGGATTGCTGCACACTGTCTGTTGACCATTTTGTGTCCAAGCACCAAAGTTTGAGATCTTTCCATAAACAGGTATCCTTTAATGCTCCTGAGTTGGTCACCATGATTTCAGATCAAATATAAACACGAGCAGTGAGATGATTAAAAGGTGCCATAATGCATCAAATAGTCAGTTTCAATTTCTCCTCTGCCCCTTAGGGTAGCACAATGGCACAGCGATAAAGTTGCTGCCCTTACAGCACCAGAGATCCGGGTTCAACCCTGAGTACAGGTGCTGTCTGTATGGAGTTTGTACGTTCTCCCCCTGATTGCATGTGTTTTTTCCAGGTGCTCCCACATTTCAAAGATGTGCAGGTTTGTAGGTTAATTGTTTTCTGTAGGATGCAAAACTGGGATAACAAAGAACTAGTGTACAGGTGATCGTTGGTCAGGGTGGACTCGGTGGGCCAATGGGCTTGTTTCCATGCTGTATCTCTAAACTAAACTAAACTAAATTTCAGTCAAAATTTAAGAGAGTCAAAGATGTTTTATTGTCATATGTCTCAAAACAGAGCAATTAAATTCTTACTTGCAATCACACTAATGCCCATGCTTACTTTACATATCAATGTCTGCATATTGTCCCTGCCTCACCTTCTTGCCAGTGATTGTTTAGATTTAGGTTCATTATTGTCACATTGCTTTGCATGCTATCCACACAGATCAGAAAATACTACAGTATATATAAATACAATCAAGCCAAACTCAAGTACAATAAGGTAGTGCAAAGGAGAAGCTATGGAGTTCAGAATATTGTTCTCATCGTTGTAGTGCATCAATGGACAAAATCCAATGTCTGTAGAGGTAGAGGTGAATCGGACAGTACCCTAGCTTATGGAAGGTCCGTTCAGAAAGCTGATAACAGAGGGGAAGGAGCTGTTCCTAAGTCTGGTGGTGCACACTTTCAGCTTCCATATCTTTGACCGAATGAGAACAG
Organism: Rhinoraja longicauda; assembly: GCF_053455715.1. Taxonomy (NCBI): domain Eukaryota; kingdom Metazoa; phylum Chordata; class Chondrichthyes; order Rajiformes; family Arhynchobatidae; genus Rhinoraja; species Rhinoraja longicauda. The sequence continues at coordinate 45,232,047 of NC_135959.1, read as the reverse complement.
GGAGAAGACGGAATGACAGGGGTGGGACATGTCTTTGATTATGTTGGCTGGTTTTCTGAGGCTGCTAGTGAAGTGTTGACTTCTCAATCAATGACTGAAAGTTGTCCCTTGCAGGTGATTGCAGCAGTATTGTAGGCTACCAGTGCTATTATGAGAAAACATTAGGCACTTTTCTGAATATGGCACTGAGGTAAAATATTGCCCATAATCTCACTGAATGGCAGTGCAGGCACAGGGGCTAAATGGTCTAATCTTGATTCTATTTTTTGTTATTATGTTCTTATCATGTATAATCTGCTCCCACAGCTCACCATTCATGCACTATTCTCCAATCCCTTGATTTATTCACAACCCAATAATCCATCCATGCCATCATGACTGAGCACCAGGGGCCCTGTGGAATTGAGAATAACAAAGATTCATGCACTTCCGTTCTCAACAAAAGTTCTCACCCCGGTCGGTCACTCCCTCTTTTCCATTCTTCCATCAGGCAAGGGAGACAGAAGTGTGAAAACATACACCTCCAGATTCAGGGACAGTTTCTTTCCAGCTGTTATCAGGCAGCTCAATTATCCTATCACCAATTAGAGATCTACACTAGTGTAACCGTCAACCTCATCGGAGACACTTGGACTATCTTATATCGGACTTTACTGAACTTTATCTTGCACTGAATATTATTCCCTTTATCCAATATCTGTACACTGTGGACGGCTTGATTGTAATCATGTATAAGGTTATCGCTGACTGGATAACATGCAACAAAAAAGCTTTTCACTGTACACATGACAATAATAAACTAAACTAAACTAAACCAAAACACTTTGAGTGAAAATAAATTTTATCACTCTGTCCTTGATGCCTGGCCTCTTATACTGTTGTCCGGTGTCAGGCACTCATAAACATTCTTCCAGTATGTACCTTGCCAAGCCAATTTATAGTTTGAATGCTGGTCTATTCAGAAAACTGCTTACCACTGCTCGGATCAGTATAATAAGCCTTTGGTGCACACCTTCTTAGGTAGGTAAATTTGTGTCCTGGAAACAGGCCCTTTGGCCCAAATTACTGAAGGATTGACCAAGGTTCCCCATCTAAGCTCGTCGCGTTTGGCCCATGACCCTCTAAACCTTTCCATCCATATATCTGTCTGACTTTTAAATGCTGTTATAGTACAGTCTTATCTCATTATTACAGACCTCTTTATAACAGATGTCGGTTATAGCAGAAGAAATCTGTTGTAATCGAGGCATCCATCTATATCAGGAACAAAGTGTCGAGTTTGTTGTTTCACGGAGTGAATGCTAAATGGTTGGAATGAATCTTGTCAGTCTGTGCTTACCTTTCTTGTTGATTTTGTGAATTGTTTAGTGTATGTGTATTGGCTCTCTTTCCATTACTGTCCATATTTACCCCCTTACATGGTTATAGTCGACAATCGGCAATAATGGACACCATTCCCCCCCCCACTATGGTCCGTTAAAATGAAGGTTATCTGTACCAGCCTCAACAACCACCCATGGCAGCTCATTTCATATATCAATCACCCTCTGAGTGAAAGATTACCCTGCAGGGGTGCCATTTTGTACGATTCAAGTCCAAAGTTGTTAAAAATGTGGAGTCTTAACTTGGCCTGAATGGCCCGTTGTCCTGGTGGTGGGTGCACAGAACGAGCTGCCGGAAAAGGTAGCTGAGGCAGGTACTATCCCAACTTTTAAGAAACATTTAACCAGAGACATGGATAGGATAGGTTCAGAGGGATATGTGCCATACGCAGACAGGTGGGACTGGTGTAGATGGTGTTATTCAGTGTGGGCAAGTTGGGCCGAAGGGCCTGTTTCTATGCTGTATGATTCTATGACCCCTGGTGGAATTTCACCTGCAAGTTGTCCCTTGATGTTACTTACCAGGCTTTGTCCTGTTCCTCCTCTCTTCAAGCTGTCCCCCCCCCCCCCCCCCCACCTCACCCCACACCCACAATCAGTCTGAGAAGGGTCCCGAACCAAAAAGTCACCTATCCATGTGTATGAAGGAACTGCAGATGCTGGTTTATACCAAAGGTAAACACAAAATGCTCGAGTAACTCAGCGAATCAGGCGGCATCTCTGGCGAAAAGGAATGTTTGGCGTTTCATGTCGGAACCTTCCTTAAAGAACATATCCTGTCCATGTTCTCCAGAGATGTTGCCTGACCCGGTTTCCTCCCACACTCCAAAGACATACAGGTATATATGTTAGTTGGCTTGGTGTATGTGTAAGGATGTGATTTCATTTCAGTATAGAAGTAAAGAGGTTCTTCTGCAGTTGTATAGGGCCCTGGTAAGACCACATCTGGAGTATTGTGTACAGTATTGGTCTCCTAATTTGAGGAAGGACATCCTTGTAATTGAGGCAGTGCAGTGTAGGTTCATAATCCCTGGGATGGCGGGACTGACATATGAGGAAAGATTGAAAAGACTAGGCTTGTATTCACTGGAGGTTAGAAGGATGAGAGGGGATCTTATAGAAACATATAAAATGATAAAACGACTGGACAAGCTAGATGCAGGAAAAATGTTCCAAATGTTGGGCGAGTCCAGAACCAGGGGCCACACACAGTCTTAGAATAAAGGGGAGGCCATTTAAAACAAAGATGAGAAAAATCTTTTTCACCCAGAGAGTTGTGAATTTGTGGAACTCTCTGCCACAGAGGGCAGTGGAAGCCAAACCACTGGATGGATTTAAGAGAGAGTTAGATAGAGCTCTAGAGGCTAGTGGAATCAAGGGATATGGGGAAAAGGCAGGCAAGGAGTATTGATTGGGGACGATCAGCCATGATCACAATGAATGGCGGTGCTGGCTCGAAGGGCCGAATGGCCTCCTCCTGCACCTATTTTCTATGTTTCTATGTTTCTATGTTTGACATACCCTTACTGAGTAACATACTGTAAGTGAGATCTTCTTATTCAGTTTAGTTTCGGCCCACCTAGTCCACGCTGACCGGCAGTCACATACTTTAGTTCTATCCTTGATGCTGTAACTCCTAACATATACAGCATCCATCAGTGGCTGAAAGCTTTGTCTTAATATATTCACACAAGCTTGTGTAATTTATTCACACAAGAAATTCAGTGCCTTCTGGGGAAACTATTGCTGTGTAGAGTAGGACGACCCAGTTGTGTGGAGTGTGGCAGTGAATCATGTAAGTGTTAATTAATGCTTCCTCTGTCTCACCAGCACTTACAACATCTCGGTGCCCTCAAATCAGAAAGCAATTACATCGCACAACCTCTTCTTACAACATGTCTTGCTGAAGTAACAGGTTATTAAATTAGCAATGTTGTTCCATAGTTAATCTATAAATGTTATAAATGTTTTCAAAACCTTTCTTTTAAAGATTGTAAGATTGAAGAAAATTCAATTTCAATAGATGGATGAGGGGAGACCTCATTGAAACTTACCGAATAGTGAAAGGCCTGGATAGAGTGGATGTAGAGAGGATGTTTCCACTAGGACCAGAGGCCATAGCCTCAGAATAACACAAAATACCTTTAGAAAGGAGATGAGGAGGAATTTCTTTAGTCAGAGGGAGGTAAATCTGTAGAATTCATTACCACAGACACCTATGGAGGCCAAATCAATGGATATTTTTAAGGCAAAGATTGGCAGATTCTTGATTAGTGTGGGGGTCAGGAATTATGGGGAGAAGGCAGGGGAATGGGGTGGGGGGGGGGGGGGGAGATAGATCAGCCATGATTAAATGGTGAAGTAGACCTGATGGACAGAATGGCCTAATTCTGCTCCTATGACTTAGGAAAATTCCAGGGCAGATTCATTTTGCTAGCAAAGAGTCCATGAAACATAAGACTGATTTTAGAATATGCTCTCGGCAAAAACTGATCATAACATGGAAATGGATTTTGAAAAGCAAACTAGAGTTTAAAAAAACAGGAATTATTTGGGAAAAAGTTGAATTTTGCAATGTAGGAATTTTGGGGTCAAAATTCCAGGAATTGGAAGTTACAGCAAGCTAATTAGTTTAGTGTATTGTCGCGTAAACTGAGGTACAGTGAAAAGCCTTTATGTTTTGTGGTATCCAGTCAGCGGAAAAACTATGCATGATTACAATCAAGCCGTCCACAGTGTACAGTTACAGGTTATAGGGAATAATGTACAGTGCAAGATAAAGTACAGTGAAGTCCGATTAAAGAAAGTCCGAGGGTTTCCAATGAGATGGATGGTAAGTCCGGGTCTCTCTCTAGTTGGTGATAGGATGGTTCAGTTGCCTGATAATAGTTGGGAAAAAACTGTCCCTGAATCTGGAGGTATGCATTTTCACACTTCTGTACTTCTTGCCTGATGGGAGAGGAGAGAAGAGGGAATGACTCAGGTTCTTGATTATGTTGGTAGCCTTGCCAAGGCATCATGAAGTGTAGATTGAGATAATGGAAGAGAGGTTAGTTTGCATGATGGTCTGGGCTACATTCACTAGGAATTCCGCTAGGAATTTATACAATGCGTACCACTACCCTGAAGATGATAACATCTAACATTGTCATTTGGCTAGAAAAGATTCCTCTATATTTGTCTGCCTGATGCACAGATGATAATGATCTATATTTCAAAAATGAGGAATTCCATTTATTTGTGAGCTTCAGGATATTAATTTGGAGACACAAGGATCTGAAGAAGGGTCTCCACCCGAAACATTACCTATCCATGTTCGCCAGTGATGCTGTCTAACCTGCTGACTTACTCCAGCATATTATAGGATATATGTTCGCCAGCGTGAATCACTTATCAATCGCGTGGTAGCTTTTAGTCTGATGTAGAATAAATGAGATAGTACAAAATCCACTCAGGTTAGGAAAGATTTCGAGGGAACTGGGCCAAAATGGTCAAATGGGACTAGCATAGGTGGGGCATCTTGGTCAGGATGGGTGAGTTGGGCTGAAGGGACTGTTTACCTCCATTTTGTATCCCTTCAGCCTGCTTCAAGAAGTATTCAAAGCCAATATTTATTACTCGTTTAAAACCCAAAGTGCTGGAGGAACTCAGTAGGTCAGGCAGCATCTGTGGAGGGAATAGTCAGATAACGTTTCAGATTGACATACTTCAGTCCTGAAGCATCGCCTATCCATTCCCTCCACAGACCTGCTGGATGAGCTTGAGGCTCAGTTAGACATTGGCAAGTATGATGTTGTGGGAATTACAGAGACATGGCTACAAGAGGACCAGGGCTGGGAACTGAATATTCAGGGATACACAACGTATAGAAAAGACAGACAGGTGGGCAGAGGGGGTGGGGTCACTCTGTTGGTAAGGAATGATATTCACTCCCTTGCAAGGGGCAATATAGAATCAGGAGATGTAGAATCAGTATGGATAGAAATGAGGAATTGTAAGGGTAAAAAGACCCAAATGAGAGTTATCTACAGGCCCCCAAACAGTAGCCTCGACATAGGGTGCAAGTTGAATCAAGAGCTAAAATTGGCATGCCGCAAAATGTAATGCTACGGTGGTTATGGGAGATTTCAACATGCAGGTAGACTGGGAAAACCAGGTTGGTAATGGACCCCAGGAAAGAGAGTTTGTGGAGTGCCTCCGAATTGGATTCTTCAAACAACTTGTACTGGAGCCTACCAGGGAGAAGGCAATTCTGGATTTAGTGTTGTGTAATGAACGTGATCTGATAAGGGGACTCAAGGTAAAAGAGCCATTAGGAAGCAGTGATCATAATATGATAAGTTTTACTCTACAAATTGAGAGGGAGAAGGGAAAATCGGAAGTGTCAGTATTACAGTATAGCAAAGGGGATTACAGAGGCATGAGGCAGGAGCTGGCCAGATTTTACTGGAAGGAGGCCCTAGCAGGGAAGACGGTGGAACAGCAATGGCAGGTATTCCTGGGAATAATGCAGAAGTTGCAGGATCAATTTATCCCAAAGAGGAGGAAAGATTCTAAGGGGAGTAAGAGGCACCCATGGCTGACAAGGGAAGTTAAGGACAGAAAAAATGAAAGAGAAGAAGTATAACATAGCAAAGAAGAGTGGGAAGCCAGAGGATTGGGACTCTTTTAAAGAGCAACAGAAGATAACTAAAAAGGCACTACGGGGAGAAAAGATGAGGTACGAAGGTAAGCTAGCCAATAATATAAAGGAGGATAGTAAAAGCTTTTTTGGGTATGTGAAGAGGAAAAAAATAATCAAGGCAAATGTGGGTCCCTTGAAGACGGAAGCAGGGGAATTTATTATGGGGAAATGGCAGACGAGTTAAACCAGTACTTTGGATCTGTCTTCACTAAGGAAGATACAAACAATCTCCCAGATGTTCTAGTGGCCAGAGATCCTATGGTGACGGAGGAACTGAAGGAAATTCACATTGGGCAGGAAATGGTGTAGGGTAGACTGATGGGACTGAAGGCTGATAAATCCCCAGGGCCTGATGGTCTGCATCCCAGGGTACTTAAGGAGGTGGCTCTAGAAATTGTGGACGCATTGGTGATCATTTTCCAATGTTCTATAGATTCAGGATCAGTTCCTCTGGATTGGAGGGTAGCTAATGTTATCCCACTTTTTAAGAAAGGAGGGAGAGAGAAAACGGGTAATTATAGACCAGTTAGTCTGACATCAGTGGTGGGGAAGATGCTGGAGTCAATTATAAAAGACGAAATTGCTGAGCATTTGGATAGCGGTAACAGGATCATTCCGAGTCAGCATGGATTTAAGAAGGGGAAATCATGCTTGACAAATCTACTGGAATTTTTTGAGGATGTAACTAGGAAAATTGACAGGGGAGAGTCAGTGGATGTGGTGTACCTCGACTTTCAGAAAGCCTTCGACAAGGTCCCACATAGGAGATTAGTGGGCAAAATTAGGGCACATGGTATTGGGGGTAGGGTACTGACATGGATAGAAAACTGGTTGGCAGACAGAAAGCAAAGAGTGGGAATAAATGGGTCCCTTTCAGAATGGCAGGCAATGACTAGTGGGGTACCGCAAGGCTCGGTGCTGGGACCGCAGCTATTTACAATATACATTAATGACTTGGATGAAGGGATTAAAAGTACCTTTAGTAAATTTGCAGATGATACAAAGCTGGGTGGCAGTGTGAACTGTGAGGAAGATGCTATGAGGTTGCAGGGTGACTTGGACAGGTTGTGTGAGTGGGCGGATGCATGGCAGATGCAGTTTCATGTGGATTAGTGTGAGGTTATCCACTTTGGTGGTAAGAATAGGAAGGCAGATTATTATCTGAATGGTGTCAAGTTAGGAAAAGGGGACGTACAACGAGATCTGGGTGTCCTAGTGCATCAGTCACTGAAAGGAAGCATGCAGGTACAGCAGGCAGTGAAGAAAGCCAATGGAATGTTGGCCTTCATAACAAGAGGAGTTGAGTATAGGAGCAAAGAGGTGCTTCTGCAGTTGTATAGGGCCCTAGTGAGACCGCACCTGGAGTACTGTGTGCAGTTTTGGTCTCCAAATTTGAGGAAGGATATTCTTGCTATTGAGGGCATGCAGCGTAGGTTTACTAGGTTTACTAGGTTAATTCCCGGAATGGCGGGACTGTCATATGTTGAAAGACTGGAGCGACTAGGCTTGTATACGCTGGATGAGAGGGGATCTTATCAAAACAAATAAGATTATTAAGGGGTTGGACACATTAGAGGCAGGAAACATGTTCCCAATTTTGGGGGAGTCCAGAACCAGGGGCCACAGTTTAAGTAATAAGGGGTAAGCCATTTAGAACGGAGATGAGGAAAAACTTTTTCAGTCAGAGAGTTGTGAATCTGTGGAATTCTCTGAATGCATTCAAGAGAGAGCTGAATAGAGCTCTAAAGGATAGCGGAGTCAGGGGGTATGGGGAGAAGGCAGGAACGGGATACTGATTGAGAATGATCAGCCATGATCACATTGAATGGTGGTGCTGGGGAGAAGGGCCGAATGGCCTACTCCTGCACCTATTGTCTATTGTCTATTGTTTACTACGCTCCTCCAGCACTTTGTGATTTCCTCAAGATTTCAGCATCTGCAGTTTCTTATGTCTCCATCTATTACTCATTGCTATTCGTCCTAAATATTATTGAATTGAATAGAATTGAATATATTTTTATTGGCCAAATATGTACACATACAAAGAATTTGCCTTGGTGCTCCGCTCGCAAGTAACAACACGACATACAGTAAACAATTAAGAATAAAACATAACACATTAAAACATTAAGAATAAAACTTTATAGTTTAAACATGTGAATGAAATAAAATACCAGAGCAAAAGGAGGCTAGATACAATCAAATGATTTAGTTAAGAAAGACAGCTATGAGTCAACCACCTTGACAGGCAATTACAGATGGATATGAGCCAACGTTGGCAAAGATTAGTTTCCTGCCATAAAGGGTGACAGTGAGCCAGTTTTTCTGATAGTCTGATGAGTTCATGGTCACCTTGACTGGTATTAACTTTTTATTTCCAGATATCTGAACTAAATTCAGATATTCTTTCGTAACTCTATGTGCAAGTCATAGGGACGGTTTCACCTTCCATTCCAGATGCTCCCCAGCGGGACAAGACTGCAGCATCTGGTCTGAACACATCATTGACATCAAGTGAGGGATGATTCAAATAACTATTGGATGCACCCCAGTCACTCTCTCTGGCAGGAATAAACGGGTCCTTCTCAGAATGGCAGCCAGTGGCGAGTGAAGTACCGCAAGGCTCGGTGCTGGGACCGCAACTACTTACAATATATATTAATGATTTGGATGATGGGTGGCAGTATAAACTGTGAAGAGGATGTTAGGAGGTTGCAGGTTGACCTGGACAGGTTGAGTGAGAGGGCAGATGCGTGGCAGATGCAGTATAATATAGATAAATGTGAGGTTATCCACTTTGGCGGCAGAAACAAGGAGGCAGATTATTATCTCAATGGAGTTAGGTTAGGTAAGGGGGAGGTGCAGCGAGACATGGGTGTCCTTGTACACCAGTCACTGAAAGTTGCCGTGCAGGTACAGCAGGCAGTGAAGAAAGCTAATGGAATGTTGGCCATAACAAGAGGATTTCAGTATAGGAGTAAAGAGGTTCTTCTGCAGTTTTTATAGGGCCCTGGTAAGACCACATCTGGAGTATTGTGTACAGTTTTGGTCTCCTAATTTGAGGAAGGACATCCTTGTAATTGAGGCAGTACAGCGTAGGTTCACGAGATTGATCCCTGAGATGGCGGGACTGACATATGAGGAAAGATTGAAAAGACTAGGCTTGTATTCACTGGAGTTTCGAAGGATGAGAGGGGATCTTATAGAAACATATAAAATTATAAAATAACTGGACAAGCTAGATGCAGGAAAAATGTTCCCAATGTTGGGCGAGTCCAGAACCAGGGGCCACAGTCTTAGAATAAAAGGGAGGCCATTTAAAACTGAGGTGAGAAAAAACTTTTTCACGCAGAGAGTTGTGAAGCCAAATCACTGGATGGATTTAAGAGAGAGTTAGATAGAGCTCTAGGGGCTAGTGGAATCAAGGGATATGGTGAGAAGGCAGGCACGGGTTATTGATTGGGGACGATCAGCCCTGATCACAATGAATGGCGGTGCTGGCTCGAAGGGCCGAATGGCCTCCTCCTGCACCTATTTTCTATGTTTCTATGTAATTTGTCCCCAGTGTGTGTAGGATAGTGTTAATGTGCGGGGATCACTGGTCGGTGCAGACTCGGTGGCCGAAGGGCCTGCTTCCGTGCTGTATCTCTAAACTAAACTAAACTGTGCACACTAGAACCTTCCGATATGTTCTTTATGGGTCCTCTGCAGAGATGTGGTCATCACGGGTAAGGGCAGCATTTATTTCCCATCCCTCATTTGTTCTGAGTAATATACAGAGTAATATTCTATTCGATTGCTCGATATTATGAAATGAGAGCTTGTTTCTATAATCAGAAACTTAAGGCAGTGTGAAAGATAGTGCCAAGACTGAAGCAGAAAATTATCATCATTGCCTACTCTAATAAGGTAAAGATGAAGTGCTCCTTAGTTTCAAAAATGTGATAAAATATGATTAAGATGCTCGAAATTATAAATCATGATATCACTTTCTGTCAGTTGAGTGTTACATTACATATGCATGAGCCTAATATGTAAAATAACTAATGAAACCTTAGATTTACAAGTTCCTTAATTTGTATTGGCACACATAAACCCTATAATATTCCAGAGATGTGAAGGAAGATTATTTTTTGTACATTATTATGTATGTTCATTTCAGCATAAGGACATTTGGTGCCATCAATATTATATTTCACTCAATATTATTGTCAATTATTTCACCATTATTTCACCATCAGTGGTCCTGATGTACAGTTTTAATATGACTAATATGTGACTGTAATAGATCCTATGAACTAACAATGTTGGAAAGAATTATTGATATCAGGTACAAAAGCTTGGTTAAATCTGGTGTTACCAAAAACTTGTTAAATACCAAAAATGTGGAATGATTGCATAACTGATTAGTATTCATAGAATGTAGAACATGGAACAGCACGGCACAAGAACAGGCCCTTCAGTCCGCAATGTCTGTGCTGAACATGATCTCTTATAAACTCTGCTCCTCTCACCTTAAAGCTATGCATGTAATTTTATATCTTATTCTAATATCTGATTTTTTAATCTTATTATATGAACGTCTTTTGAATGGGTATTACTAGATAATTCATTTAATAAGATTTGAATGGAAGATTGTCAACAGATTATTTTTTTAATTCAGTGCAGGTATCACTTCAGTTTTTGTTCAGGTTCCATTACCCATGAGATTAGTTTTAATGTGACAAAATGCTATTCTGCACACTCTATATTTGGAAAATTAAATTTTCAGTCAGAGTTACTTATGGCAAAGATAACAGAATTTTGTAATAAATCACACCTTGTATGATTATATGTCAAATTAAACAGAGAGAGGCAACAAGAGGGTTTATCATTTGTGGAAGAGTGAATGAATGTATTTTGTAAGTCTGGTCTCATCTCATTCTAACAAGCATCTCTGAATTAATTCTGTTTCTCTTCTCGCAGATGTGGTCTGACTTGCTGAGTATTTCCAGCATTTTTGTTTTCGTTTTAGATTTCCAACACCTGCAGTTTTTTTTTAATTTTCTGTTCCCTTTGGATTGGCCAACTCAGTAGTTTAGTTTGGGGATAAAACATGGAACAGGTCCTTCACTCCATACTGACCATCGATCACCTATTCACAGTAGTTCTATGTCATCCCACTTTTTGTTCCACTCCCTACACATTAAGGACAATTTTGCAGAGGCTGTTTAACCTACAAACCTACAGGTCTTAGGGACTAGGTTTAGGTTTATTCTTGTCGATACGTCGAGGTACAGTGAAACACTGTTTTTATTGCCATCCAATGAGCTTCGATAATATCATACATAAATACAATTACGTCAAATTCAAGTACAATAGGTAGAGCAAAGGGCAAGATTCTGCACTCTGTATCTTCCTTCCCTTTTGTTCCATCTATTGTACTTGAGTTTGACTTGAATGTATTTGTGTGTAGTATTATCTGATCTGTTTGAAGAGAGGGCAAAACAAAGCTTTTCACTGTACCTTGGTACACATAACAACATTGAAACAAAACCTGCAGAGCTCATGATAAACTAAATTCATCTATGGGTCACTAGAATCCTGACTGCAATAAATAATGCACAGGACTACAACTGCAGATAGGAATCAATGTGCTGATCTGTGCATGTGAGGGGAAAAGATTTAATAGGAAGCTGAGGGGGTAACCTTTTTTACACAAAGGGTGGTAGGTCTATGGAACACGCTGCCAAAGGAGGTAGTCGACGAAGGTACTATCACAACATTTTAAAAACATTTTAACAGGTACATGGATGGGATAATTTAAAGATATGGGCCAAATGCAGGCAGGTGGGACTCGTGTAGATGGGATGTCAGTAGGCATGGGCATGTTCGGCCGAAGGGCCTGTTTCCACGCAGTATGTCTCTATGTCTCTCTATGACTCCGGAAGACTCCATGGTTTCAAGATTGGGCTCAGGAGCCACCTCAGATCACTCTAAACTGCAGTAGGAGCAAACCATCCTTGATTCCAAGGGTCTTCCCAAGATGGTAACTGATGCAATTTCATTCTTATATATTTCCTCAAAACTCTATCTGAAAATTCATCAATTTGTTCCGGTGCGGGTCAAGTTCAGAGGTTTACAGTCGTGGTCCTGATGGTACAGGACAGTTCTTTTTCTGGCTCCTCCCTGAAAGTACTTTCAGCTAAGGACGAGGAAACAAACTCTTAATAAAGTGGGAAACATGTTTATCACCCACATGAAAAATGTCAACGACTTTCAATCAATACAGAGCTTTACCAGATCTTGCAGACTAATAACATAATTTAATATTTGTGTTACTGCTAAAAATACATTAGCTTTGCAATTACCCTCTTCCGTGAGAATAATGGATCTTCAACTGAGAACTGAGGTCTGGATTAATATCTTACATATGTCAGCTGTAAACTGTTGCACCTCAAGGGGTCTCTGTTAATTCCATCTTGCCTCAGACAAAACATGATAAATGTCTTCAATGCTTAGTATTGCACCATTTCCATCAATAACCAACATAAAAACAATACAGCTAATTCATCGTCTCTTGGTCATTTTTATGTTGATGTGAGCAGGGATGCAAATAGCGAGATAATTGATTTTTCCACCTTGTGATTCCACCAACGATATTAGTTTAGAGATGTAGCATGGAAACAGGCCCTTCGGACCACCAAGTCCACGTCGACCATTGATCACCCATTCACAGTAGTTCTATGTTATCCCACTTTCACTCCCTACACACTAGGGGGGGATTTACAGAGGACAATTAACCTACAAAATCCTGCACGTCTTTGGGATGTGGGAGGAAACTGGAGCAGCCGGAGGAAACCCAGGCATGCACCAACCTATGTGTAAAAAGTTACCTGGAAGGTCTCTTCACAGACTGGAAGGCTGCAAGCAATTGGCAATCTCAGAAATTAAGTGGTGGTTCTCAAAGCAAACAAGACAGTGCTATTATATGTGGATAACATCTCCCTCATAGGTTCCAATACTATGAAGGAACCCGTATGAAATTTTGAGTTTCTCTTGATTTAAAAGTTCCTATATCTCTGCTCCATTTGTGCCTAATATGATCTTACAGCCAATCTTTCATGTTGGTTAGAAGTGCTCAGTTTAAAAGTTAACGTGAATGTAAACAATGTAGACAAAAAAGGTGCATTGTGATCTTTTTTTAACAACTATAACTGTAACATTCCTTAACAACTATATAATTCCTTAAAGTATGTATCTAGTCATTATTGGATCCTCATGAGAGAACTAAAATATGAATATTAGTTAAAGCAGAAATTCAGCAAATATCAAGACTATTTAAAATAATGACAAACCTTTTCAGCTACCAGTGGTTTTAGTGCATTGTCTCAACTCAGATGAACACTTATCCTTACAGATAAAGTAACAAGAATAATTGATCATTGACACATGGTTAATGTGACAAAATGGTCGAAACAAACAACCAATGGGCAGATGTGGAAACATCAGTTGCATTTTGGCAAAAGTGGAAATAAAAAATTTGCAAGATAACCTGATTGTGAAATGCATCATTCCTACAGCTGTCACACTTGTACTATGTCCACAATGGTTTTATTATTGATTTTACAGAATTCATTTCCCAGTTTTGCTAGCATTCAAGATTAATCAGTCAATTACTTCAACTTCTAATTCTTTTCTGGTGCAAGTCACACCAAAAAAGACACAAAAATATCAAGTAAATATCAGATTAAAATAAGTAGGTTTTATGATGGATAGCACTAGCACATAATGAAAACTGGACAATCGAGTAGGAATTGTTCCTGTTTCATTGCTCCATTTGTTCCCAATATCATCTTCCTACCTGTCTTTCACACTAGTTAGAAGTGCTGTCACACATGCTGAGTCGGTGTTAATTGATTTAAATCACTCCTCGTACAGTTTGCCATCTGCTCAGGAAGATATCACACCACGGATCCATCTGCAACAAGTGAAGCGATTTAAAAAAAGGCCAAAGTCTGTACACTGTAAAAAAAATTTAAAGCATCCCTTATTCCAAGGTGTTTTCTTTGGAGATGTTGTTTTAGTTTCCTTGATTCCTTCTGTGATTTTTTATTGCAATCAGTAGAAGGACAGAATAATTATAAAGAAAATATTCAACTGCAGAAGCACTGCAACGGCCGATATAATTGGTGCATATTCAAGGATCCAACAGAAGAGTCTATCATGGCACTTCAATACCTGGAAATAGCTGATTTAGCTGTTTCATAAGGACCCGAAAGGCTGTTTCCATGATGTACGTCTCAATGACAGCACTTAATATTCCTTTTAAGTCAAAATGTTCCTGTAACCTTTAGTTTACTTTAGTTTAGTTTAGTTTAGAGATACAGCGTAGAAACAGGCCCTTCTGTCCACTGAGTCTGTGCCAACCAGCGATCCCCGCACACTAACATTATCCTACACACACTAGGGATAATTTTTTAACAATTATACCAAGCCAATTAACCTACAAACGTGTACGTCTTTCGAGTGTGGGAGAAAACCGGAGATCCCGGAGAAAACCCACGCAGGTCACGGAGAAAACGTTCAAACTCCGTACAGACAGTACCCATTGTCAGGATCGAACCCAGGTCACTGGCGCTGGAAGGCAGCAATTCTACTGCGCCACCGTGCCGCACTTCTGTGGCTTGGTGAGACTGCCGATCTCGACCTCATCGGGACTTCCGCGCCGATTGAATTTGTCCCCTGCGGCTGGGGCTCTGGAACTCCGGCCTGGCCAGAGCCAGCAGATCCGTTCCCATAGCCAAACTCCGAGGCTGAATTCGTGGGCCGATATCTCGGACCCCTAAGGCTATGACTTACTGCCTTCCAGCGCCAGAGACCCGGGTTCGATCCTGACTATGGGTGTTGTCTGTACGGAATTTGTACGTTCTCTCTGACTATGTGGGTATTCCCCGGGGGCTCCAGTTTCCTCACACATTCCAAAGACGTATAGGTTTGTAAGTTAATTGGCTTCGGCAAAAATTGTAAAATGTTAATTCAGTTTCTCAGCAGTTTGTGTGTCACCTAATTGAAGGTTGGTAAAATAAATTAATTTTAAGGCACATTAGTTACTGTAAGGAGAGATCAGCAGTCAGTTTCAGACACCAATTACTCCCAGATTTAAAACAGGGCTGTGAATCACTATATTCTTCTGTGAGAATTAAAGGCATCGTTTTAAGGAACAGTTTTTTGGAAATATAAAAGAATAGGAGCATAGATAGGGTAGATAGTCACAACCTTTTTCCCAGGGTGAACATGTCAAAGGCTAGAGGACATAGCTTTAAGGTGAGAAGGGCAGTTTAAAGGAAATGTGTGGAGCATTTTATTTTACAGAGGGTGGTGAATGCCTGGAATCTGTTGCCAGGGTTGGTGGTGAAGGCAGAAATAATAGTGGTGTTTAAGAGGCTTTTAGATAGGCACACAGATATGCAGGGAATGGAGGGATATGGAACACATGCAGGCAGAGGAGTTTAGTTTACCTTGGCATTGTGTTCAGCACAAATATTGTGGGTCGAAGGATTTGCTCCTGTGCTGTACTGTTCTATGTTCATCTCTGGCCATCATACGCCAATCAAAACTCCCCCTCACCTGTATCGCCCTATCACCTGCCAGCTTTTGTCCCGCCCCCACCTCTTTTCCAGCTTTCTCCCCCCTTACTACAATCAGTCTGAAGGATCCCAACCCAAAACATCACCTATCCATGTCCTCCAGAGATGTCGCTGAGTCACTCCAGCATTGTGTGTTTTACCCTGCCACAGTGCACCTCACCTTTAAGACAGAAAGCTACCTTTAAGGAAGGCAGACAAACTTTAACTTGTGGAAGCAAGTTCTCATATTAGTCCCCCTGACACCTTGTGCACAGCCAACTCATAATACAGTTAACTGAGGCTGAAGACTAAAATTACTACAACACGCAGAAGTATAAAGTTGCTATTTTGTAGGTATAAGTTAACTGCACATCAGTGCCTCCAAATCTGCTCTTAATAATATCCAATTACCTTTAAAAATAGGAATTCCATTTATGTTTACTGCCATCTGTTCAATCAACAAAAATACATATATATATAATTTAATATTTATATATAATAACATTGGAGGCCTCTTAATTCAGTGTTTATATAAGACAAGAAATCTTTAGTCAGGATGATTTTACAAATATGAGCCTCCTCATCTTTAATGAATTTTATTTTTATCTTCAGTCTACAGTTTCAATATAGTTTTGTGCTCGTGTGCACAAACATGAAATAGGAATTTACAACATAAGTGCATGCTTGACATTGCACTTCATGTAATAAAGTTAAAAGTGGATCTATTGCATAATAAATAACTCCTTTTACGAGCTCATAAAAAATAGGATCTTTAAAACTTCATCCAATCAAAATTTGCAATATAATTTGCATTATATCAAGGAGAAAAAAGACATTTCCACAAGCATGAACATACAATATACAGGATGCAGGTAACACAAGACAGAGCTCCATAAATAAATGCTGAGCAGGTCAGTTTGAGGAAGAAAGGTGATTAGGGACCAGTGTAATTTGTTCAGGTCATATCCCCTAGATCAATAACCTCGGAATTGGTGAACATTCACGGACAAGATGGTGTGGGTGCAGGAGAGGGAGGTAGAGGGATTCTGAGGACAGTTCCAGAGGAGCCTCAGCCTAAAGCCTTGTACCAGATTCTCTTCTGTGGGTCGATTTTTAATTTTGATCTATTTTCTTGTAGGAATTTCAGTTTGGTCGATTCTGACTCCATTAAAAACGTTTCAGGAAGAATCATCTTAAATCCCACACATGTTGCCAATGCATTGCAGTCGCTGCTTTATTATTCAGACATAATTGAATTTCAAAGCCATAATGAATTTGTGGAAACTCCCGTTCTTGCTAGGAGCAAGTCTACAATGCCAAGGCAATCAAAAATAAAGCAGGAGTTGGAACTGTTTTGCATTTCTCATTTAGTCCTGCTATTACTAAGTAATGAATGAAGACATCACAGCTAGATCCTACCAGTAGTTTCCAGAGTTTGGTAATGCATTGTCATTTACTCTGCACATCCTAGTTTATAAAGTGAACAAAGAACATGGATCGGAGAAACAAGAAACTGCAGACATTGGTTAATATATAAAAGGACAATTCGGCAGGTCAGGCAGAGGACAAAAAGGAGCAATTCAGCAAGTTAGGCAGCATCTGAAGGGCCTCAAACCGAAATGTCACCTATCCATGTTCTTTGGAGATACTACATGACCTGCTGATTTACTCCAGCACTTTGTATCCTTTTTCACAAAATCAGTGCTTTTCAGCACGACTCCTTTTTGTGTTTAACCTGCCCTTGCACGGGGCACCCTGGAAATGCATATCAGGATTCAAGGGTCTACAACGGAGGTCTGGATGGCTTTTCTGTAGTTTTCCATCATACTCAGGCAGAAGGCAGGCTCAGCATTTATGACTCTTGTTTTCGTGCAATTTAAAGCAGATGCCTCCCCACCATCCTGCCACAGCAAGCTCCAGTCAATTACTGGGCATAAGTAATTTACCAACTTGGCTTTCCATTGAATACCTGCCCACACACAGTGTCCAACATCACCACCAGCAGTTCCATCATAGCTTGCATTGTAATAATGCACAAAAGGAGACAGCAATATGTGCTGTTCGTTGAAGGCCAGTCCACGCCGACCATCAATCACCTGTTCACGCTAGTTCAATGTTATCCCACTTAATCATCCACTCCCTACACACTAGAGGCAATTTTACAGAAGCCAATTAACCAACAAACCTGCATAAGTGTGGGATGCGGGAAGAGACCAAAGCACCCAGAGGGAACCAACGTGGTCAAAGGGAGAACGTGCGAACTCCACACAGACAGCATCTAAGATCAGGATCGAACCCAGGTCTCTGGCCCTGTGAGGCAGCAACTCTACCAGCTGCATCACTGTGCTGCTCAGGATCAACAACGTATATTTGTGTGTTCAGGTCTCTTGAGAGGAACATGAGCTCACAATATTATGATTCAAGATGTGTGTGTTAATTAATGAAGCAGTTACTTAGGTTCATCTCCATATGCCAACCAGGCTAGATTTCATTGATCATAAAATGTTACTCCTTTACTAGTTGGCAATTTTTCCACCGTGCTACCTCTGTCCTGTGAACCATTTATTTCCCTGTGCTGAGCTGTCATATGGGATGTGATCCACAGATAAGAAATTTTAAGTAAAGATAAACAAATGAACAAGTTCTGCATTAACGCAAGCCTTTGAAATTTACTCAGTGGGTAGAGATATTGTATTTATGAATTTGGCGCATTGGGATAAATTACATACCCAACTATAAAGCAAGCATGCTTCATTATTAGGTTATCCTACACAAGCCTTTAAAATCTGATTATCTTCAATGCTGTTCAGTCAACAAACAATTTTTCATTGTTCAATTCTATGAGAAACACTTAGATCACCGATTAATAAATTAGATTTCATTCGTACATTCTGGTAACATTACACATCCATAATATAATCATTTATTGGCTACATTTTCTTCTGCACTACATGAAAAAAAATTGTAAAAATATTTAAATACTGAAAATTAAAGTTGTTCGAGCACTGTCTATTTTTTTGTAAAAATACTTTACAGTCTTGTTACATTAGCACCCAAAAGGGATATTCACCTGGCATTTTCAAAATAAAACAAAATATTGTTTTAATAAAGTGCACGAATTTGGAGCAAAGGTCAGCCTTTCAATGCTATTGTTTAAAATTAATAAATCTCCCAATTGAATAATATTTGGAACTTCACTGATCTAATGCTGAATGAGCAACTTAATGAAAAAGGTAGGTGCATGTCAACAAGAGCTTCTTGAGAGCATACAATTCAGCTGTCTTCCTGCAGAGGTGAAAATTAAAGTGAATTTATTGTGCACATTGGTGTTGATTGCAGTACAACCGAGCTGCACATAGCATGGGGGGTTCTAGCAATGAAAACAGTTCTCGCAGCGTGTGTGCAAACCTCTAAAGAATATTCTAACCACAACACTTGCTAAAAAAAGAACAACTTTAGATTTAGGTTTATTATTGTCACATTAAATGAGACATACTGGAAAATATTGTTTTGCATACTATCCAATCAAATTAATACTATACATAAATACAAGCTCAAGTACAATAGGTAGATTGAAGGGAAAGATAGAGCACAGAAGATAGACACAAAAAGCAAGAGTAGCTCAGCGGGACAGGTAGCATCTCTGACGAGAAGGAATGGGCAATGTTTTGGGTCAAGACCCTTCAGAGCACAGCATTATAGCACAACAGTTCCAGAGATAGTCCAAAGTCCACAGTGAGATAGAAGAGAATCGGGCAGTACTATAGCTTATGGAAGGACCATTCAGAAGCCTGATAAGAGAGGGCATTAAACTGTTTCTGAGTCTTGTGGTGAGTGTCTTCATGCATCTGTACTTTCTGCCAGATGGGAGCAGTGAGATGGAATGACCAGGGTGCGACAAATCTTTGATTATGTCGACTGCTTTTCCGAGGCAGCGTGAAGTGTAGATGGAGTCAATGGTGGGGAGTCTGGTCTGCGTGATGAACTGAGCTACATCTACAACTCTACAATTTTTTGCGGTCTTGGACAGAGCTATTCCTAAACCAAGCTGCTGGAGACATGTGGAATTACCTCAGTCTCCTGAGGAAGTAGAGGTGATGGTGCGCCTTCTTGGCTGTCGCTTCAATGTGGTTGGTGCATAGCAAATCATTGTTAATATTTACGCCAAGGAACTAACTTGAGACGTGTCAAATTTGTCCTCCAAGTATGACTGGAAGCAAACAAATAAATGCACTGCAGTATCTAAAGGCTACATCAAGAAACTAGGATGTAAGAAGGGATGCTGGGACTACAATTCCATCGGGGAAATTCCCATGGGTGCAGATAGTAATAATCTCACTGTACCTCACAATCTTAACAGGAGGGTCAATGGCTTATTATTTGACAAGTGAACTCGTGTCACTGGCAGTAATTCCAGTACTCAATCAGCCAGAACAGCCAGGAAGTCCAGCATTGAGTGGAGAAGTATTAGCATTAGAAGTATTAGTCCTAAATGATGTAATCCTAGTGCAAATTAGAGAATGACCTTGCTGTTAAAATTTCAACCTTTGGCTTTATTTACCATTAAGAATTGAGCCCACAATGTCACATTTGAAGTTATTATTGATCTTTTATATAAAATCAATACATTAATTCCTCAACTAACAAAGGGGATATTTACAAGTTTGTCACGATTTGCTGGAATCTGTGTTATCGTAATTTGATTGTAAATACTTTGTAGAACTGATTTGTTTTATTCTTTGTTAATATTAATTGGATAAGACCCAAGTGCGTGGCAGCCTGAATTCAGCTTGCACTAATATATTATCAACAAATCAACAAACCACCATAAATAATTTGTCAGCAAAAGCTGCAATTAATGTTAACACCACCTAATACAGACTCGACCTCACTTCTAAGATTTTACAGCCCCACTGGTGTGAAGGCCGTGTATTTTTTCCATATGTATTTTTTTGTAGGGAAACGTACTTTCAAATATGATTTTTTTTTTAAACAAAAGGCTTGCAGGTTTAAGTTGCAGTGGAACTCAAAATCTGGAAACAGTAAGAAATCTGCACCCCTTGATGGACAAGATCACACACAATTCAATTGGATCATACAACACACAAGTACAATCAAGCCATACAAAAGTACAACATGTGTTATTAAATAGGCCTTGTGCTCCTAGATACTTTTTTCCTTTGTATGTTCAACCAGTGCAGACACATGAAGATAATCGAGATCACGTAAGGGATTGGGATTTGTGGAGCATGAGAGAGACCTAGTGTGCGATAAGGAGGGTTGAGGCTTCCACAGGGTTATCCTATCTATGCACCATTCCAAATGTCTTTTAAAAGTTGTTATTGTACCTGCCTCAACTACCTCCTCTGGTTGTTAGGTCCATGTACCCATCACCCTCTGTGAGAAAAGGTTGCCCCACTCACCTTGAAACTTATGCACTCCAGTTCTTGATTCCCCTACCCTGGGTATGTGCACAGGGGTCATCTGGATCCAGGAAGTTGAGTGCAGCACAATGCACAGCTGGTAGAGCTGGTTCGATCCCAACCTCGGGAGCTGTCTGTGTGGAGTTTGAATGTTCTCCCTGTGACCTTGTGGGTTTCGTCAAGGTGCTCCAGTATCCTCCCACATCCCAGAGACGTGCGGGTTTGTAGGTAAATTGAACTGTGTAGAAATGGTCAATGTAGACTCGGTGGGCCAAAGAGCCTGTTATAGTCATATAGCATGGAAGTTTTGGCCCAACTTGCCCACACTGACCAACATGTCCCATATACACTCGTCCCACCTGCCTGTACTTGGCCCATAACCTTCTAAATCTATCCTAACCACGTACATCCAAACGTCTGTTAAACGTTATGATGAAATGCTTCGTAATGTCGAACTTTGTAAGCATTTTAAGGAAGTAGAGATGTTGGTGTGCTTTCTTGGCTATTGCTTCAATATGGCGAGTCTCGGACAAGTTGCTGGTGATATTTACTCTGGGAACTTGAAGCTTTCAACCATCTCATCGTTGGTGCCATCAATGTATACCGGGGTATGTGTAGCGATTCGCTTCCTGAAGTCGATCACTATCTCCTTTGTCTTGCTGACACATAAGGAACAAAAAAAACAAATTCCGGATTATATTTATGTAGTGCTTTGATTTTTCACTTACCTGAAAGACTTTGTAGTGAATAGAACCAAACTATCCAACCAGTTAAGTCTTCAAACAGTAAGCATCTTATGAGTTTGCATCAGGGAAACTTTGCACATTCAACTAAAATTTGCTAAGTGTATAATAATTGCAATTAATCAAATGGAGCGTGTAACTGTTACAAAATTAGCTTATAGAAATTTGGGAAGTACACATAATGTGCAAGACAATTTCAAAAATGTATTGTTTTGATGCAATTTAACAGAGATAGGTTGCCAAAAATAGGCACACAGGTGGCACAGTAGTGCAGCTGGTAGGTCTGCTGCCTCACACACCAGAGTCCCGGGTTTGATCTTGACCTCGGGTGCTATCCATGTGGAGTTTGCACATTCTCCCTGTAAGCATGTGCATTATCACTGCGTGATCCGCTTATCTCACACTTCCCAGAGACATGTGGATTTGTTGGTTAATTGGCCTCTGTAAAATTGCCCCTGGTGTGCAGGGAGTGGATGAGAAGGTGGGTAAACCTTTCCTATCCATGCACCATTCCAAATGTCTTTTAAAAGTTGTTATTGTACCTGCCTCAACTAACTCCTCTGGTTTCTAGGTCCATATACCCATCACCCTCTGTGAGAAAAGGGTGCCCCTCTCACCTTGAATCTTATCCCTACCCTGGATAAGTGCATTCACCCTATCTATACCCCTCAAGAATTTATGCACCTTTATACCTGCTCTCCAAGGACACAGTCATGCCTGCCCAACCTCTCCCTGTAGATCAAGCCCTCGAGTCTTTGGTAACATCCTCATAAATTTTCTTTGCACTCTTTCCAGTTTAATGGCATCTTTCCTACAGCAGGATGACCAAATACTGCAAGTGCTATCTTATACAACTGTAACATGACATCCCAACTTCTATACTTAATATTTTGACTGATGGCCAATGAGCCGAAAGCCTTGTTGACCCTCTATAAACTTTGGACTTGTACTCCTAGATCCCTCTGCTCTGCAACACTCTCCAGGGCCCTAACATTATCTGTGCAAGTACCGTCCTGGTTTGACTTCCCGAAATACTAAACCTCTTATCTGGACACTTAAATGAATTAAATTCCATTTACCCTTCCCCAGCCCACTCGCCCAGCTGACCAAGATTTTGCTGTAATTCTCAATAACCATCTTCACTGTCTAAGATACTACCTATTTTAGTATCACCTGACCCACTGAGTGTTTCAGTATTTTCCATTATTTCTGAATTACGATATTTGCAATTTTTCCTTTATTTCCATCACAAATTAAGAGAAATGATTCACTTTTACTGAAAGTAGAAATGATGAAATAGCAATATTTAGCAAATGCTTTCATTTTCAGCAAATTCATATCATGCAAACATAAAAATAGGATAGTGCAGACTGCTAATGGGCTGCCAGAGATTTCATTATGTTTATCCACGCAAAAACCACTGGAGAAACTTCTCAATGACAGATTAGATTACTGAACAAGTAAATAAATATTTGTCCACACTTCGGGATGAGGTTCTTCGGGCATCTCCATCCCAGCCACTTAGGAATACCCTCCGCATCTCCCCTTTCCCCTTCTCCAGAGACCTTCTCCCTTTCCTCTTCCTTCTTCCTCCTTCTCAAGACTCCTTCTCCCTTTCCCCTGCTGCAGGCTCCTGCCCTCTTCCCCCTCCCCCAGACTCCTTCTCTCTCTCCCCCCCCTCCTCCCCTCACCCCCCCCCCCTCCTCCCCTCCCCCTCCTCCCCTCCCCCCCCCCCCCCCTCCTCCCCTCCCCCCCCCCCCTCCCTCCTCCCCTCCCCCCCCCCCTCCCTCCTCCTCCTCCTCTAGTCGCTGGCTGTCACACTCCAGTCCTCCAAGACCAGCTGGACTTTCTGATGGGGCCCTCAGATCTGTTTTCTGCTTCCCTACAAAACAACCAACCTTTGGTCCTCGCGACTGCTGCCGACTGTCTAGCTGCAGATCTGGCTGCTGGCCCGTGTGTGAGGGGAGGGGTGCTGCTGAGAGGAGGGGTGCTGAGGGGAGAGAAGGGTGCTGAGGGGAGGGAGAGGAGCTGAGGAGTGCTGAAGGGCGTGGGGGAGAGGTGCTGAGGGGAGGGATATGTGCTGGGGGGAGAGGTGCTGGGGAATGGAGCTGTGGGGAGTGAGGTGTGCTGAGGGAGTGAGGGGAGGGAGAGGCGGGGAAGGGAGGGGAGCTGAGAGAGTGAGGGGAGGGGAGGGGAAGGGTGAGAGGCGGGCGGTCGTGGTGGCGACAGGCCTCAGCTTGGCTGGGAGCGGCGGCCAACAGCGTGAGAGGGAGCGCCGCAGCCTGGGGGAGGGAGCGCCGTGAGGGGTCGTCGCTGAGAGAAGGGACGGCGCCCAGGGATGGAGCATCGTCGAGGTAGGGTCCGTGGCTGCTCAGGGAGGGGCCATTTCAGAGGGTGTGATCGGCACCGAGGAGAGAGCAGCGCCCAGGTCGCTGTTGGGGGAAGGCCCGTCGCCGAGTGAAGGGTCGCCGCACAGGGAGGGAGGGAGGGAGCGTCGCGGAGGGAGGGAGCGTCTCCAATCCCCAGCATCACACGGACATTAGGAGCAGGAGGCCGCTCGGCCCTGAACTGAGGGAGAGGGTCACCCAGGAAGGGGTTGTTGGGTGGGATCGTCACCCATGGAGGGGCTGAGGGAGGGTTGTCGTCGAGGATGGGCCCGTCGCCAAAGAGAAGTCATCACTGAGAGGGGGAAGGAGCACCATCGAGGGAGGGAGCGCTGCCGAGGGAGGGTCTGTCGCTGCTGAGGGAGGGCCATTAGAGGGTGGGATCGGCGCTGAGGTGTACAACGCACAGGGAGGGTCGTGGCACATGGATTTCCTCTGAGGGAGGGCAAGTCGCTGAGGGAGGGATCGCCACCCAAGGAGGGGGCACCGAAATGTCACCGACCCATGACACCCACCGAGGGAGGAATGGCTGGTCGCCGAGGGAGTGAGTCGTCGCCGAGGAAGGTAGACATCACTGAGGGAGGGAGGGAGGGGGGGGGTCTTCGCCGGGAGAGGGGCCGAGGGAGGAATCGTCTTTCCGGCTGTAGATATATGATATGATATGATGATAAAAGACGGGATCGCCATCGAGGGTGTGACCGCCACCAAAGGATTGAGCACCGATATTACCTGTCCCCCATGACTCCCACCGAGGGAGGGAGCGTGGTCGAGGGAGTGAGCAAAGATACGTAAGGAGCAAGATGAACCACTCCGTCGAAATCGCCTGCACTGAACGTACCGTCCGCCATGTTAGTAGGCAAACCCCTCCGTTCGCTATCCTATGCCTCTCGCAGTGTAATCAGTGCTTTGGGGGAACAGTATGTGTGATGATACCATAAAAATGCAGAATATATCTCATCTATCAATTCACAGATTTTTGTTATTTTTCTTTTAAAATGTTTCTGCGAGTTTCTGCCTACTAAAATGGCGCCAAGACATACTACGGTCTTCAGGGTCGAGTGGTCTATCTTGCTCTGCTCTATTATCGTTGGGAGTGAGCCTCACGGAGGGAGGGAGGGCATCGCCAAGGGACGGAGCATCATTGAGTGTGAGGTCGCCGCTGGGAGAAGCAATGCCGCCGCCCAGGGAAGGAGCAGCCGGGAATTTCCTCTGGGGGAAGGATCCACATTGAGGGAGGGACCGCCTCCAATCCCCAGCATCACATGGACATTAGGAGCAGGGGGCAGCTTGGCCATGAGGCAGAGAGTCACCCAGGAAGAGGGAGGGATTGCCGCTGGAGGAGGGGTTGCCATGGGGAGGGAGTGCCGCTGAGGGAGGGGTTGCTGGTTGCTGAGTGATGGCTGGACACCGAGGGACGAGAGAGTCCTCACCGAGAGGCAGTCGTTGCCAAGGGAGGGAGAGAGAGTGGCCAAGGAAGAGAGCTTCGCCGAGGGAGGGAGTGTTGTCGAGGGAGGGAGAGACCCGCCAAGCGAGGGTGAAAGCGTCGTCAAGGAAGGGAGCTACACCAAGAGAGGGAGCATCGCCTAGAGAGGGAGAGTCGTCGAGTGAGAGGTCACCGCTGGGAGAAGGCTTGTTGCCGAGCGAAGGGTTGCCGCCCAGGGAGGGGGTGTCATGGAGGAGGAATCATCGTTGAGGCAGGATCGCCACCCAAGGAGGAATCGCCACCCAAGGAGGGAGCACCGAAATGTCACCTAACCATGTCCCCCACCGAGGAAGGGAGGAGCATCGTCGAGGGAGTGAGCCTCACAGTGGGAGGGATCACTGCTGAGAGAGGAATGGCTGGTCGCCGAGGGAGGGAGTCGTTGCCAGGGAATGTAGTCATCACTGTGGGAGGGAACATCATCAAGGGAGCAGTCGTCGCCGAGGGAGGAGTCGTTGCCGGCGAGGGAATGTCTCCAGGAGAGGGGAAGAGATTCACCGCAGGAGGAATCGTCACTAAGTCGAGATCGCAACCGAGGGAGGGATCGCCACCAAAGAATTGAGCGTGCTACGAGACGCCGCCGAGTGAGGGAGGAAGCATCGTCAAGCTACACCAAGAGAGGGGGCGTCGCCTCGGGAGGGAGTGGCGTCGAGTGGGAGAGGTCACCACTGGGAGAAGCTCGTTACCAAGCAAAGGGTCGCCGCCCAGGGAGGGAGCGTCGCTGGAGGGAGGGAGCAGCCGGCAGCGAGCAACGGGGAGGAATTTCCTCTGAGGCAGAGAGTGTCGCTCAGGGAAGGATCCACATTGAGTGAGGAACCGTCTCCAATCCCCAGCATCATTGACATTATGGGCAATCGGCCCTGAGGGAGATGGTCACCCAGGAAGGTGGAATCGCCACCCATGGAGGGGCTGAGGGAGGATTGTCGGCGAGGATGGGCCCGTCGCCGAAGGAGAAGTCATCACCAAGAGGGGGGTTGACGGGAAGGAGCACCATCGTGGGAGGGAGGGAAGGAGCGCCGCCGAACGAGGGCGGATTGCCACCGAAGGAGGGAGGGGGGTTCCTCTGAGGGAGGGCAGGTCGCCGAGTGAGGAACCGTCGCTGAGGGAGGGATCACCACCCAAGGAGGGAGCACGGAAATGTCACCCACCCATGATCCCCACCGAGGGAGGGAGCGTCGCCGAGGGAGTGAGCCTCAAATGGGAGGCACCGTTGTCAACAGGGGCCGTGGGAAGGAGTGTCGCCGAGGGAGGAATGGCTGGTCGCCGAGAGAGTGAGTCATCGCCGAGGGATGGAGTCGTTGCTGGGGAAGGTAGACATCACTGAGGGGGGGGGGGGGGGGGGGGACGTCGTCGAGGGAGTGGTGGTCGATGAGGGACGGTCATCGCCGGGAGAGTGGCCGAGGATGGGGAAAAGCGTTGCCAAGACGGGATCGCCACCAAAGGATTGAGCACCGGTGTGACCTGTCCATGACTCCCACCGCAAAGGGAAGGACTGTTGCCGAACAAGGGCGGATTGCCACTGAAGGCGGGAGGAATTTCCTCTGAGGGAGGGCAGGTCACCAAGCGAGGAATCATCGCCACCGAGGAGAGGGAGCACCAAAGTATCACCTATTCATGCCCCCTACCAAGGAAGGGAGCATCGTTGAGGGAGGGATCACTGGTAAGGGAGGGGTTGAGGGAGGGATCACTGGTAAGGGAGGGGTTGAGGGAGGGATCACTGGTAAGGGAGGGGTTGAGGGAGGGATCACTGGTAAGGGAGGGGTTGAGGGAGGGATCACTGGTAAGGGAGGGGTTGAGGGAGGGATCACTGGTAAGGGAGGGGTTGAGGGAGGGATCACTGGTAAGGGAGGGGTTGAGGGAGGTATCACTGGTAAGGGAGGGGTTGAGGGAGGGAGTGCCGCCGAGGAAGAATAGGTGGTTGCCAAGGGAGTGAGTCATTGCCGGGGAGGGAGTGTCACCGAGGAAGTGAGTGGCCACCGCAGGTGGGAGTGATTAAACAGAGGTAGTTGTTGCCGAGAGAGTTGGATAGAGCGTCGTTGAGGGAGTGATCGTTGACGAGGTAGAGGTTATCGCCGGGGAGGGAGTGGCTCCGGGAGAGGGACCGCAGGAGGGACAGAGCATCACCGAGGGAGAGAGCGTCGCCAAGGGAGGGAGCACCGATGTGTTAACTATCCACGACTCCCACCGATGGAGGGAGCATGGTCGAGGGAGTGAGCCTCGCAGTGGGAGGGATTGAGGGAGGTTGTCATTGCCGAGGGAGAGAGTAATTGCTGGGGGTGGGAGCAACCAACGACGTATCACTGGGGGAATGAGTGTCTCCGGGAGAGGGGGGGAGGCGAGGGAGGGATGATCTCTAAGGCAGCATTGCCGCCGAGAGGGGGGGGGGGGTTGTCAACAAAGGAGGGAGCACCGAAGTGTTACCTGTCCATAACCCCCACTGACGGAGTGAGCCTCACAGTGGGAGGGAGGGAGGGAGAGACACCACCGAGGGAGGGTGTTGTTGAGTGAGAGGGTGCCCAGGGAGGGAGCGGCCAGCAGCGAGCAAGGTATCACAGAGGAATTTCCTCTGAGGGAGAGATTAGAGATTGTCACTGAAGGAAGGATCCACATTGAGGGAGGGACCGTCTCCAATCCACAGCATCACATGGATATTAGGAGCAGGAGGCCACTCGGCCCTGAGGGAGAGGGTTACCCTGGAAGTGGCAATCCCTCCCACCCAGGGAGGGGCTGAGGGAGGGATTGGCGGCAAGGATGGGCCGGTCGCCGAAGGTGAAGTCGATGATGACAATGGAGTGGTCGATGGGACCCTAACTCTGAGGTAGGGGGCCCTGCTAAGGTAAGGGTGATCACTGAGGTGAAGGGGCTGTAACCAAGGGAGGGGTCGACACTAAGGGAAGGAGCTTCGCCAAGGAGGGGGCCATCACTGCTGAGGAACGGGCTGGTGTAGAGGGAAGGAGGGGTCATCGTTAAGGGAGGGTTGTGCACCGAGGAAGGAAGTGGCCCCCAGCGGCCGAGGAATCGCCATAGAGGGAGGGACGGATTGCCACTAAGGGAGGGAGTGTCGCTAAGGCAGGTTTGTTACCAAAGGAGGGAACACCGGTGTCACCTATCGAGGGAGGGAGCACGGTCGAGGGAGTGAGGGGAGGGAGCATCACCGACAGAGGAAAGTCTGGTTGCTGAGAGAGGGATTGTAGCTGCCAACCGAGGGCGGGGTTGCCACAGAGGGATGGACGGATTACTGCCAAGGGTGGGATCGCCTCTGAGGAAGGAATTGCCTCTGAGGGAGGGAGAATCATCGTGGGATGGATCGCCACTGATGGAGGGAGCGTCGCAGAGGGAGAGGATCCCATGTGTGAGAGGCAGCCTCCAATCACCAGTGTCACATGTGTATAAAGAGAAGGAGGCCACTTGGCCCCACGACCGTGTTCCGTCATCGAACAACATGGGAGGGAGGGTTGTTAAGTGAGAGGTCGCCCAGGGAGGGAGCGGCCGGCAGTGAGGAAGGGCTCACCACAGGGAGTCCGAGTCGTCCCCTCGCACACTCCTTTTCTACTTTTTCTGGTGTGATCCCCACCGAGGGAGGGGTTGAGGGAGAGATTTCTCAGGAAGGGATTGTCACTGGGGGTGGGAGGGGGGATTGTAGCCACCAAGGCAGGGGTCACCACGTAGAAAGGGAGCAGCCCCCAGCCAGCAAGGAGTTGCCCCAAGTCTCACCTCTTCTGAGCCAGTTCCCCATATCCCTCTAACGTTTCAAAATCCTATTTTCTCCTTCAAATCTCCATTGAGTTAACTCCATTGAGTTAGGGCGGTGGAACTTCTTCCTCTAGTTTCAATGCATCTTAAATGACGTGTCATATGTCCCTTTTTTGAGAAGCTCCCACTAATGGAAACATCACAACATGTAAACTGTCATTCCCCTCTGGATTTTATATGCTTCAATAAGATCACCCCCTCTGCACTGCAAAGTATATAGATCTAATTTATTTTGCCACTTATGATAGACCAGCCCTCTCATGTTAGGAATAGGTCCAGCGATTCTTTTCTGGACTGCCTCTCTTAAATAAGGGAACCAAAACTGCAGAGTACTTCAGGTACTGGCTTACTACTAAATACCATTGTAGTGATTCTTCATATATCTAACGTCCAAGGTCTGGCCCATTATTCCCATTGGGAAGAGAAAAAAACTACATCATCATATTTACATTAAATAGCAAAAATATCTAAACACAGATGTCCCAAAAAAGTCTTCATATTGAAGCTGCAAACTTTCTGCATGGAATCTTAATGAGTCTAGGAATTGTCCAACAGGGAAACAGGCCCTTAAGCCCAACTTGCCCATGCCAACGAAGATGCCCCATCTACACTGTCCTGCATTGGCCTAAACCTTTCCTGTCCATGTACCTGTCCAAATGCCTTTTAAATGCTGCCTATGTACCTGCCTCAACTCCCTCTCTGGCACCTTCTATATATCCACCTTTCTCTGTAATGCTTGCAGATTGTGCAAGTATTTGATATTTATATTCCCATGGTCTTAACCATGCAACTGAGAAGTTCAAAGTTGTTAAGAATTAAGGATTTATCTTTACAAAAAATGAATGGCATAACAGAAAGCCAATTTTTATGTTAAACCACATTCACTCATACCTGATGCCATACATCATGATTGTTGTTATTTTCATCACTAAGTTTAAAGTACACCTATAAAATGCCTGAAGTATTTTGGCCTGCACCTTTAAGAAAGCTCTTGGACTTTCCAGGTCCTTGCATGCATATTTCCAGGACCCGAGGGTCTGAGCAATAGGGAGAGGTTGGGCAGACCAGGGCTTTATTCCTTGAAGTGCAGGAGGGTGAGGAGTGATCTTATAGAGGTGTATAAGATGAGGGATATAGATAGGGTGAATACACAAAGTATTGTATGAGGGGAGGGGAATCAAACCAGAAAACATAGATTTAAGGTAAGAGTGATAAGATTTAATAGGAACCTGAGGGGCATTTTTTTCACTCAAAGGGTGGTGGATGTATGGAACAAGTTGTCAGAGGAAGTAGTTAAGGCAGATACCAAACAGCATTTAAAAGACATTTGGACACGTTCATAGGAAAGATTTAGAGGGATACTAGACCAAGTGGACCCGTTGGGCCCAAACCTCTCCTGCAGTGGTGCAGCACCCTCTCCTCCCTTCCCGTTCCCTTCCCCTCCCCCCACTCCATCCCCTTCAACCCCCCCTTATTCCCCCCTCCTAGGAGATAGATTTAAACTTTAAAATGTGAATAACTTAAAAAATATAACACCAATTTCAATTAAACTTCTTCCATTAGCACCAAAGGGATGACGGTGAGTAAGGTGGGCCTAAAATTGTCATGCTGTCGTGCACCGTTTTGGCTATAGACCAGGAACAAACAAATGAGAGTTTTAGTATATAGATGGGCCAAATGCAGCAAATTGGGTTAGCTTAGATGGGGGAATTTGATCTCTACGGATGAGTTGGGCTGAAGGCCTGTTTCCATGCTGTGTGGCTCTGACTTGCTGGTACAAGTACGTGGATGAACCATGGGTTTTAGGGTCCTCTGTGCTTTTTCTGCTGTTAGCGTTTAGATGGAGGTAAGCCCTGATGCCTCAACATAGCGTATGACCACAAATCCAGGCTCACTGGAATTTAGAAGATTGAGGGGGGATCTTATAGAAACTTACAACATTCTTAAGGGGTTGGACAGGCTAGATGCAGGAAGATTGTTCCCGATGTTGGGGAAGTCCAGAACAAGGGGTCACAGTTTAAGGATAAGGGGGAAGTCTTTTAGGACCGAGATGAGAAAGTTTTATTTCACACAGAGTGGTGAATCTGTGGAATTCTCTGCCACAGAAGGTAGTTGAGGCCAGTTCATTGGCTATATTTAAGAGGGAGTTAGATGTGGCCCTTGTGGCTAAAGGGATCAGGGGGTATGGAGAGAAGGCAGGTACGGGATACTGAGTTGGATGATCAGCCGTGATCATATTGAATGGCGGTGCAGGCTCGAAGGGCCGAATGGCCTACTCCTGCACCTATTTTCTATGTTTCTACTGCAAATTATCGTGAACATGTTCTTAAGAGTGGAAATGTTTTGTCAACTTGTCAGCATCCATTTGATGACATTTCCGATGAGGCTGTCCCTGTCATTGCGTGGTGCCTCTGCAGCTGATCCAAGGTTTGTGGCAGAAGAGCAATTCAAGTCTGAAGTGGGTAGATGAATAAAACATGACATGTCGGGGTTCAGTCAGACCTGCAAGGTGCTTTCCAACCTTTGCCTCATCTCCTGTCCTCCCATGCTCTTTGCCTCCTTCCTTCTCCAACCCAGTCAATGGCTCTACCAAGCCATTCGGCATTGCAGCAAAAATGGAGGCAGCCAGAAATAGTCCAATGGCAGCAATAAATCAAAGTATAGTCAGATGATAATTAGGAACTTTACGATCAAGGCAGTTATGCTCACCAACATTTATCCCTTAACCATAATGACTAACAAGCAGAATACCAGGTTATTATCCATACAAGCACTTCACTGGTGATAACATGGCTCGGAATGTCATATGGCCAGGAAAGGAACAATATAAAAACGACTTTCTTGAAGGCAGAAAGTCACTATATTGATATGTCTTTCAAACTTTGGTCCACCCAGTTTGAGAAGACTCATTTCAATAGATGAAAGTCTTTAAAGAAGCTGAGCACTGCAAATATAGAGCTGGTTAAGGGACAGAAGGCAGAGAGGAGGAGTAATGATTTGCTTAAAGTGAATGCTGTTGAGAATGGATGTGAAATCTATTGTTTTTCTTATTAAAAGGCAAAGAAAACAAATCCAAGACATTCATGGTTAGCCTGTGCATACGATATATTTCTGATGGAGTATTGTGTTCAGCTCTGGGCACCATAATTCAACAAGTATGTCAAGGCCTGTGAAAGGATGCAGAAAGGGTTTATTAGGATGGACACAAAAAGCTGGAGTAACTCAGCGGGACATACAGCATCTCTGGAGAGAAGGAATGGGTGATGTTTTGGGGTTGTGCCCTTCTTCAGATTATAGTTGTGTTACAAACTTCAGTTATATGATGACATATGATGAAATGGGAAAGCTAAGTACAACTTGGAGATGTTCAAAACAGAATTGTTTAAATAAAATAAAGAAATAAATTGTTTCCAAAGAGTCAGTAACCAGAGGGAACAGATTTAAAGTGATTAGCAAACACAGGTGTTATGAGGAACCATTTATTTATCCAGCATTTAGAAGCAGGGGAACAGGCACTTTGGCCCACCTGGTTCACACTGAAAATCAATCATCTATTCACACTAGTTATCCCTCCCTACACAATTTACAGAGGCCAATTAACCTACATATTTGAGAAATCAAATTGTGGAAGACCAGGATAGAGTGGATATAGAGAGGATGTTTTCACAAGTGGGAGAGTCTAGAAACAGCCATAGCCTCAGAATCAAAGGACGTGTCCTTAGAAAGGGGATGAGGAGGAATTTTGTTAGTCGAGGGTGGTGAATCTGTGGAATTCATTCCCGCAGACGGCTGTGGAGGCGAAGTCGTTGGATATTTTTACGGTGATTGACAAATTCTCGATTAGTATGGGTGTCAGGGATTATGGGGAGAAGGCAGGAGAATGGGGTTGAGAGGGGAAGATAGATCAGTCATGATTGAATGGCGGAGTAGATGGGCCAAATGGCCTAATTCCACTCCTATAACATAAACATGATATGTGGGACGAAACTGGAGCACCCGGAGGAAACTCGTGGTCACAGTTCCCAAGATCAGGATTGAATCTGGATAGCTGGTGTTGTGAGGCAGTGGCTGTAGCAGCTATGCCACTGAGCCGCTCAGGGGAGCTCGAATAAAAGTGTGCTAGAAGCAGATTCTCTTGCAACTTTCAGAACATATCTGGATAAACACTTGAAAGGGCACTTAAGTGAGATCAATTGGATAAGTTCAACAAAGGCTATGGTAAGTTGAATGACTTTCTTCTATGAGGGTGGCACGGTGGCGCAGTGGTAGAGTTGCTGCCTTGCAGCGAATTCAGGGCCAGAGACCCGGGTTTGATCCCGACTACAGGTGCCGTCTGTACGGAGTTTGGGCGTTCTCCCCGTGACCTGCATGGGTTTTCTCCGAGATCTTCGGTTTCCTCCCACAATCCAAAGATGTACAGGTATGTAGATTAATTGGCTTGGTAAATGTAAAAATTGTCCCTAGTGGGTGTAGGATAGTGTTAATGTGCGGGGATCGTAGGTCGGCACGGACCCGCTGGGCTGAAGGGCCTGTTTCCACGCTGAATCTCTAATCTAAACTAAATTAAACTATGCTGTATATTATCATGAAGTAGAAGAGGCCAGGGTATAACTTCAATTTCTACAGCATAATATTTTTGTGTTTAATCATCACAGCAAGGGATTTGTGATTCCAAGGTATATGCATAACTACTGTTGGTCTTTAGATCTCAAAAATGCACTTATGAGGACTCCCTTTGATGTAGAATTTTCCGGATAAATTCCACATTACTTCACATATGTCAAACACATACAACTAATTAAATCTAGCAAAACAGCTTAAGATTTTGATCAAACGATGTAGATTGGTCTTTGTGAACAAAACAAGCAATTCAGTCTTCATGACAATCAGCAAAATGCTGTATCAAAAAAATTGAACTGTTATTGTAAAGAATTTCAGGGAGTGATCCAGCGAAACAGATCTTGTTATGGTAGTGGGAGAGTTTAGGACCAGAGGGTACAGCCTCAGAATAAAGGGACAAATGGAGATGAGGAGGAATTTCCTTAGCCAGAGGGTGGTGAATCTGTGGAATTCATTGCCACAGTCTACGGTGGAGGCCAAGTCATTGGGTATGTCTAAAGTGAAGATTGGTTCTTTATTAGTAAGAGCGTCAAATGGTATTGGTGGGAAACAGGGGAATGGTGTTAAGGTA
The DNA here is from genome assembly GCF_053455715.1 of Rhinoraja longicauda. Lineage (NCBI taxonomy): Eukaryota > Metazoa > Chordata > Chondrichthyes > Rajiformes > Arhynchobatidae > Rhinoraja > Rhinoraja longicauda. The sequence continues at coordinate 45,197,399 of NC_135959.1, read as the reverse complement.
AAATAGATCAATCGTAATTGAATGGCAGAGCAGACCCGATGGACCAAATGGCCTAATTCTGCTCCGACATCTTATGGTCTTATAGGAGTTCCTTAACCAGAGAAGGCATTGTATAAAATGGCACTACCTATTGGCCGTTCAGTTTTCCCATTACCAACTGAACACTATGTTCAAATGGGATTCTGCATGTTAGAGGCACCATGCAATCTCTTAACTCACTTGTATTCACAAGTAACCAGTGGTGCCATGTATCTGCTGAAACTGACCATGGATATGGATTTAAACCAGGCACAGCTGGAGACATTGTGTTGTTGGGGTATATCTAAAAAATCATACAGCATGGAAACAGGCCCGTTGGCCCAACTTGCCTATGCCGACCAAGGTACCCCATCTACACTAGTCCCACCGGCCTACATTTGACCCCTATCCCTTGAAGCCTTTCCTGTCCATGTACTTGCTCAAATGTCTTTCAAATATTGTTATGGTACCTTCCACAACTACCTCCTCTGGCAGCTCATTCCATAAACCCATCACGCATGAAAAAGTTGTTCCGCGGTGCATTCTCATGCATTCCAAAAATGTCCGTACTTGCGCATGTATTTGCCTGTCTACCATCGTGTACTCTAAAGGATGTCTTTTCTCGAGCGCAATGAGGCAGCAGCTCCACCAGTTGCGCCACTGTGTGGAAAAAGAAATCATTTTAATTTAATTACTTTGACTATATGGCACTGAAGGGTGAAGAATACTGGCAGGAATATTAGTATTATTCTAAAGACAATGCCACAGGAGCAAGAAAAGTCAAAAGCACCAGTGTCACTTAATATTCATTGCTCTCTTTATATTACCAATCTGCATTTTACTTTTTACTGGAGTCAGCAAAAGCTTAACTGTCTGTCATTGTAGAAAACTCATTAATCTCACTCTTCAGACATTTAAAATGAATAACTATGTTTACTTTATCTGCCAAGGATGACGCCCATGAATGCTTTACATGGATTAAATTTGATTTTATGAACATATTCAAGTAAAATCATTGGATAAAAATGTGATATGCCTTTTTGGAATTTCTGCCATTTAATGTACTTGCATTTTGAATTCTGGTGTTTTAAATATAATAACCCATTATTATTATTAATCAAGCAGTAAAAAGAATGTTGTTGCGCTGCACTGATTCCCTTAAACAATGCCAACTACGACACTCATCACTCGAAATTCTCCCATTACCATGTTTACTATTCCAAGATGCTACTTGCTCTTTGTATAATGGTGGCTAAATTGGGTAGGCCCTTAAAATGGGGTCACGGGTCACAATACAAGATTAACCCTTGCCCTTTGATTGCAATTTTGGCAGCATGCCATTATTGTACTGGCCAGTTTGCAGAAATTATTCCTGCATCCAGCTGGCACTAGCTAAGTGGTGGGGGAATCAGCTGGAGGCCAATACTGTGAGTGGCTAATCTGTACTGCTGAAAGCTGGGGTTTACGTGTATGGGGTTAGAACAGCATGGAATTTAGGGAGCATGGAATTGGGCAATTTACTGGGGTTGGGCTGTCTGGGTTTGCTTATGGCAACAGTCTGAAAACTAAGAGAAGTATTTTGCCAATGGTTAGGTAGACAACAGCTGGTGAGGTAATCCTCACGGATTAACACATTACGGACTTCTTGGTCTGGACTCTGTCAAGGTCCAGATTTCAGGGAGAGAGGACTAAAGTCTTCAGCCGAGGGCTGAATCCACATTTTTCCTGCCTGTTGAACTGCAAGCCATGCAATGGGATCCTATTCATGTGAATAGAGACACAAGTATTGAGAATAATATAAATGTCTCTGGAACTGTTGTGCAACAATGCTCAGAATATATTCTACACTCTGTGTCTTTCCCTTGGCTCTACCTATTGTACTTGAGTTTGGCTTGATTATATATATATATATATATATATATTTCATATTATATATATCATATTGTAGGGACATAGGGATTGGCTGGAAGAGTTCGAACCCTCGGATTGGCTAGCGATGTCACCAGGTGTGCTAGCGCGGGAGGGACAAGCAGTCTAGTGTTGAACTCCGTCTAGAGAAGACGTTTTGTTGGTTGTCTACAGTTTTGAGTGTTGCGATTGTCACGGAGGTTTTTGCCCATGCAATAAACTCTGTCTGCATCCGCTTCCAGACTCGCCACATTGGTGACCCCGATGTGATCAACGATCACAAGAACATGTCGCAAGAAGGAGCGAGCAGTGGGCAGCCGAACGCGGTCGGCGTTCACCTGCCCCCGTTCTGGGCCCATCAACCGCACCTGTGGTTCGTGCAGGCAGAGTCCCAGTTCCACATCAAGAAAGTCTCAGAGGACCAAGAGAAGTTCCACCACTCGGTAAGCTGCCTACAGCCCGAGGTGGCTGCGCGGGTGGGACGGTACCTGACCAGCCCCCACCAAACCGAGAAATACGAGGGACTCAAGAAGCTCCTGCTGAGGACTTTTGGTTTTAGCCAAAACCAGCGGGCTCTGAAGCTCCTGCATTTACCGGAGCTAGGGGACCGGCTACCGTCTGTCCTGATGACCGAAATGCTAACTTTGATCGGCGACCACCAACCTTGCATGATGTTTGATTAGTTAGTTTTGGCGGACGTCTCCTTCGAAGACCCGGTGGCGTTCGCGGAGAAGGCTGACGCGCTCGTAACAGAGGACTCGACGGGAGACGATTCGGTCAATCGGGTTTCAAGGCCTAGGAGCGACCGGCCGCGCGGCCAAGATGGCGGCGCATCGGCCGCCATTTTACAAAAAGCCCGCCAAGATGGAGCGGCAGCGTCCGCCATTTTGCAGCGGGCCCATGCAACAGAGCCGCACAGGCGCGGCTGGTGTTTTTTTTCACAAGCGATGGGGCAGTGAAGCCCGAAATTGCAGGGCCCCGTGCACCTTTTCGGGAAATGCCTCGGCCGATCGAATATAGAGGCAGTCTCGGTCGGCCGCAATCGCCGCCTCTACGTCACGGATCGAGGTACCGGCACCGTTTTCCTGGTCGATACGGGAGCTGTCGTTAGCATTGTGCCTCCCTACAGCTGCGAAGTTCGAGCAGGTAGGAAAGGTCCGTCCCTCATTGCGGTCAACGGCAGTCCCATCCGCACCTATGGCAAGAGGGCCATGCCCCTGTCCTTCGGGTCCGAGACCTACCATTGGGATTTCATCGTTGCCGACGTGGGCCAGGCCATCCTGGGCGCGGATTTCCTCTGGGCTTTTTCGTTGGACGCAGACGTCCGCGGGAAGGGCCTGCAACGCTTGGTGAGCAGCGTGGAGCCTGCTACTCCTCTCCCCGCCACCCTACCCTGCCCGTCGATCCGGGCCATCGCCACGGCTCCCGATCAGTTCGCTGCGGTCCTCGCCGACTTCCCGCAGCTCCTCGTACAGCGGTTCGATGCCCCTTCCGCTAAGCACGGTGTCGTCCACTTCATCCCTACCAATGGGCCGCCTGTATTTGCCCGGGCTCGACGCCTGCCTCCCGACAAGCTGGCCATGGCACGGGAGGAGTTCCTGAATTTGGAACGGCTGGGGATTGTTCGTCCTTCAGACAGCCCGTGGGCCTCCCCCTTGCATATGGTCTCTAAAGCATCTGGGAGGTGGAGACCATGTGGGGATTACCGGCGTCTTAACGCTGCCACCCGGCCTGACCGCTATCCGATCCCTCACATACAGGACTTCTCTGCCAGCCTCGAGGGCGCTACGGTTTTCTCGAAGATCGATTTGGTGCGGGGATATCATCAGATCCCTGTCCACCCACCGGACATTCCCAAGACGGCTACGATTACTCCGTTTGGGTTATTTGAGTGGTTGCGCATGCCGTTCGGTGTAAAAAACGCGGCTCAGGCATTCCAACGTCTCATGGATCATGTGAGTCGCGGATTGTCTTTTGTGTTTATTTATCTCAACGACATCCTGGTTGCTAGTCGTTCAGTCCCAGAGCACCTGATCCACCTCCGCACTGTGTTCCAGAGGCTACAGGACCACGGCCTGATCCTCCACCCGTCCAAATGCCAGTTCGGCCTTGACCGGATCATGCGCCCCCTTTTTCAATGCCTCGCGGGTAATCCCGCTGAGTTGGTCTGGACCACAGCTGCCGAGGCGGCCTTTGATGCGGTCAAGCTGGCCCTCGCCAACGCCACCATGCTCGTGCACCCCCGCGCCTCTGCCCCCACGGCCCTGACGGTGGACACCTCAGACGTGGCGGTGGGTGGGGTCTTAGAGCAACAGGTCAATGGTCACTGGCAACCTCTGGCATTTTTCAGCCAGCAGCTCACTCGACCTGAGCTGAAATACAGTGCCTTCGACAGGGAGCTCCTGGCCCTCTATTTAGCTGTTCGCCATTTCCGTTATTTTTTGGAGGGCCGCTCTTTTGTTGTCTACACGGATCACAAACCCCTCACGTTTGCTTTTTCTAAGGTTTTTGATCCGTGGTCGGCCCGCCAGCAACGGCACCTCACCCTCATTTCTGAGTTCACCACAGATGTTCGCCACATCGCGGGTAGGCTTAACGCGTTGCTGACGCCCTGTCCCGGCTGGCCAGTTCCTCTGTAGCTGCGGTGGGGGGCGAGGTGGATTTTCAGGAGCTAGCGGAGGCTCAGCGCCTGGAAGATATTGCCTCAGCGTACGCCTCCACCGCCTCAGGGTTGCGGTTGGCCCAGGTGGCGTGCGGCCCCACAGGTACCACACTTTGGTGTGACGTTTCCCTTCCCCGCCCCCGCCCGGTTGTGCCGACCGCCCTGCGGCATAAGGTTTTTGAGGCCATTCATGGCCTGGCACACCCGTCCATTCGGGCGACCTCGGCTATGGTGGCCGCCCGATTTGTCTGGGACGGCGTGCTGAAGCAGGTGGCCGCCTGGGCCCGCGCCTGTGTCCCGTGCCAGATCTCCAAGGTCCACCGCCACGTCCAGCCGCGTTCCAGAATTTTGTGGTTCCGCCCGTCCGTTTTTTCCACATTCACGTGGATTTGGTTGGTCCATTGCCTTACTCTAGGGGCTACACTCATCTCCTGACGGTGGTCGACCGTTTTACTCGTTGGCCGGAGGCTTTTCTGTTGTCGGACACCTCGGCGGCGTCCTGTGCACGGGCCTTGGCGTTACATTGGGTTGCCCGTTTCGGCGTCCCGGCCATCATCACTACCGACCGGAGCGCCCAGTTCACTTCATCCCTGTGGGTCGCGCTTGCAGCAGACTACCGCCTATCATCCCCAGGCTAACGGGATGGTAGAACGCTTCCACCGACAGCTGAAGGCGTCCCTCTGTGCCCGACTGACCGGCCCTGACTGGGCTGACCAGCTGCCTTGGGGCCTCCTCGGTATTCGCACGGCCCCTAAGTCTGATCTGGGTACTTCTTCGGCGGAACTCGTTTACGGCTCGCCGCTGCGGGTGCCGGGTGACATTCTTCCCTTATCCTCCGCCCTGCCATCGTCCGTACCGGCAGTTTTGGCTTCTCTCAGGGCTCGGGTAGGTTCCCTGGCCCCAGTCCCGGCCTCCAGCCACGGGAGTACCGCAGCGCGTGTACCGGTGGACTTGCATAACTGCGAGATCGTTTTCCTCCGGCGGGATTCCCATCGCCCCCTCTGCAGCCGGTCTACCAGGGCTCGTTCCAGGTGCTGAAAAGGGGGACGGTCACCTTCACTTTACAAGTGGGCACCCGACAGGAGCTCGTCTCTGTCTCCCGGCTGAAACCGGCCCACTTGGACCAGGACCGTCCCGTGCTGGTGGGCCAACCTCCTCGCCGGGGCCACCCTCTGGCCGGCCCACCTGGTTCCCCAGCCGCGTCTCTTCTCCCACCGCTCGGGCCTCCGCTGCCCACGGCCGTGTTTCCTCTGCCCCCTCCAGCCGCGCCCCTATCTCCTTCACCTGCAGGGTCCCCCCTGCCTCTCCCTCCAGCGGCGCCCCCATCGTCTCCACCGGCAGGGTCCTCCCCGCCTCCTTCGTCGCTTGCGGTACCGGCCTCCCCTCTCCGTACTCGTTCAGGGCGGGCGGTCCGGGTGCCCGTTAGGTACGGTACTGAGGGTTCTGGGGGGGGTCATGTAGGGACATATGGATTGGCTGGAAGAGTTCGAACCCTCGGATTGGCTAGCGATGTCACCAGGTGTGCTAGCGCGGGAGGGACAAGCAGTCTAGTGTTGAACTCCGTCTAGAGAAGACGTTTTGTTGGTTGTCTACAGTTTTGAGTGTTGTGATTGTCACGGAGGTTTTTGTCCATGCAATAAACTCTGTCTGCAACACCCATCCGCTTCCAGACTCGCCACAATATTATATATATATATGCATTTAATATATATGTGCTTGTGAATTATTTCTTTATATGTGCATCATATACTGTATAGTAGTATAACCCATTCCTTCTCTCCAGAGATGTTGCCTGCCTGAGTTACTCCAGCATTTTGTGTCTACCTTCATAGTATATATTTACACATGTCTGTGATTTATTTTTATATATATAAATAATATATTTATATATTATTTATATATATATATATATATGTGCATTCTATGTGTGCATTATATATAATTGTATATATACTGCATATATGTGTGTGTGTGTTTGATGTGATTGGATAGCACGCAAACAAAGCTTTTCATTGTTTTTTGGTGCACATGACAATAATAAACCTAAATTATTGTAATTTTGTTGTTGCAATTACCAATTTATTATTTTAATTAATTTATAAGCAGTAAACATTTGATACATTTGTCACCATTTATTTAAAAAAATTATTTAATTAAATTTTAATGTTTTAATGAAGTCAATTATTTTAATTCTTTCCCCAGAGTAGGGGTCTCTGAAACTGGAATGCATTGCCTTAAGGTGAATGAGGAGGGATTTAAGAGGGACCTCGGGGGAAATTGTTTCACTCTGAGGGGTGAGCATGCCTGGGAGGAGCTGCCAGAGGAAGCTCTCGAATTGGTTACTATTACGATTTTCAAAAGACATTTGGACAGATATATGGATAGGAGTGGTTTGGAGGGATGTGGGCCAAATGCAGGGACAGGTCTGGAATGCCAACTTGCTCAGCATAGACAAGTTGGGCCAAAGGGCCATTTTTAATTCTATATAGCTCCATGGCTGTATTTAGGGCAGCATAATGGCATTGTACACAGTATAACAATCTCATCGGTTCAATTACCTAGTTCAACCTTAGCCTTCGGTGTTGTCTGTGCAAATTCATGGGTTTCCTAAGTGCTCACAAGGATATGCTGATGGTTAGACTAATTGCCTACTGTAACTAGCTCTGATGGGAGGTGTGGATTTCCAGGGAACGATTAATTGGCATCTGTGTGTGGATGATTACAGGGAAAATAAAGAAGGAGGACTGACATCGATGGGATTGCATTGTCAACACAAACAAAATGTCCTATTCAATGTTAAGAGAAATTGTCCTTTAGACTTTTGAGATACAGCGTGGAAATGAGCCCTTCAGCCCACCGCGTCTGTCCCAACCAGTAATCACCCCATACACTAACACTAACTAGCATTATCCCACACACTAGGGATAATTTACAATTTTACCAAAGTTAATTGACCTACAAATCTGTACGTCTTTGGAGTGTGGGCGGAAAACCAGAGCACCTGGGGAAAACCCACTTAGCCGTGGGGAGAACGTACAAACTCCGTACAGACAGCACCTGTAATCAGGATCGAACTCTGGTCTCTGGCGATGTACGGCAGCAACTCTACCACTGCGTCACAGTGCCCCCCTAAGTTTAATAGTTTAAGACTTCAAGCTCAATAGACCTGCAGGACACAAAAGGTTATTGTGGATGTGGAAATCATATGGGCATGTTGGGTAGGTGGTCAACGTATGATGCAAATCAAAATCGAGCACAATCCAGCCTCGTAAGACTAACCTTTATGGTGTCCCAATCGGCAGTTGTGAAGAGAACAGTGAATGCTTGGTTAATGCAAGAGTGATCTTTGGCAGTTGTTCCTCAAAACAACTTTCTCTGGCAGCATTATTTCTCCCTACTCTGCCCCCCCTCCCCAATGCCCCACCTGGACTCGCACCTATTTCTCCCCTTCTCATCCACCCACATTCCTTCCTCAAGCTTCATAATTCGTAACTCTTCAATCCTTTTGTTTCTGTTTTAATCTCTGGTCTTTGTCCAACCATCTGCCTAACAACAACCCCCTCTCCCCCCCCCCCCCCGCTACGCTTCACCTGTCTGCACCTATTACCTGCCAGGTTTTGTCCTGCCTCTCCTCTCTCCCAATGTCGGGGATCATTCTTGTAAACCTCCTCTGGACCCTCTCCAATGCCAGCACATCCCTCCTCAGAGATGGGGCCCAAAACTGCTTGTAATATTCCAAATGTGCCTTATAAAGCAGCATTACATCCCTGTTTTTATGATACCAATCTCCTCCACAGTTCCTGACTTTGACCATCGGCTTTCAAAAGGCTTTCAAATGTGTTATGAGCCTATGTATATCTACTTCTGGAACTTGGCCCGGGAAGCTCTCAACTGATTCCATTGCAATAGAACTCAAATGTGACCTTGGCCTCCAGAAAATTTGCATCCATACAATTCTCCATTCATGTCCTTACCATGGATAGAGTGGCTTTGTGGTCAATAGCTCTTCAGATCATATGTTGCTTCTACACTATGCACTAAATTATTCACTGTCATTTTCTGAACTGGTAGTATTTTCCTCAACTAACCCACTTGTTAGTCTTCCTATAAAGTCTGGCTAAAGTGTGCTTCTTGATGTGCAAGAAAATGGAACGTATAGGGATAAAAAAGACACCAATTGCTGGAATGACTCAGCAGGTCCGGCAGCATCTTTGGAGAACATGGATAGGTGATGTTACGGGTTGAGGGTGGGGGAGGGAGAGAGAGAGCTGGATGAGAGGGGAAAAGTTTAATGGAGATGTGCAGAGCAAGTTTTTTTAAATTCACAAAAAAAGTAGTGGGTTCCTGTGATGTACTGTTCTATGTTAATATGTATTCAGTTGCAAGTAAGCAGTGCACAATAGCATGGAAGCTAGATACATCAAGAGATACTTCAGCAGTGGACATGACTTGTTGCTCAATCGCCATTCTGTGGTTTATAGTGATTTTTGAAATTCAGTTGTCTTTCTATTCCCACCTGGAAAAAAAAGGCATTATTTCTGCTGCCGGGATATAGACATTGCCTATAATGAGATATCGCCAGGAATCCTTTTTCGTTCCAGAATCAGCCATAATTGATCTTCATTGCTCACAAAGGAATGTACTTGCAATCACTGGTGTCTACACCATGAAGAAACTGCAACCTTTGCAAACCTTCCTTACTCAATCTAGCAGCCTCCCTTGGGAAGTAAGGAATGCAAAGTTATCTCTCTGTGAAGTCAGGCCCTCAAAGAGCTTTGTGCAACATTTCACTGTAAATTGAAAGACCATTCAAGCATCTCCAGCACAAGCCTGGAAGAATAATTGTTCACAAATACTGTGATCTTTCCAGCCTCCGGCAATGTTCTGTTGTAGGGTTGGAGTGGCGGCCTGCAAAAGTTGATACATTTCAGAGACCTCCTCATTGAAGCACAAGATTTTCAAACATTGGTCATTGATGAGATTCACAGAAGAGATTTCTGCCTGTACTTCTTTGATAGAAACGATCCTCTGCTGAGAATATTCCTCTGCTCAGTTCCAGCAGCTTTCTCTATTCTGTGTGTCCTTCGGCTCTGATCCTTCCCATCGTTTAATGTTCAAAGTGCGAGTTAACCAAAGGCTGTTAATAGTAAAGGAACAAAGATGGAGATGGTGAGGTCCAGAAATACACTTCACCTCCAATTTCCATCCTGCCCTTAAATATACCTGGACTATCTCTGACATCTCCCTCCCGTTTCTGGACCTCACCATCTCCATCACAGGAGACAGACTAGTGACGGACATTTACTATAAACCCACTGACTCGCACAGCTATCTGGACTACACTTCTTCCCACCAGGTCCCCTGCAAAAAGTCTATCCCCTACTCCCAATTCCTCCGTCTACGCCGCATCTGCGCCCAGGATGAGGTGTTTCACACTAGGGCTTCTGAGATGTCCTCGTTCTTCAGAAAACGGGGCTTCCCCTCCGCCATTATAGATGAGGCTCTCACTAGGGTCTCTTCTACATCCCGCAGCTCCGCTCTTGCTCCCCCTCCCCCCACTCGCAACAAGGACAGAATCCCCCTCGTTCTCACCTTCCACCCCACCAGCCAGCGGATCCAACATATCATCCACCAACATTTCTGTCACGTACAACGGGACCCCACCAATGGCCATATCTTCCCATCCCCTCCCCTCTCTGCATTCCGCAGAGACCGTTCCCTCCGTAACTCCCTGGTCCACTCGTCCCTTCCTACCCAAACCACCCCAACCCCGGGCACTTTCCCCTGCAACCGCACGAGATGCAACACCTGTCCCTTTACCTCCCCCCGCAACTCCATCCAAGGACCCAAACAGTCTTTCCAGGTGAGACAAAGGTTCACCTGCACCTCCTCCAACCTCATCTATTGCATCCGCTGCTCTAGATGTCAACTTATTTACATCGGCGAAACCAAGCGCAGGCTTGGCGATCGCTTCGCTGAACACCTGCGCTCGGTCCGCATTAACAAAACTGATCTCCCGGTGGCCGAGCACTTGAACTCCCCCTCCCATTCCCAGTCTGACCTTTCTGTCATGGGCCTCCTCCAGTGCCATAGTGAGGCCCGCCGGAAGTTGGAGGAGCAGCACCTCATATTTCGCCTGGGCAGTTTGCAGCCCGGTGGTATGAACGTCGACTTCTCCAACTTTAGATAGCTCCTCTGTCCCTCCCTTCCCCTCCTCCTTCCCAGATCTCCCTCTATCTTCCTGTCTCCACCTATATCCTTCCTTTGTCCCGCCCCCCTGACATCAGTCTGAAGAAGGGTCTCGACCCGAAAAGTCACCCATTCCTTCTCTCCCGAGATGCTGCCTGACCTGCTGAGTTACTCCAGCATTTTGTGAATAAAAAGTTTTGCCAGTAATTAGTGAATACAGGCGAGGAGGCTTTTGATAAGCAGACTGTTGGACAAAGGGTAGACATGCACAGGGGATGTTCTGCAAAGCAATCACCTTATCTGCATTACAGTTTTCTATGAAGGAAGACTTCATTAAGAGAATTGATTGCAGTAGATCAAATTGAAAAAGTACATGTGAAACACTGCTTCCCATAGGAGTATTTGGATCTGTGGAAGATTGGGAGCAAGGTTGTTTCGGGCCAGGAGTCACCGTTCCTAGCACAGGATAGTGCCAGTGGAAATGCACAACTCCAGATTCAGGAACAGTTTCTTCCCAGCTGTTACCAGGCAACTGAACCATCCTACTGCAACTAGAGAGCAGACCTGAACTAGTAACTACCTCATTGGTGACCCTTGGACTATCTTTGATTGGATTTTACTGACTTTATCTTGCACTCAACATTATCCCCTTATCATGTATCTGTACACTGTGAATGGTTCGATTGTAATCATGTATAGTCTTTCCGCTGACTGGTTAGCATGCAACAAAAGTTTTTCACTGTACCTCGGTACATGTGACAATAAACTGAAACTGAAACTGGAGATGGCAGAGTGAACCAGAGCATTGGTGAGACAATGGTCCCCTTCACACATTGATTGGGAAGCAGAAAGGACAATGTCTGCTAATGGAATCTGATTGAAGATGGTGGAAATTACAAAGGATGATACGTTGAATGTGGTCGCTGGTGGGGCGGGAGGTGAACACAAAAGCAATTACATCATTTCTCTTGTTGAGAGGACATGGAGTGAGAGCTTAAGTGCAGGACATGGAACTGATGCAGTTCAGTCCTCCTTTGCTAAGGTAGAGCGAAAATCATGGTTTGGGGAAAAAGGCATCTCTCAGAAGCTAGGTGGTATACTTTAGTTTACTTTACTTTAGAGATACACTGCAGAAAAAGGCCCTTCGGCCAACCACTAGGGACAATTACACTAGATACCACACACTACATTTACACCATACACTGGGAACAATTTGCAATTTGTGGAAGGAAACCAAAGCACCACAAGGAAGCCAATTAACCTACAAAACTGTCCGTCTTTGAAGTGTGGGAGGGAACCAGAGCACCTGGAGAAAACCCATACGGTCACGGGGAGAACATATAAACTCCGTACAGACAGTGCCCGTAGTGAGGATCGAAACTGAGTCTCTGGAACTGTAAGGCAGCAGCTCTACGGCTGCACTAATCCATATGGCAGAGATATGGATTATATGCAGGCAGATGTGATCACTTTATTTTGGCATCTGTAACAATATCAAGAGTTGCATAGATCTAAATGCAGAGAAGACAGCAGTAAGTTAAACTCAAAAAAGGCTTTTACTAGAAACTATACTTATACTTATGTTTATACTGCAAAAGAAATCCAAGACTGAGAAAAGACAGAGACAAACATCAGCACTTAAATTGGGAACTCAATAGGTAACACAAATGATAATGACACAGAGGTATAGAGCAGGAGAGCTGTTGCATTTCAGCGCCAGACTTGGGTTTGATCCTGACTACAGGCGCTGTTTTTGTGGAGTTTGCACATTCACCCTGTGACCACGTGTGTTTCCTCGTGGTGCTTTGGTTTCCTTCCACATTCCAAAGATGTGCAAGTTTGTAGGTTAATTGGGTTGGGTAAAATTGTACATTGTCCTAAGTGTGTAAGATTAGTTAATGTAGGGGGGTGATCTCTGCTTGGCACGGACTCGGTGAGCCGAAGGACATGTTTCTGCACTGTATCTCTAAAGTCGAAAGGTAATTAATAATCGTCAAGGTAGACAGAAGATCTTTCTTCCGTGTTGTACTGCTAACACCAAAAATTCAATCCCATATAAAAATCAAAGATCATCAAATTGAAACATTAACTTTGCCTCTCTCCGTAAACACCATTTGATCTGCTGAGCATTTTTAATGACAATAATTCTTACATCCCTCAGTGATTCTCTTGACACATTTCCAACGTGCAGTGCCTGACTGCTTGAGTGGTACTGCAGAAATATTATCTTTGAACAACTTGCTTCGCACCTCTGTGTCTATCTTGCTTAGGACTTTAGTCTTTAGAGATACAACACAGAAACAGGCCCTTCTGCTTTGCTCTTAGACATAGAGAATCAGGTAAAGAGACACAGAATTTGTTACAGAACATACCAGTGATCCTGAACCCAAGAGTATGCGTATCAGATCTGGGATTTGTACCGTCTAGGCTTTTACATAATATTTGAAATAACCGACTCAATATGTCAATGTATTCAATTAATTTTTTTTTTTTGGAGATTGATTATATAGATACAGCACGGAAACGGTCCCTTCGGCCCAACGAATCAATGCAGACCATCAAACACCCTTCCTCACTAGTTCTATGATATCTAATTTTTGTGTTCATTTCCGATACATTCTCTACAATTTTAGAGGACAATTTACATACAAACCTGCACGTGTTTGAGATGTGGGAGAAAACTGGACCATGCAGAAGCCCACGCAGTCTGAGGGAGAACGTACAAATTCCGCACAGACAGCACCCAAGGTCAAGATCGAACCCGGCTCTCTGCCGCTGTGAAGCAGCAGCTCTACCAGCTGCGCCACTGTGCAGACCATTATGTTGTTTGGTTTTATAAGAACAAGCATCTTTTCTGGCATTCAAAGGTTTCCAACTGCAGAATTGCTTCTTAAGAGGAGTAATATTTAAAGCTATTTCCAATTTAATAATGCAATACGGAGAACTTAATGGCAATTAAATGTCATTATTAACTAAGAAGTATAATAGGCCCTAAATCTACTCAGTCGTGAAGTGTGAAATTTGTTATTGTCAATTCTGCAAATATCTCAAAACCTTTTTGGTTAAAAGGTTTGTTTTACAAATATGAATTTGAGAAATTGCAATTTAAAGTGCTCAGTGATGCATTATCCTCTGACACAAGCAATTATTCTTTTAACAATAAATGTCAAGTACGTACATGAATCTAGCCTGCAGGGTACTTTCAATTCAAAAAGTAAGTCAATAAGCTACCCATCTGAAAAAAAAGAGTCAAGGATGTGCTCACTTTCAATTCCTCTGTTTAACATGACTCTCTGTTAACCTGTGTGTTTCTCCTGGAGAATTATCACTTTACTCAGATTTCTTTTTAAGGCAATTCTCATCTTAGTTGCTTTGAAGCTTTGGCATTCATTCAGATGTGTAGGGTCTGACATTCTGCGATATTCTGGAAGCAAAGGTAGGGTATTTACACCAGAACCACAACATTTAGGGGATATCAAATAGCCCAGTTCATAAAGAAATGCTAAATTGTTTTTATACAAACAAAGGGGATACCCGGTGGAGGGGTTACCGAGAGTGAGGGGGTGCCTGGCAGGGGGGTCACCGAGAGTGAGGGGTGCCTGGCAGGGGGGTCACCGAGAGTGAGGGGGTGCCTGGCAGGGGGGTCGCTGAGAGTGAGGGGGTGCCTGGCAGGGGGGTCACCGAGAGTGAGGGGGTGCCTGGCAGGGGGGTCGCTGAGAGTGAGGGGGTGCCCGGCAGGGGGGTCACCGAGAGTGAGGGGGTGCCTGGCAGGGGGGTCGCTGAGAGTGAGGGGGTGCCCGGCAGGGGGCCGCTGAGAGTGAGGGGGTGCCCGGCAGGGGGGTCACTGAGAGCGAGGGGGCACCCGGTGGAGAGGTCATTGAGAGTGAGGGGATGCCCGGCAGGGGGGCGTTGAGAGCGAGGGGGAACCCGGTGGAGAGGTCACCGAGAGCAAGGGGGGACCCTGTGGGGGAGCCGCCTGTGGCTACATGCGGAAGCAGACCTGGTCGCCGTTGCAAGAAGATAAGACTGTTCTCAGAACTTTGAAACTTTATCGGTGCCAGAAACATGGTGATTCTTGTGTACTGCTTGGGTGAGGTCTGCTGCATTTTACTGGATTGTATGCAAAAACAAAGAATTTCACTGTGCGTAGGTACATGTGACAATAATGGGCCATTGAATTGAGGTGAAGGTGGACAGGAATGAATCTAAATTGAGGTGAAGGTGGAACTGAAATGTGGCAAATTGACCTCAATTTATCTAACCCCTAGTAATAGATGGAACCTACCAATTCATGAAAGGCTAGATAGAGTGCATGTGGAGAGGATGTTTCCAGTAGTGGGAGAGTCTAGGACCAGAGGGCACAGCCTCAGAATAAAAGGACATACCTCTAGAATGGAAATGAAGAATTTCTTTAGTCAGAGGGTGGAGTATCTGTGGAATTCATTGCCAGAGGCGGCAGTGGAGGTCAAGTCAATGGCCATTTTCAAAGCAGAGACTGATAGATTCTTGATTAGTAAGAGTCTCAAAGGTCACAGGTAGAAGGCATGAGAATGGGGTTGAGAGGAAAAAATAGATCAGCCATGATTGAATGGTGGAGCAGATTTGATAGGCTGAATGGCTTAATTCTGCACATGTCTTATGAACCTGTGAACCAATTTACAAGAATACATTTAAACATTTAAGCCAGAATTAATCTATCTTCACTGAAGGTTGTAGAAAGTATTATCTGCAGGGCACGTCGATTCAAAATGGGACCAATGGCTTTGTAAATCCTCAAGCTTTATCTGAAATAAAGGTTAGACAATAGACAATAGACAATAGACAATAGGTGCAGGAGTAGGCCATTCAGCCCTTCGAGCCAGCACCGCCATTCAATGCGATCATGGCTGATCACTCAATCAGTACCCCGTTCCTGCCTTCTCCCCATACCCCCTCACTCCGCTATCCTTAAGAGCTCTATCCAGCTCTCTCTTGAAAGCATCCAACGAACTGGCCTCCACTGCCTTCTGAGGCAGAGAATTCCACACCTTCACCACTCTCTGACTGAAAAAGTTCTTCTTCAACTCCGTTCTAAATGGCCTACCCCTTATTCTTAAACTGTGGCCCCTTGTTCTGGACTCCCCCAACATTGGGAACATGTTTCCTGCCTCTAATGTGTCCAATCCCCTAATTATCTTATATGTTTCAATAAGATCCCCCCTCATCCTTCTAAATTCCAGTGTAAACAAGCCCAATCGCTCCAGCCTTTCAACATACGACAGTCCCGCCATTCCGGGAATTAACCTAGTGAACCTACGCTGCACGCCCTACATAGCAAGAATATCCTTCCTCAAATTTGGAGACCAAAACTGCACACAGTACTCCAGGTGCGGTCTCACCAGGGCCCGGTACAACTGTAGAAGGACCTCTTTGCTCCTATACTCAACTCCTCTTGTTACGAAGGCCAACATTCCATTGGCTTTCTTCACTGCCTGCTGTACCTGCATGCTTCCTTTCATTGACTGATGCACTAGGACACCCAGATCTCGTTGAACTCCCCCTCCTCCTAACTTGACACCATTCAGATAATAATCTGCCTTTCTATTCTTACTTCCAAAGTGAATAACCTCACACTTATATACATTAAACTGCATCTGCCATGTATCCGCCCACTCACACAACCTGTCCAAGTCACCCTGCAGCCTTATTGCATCTTCCTCACAATTCACACTAATTCACAGCTTAGTATCATCTGCAAATTTGCTAATGGTATTTTTAATCCCTTCGTCTAAGTCATTAATGTATATCGTAAATAGCTGGGGTCCCAGCACTGAACCTTGCGGTACCCCACTGGTCACTGCCTGCCATTCCGAAAGGGACCCATTTATCCCCACTCTTTGCTTTCTGTCTGTCAACCAATTTTCTATCCATGTCAGTACCCTACCCCCAATACTATGTGCCCTAATTTTGCCCACTAATCTCCTATGTGGGACTTTGTCGAAGGCTTTCTGAAAGTCGAGGTACACCACATCCACTGACTCTCCCCTGTCAATTTTCCTAGTTACATCCTCAAAAAATTCCAGTAGATTTGTCAAGCATGATTTCCCCTTCGTAAATCCATGCTGACTCGGAATGATCCCGTTACTGCTATCCAAATGCTCAGCAATTTCGTCTTTTATAATTGACTCCAGCATCTTCCCCACCACTGATGTCAGACTAACTGGTCTATAATTACCCGTTTTCTCTCTCCCTCCTTTCTTAAAAAGTGGGATAACATTTGCTATCCTCCAATCCACAGGAACTGATCCTGAATCTATAGAACATTGAAAAATGATCTCCAATGCTTCCACTATTTCTAGAGCCACCTCCTTAAGTACCCTGGGATGCAGACCATCAGGCCCTGGGGATTTATCAGCCTTCAGTCCCATCAGTCTACCCAAAACCATTTCCTGCCTAATGTGGATTTCCTTCAGTTCCTCCATCACCCTAGGTTCTCCGGCCCCTAGAACATTTGGGAGATTGTGTGTATCTTCCTCAGTGAAGACAGATCCAAAGTAACGGTTTAACTCGTCTGCCATTTCTTTGTTCCCCATAATAAATTCCCCTGCTTCTGTCTTCAAGGGACCCACATTTGCCTTGACTATTTTTTTCCTCTTCACGTACCTAAAAAAACTTTTGCTATCCTCCTTTATATTATTGGCTAGTTTACCCTCGTACCTCATCTTTTCTCCCCTTATTGCCTTTTTAGTTAACTTTTGTTGCTCTTTAAAAGAGTCCCAATCCTCTGTCTTCCCACTCTTCTTTGCTATGTTATACTTCCTCTCCTTAATTTTTATGCTGTCCCTGACTTCCCTTGTCAGCCACAGGTGTCTCTTACTCCCCTTAGAGTCTTTCCACCTCTTTGGAATAAATTGATCCTGCAACCTCTGCATTATTCCCAGGAATACCTGCCATTGCTGTTCTACCGTCTTCCCTGTTAGGGCCTCCTTCCAGTCAATTTTGGCCAGCTCCTGCCTCATGCCTCTGTAATCCCCTTTGCTATACTGTAATACTGACACTTTTGATTTTCCCTTCTGCCTTTCCATTTGCAGAGTAAAACTTATCATGTTGTGATCACTGCCTCCTAATGGCTCTTTTACCTCTAGTCCCCTTATCAGATCAGGATCATTACACAACACTAAATCCAGAATTGCCTTCTCCCTGGTAGACTCCAGTACAAGCTGTTCTAAGAATCCATCTCGGGCACTTTACAAACTCTCTTTCCTGGGGTCCATTTCCAACCTGATTTTCCCAGTCTACCTGCATGTTGAAATCTCCCATAACCACCGTAGCATTACATTTTTGACACGCCAATTTTATCTCCTGATTCAACTTGCACCCTATGTCGAGGCTACTGTTTGGGGGCCTATAGATAACTCCCATTAGGGTCTTTTTACCCTTACAATTTCTCATTTCTATCCACACTGATTCAACATCTCCTGATTCTGTCACCCCTTGCAAGGGAATGAATATCATTCCTTACCATCAGAGCAACCCCACCCCCTCTGCCCACCTGTCTGTCTTTTCTATACGTTGTGTACCCCTGAATATTCAGTTCCCAGCCCTGGTCCTCTTGTAGCCATGTCTCAGTGATCCCTACAACAATAGCTCCTGACTGCAACAATTAATAAAATCTCAACCTAGATGTTCCACCAAGAAAAGGATTTTGCAGCTGCCTTTTATTTAGCTTCAGAGAAAGAAATCTTAAGAAGTCTGGTTATAAAGACTTTCCATGAAACTCAGTCAGGAGCTATGTACAGGTAGGACAAAAGCAGGTGGAAAAGAAAATAATAAAAGGTTACAGGATAAGGCTGAGAAGTCAAAGTATGGATTTGTTTTGTTTAGAGATACAGCACAATGTCCATACACCAGCACTACCCTACACACTAGGGACAATTTACAATCTTTACCGAAGCCAATTAACCTACAAACCTGTAGGTCTTTAGCGAGTGCGAGGAAACCGGAGCGCCCGGAGAAACGCAGTCACAGGGAGAACGTGCAAACTCCACACAGACAACACCCAAGGCCAGAATTCAACCTAGGTCTCTGCCGCTGTGAGGCAGCAGTTCTATACTTTGTATAGCATTATAGAAAGACTGAATTTTTGAATTAATTAATAGTTAGGGTTTTAAATCGTTCTATTTCTGAATAGTATAGATTCTTTAAAAAATAGTTTATTCAGCCTTAAAATTGCCTTGAGAGCAAAAAATTTTGACTAAAATAAATGAGACATATGCATATGAGAGATGGTATTCCAGTTTATATTTACTCAATAAAAACATTGATAAGTTGAATAAATGTCATGCTGAATTGTTTGATGTCACTATGTCTATTTATTTTCTTTCAGCTCCTCTGTACTTCTTTTGGCTTGTATATCCATTTTATTATATTTTCAATATGAAAAGAAGATCAATGCTAACAATTTATTATACAATTTTGAACACACGGTGAAGTTGTCAATATTAGTTTTAAAATATGTCATAATAAATAAACAATAAGTCAGAGCCATCAGTCAAGCTGTTGATTAATGTAATGATTAACAAACTAAGCCATGGAAATTTTAAAACATAATCATAAAATTGAATCGGTAATCATCCATTTGCCAGTAGATTGATAAGGAAACTCAACACATAGGAGGTCCAAAGCTCACTATTTTCATAGACTGTCCATTTATTATCTTCTTCTTTGTTTGGAACAACTTTGGAAATTGATTTTTAGTGGAGAGAGGAAAAATGGCTTACATCTGCCTTGATAGTGCTCAGGGTCACAGCTTTTTGACATTAACCAAAGAGAACATTTCAATGGATTGGTAAAACATGTAAAAACAGGGAGGAATAATGGTTAGAATCTGAAGAAGGGTCCCGACCCGAAACGTCGCATATCTATTCCCTCCACAGAAGCTGCTTGACTGCTGATTTCCTCCAGCACTTTGTGTTTTGCTCTAGATTCCAACATCTGCAGTTCCTTGTGTCTCCAATAATGGTAATATAGTAGAAACATTGAAAAGAAGGGAATATTTCAAAGCATTCCCCGAAACGGTCCATTCGCTGTTCTTATTGGGGTGACGCAGTGGCGCAACAGTAGAGTTGCTGCCTAACAGCGTCAAAGACCTGGGTTCGATCCTGACCACGGGTGCTGTCTGTACAGACTATATACGTTCTCCCTGTGAGTGTGCGGGTTTCCTATGGGTGCTCCAGTTTCCATTTACACTCCAAAGACATGCGGTTAATTGGCTTCTGTAAAATTGTAAATAGACCCTAGTGTGTATGTTAGGCTGCAGGGTGATCGCTGGACAGCGCGTAATCAGTGGGCCAAAGAGCCAGTTTTCTGTGCTGTATCTTTAATGTCATGCTGACCAGCCAGTGTTAACAGCATGTCCAGCTAATGCAGGTGGAAGTACCATGAAGAAAATCAAGTTTAAAACATCTATAAAAGGACAAAAAGTGCTGGAGTAACTCAGCAGGGCAGGCAGCATCTCTGGAGAATATGGATAGGTGACGAATCAGGTCTTTACTTTAGAGATACAGTGCAGAAGCTGGCCCTTCGGCCCAACGAGTCTGCACTGACCAGTAATCACTCCATACATTAGCGGTCACGGTGGCGCAGCGATAGAGTTGCTGCCTTAGAGTGAATGCAGTGCCGGAGACCCGGGTTCGATCCTGACTACAGGTGCTGTCTGCATGGAGTTTGTACTTTCTCCCCGTGACCTGCGTGGGTTTTCTCCAAGATCTTCAGTTTCCTTCCACACTCCAAAGACTGTGGAGTTTGCAGGTTAATTGACTGTAGGCTAATTGGCTTAGTAAATGTAAAAATTGTCCCTAGTGTGTGTAGGATAGTGTTACTATGCGGGGATCACTGGTCGTGGGGACCCGATGGGCCTGTTTCCACGCTGTATCTCTAAACTAAAAATGAAACTAACCTACACGCTAAAGAAAATTTACAATTTACAGAAGCCAACTAACCTACAAACCTGTACATCTTTAGCATGGAAAGGAAACTGGAGCACCAAAACATGGAGAAATGTGAGGTGTTGCATTTTTGGAGCACTAACATGGGCAGAACATACACAGTGAATGGGAGAGCTCTGGGGAGTGTTGTAGAGCAGAGAGATCTAGGAGTACAGCTACATAGTTAATTGAAAATGGCATCGCAGGTAGATAGGGTGGTCAAAAAAGCTTTTGGCACATTGGCCTTCATCAGTCAGAGCATTGAATATAAAATTTGAGAGATCATGTGGCAGTTGTATAAGATTTAGGTGAGGCTGCATTTAGATAATTGTGTTCAGTTTTAGGGACCATGTTATGGGAAAGATCTAATCAAGCTGGAAAGGGTGCAGAGAAGATTTTCGAGAATGTTGCCAAAATGTTGACAGGGCCTGAGCTAGAGGGAGAGATTGAGAAGTCTAGGAATTTATTTCTTGGAGCGAAGAAAGATGGGGAGTGATCTTATAGAGGTGCACAAAATCATGGGAGGAATAGATTGGGTAGATGCGTAGAGTCTCTTGCCCAGAGTAGGGCAATCGAGAACCAGAGGACATAGGTTTAAGTTGAGCGGGGGAAAGATTTAATAGGAACCTGAGAGGTAACTTTTTCATGCCAAGGGTAGTGGGTGTATGGAACTGCTGGAGGGTAGGTGAGGCAGGTATTATCGCAATGTTTAAGAAATATATTATCGCAATGTTTAAGAAACATTTAGACAGGTACCTAGATAGGACAGATTTAGAGGGATATGGGCCAAATGCAGGCAGATGGGACTAGTGTAGATGAGCCTGCTTCCATGCTGTATGACTATGACACCCAGAAAAAACCCATGCAGTCACAGGGAGAACCTACAAACTCCGTACAGACAGCACCTGTAGTCAGGATGGAACCCAGGTCTCTGGCGCTGCAAGGCAACAATTCTGTGCCACCTAGGTCGAGACCCTTCTTCAGACAGTCCCACCAAATTTCTGCACATATATTAAAATCCCTCCTGCAGAGATACAGGATATATTTTCGACAATATGTAGGACTGAACTAAAAACAAAACTTGAAACCTTGGCTTTGTAATCAGTCTTAGATGATGTAGGTATAACTGTAGTGATTAATGTGATAAATATCAGATCATCGCAGAGAATAGATGTCTGTTACTATTTGGTAAACAAGCTGTCCTTGGGAAGGTCCAGAGACAGCTAAATCATGCAGTCTAGCAGCAGTTAATCATGAACCAGTTGGACAGGGTTGGGATGGAGTACTTATCTGTGAAGTGTTCTTTTGAAGATATATTCTGTAACAGGAATTTACAAGAATAGCTAAGGTACTAAAAGGAGAGGAATCGCTTGTTGCCATTTGTACTATTGTTTCATAATCTATGTATCGTTGAATCCATTTGCACACTCATCTGTCGTGGGTTTACTGGAAATGTGCTGTAGGACTTCAGTGGGAAGAAGATTGATGCAGCTATCAAGTGGCGAGGAGAGAAAATTGTGATGAACTCTCAGATGGCAGATCATGGACCATTCCAGGTTGACACCAGGCCCAACATTGGTATCAGTCAATTATTGTCCAGAAACACATGCTTCAAGGCACATGCTTTGACTGCTTGCTGGAGAAACTTTCCTCTGCTTCCATGTATACAACTGATAGCTATTCAGCAAGATAAAGCAATTTTTCAGAGTGGAAGGATTTGCCAAGGCCTTAGAGATCATAACATGCACCTGCACTATTCTTACTTAATCAATGGGAAAGAAATCGACGGTTTTCTTATTTGTTACCGGCAACACTACATTGTGTTTGCTTTCCAGACAGTTCATCTGAGAGCAATCTTTCATGCAAACAATCATTCATAATTTAAATGGTGCCAGTAAGGTAAGGAAAACATATCTTTCTTGAAGAACTTGAAACAAACTATTGAATAACTTACTAATAAAAGCTGAATAACCGCTGTGAGTACTAAAATCCTAGTCTGAAAGATTATCATGTTAACCACAGTCTGAACAAGGGTCCTGACCCGAAACGTCACCTACCCTTTTTTTTCCAGAGATGCTGCTAACCTGCTGAGTTACTCCAGCACTTTGTGTCTATCGTGTTAATCCCTTCAGCTGTATAGAAATCACTCAATTTTGATTACAAAGCAAACGCTACAAAAGAAATGACCAGGGACAAAGACATCACTAGATTGCGCAAATGGGCAAAACATGGCAAATGACTTCCAATGTATTTTGGATAGAGTTATACCGCACGTAAACAGGCCATTTGATCTAACTTATCCATGTCGTCCAAGATGCCTCATCCAAGCTAATCCCATCTGTGTCTACCTGTCGTCTATCCATGTTCCCCAGAGATTCTGCTGGACCTGGAGAGTTACTCCAGCACTTTGTGCTTTTTCTGGGGTGTCGTGTGCAGTTCTGGTATCACACCTTAGAAAGAACACGTTTGTTTTGGATGAAGGGCTGTGTAGATTTACAAGGACCAGGACACCAGGGGTTAAATTATATGGTACCTTTACACTAATTAGTTTCCCCTAGAATTTAGAGGGCTAAGAGGAGATTTGATACAAGTTTTTGATACAAATTTATATTGTGGAAATTAAAAAATAATATTTCTACTGCCTGGCAAATGTTTATAGTTATTGAACATAACGTGCTTTAAAAGTGAAATTTTAGAGGCAAATCGGCCACAATGATTTTAACGCTTTACACTTTAAGTTTGAGTTGTGTGCTCACATCTTATGTCCTTCTCAGGTTTCCATTTAGATACCATGATGAAAAATGGCAGAGAGAAAAAATGCACCATCATGCCCCATTCTTAGGTAACTGTGAGTGTGAGAGGCCGATGATGGGTGCAAGAGATGCAGAGTTTGGATACCCCATGGGATTAGTGGTCTAATTTATACCAGCAGTACAAATATTGATTTTTCTAATTTCAAGTAACCCTTGCACTCCCACTCTCTCCCACTCTCTCCCCCCCCCCCCCTCCCCTCCCCCTCCCCTCTCCCCTCCCCTCCCTCCCCTCCCCCCCCCCACTAGTTGTCTTGCTAGTTTCACTGTTTGTATCCCATCAATATCACCCCTCAATAGCCAACAATGGACCATTGTGGGCTCCACCTTACTTGAGTCATTGCTGCCGGCTCTGACTTTTTCTGTGCATTTTCATACCTCTAGTTTCCTTCTCCCCTGCCTTTCAGTCTGGAGAAGATAGTTTGACCCGAAACGTCACCTATTTCTTTTCTCCAGAGATGCTGAAAGTGGAAAGGGTACAGAGAAAATATAGGAGGATGTTGACAGGACTCCAGGGTCTGAGCAATAGGGAGAGATGCTGAGCAGGCTGGGACTCTATTCCTTGGAGCACAGGAGGATGAGGGGTGATCTTAAAATCATGAGAGGAATAGATTGGGTAGATGCACAGTCTTTTGCCCAGAGTAGGGGAAATCGAGAACCAAAGAACATAGGTTTAATGTGAAGGGGGAAAGATTTAATAGGAATCTCAGGGGCAGATTTTTCACACAAAACGTGGTGGGTGTATGAAACGAGCTGCCCGAGGTAGGCAGGGCCTATAGCAACGTTTAAGAGACAATTAGACAAGTACATGGATTGGACACATTTAGAGGTATATGGTCCAAACGCAGGCAGTTGGATTTGTGTAGATGGGACATGTTGGTCGATGTCTAGTCAAGTTGGCCCGAAGGGCCTGTTCCCATACTGTATGACTCTACAACACTTAGCTGCCTGAACCGCTGAGTTACTCCAGTTTTGTGTGTGTCTATCTTCTGATTAGAGGTGAGTAGGAAGGAAGTGCTGATGCCGGTTTACACCCAAGATAGACACAGAAAGCTGGAGTAACTCAGCGGGTCAGACAGCATCTCTGGAGAAAAGGAGTAGGTGACCTTTCGAGAGGTACAGATCTCTAAATCTGTACCTCTCGAAATCACCGTCTACATCTCTCGTTTCCCTTTCCCCTGACTCGGTCTGAATTAGTTCATTTAGCTTAAGGGTCTCGACTCTCGACCCGACACGTCACCTAATCCTTTTCTCCAGAGATACTGCCTGAGCCGCAGTCTATCTTCGGATTAGAGGTCTTGGCGAGGAGATGAACTGCAAATCCCAGACTACATGACGAGCGCAGGCGCCGTGAAGCCCAGCCCAGGGCAGGGAGATCCCTGCTCTGCCGAGTGAGGTATTGCAACCGGCTCGACCATATGGTCTTCAACCAAGAATATATGATTGAATGTCTCGCCCGGGAGGAGGACGAACGGACGAGGGAGGGAGGGAGAGAGGGAGAGCTTGTTGCAGTTCCACGGCACGCACTGGAGTTTTCAAGGGTTTGTCCCCCTTAAAAACAAAAACAGTTTTCGTGATTATTTTAATGTTTGATGCCACGTGCAGAAGAATTAATCCCACTGCACAAATAATGAGAGCTGATTGGCAGATGTAATTTGTCAAGGGTGCGTGAATATTGCAGAGTATAAATCTTGGCAGCCGCTCGACAGAAATGAACACATTTCACGCTAGGTAGGCCGGGTGTTCCCATGCAAAAAGGCGTGGTGTGATGATGAAAATGAACTTGTCAGAATTTGTTACTGTCTAACACTGTTGCCCAGTTATTGCCAGCTTATCCCGCAACAGCTGAGGGTTTCCGATTCACGCAGGTGGCTTCAGGTAAGGTTGTTACAGTTTCTGCTACATGCCGCGTTGTTGTTAATTGGGATTTATATTGATGGTCGTTTCTTAAGTAGCAGACAAGCACCTTTGTTATCAGCCGTGCTTTAAACTCACGGAGAACATCAGAACAACGGAGTATTTAGCCTTTCTTGTCCAAAGCCAGGTTTAGTTTAGTTTAGGGCGGCACAGTGGTGCAGCGGTAGAGTTGCTGCCTCTCAGCGCCAGAGACCTGGGTTCGATCCTGACTATGGGCGCTATCTGTACGGAGTTTGTACATTCTACCTGTGACCTGCGTGGGGTTTCTCTGGTTTCCTTCCACATTTCAAAGACGCACAGGTTTGTAGGATAATTGGTCTCGGTAAAATTGTATGTTATCTCCAGTGTGTAGGACAGTACTAGTACACGGGGTGATCTCTGGTCGGCACAGCCTTGGTGGGGCGAAGGGCCTGTTTTCGCGCTACATCTCTAAACTAAACACAAGTAGAGATACAGTGCGCAAACAAGCTCTTCGACCCACCGAATCCGCGCCACCCAACGTACACAAGCACTGTCCTACACACACTGCACTGGGGACGATTTACAATTTTTACCGAAGCCAATTAACCTACAAACCAATTAACCTACAAACCCGTACGCCTTTAAAGTGTGGTAGGAAAAGCAGAGCACCCGGAGAAACCCCACGCAGGTCACAGGGAGAACGTACAAGTTCCGTACAGAGTCAGGAGTCCTAAGTCAGGAGAGTCAGGATGAACCCGGCTCTGGCGCTGTAGGCAGCCGCTCTACCGCTGTGCCGCCCGAATGTGGATTAATGCAAGATCAAAGAAGTGTTTTTTTTGCCGTGTGCTGTCGCAGAATAAGAAACGGGACCGTTCATTGATACATGTATCACCCCGGTGGCGTTTAAATAGCGTTTAATAGCACATTTTAAAGCAATCCCTTCCGTAGGCTGAGTTTGCTCATGTGAACATAACGGTCCCTGAAGCCCGGAGATATTGGCGCCGTTGTGTGCAAACGCGGTGGCTGTGGTTTATAGTTCTCAATGGCTTGTACAATGATAAGATGTTCTCTGGCTCTATTGAATCTTGCTACATACACATCAATAATGTATTTTCCCCTGACATGCTGCCTGACCCACTGAGTTACTTCAACATTTTGTGTCTGTCTATCTTCTGTGTAAACCAGCATCTGCAGTGCCTTCCTACATATAATAGCAGCGTTTTCTTTTTTATTGTCGCCCGCACTTTGTGTTAGCAGGTTCCCAAGCCAGTAAAGACTGTGTCTGGGTGGCTGGGAGGCAACACCATCCGCACGGAGTCTGCAGCGTGGGCTCTGATATCTATCTCTACATTTATAACGCCGTCAGCATTTGATATCGAATCCATTCTCAGCGAAACATTTCGCGGAACCTGTTCAGAATCCAAAAAAAACAAAGGGGGGAAACCTGTCAGAATGGCTGCTCCCGCGGGAATGTTGTACAGACGCGATATCAGATGTGCGTGGGCTACTCCGGTCCTGATATTTGTTGAGTTGGACGTTTGTGGTATTCAGGCTTGAGTTAAGAAGCAAACTGTTATTCGGAACTGTGTAGGAAGGAACTGCAGATGCTGGTTTACGCCGAAGATAGACTCAAAATGCTGGGGTAACTCAGCGGGTCAGGCAGCATCTCCGGAGAAAAGGAATAGGCGACGTTTCGGGTCGAGACCCTTCTTCAGACTGAGAGTCAAGGGGAGAGGGAAGCTAGAGGTAATTAATGGCAATTCATGTTTGAAACAAGTTACTACGTTTTTAATTTAGGGATACTTGAGCCCACTGGTTTGCTCATAACTGATGTGCACATCCCGCTAATCCAATTCGAGTTAAAACTATATTTAACACACATAAATACAAAGCACAGTACAGCACCAATGTTTGTGCCGAACATGATGCACAGAGTCCTTTACTCGGAGTAGGGGAATCGAGACCCAGAAGACATATGTTTATGATGAGGGGGGAAACATTTGGATTTAATAGGAATCTGATGGGTAACTTTTTTACCTAAAGGGTGGTGGGTAACTTGGTATCATGGTGCCGAACATGCTGGTATCATGGTGCCGAACATGCTGGTATCATGGTGCCGAACATGCTGGTATCACGGTGCCGAACATGCTGGTATCATGGTGCCGAACATACTGCCTAGTTAAACTGGTCTCACCCGCCCTTACGTGACATATCCCTCTCTTCCCTGCACTTCCATGTGCATATCCCAAAGCCTCTCAAATGCCACTATCGTACCCGCCTCCACTGTGACCACCCCGGCAATGCGTCCCAGGCCACCACAATTCTCTATGTGAAAATAAACTTGCCCCACGCACCTCCATGAAACTTTCCCCTCTCACCTTAAATTTTATAATGACTCTTCATAAAAATAGGAAAACGTGTTATTTTTTTGTGGAAGTCACTGGTCGCTTACTGGTTTCTGTTAATAAATATAACACCTTGCTTCTAGTTGTTGTGTTCCCTATTCGTTATATTCACTAAGATGTTTGATGCGTTTCGCAGGGTTCGGTATCTTTGCTCGTGGGACCCACAAGAGTCTAAGACATCGAGCCCGCAATGAGGCACTGGCTTCCTTGTTAACCATACCCACGCCGAAAAGTGCAATAAACGTGAGCTCATCTTCACTCTTTCTCGATTGAACGTCATTCCGTTTATTTGTTTGAGAATTGTTCCCTGCGCAGGGAAGGGCTGATGTCTAAAGAATACTCGTTCAATTGCGGGTCGCTTTTCAACCAAACTTTTATTTTCTTGCCGGTTAATTGCATTAAAGCCGGGTAACATGATACCGCTATATAACAAAGCTGAGGGGTAATTTGGGCACAGGCACAGAGCAATTTGGTAATTTGGGCATCGGGCACAGAGCAATTGGCATTGAAGATGGACACACAATGCTGGAGTAACTCAGCGGATCAGGCAGCATCTCAGGAGAGAAGACATGGGTTAGGTTTCGGGTCGAGACCCTTCTTTCAGTCCGAAGAAGGGTCTCGATCAGAAACGTCACCCATTCCTTCTCTCCTGAGATGCTGCCTGACCCGCTGAGTTACTCCAACATTTTGTGTCTACTTTGTTTCTACTGTTGTTGATGCTTTCTCTTGAAGGGGCGGTACAGTGGTGCAGAGGTAGAGCTTCTGTCTTACAGCGCCAGAGACCCAGGTTTGATCCTGACTGTGGGTCAGTATGGAGTTTGTACTTTCACCACCGTGACTATGGGTTTTCTCCGGGTACTCTGGGTTCATCCCACACTCCAAAGGGGTGCAGGTTTGTTAAATTATAAATTGTCCCTAGTATGTAGGATAGTGCTGGTGTACGAGGTGATCGCTGGTCAGTGTGGACTCCCACATCCCAAGGACATGCAGGTGTGTGGCCTCTGTAAATTTCTCCTAGTGTGGAGAGAGTGGATGCGAAAGTGCAAAAATATAGAACTCGGGTGAATGGATAATCGACGATCGGCATGGACCCCGTGGGCTGAAGGACCTGTTTCCATTCTGTATCTATAAACTAAACCGAACTTGCACCACTGCACAAACTATAACCACCCATCCATTCAGGCACCTCCAAGCCACCTGTGGAAAAGTCTGTAGTTTCCACATTGGCCTCATCAGTCATCTCAGAATTTTGGCTGCATGACCCCACCATTTACTTTAGACTTTAGAGATACAGCATGGAAACAGGCCCTTCAGCCAAACGAGTCCATGCCGACTTTCGATCACCCATTCACCCTAGTTCCATATTATCGCACATTCGCATCCACTCTCTCTACACTAGGGGAAATTTAGAGGCCAATTAACCTACAAATCCACATGTCTTCAGGATGTGGGAGGAGACTCACACAGTCACAGGGAGAATGTGTAAACTCCACACAGACAGCATCCGAGGTAAGGACCCAACCTGGGTCTCTGGTGCTGTGAGGCAGCAGTTCTACCAGCTGTGCCACTGTGCCACTGATAATTCTTTAACTTCAGAAGCAGGAATTATCAAATAGCAGCAATAACTGGAAAATCATACTCCCTTCCACTGACTCTATCTACACTTCACGCTGCCTTGGCAAGGCCACCAACATAATCAGGGATGAATCTCATCCCAGTCATTCCCTCTTCTCCACTCTTCCAAGACGCAAGAGATACAGAAGTGTGAAAATGCATACCTCCAGATTCAGGAATTATAAAATAGCAGCAATAACTGGAAAATCTATATGAAATAATGCTAAAAGCAAAATACAGGAGATTCTGAAAATCTGAGCTAAAACCGGAGATTGCTGGAAATACTCAACATGTCACTCTGCTTCCATTGAGGGAGACAGTTACCGGCTTTGCCACTGTGTTCTTTTTTCACTCTTCACTCAGAGGTTCTATATGTTCCCAGTGGCTGAACTTAGTGTTTTCAGTGCTACACCGAATATTTCCCCTCCAGGTTGGGCAGTTATGAGCCAGCAGGCAGTGGAGTTGCTGCATTTATGTGAGGGCGCTTTGAGCATAACTTTGAATCTGTTTTCTCTGTCCATCTGGTAACTTCTTTCCATGACAGCGATCATGATAGAACACCAGGAAGTTGCTGCAGCTGGACTGGTGGGAACTAACTGATTAAAATAATCTTTATTGTAAGAAAATGGGTAATATTAATCCAAAATGCCCTTGGGATTAAAATACCACTGTCCGAACAGCTTCACTAGACTAGGTCTTCTGACCATTTGAAATTCTGTAGAGGATTATTTTAATTATTTCCACACTACAGTACAGTAAAGGGCAGCACAGTGGCACAGCAGTAGAGTTGCTGCCTTACAGCACCAGAGACCTGGGTTAGATCATGACTATGGGTGCTGTCGATATGGAGTTTGTATGTTCTCCCTGTGACCACGTGAGTTTTCTCCGGGTGATTAAGTTCCCTCCCCCCACTCCAAAGACCTACAGGTTTGTAGGTTAACTAGCTTCAGTTAAAATTGTCCCTAGTGTGTAGGATAGTGTAAGTGCATAGGGATCGCTGGTCGGCACAGTCTCAAAACTAAACCAAACTAAATTAATCTCAAATGCCCTTGGGATTAAAATATCTATGTCCAAACAGCTTCAGTAGACTGGGTCTTCGGCCCATCTGAATTTCTGTAGAGGATCATTTTAATTATTTCCGCACTGCAGTGCTTGAGATTCCTGGACATGGAAGCCAGGATTCTCACGAAAAAAAAAGCATTCCTAAAAAGTATGAATATCTCCTTAAACTGTAATCTAATGCACTCTGAGGATTTTGCAGCAAATTCTTTGTGGCTGTTAAAAAACTCAAATAAAAATAGATTGGAAATTTCAAGCCATTTCCCAGTTGGCCTGCAGCAAGAAACAGCTTCTAACTTCACACTAATTGGTGCTGATTCTGCAGCCGTCTTCAAAGAAACCACAAAGATGGATAGTAGGAAAAATTGTGTCGTGCTGTCATGGTCTACTTTGTTTGGACCTGGATTCATTCGGCCTTTAATATCCCATTAAGATCATCACAGGAGGTTAAGCCCTGCCATTCAAATGGTCATAACCCTTTTAAAGATTGCTAAGAAAAATAACAAAGTAACAAGTTGCATTTGTGTGGGAAGGAATTGCAGATGCTTGTTTTACACCGACAATAGACATAAAAAGCTTGAGTACCTCGGTGGGTGACGCAGCCTCCCTGGAGAAAAGGAATAGGTGACGTTTTGGGTCGATACCCTTCTTCAGACTGGAACTTGTATCTGTTATTGTTTTGATAGTGCAAGGCAGTGCACTTAATATGTCACAAAATACCGGAGTAACAGCGGGACAGGCAGCATCTCTGGAGAGGAGGAATGGGTGACATTTCGGATCAAAACCTTTCTTCAGCAGACCCTGCTTCTTTGACCCGAAACATCACCCATTCCTTCTCTCCAGAGGTGCTGCATGATTTCTCCAACATTTTGTGTTTATATCTGGTTTAACCCAGCATTTGCAGTTCCTTCCTACACACATAATTTCGTGATGTGTCTCCAGGCACTTCAATAGAACATATATGCACTAAAACTCTAGTTTGTTTGTTCCTGAACTACAGCCAAAACGGTACACGTTAGCGTGACAATTTTAGGCCCACCTTACTCACCGTCCTCCCTTTGGTGCTAATGGAAGAAGTTTCATTGAAATCGGCATTATATTTTTTAAGTTATTCACATTTTAAAGTTTAAATCTATCTCCTAGGGAGGGAAGGGGGAGGATAAGGGGGGGTTGAGGGGGATGGAATGGGGGGGGGGTAGGGGTGGAGTGAGGGACGGGGAGGAGGGACGTGGAGGAGGGGGGGGGAGGAGGGACGGGGAGGAGGGGGGGAGGGGGGAGGAGGGGAGGGGGAGGAGAGGGTGCTGCACCAATGCAGGAGAGGATTGGGCCCAACTTGGTCTAGTTATGAAATAAAACTATATATGGAAACACAAGGAAATGGAGATACTGATTTAAAAACAAAACACAAAGTACTGGAGAAACTCAGCGGGATAGGCAGCACCTCTGGAGGACGTGAAACGCTGATATTTTGCCTGGGACCCTTTTTCAGACCCTTTCCATCCGAAGAATGGTCTTGATCCAAAATATCACCCATTCATGTCCTCCTGAGACACTGCCTAGCCCACTGACTTGCTCCAGCACTTTGTGTTTTTCTTTTGTAAACCATATCTGGTGATATAACAATAAATAATTAAAACCTTGGTCAGATAGTGTGATTACAATATTGTACATCTTTAAAGAGAGAGAGAGA
This sequence comes from Rhinoraja longicauda, assembly GCF_053455715.1. NCBI lineage: Eukaryota > Metazoa > Chordata > Chondrichthyes > Rajiformes > Arhynchobatidae > Rhinoraja > Rhinoraja longicauda. Next base: position 45,165,201 of record NC_135959.1, on the reverse strand, counting down.
GAGAGGTGGGGGAAATGGGAAAAGAGTTTACAAAATAAATTCCAGAGCGTAATGCTGAGGCATCTGAAGGGACGACCAGAAGTGTTGATCTGAAATCGGGAATCCACTACAGTCCAGACTGCACAAGGACAATAACTCAGAAAGGTATAGAATTAGTTTAGTTTATTGTCACCTGTACCGAATTACAGTAAAAAGCCTTTTGTTGCGTGCTATCCAGTCAGCGGAAAGATTACAATTCAGCTGTGCACGGATACAGGATATAGGGAATAAAGTTTAGTGCAAGATAAAGTCCAGTAAAATCTGATTAAAGATAGTCTGAGGGTCTTCAATGAGAAAGATCGTCGCTCAGGACCTCTTTAGTTGGTGATAGGATGGTTCAGTTACCTGATAAAAGCTGGGAAGAAACTGTCCCTGATTCTGGAGGTATGCGTTTTTACACTTCTGTATCTCTTGCGTATTGGAAGAGGGGAGAGGAGAGAATGACCGGGATGAGATTCATCCTTGATTATGTTGGCGGCCTTGCCAAGGCAGCGTGAAGTGTAAATAGTCAGTGGAAGGGAGTATGGTTTGCGTGACTCTGCCGAGAACACCGAGAGGCAAGCAGAAGATTGGGAGGGAAGATAGGACTGTTCATTGAATTTTTGTAACTTTGTCAGTGCTAGATACGTGGTGACACTTGTGCACTACCCTAGAGAGGTTTGCTGTATGATATTACTGGTTGTACACAAAACAAAGCATTTCAGTGTACCTAGGTACATGTGACAATAAAGTATCATAGATAAGACTTTTCTTTGTCTTCCATCACAGTGAGGGTGTGCCTGGAGCAATCACTATGATGGTTATTTGTGTTAAATTGTAATTGTGTGTCTTGTGTTCTTTATTGTTTACTGCCAGACCCTGACGTGAGAGGACGCTGGCGCTATTTGTTCGCTGCTTCTCCGTCAGGACAAATCTTTTGTTTGTTTGTTTGTTTTTATGTCTTGTTTGCTTTGTAAAGCGTCTTTGAGTATCTTGAAAGCGCTATATAAAATAAATGTATTATTATCATTGAATCATGAACCTGGAAGACATACGCCCCAAATACTTTTAAGTAACAGCTTAGTTTTGCAAAGGCAAGGTAGGTGAAATTATATCTCTAAGTATGATATAATGGTCTGCATAAATTATCTATATTGTGAGCCTGAGGGTCATAAATATAGGGACAATATATTGTTGCATATTTTGTAATTCAGCTTCACTTAACTGTTTGAGTAAATTAATGGTACAGGGTCGTAACTTGGAGATGGTAAATTCAAAGCTTTCCCTGGCAAACTGACAAGTGGTGAAATTGAACAAAATTTGGAGGGCAGAAATTGGACCGCCCACAGAAAACTCATGCTGTAACAGGGAGAATGTGCAAACCACTTGGACAGCATTTGAGGTGAGGATCGAACCCGGGATCCGTGACGCTGTAAGGCAGCAACTCTACCACTGTACTACTGTGCCACCTCCAAGCTCTCTTTCAAACAGTAGCACGGTGGCGCAGCGGTAGAGTTGCTGTCTGACAGCGCCAGAGACTCTGGGTGCTGTCTGTACGGAGTTTGTACTGTCTCCCCGTGACCGCGTGGGGATTTTCCTGGGTGCTCCGGTTTCCTACCACACACCAAAGACGTGCAGATTGGTAGATGAATTTGGCTTCAGGGAAAATGTTTAAATTGTCCCTAGTGTGTAGGATATCACTAGTGTATGGGTATCGCTGGTCGACGTGGACTCGGTGAGCCAAAGGGCCTGTTTCCGCGCTGTACCGCTGAACTACAATCAAAGGGACAGCAGAGCTTGAGGAAGCTGAGCAAAGCCTTCTCAAGAATCATCATGGCTGGGCAATAAATCCCAGCCTTGCCAGTGTTGCCAAGATCCCAGTGAATAAATAAAAACATCCCAAAACGCTGCTTTAGAAAGCACAACACTTTAATTTTTCAAACTAATAATTGAGCCACAAGAGACTTCAAATGCTGGAAAAAATAGCAAGAGAACAAACTCCAGCTGCTTTTATTTGCTAATAACGGAGTCATGTACTTGTGTTCACTATGGTGACTTGCTAACGGAATAAGAAGGGGATTCTTTTTTTTTTCAATTAGATAAATCGGACTAAAACTTAATTTTCATTTCATTTACAAGATATTGCCTTTCAAGTTTTCAGCATCTTCACCACTCATTTGACAATTTTTTGATTATTACTTTTAGAGAGCATCAAATCTCTCTCAATTCATTTCCTTCTTTCCCACTTACAGAATGTGTTTAAGGGAAAAAATTGCCGCAAATTCATTATTGGCAGCAGAAGTATTTATCAGTTTTTATTGGATGTTTTACACGTCCTATTTTCCTTGACTGGTTTCATTAATCAAGTACAGGTCCACCACCAATTTTCTACCATCTGATGGTCCGGCACCTCCTTTAATCCAGATAAAATTAGGAGAGCGCACTTGAAATCCCCCCTCACCTATCCTATCCTATCCTTTCCTAGTCATGTAACTGTTCAAATGTCTTTTAAATGTATTTATAATACCTGCCTCAACAACCTCCTCTTCTGGCAGCTCATCCCATAGACTCATCACCTTCTGTGTGAAAAAGTTGCCCCTCAGATTCTTGTTAAATCCTTCCCCTCTCACCTTAAATCTATGTCCTCTGGTTCTTGATTCCCCTACTCTTGGTAAAAGACTCTGTTTATTCACCATATCTATTCCTCTCATGATCTTATACAGTTCTGTAAGATTACCCCTCAACCTCCTGCGCTTCTGCGGATAAAGTCCTAGCCTGCTCAACCTCGCCCTATAGCTTAGGCCCACAAGTCCTGGCCACACCATCGTAAAAGGAATTCTGGGAACAAATTATGTTCTTTTTCAGAAGAATTTTTTGTTCCTCTGGTTTCCGATCCAAAACATTACCATAAATCACCATATGCCATCTCTGCTATGAATTGGTGCAATCAGACGTTGTTTTTTAATATAATTTAAGAGGGGCAGCTCAATGCTGCTACATTAATGTAACTGAAAACGATTGCAATGAAGCATTTTGGTTGGTGTTCAATCCACCATCACTGAATAGCCCAGTTTTAAGTACTTTAACAGATCACAGGGGCACACTGGTAGAGTTGCTACTTTACAGTGCCAGAGACCCCGGTTCGATCCTGACTATGGGTGCTGTCTGCATGGAGTTTGTACTTTCTCCCTGTGACTGCATGGGTTTCCCCCGGGTGTACTGGTTTACTCCCACACTCCAAAGACTTGCAGGTTAATTGGCTTCTGTAAATTATCCCTATTGTGTAGGATGGAACTAATGTAAATAGGTGATCGCTGATCGGCGCAGACTCAGTGGGCCAAAGGGCCTGTTTCCGTGCTGTATCTCTAAACTCTAAAGATCTTGACTTACAAAAATTGTGTAGAAAATGTTTTGAAAATGTAGCCTTTAAATCAAAATCTTAATTGAAACCCAAATAATGATGTTAACCTAGGGACGGTCAGTGGGGCCAGTTCCTAACGCAAACCAGCTCAAATGGTCTCAGAAATATGATGATCATTCAATCAAATCCGTATTAAATTCTGCCATCTTTTGTGCAGATGTGGACAACATCAAGTAAATTGCATTGAAAGCACCAACAAATGAAAAACAGAACCTACAGGCAAAATAACTGTTATTCCTTTATATTGATGCCGCATCCTATCAGTAGATGCAAGGAATCATTCTCTAGCATTTAGTGATGAGTTCAATGTCAGGCCTCCTCCACAGCATTTCACTAACACGAACTGGTAACCAAGAGGTTTATTAGACTTTAGAGATACAGGGTGGAAAATGGCCCCTCGACCCCATGTGTTCATGCCGACCAGCGATCACCCTGTACAGTAACACTATCTGACACATTAGTGATCATTTACAAAAGCCAATAAACCTGCATGTCTTTGGAGTGTGGGAGAAAACTGAAGCATCCAGAGAAAACCCATGCGGTTACAGGGAAGATGTACAAACACTGTACAGACAGCGCCCGTGGTCAGGATTGAATCCAGGCCAGGTCTCTGGCACTGTGAGGCAGTAACTCTACTGCTATGCCACCGTGCCTTCCCAGTCTATGAGTTTAGATCAAAATTTGTGCCTGCATTGTGGTGAATTCTCAAGTGGTTTAGCATGAATGTTGGGTCCATAGAGAAATCCTGAATTCAGATGCTTGGCTGATAACAACTTGCTACGCAAAGCACAATGTGTCTTTGGACACATGAAGGCCCAGCAAACACCTACCATTTTATGAGCAAAGATTCCATCTAAATAATTGCAGAAAAGTTTGATGTTATTGCTCTCAATTAACCTTGACTCTGGATAAATGGTTGGATCTCCAGTTATAACTATTCAATTAATTTGTCTGGTAATTATGTCTGATCTACTGCAGGAGAAAATATGTGGCAAATGATGCAAAGAAGCTGATAGAAAATTGAGATTCCCAGAAAGTGTGTCTGCAATTAACATCATTGCCAACCGCACTAATTTACTGACCCTGGTGTACCTTGTGAAAGCTGGAAAACTCTCTTGTTCCAGGAGTGAGTCCTGAATGATGAGAGAAATGATCTACTTCATACCACACCCAATGTTCTGTTGTGTTTAGTTTAGAGATACAGTGCAGAAACAGGCCCTTCAGCCCACAGAGTCTGCACCGGCCAGCGATTCCCATACACTAGCACTATCTTACACACTAGGGACAATTTACAACCGAAGCAAATTAACCTACATACCAATTAATCTGGGAGAAGGCAGGAGAATGGGGCTAGGAGGGAGAGATAGATCAGCCATGATTGAATGGCAGAGTAGACTTGATGGGCTGAATGGACGAATTCTACTCCCATTCCTTATGACCTTAAACCAGAGCACCTGGGGAAAATCCACATGGTCACAGGGAGAGCATGCAAACTCCTTACCGACAGCACCCATCGTTGGGATCGCACCCTGGTTTTTGGCGCTGTAAGGCAGCAACTCTACCACTGCGCCACTGTGCCACCCAGTATTTGGTCATTTGGCTTCTTGCTAACTAATCTTAAATATCAAATTCAAAAGATTTGGCTTTGGCTTCTTGCTAACTAATGTTAAATACCAAATTCAAAAGATTCGGTGTTGAACCATTTACCGACAAAGTACATCACGTAGCGGGGACTGTGCTTGGGTATGACAATACTTTATTGAACTGAATGCAAAAAAAAAATTTCACTGTACATGTGACAATAAAGAACCATTGACCATTGAACAGGGCTTCCATCTCATTGAATAACCAGTATCTAAGCCCCTGGTATTTATTAATATCAGCTAATTTGCCTCAAATTATTCCTCTGATTGCTCTTCCTAATTAACTGGGCTGGAGTTGCTGCTTCTAATTTTCAGTCTTTCATTTCGGCTACCTCTTTAGTCCAGGAGACCCTGTCTTTATATTTTCCTTATAGTGCCATGTACATGTGCGGTGTTTGTCCAATTAGATCAGCCATGATTTTACTGAATGGTGGATGAGGCCTCAAGAGCCAAGTGGACTTTTGCAGCAAAAGGACACAAAGTGCCGGAGTAACTCAGTGGGTCAGGCAACATCTCTGGAGAATATGGATTGGTGACATTTCGGGTTGCGACCCTTCTTCAGACTGATTGTAGGTGGAAGGGGATGATCCTTCAAGGGTCTCGACCGGAAACATCGCCTATCAATGCTCTCCTGACCTGCTGAATTACTCCAGCACTTTGTGTCCTTTCAAGTTTATAGAGAAGGTTTGAAATTTCATAAGTTATAAGAGCAGAATTAGGCCATTCTGCCCATCAAGTCTACTCCGCCATTCTCCCCATAATCCCTGACACCCTTACTAATCAAGGGAACATCAGAGTAGTCAAAACCTCTCGCCCTCTTTTTATTCCCACCACCACCCACTTCCCTGTGCTCCACCTGAACATGCAACCATTTCTCCCCTTCCACGTATATTCCTTCCTCTAGCTTCATCATTTGCATCTCCTCTATCCTTAATGTACACCTTTTGTCTTTTCATCTCTGGCCTTTGTCCAACCATCTGCCTATCAAACTCCCCTCCCCCAGCACCCTCCCCACACCTGCATCAATCTATCATTCGCCAGGCTTTGTCTTGCCCCCACCTCTCTTCCCCCGCAACCATAATCAGTCTGAAGAATAGCCCCTACTTGAAATATCATCTATCCATGTTCTCCAGAGATGCTGCTTGACCCGCTGAGTTACTCCAGCACTTAGTCATAGAGTCATACAACGTGGAAACAGGCCCTTCACCCCAACTTGACCACACCGACCAACATGTCCCATCTACACTCGTCCAACCTGCCTGTGTTTGGCCCATATCCCTCTAAACCTGTTCTATCCATGTATCTGTCCAAATGTTTCTAAACATTTGCGATAGTATCTGCCTCAACTACCGCCTCCAGCAGCTTCTTCCATACACCCACCACTCTTTGTGTGAAAAAGTTCTCCGGTTTCTATTAAATTTTTCCTCCCCTCAACTTAAACCTATGACCTTTGGTTCGCAATTCTCTACCCTGGGCAAGAGATTCTATGCGTCTACCCGATCTATTCCTCCCATGATTTTGTACACCTCCACAAGATCACCCCTCATCCTCCTACGCTCCAAGGAATAGAGACATAGCTTCATAAGTTCAAGTTATAGGAGCAGAATTGGGCCATTCGGCCTATCAAGTCTACTCTGCCATTCAATCATTTCCCTCTCAGCCCCTTTAAAATATCCATTGATTTTACCTCCACGTACTTCTGAGGCAATGAATTCCACAGATTCACCACCCTCTGACTCAACCTCTCCCTGAAACTCGGGCCCGTGAATCCTGGCAACATCCTCATAAATCTTCTCTGCATCCTTTCCAGCTTGACAAGTGTATTTTGTTAAAAGCAAGGTATTGCTGAGGGCTTCAACAGGAGCTGGACTGATAGAGGTATAGTGTTGAGATGTGAGGGCATACTGTACTACCTTTGGAATGGAGAGTAGATCGGGTCATGTTTTCTGCCCAGTTTAATAAAACTTCTAAGTGCTAGTAATAGAATTTTAAAAGCTGTGATAAAATCACCCTCATTTTTCAAGCTTTTCCAGTTCAATAAATAATCCAGCAAATTTTTACCTCATTCCCCAAGGAACTAGGTATCATAAATTGTAATGACAAAAAAACAATGCAGAAAATAAGTACACAAAGAAAATAAATTCTATAAGAATTGGGGTGGCACGCTGGCACAGCGGGCAGAGCCATTGCCTCACAGCGTCAGAGACCCAGATTCGATCCTGACCTCGGGTCCTCTCTATGTGGAGTTTGCATGTTCTCCCTGTTACCACGTGGGTTTCCTCCAGGTGGTCCGGTTTCCTCCCACATCCCAAAGACTTGTGGTTTTGTGGTTTATTTTTAGTTTAAAGATACAGTGCAGTAACAGGCCCTACAGCCCACTGAGTCTGGGCCGACCAGCGATCCCCATACATTAGCACTATCCTACACACGGGGCAATTTACAATCTTTACCGAAGGACCTGTACGTCTCTGGTTTATTGGTCCTCTGTATATTGCCCCTAGTGTTTAGGGAGTGGATGAAACAGTGGGATTATATTGAACTAGTGTGAAAGGGTGATCGATGGTTGGTATGGGCTCAATGGTCGGTTTCCTTGTTGTATCTCTAAACCAAACTAAATTCTCAGAAATTTAGGTGAGGATTTATTCAAAGTAGAAATCATTGGGATGTACTTAAATGTTATTGGATTTTCCTGAAACAATTTGGAAAGAAACGCATTTTATATCCTGTGTTGTAATATAATTCTATTTAGGAATTTAAACTCTTCTCAAAGTGTTTACGTAGATTGAAATATTGTGTCAATGTTTGACTATTGAGTTATGGCTGATTGAGATTCAACAGGTAAGATTGATAAAGGAAGTCCTGATAACATATTAATAGTGTTCTGCAGATCAAATTAATTTTATTACAAGCAGTAAAGGAAAGATTGTGTAAATAATTTAGAAGAACTGGATTGTTTATACTATCAAATGAAAATCGGATCAAGTCACATTTAAAAAATATATTGAAATGAATCAGAAAATGTATGTTATAATGTAGCAGCAGTGGATATACATTTAGGGACAGATTTTGACTATTTTAACATAGAACAGTACAGCACTGGAACAGGCTCTTTGGCCCACAATGTTTGTGTCGAACATGATGCCGAGGGGCAGCACAGAGGTGTAGCAGTAGAGTTGCTGCCTTATAGCGCCAGAGACCCAGGTTTGATTCTGATTATGGGTGCTGTCTGTATAGAGTGTGTACGTTCTCTCTGTGATCACATGGGTTTTCACCGGGTGCTCTGGTTTCCTCCCACACTCCAAAGATATACACGTTTGTATGTAGGCTTTAAACATAGCGCTACCAGCCACAGCGCTATGAGCCACGGACTGTTCTGGAAAAACTCTTATTACAAACAGTAGTTACCTAAAATTGGAGAATTCAATGTTCATACCATTGGGTTGTAAGCTACCCAAGGGGAATATGAGGTGCAGTTGCTCCAGTTTGTGTGTGGGCTCAATCTGGCAATGGTCCAGGACAGAAAGGGCAGAATGGGAAGGGCACTTGAAAAGTTTGGCATCCGGGACAACTTGTAGACCAAGGCAGACTGAGGGCCAAGAAACTGACAGTTAAACTTTCAGCAAGAAAAGAATGCATCTTTGGTCATAGAAGTGACTGTGTTTTTCAAGTGAGTCTCAGGTGCTGAAAGCATAACTGAGTTCTCAGTTATTTCACCTCCCATTTTAATCCTAATGAAACTTTAAACCAGCCCTTGAGACATGTATGAGAAAGCCATGATCTTTCTATTTCTACTGGAAGAAGGATCTAATTATATTTTATACATCAAATTAAATAATAAGTTGTGATGAGAATTGCATCACACCACTTATTTTTCTTGCAAACCAATGGACCAAAGCATTCAGATGTCAGAAGATATTACGGCAGGATAGTGGTGCAGCAGTAGAGTTGTTGCCTTACAGAGCCAGAAAAACGGGTTTGATCCCGACTACAGGTGCTGTCTGTGTGGAGTTTGCACGTTCTCCCTGTAACCGCGTGGGTTTACTCCGTGTGCTCAGGTTCCACATTCCAAAGATGTGCAAGTTTGTAGGTTAATTGGCTTCTGTAAATTGTAAACTGTTCCTAGTGTGTAGGAAAGTGCCAGTGTATGGGGTGATCGATGGTTGGCATGGATTCGGTAGGCCGAAGGGCCTGTTTTCATGCTGTGTCTCTAAAGTCTAAAGTACTTGAGTGTTAAGTTGGGCAGTCACGGTGGCGCAGCTGCTGCCTTACAATGAATGCAGTGCCAGAGACCCGGGTTCGATCCCGACTACAGGTACTATCTGTACGGAGTTTGTACGTTCGCCCCATGACCTGCGTGGGTTTTCTCTGAGATCTTCAGTTTCCTTCCACACTCCAACGTACAGGTTTGTAGGTTAATTGGCTTGGTAAATGTAAAAATTGCCCTTGGTGTGTGGAGATCGAGTTGGTGTATGGGGATCACTGGTCGGCGCAGACCCAGTGGGCCAAAGGGCCTGTTTCTGCGCTGTATCACTAAACCTAAAAACTAAATGAACCTTCCCATGTCAATTGTCAAATGTTATTTTGCATGTGAGTTGTTTCTTGATCTTCACAGGTGCAAAGTCCTTCCCCTTATGTGCAGAGACATTAGAAATGTATGACTAGGGCATAAACATTTCAATTTTATCAAATTCACTACTAATGAATAATGAAGACAATGATTGCAGAATGTCAGCCAAGAAGATCACAACATTTTGATTAGAAGTTTTAGAACTACAGAACCACAGGCGGGAGAGACATCCATATGGTTTTTATTCCCCTGTGGCAACCTATCAAATGTCTTGCCAAGTTCTGGGGAAATCATTAGAGATTATAAAAGTTTATTAAGGAGAGAAATTACAGACTTTCTAAAAATAAAGAGTAAAATTCATATTGCATGTTGAACCATTTAATCTATGCAGGAGTTTATTGAACCTTTTCATTCTCTAATCCTGCTTGTTGTATTGACAAAATGTAAATTTTCAAGGCTCCGTTGTCAAAATCTTTAGACTTTTGAGATACGGCACAGAAACAGGCTCTTTGGCCCATCTAATATACATGAAAGTAATGCATTATGCATGTCAATTACAAATCTCAATCTTTAGACTTTAGACATACACAGGCCCTTCGGCTCACCGGACCCACACCAATCAGCAATCACCCCGTACACCAGCACTATCCTACACGCTAGGGACAATTATCAAAGCCAATTAACCTACAAACCTCTATGTCTTTGGAGTGTGGGAGGAAACCAGAGCACTCAGAAAAAACCCACGCGGTCACAGGGAGAACGGGCAAGCTTCATACAGACAACATCTGTAGTCAAGGTTGAACCCAGGTCTCTGGTGCTGTGAGGCGGCAACTCTATCGCTGCGCCACTGGGAAGCCCTTACATCTGATGCAATGAACCATATAGGAATTTCTATTATTTTTTCCAAAGGCATCTGTGCAGTTATTCCTAATACATTTACTGCCCATTTCTAGTTGTGGGTAGTGGTCCTATTTCAAAGATTGCAAATCCCCCAGCATTATTTTAAATGAGTCGGCAGCAGAAACTTTGGAGACAATCATTTGAAATACCAGCACTGCTATTAGCACGAGGGGCGGCACAGGGCACAGCATTAGAGTTGCTGCCTTACAGCGCAAGAGACCCAGGTTGAATCCTGACGACAAGTGCTGACTGTACGGAGTTTGTACGTTCTCCGGGTGCTCCGGTTTCCAACCACACTCCGAAGATGTACAGGTTTACAGCTTATTTGGCTTCGGTAAAAATTGTAAATTGTCCCTAGTGTGCAAGATACTGCTAGTGTATGGGGATCGCTGGTCGGCACGAACTCGGTGGGCCAAAGGGTCCATTTCCACGCTGTATCTCTAAACTAAACTAAACTAAAGCACAGTAATTAAACCACTCTTCTATCATTCTCCAGCACTGTGGCTGAAACCTTTCTCCAGATGAGTTGAAACATCCTCTTGCAGCGTTTCATCTCACTGGGACATTCACCTTGAAGCCTTCAGCAGTCAATAAAAAAAAATCACAGATGAAGCTGGGAGCCCTTCCTGCTATCGACTCCCCCAAGACTTGAGCTCCTTTAGACTACCTTCCAATTATAGATTTTTCACCTAAGAAATTAATGTTTCACTTTAATTAGCTGCACCATCTTAAACACTGCACCAAGACTCAGTCGCAGAACTTCACTAGTGACTACCAACGCTCCCTCCACTGTCATCTTAGGTACAAGCTCCCAGGTGCAGTAAATCTATAAAGAGTGGTATGACTACTAAGAATGATTTTAGTTAGTTTAGTCCAACGAGTCCGTGCCAACCAACGATCACCCGTTCACACTAGTTCCATGTTATCCCAATTTGTCATCCACTACCTACAAACTAGGGGCAATTTGCAGAAACTAACTAGCCTACAAACCTGCTGGTCTTTGGAGTGTGGGTGGAAACCAGCCTGGTAGCCGCCTTAAAAATCGCCGAACTGGGACAGGCCCTTAACTTTGCAAGTGCCCTTTATGTGGCGACTATTGCACACCTTGGGTGTGCCAGCAAAGAATTTCACTGTGACTTGTCACAGGTGACAATAAAGTATTGATTGATTGATTGATTCGTTCATTCATTCATAAAAACAAGATGTCAGAAATATTCACCAGATCAGTTTGTATCTGAAGTTACCAGAATTCAAATCTCAGCAATCTGGCATCTGGATAATGAAAGGCATAGATGTAATAGACGTGGAAAGGATGTATCCAGTAATGGGATTGTCGAGAACCAGGGGGGTCAGCCTCAGAGTAAAAGGACCTACCTTCGAAATGGAGATGAGGAGGGATTTCTTTAGCTAGAAGATGGTGAATCTATGGAATTCATTGCCACAGATGGCTATGGAGATCAAGACATTAGGTATTTTGAAGGCAGAGATTGACAGATTCTTGATTAGGAAGGGTGTCAAAGGCTATGGGGAGAAGGCAGGGGACTGAGGTTGAGAAGGAAAAGTAGATCCACCATGATTGAATGGCATTCTAGACTCGATTGGCCGAATGGCCTAATTCTGCTCCTATGACATGGCCATACTATATCTCCATTTCATTAACTGATCTGAAAAACACCATTATGAAAGATGCATTGATCTTGCTGCATGGAAATATGTCTCAGGTTCCTTAAATTGGTTATTTTTAATTCAGACATAAACTTTATTCAGAATACAAAACATATGCAAAACAAAAACTGTGCAAAAGCTCTTTAACATTCTCCATGTCTATGCACTCGATGCTGTCATACTTGGTAGTGTTCGCACCTGTCTTTAAACAAAGCACCCTTGCCGCTCATGCGCCCCCCTGGGGTGATATTCCTTCCCATGTTTGACAGGTGTCCCTGCCGGACTCTTCCCCCAATGTCCAGCAGTGGAAGGACCCAAGGCCTTGGTCCTCCCCAATGAGGTTTGGTGTTGGCTGCACCAAGCCTCTCCGCACGTACTCCTGAATGAAATATTAACTTACTATTCAAATTTTGCCTTATAGTCATTTAGCCATATAGCATGGAAACAGACCCTTCGGCCCAACATGCCCACACCACCAACATGTCCCATCTACACTAATCCCACCTGCCTGCGTTTGGCCCATTTCTCTCTATACCTATCCTATCCATAAACCCGTCTAAATGTTTCTTAAACATTGCCATGGTACCTGCACAACTACCTCCTCTGGCAGCTCTTTCCATACACCCACCACCCTTTGTGTAAAAAGAAAGTTAGCCCTCAGTTTGCTATTGAATCTTTCCCCCCTCACCTTAAACCTATGTCCTCTAGTTCTCAATTCACCTACTCTAGGCAAGGGACTCAGTGCGTTTACCCGATCAATTCCTCTTATGATTTTGTACACCTCTCTAAGATTTCGCCTTGTCCTCCCGCGCTTCAAGGAATATAGTCCCAGCCTGCTCAACCTCTCCCTATAGCTCAGGCCCCCGAGTCCTGGCAACATCCTCGTAAATCTCTGCACGCTTTCCAGTTTGACAACATTGAAAACTGAACACAATGCTCCACATGTGGCCTCACCAAGCTCTTCTATAACTTTTCCTTTAATGTGCTTTTTTTTTAAACAAACGTCATCATTCTTTTGCACAGGACCAGAATCTCAAGGACAAGTTACATGTTTGCATATTGAGGACTAGGAAGACAATGCTCACCAGATTGATGGATTCAGTTTGAAGAAGAAGATAAAAGAATGTGAGTAGTACAGTCTTCATACTGCTTCAAAGCTCCTCAATAATACCTTGTTATCACACTTGCTCTGTTGATGTTTTATTTAAATTTATTACAGCTCTTCAATTTTTTGCTCTTTAAAATGTGAAGGAAATGTGGAGTTCATTAAAAACAATAACTGTTTCATGATTCTTCCAGACCTATTTGTTTTGTACTTTGAGAGAGAGTTTGAGTATGTTTAGAATTGGAATGAGTTTCCCAATGAGGGGGAGACCTTTTCATTTCATTTCCAAGCTCTGTCCCTGCCAATCTCCATGGTATTTTCATCTTTATTAGTAAAAATGGGAAATGTTAGAAATACTCAGCAGTGTAGGCAATGTTTAAGTTTTAGTTTAGTTAATGTTTGGGATTTATTTTAGGTTTATTATTCTCATGTACAATATTGTACAGTGAAACGCTTTGTTTTAGACTTATAGACTTTAGAGATACAGCGTAGAAACAGGCCCTTCGGCCCACCGAGTGTGCGCTGAACACTAATTGCCCCACACACTAACACACTAGCACTATCCTACACACTACGGAAAATTTGCAGTTTTTTACCAAAGCCAATTATCCTACAAACCTGTATGTCTTTGGAATGTGGAGGAAACCGGAGCACCGAGAAAAACCCCTACTAACCAGTCATATCAGATAATACTAAACATAAATACAATCAAGTCAAACTCTGATACAATAGATAGAGCAAAGGGGAAGATACAGAGTGCAGAATATAGTTCTCAGCATTGTAACGCCCCAGTTCCATAGACAAAGTCCAAGGTTTGCAATGGGGTAGAGGTGAATCGTACAGTACCCGACCATTCAGAAGCCTGATAGCAGCGGGGAAGAAAAAGTTCCTGCGTCTGGTGGTGCATGCTTTCAAGCTTCTGTATCTTGCCAGCAGTCAAATATAACAATCAGAGCTGGGCATAGATGGAGATATAGCAAGTTTAATTGGGGGAGGCAGGAGAAAGAGATTAAGATTAACTGACAAATGGGATTATTATGCAAGGTAAACAGAGAGATCAGAGTGACAGTGGGATGGAGAATTAAGGGGGTCGGCAGGAAGTTGCTTGCAATCACACTTGCAGCGTGAACAATAATGTTTTGCAAAGCAGTCACCCAATCTATATTTGGTCTTCCCTAACATAAAAGAGAATATTTATGAGTGATGAATTCAGCATATCAAATTGCCGAAAGTACAAGTAAATCATTTCACTTTACTGAGATTTTTATTTGAAAAGCTTAAATTTGATTCTTCATGAAAGAATGCATGCCAAGCAGTCAGAAGAGAGCAATCAATAAAAGGATTCATTAGACGAGGAAATCACAATACATTTGTGTGAATCCTGTCATAGTGCACCAGACTCAGGAACAGCTTCTTCCCCTCTGCTATCAGGCTTCTGAATGGTCCTTCAATAAGCTAGGGTATTGTCTGATTCACCTCTACGTCATTGCAGATATTGGACATTATCTTTGGAACTGATGCGCTACAATGCCGAGAACTACATTTTACAATCTGAATCTTTCCCTTTGCTCTCCCTATCGTACTTGAGTTGCCTTGATTGTATTTATGTTTAGAATGGGTGGCATGCAAAACAAAGCTTTTCACTGCACCTCATTACACGTGACAATAATAAACCTAAACCTCATTTGATATTAAAAAATGCTTGCAGATGTGGCATGGTGGCGCAGCGGTAGTTGCTACCTTCCAGGGCCAGGGGCACTGGTTCGATCCTGACCACAGGTGCTGTTTGTATGGAGTTTGTCCGTTCTCCCGTGATCTGCATGGGTTTTCTCCGGGTTCTCCAGTTTTCTCCCACACTCCAAAGATGTGCAGGTTTGTCGGCTAATTGGCTTGGTAAAATTGTCCCCAGTGCCTGTAGGATAGTGTTAGTTTGCGGGGATCGCTGGTCGGCGCGGACTCGGTGGGCTAAAGTGCCAGTTTCCACACTGTATGACTCTAACTAGTGTGAACATGTGATCGCTGGTCTAAACTAAGAAAAACTAATGTTATGTGGCAGAGCTTAAACCATAACAATTGTTAACTAGCCCCAAATTCAGCTGCTATTTTTTAAAGGCATTGTGTTGTGCTGAACCATTAGCATAATGGTTAAAAGGAATTCTCTTTGTAACCAGCGCACGCAACTGCATTTCACTTTCAGCTGTCATCAAAGACGAGTCATACATTGGGCTGTGTGTCATTTGCCTGTGACTAATGCCTTCACACTGGTCCCCTTTTAGCTTTAGTTTAGTTTAAAGATACAGTTTGGAAACAGTCCCTTTTGCCCACCGTCCATGTCAACCAGCGATCATATGTTCACACTAGTTAGTCATACGGTGTGGAAACAGGGTCCTTGGCCCAACTTGCCCACACCGTACCAACATGTCCCATCTGCACTAGTCCCACCTGCCTGCGATTCGCTCATATCCCAATTAACCTGTCCTATCCATGTACCTGTCTAAATGATTCTTAAATGTTGCCATAGTACCTGCCTTAACTACCTCCTCCAGCATCTCGTTCCATACACCCCCACCCTGAGTTACCCCTCAGATTCTTATTAAATCTTTCCCCCTTCACCTTAAAGTTCCAATATAACAGTTCTATGTTATCCCACTTTCTCAGCCACTCCCTAAACACTGGGGGCAATTTACAGAGGCCAATTAACCTACAAACCTGCACGTATTCGGGATGTGGGAAGAAAATGGAGCTCCCAAAACCACGCGGTCACTGGGAGAACGCGCAAACTTCACGCAAACAGCACCCAAAGTCAGGATTTAACTTGTATCTCTGGCACTGTGTGCCACTATGCCCTTTAGGTTTAATTTCATTATTGTCACGTGTACTGAGGTACAGTGAAATGCTTTGTTTTGCATGCAATCCAAACAGATCAGATAATACTACACATAAATATAATCAAGTCAAGCCCAAGTACAATAGATGGAGCAAAGGAGAGGATACAGAGTGCAGAATGGCCTTGACATGCCACCAGTTTAGTTCTTGTCCTCACCTCTTCCCCCCCCACATGTAGAGACTGCTGGTGGGTTAAGAAATATTTGAGTGTTGTCCAGAAACCTGCTATCTATATAACATTACCTAAGAATAGTTTAGTTTAGAGATACAGCTTGGAAACAGGCCCAACCCTGTCCACACTGACCATCAATCACCCACATATCAGTCCTATCCTACACGCCAGGGACAATTTCAAAAGCCAATTAACCTATAAACCTGCACGTCTTTGGAATGTGGGAGGAAAACCCTTGCGGTCACAGGGAGAACATGCAAACTCCTAAAAGACAGCACCCGTAGTCAGGATTGAACCCGGGCCGCTGGTGCTGTAAGGCAACAACTCTACCGTTGCGCGACCGTGCTGCCCTGAGTTCTAAATATCACTTGGACACTTTTCATGTCATTTATATAATTCCACGATGTACCTAAGATTTGACATGGGGAATATTATGCGGATGACAAGAGCACAGAAAAGTGAGTTTGATTTACCTTTAAGACTTGGACAGGCCTTCAACTTATCCAATAATCTTCCTGTTATTTTGCATCCTATTTTACTTGTTCCTCATAAATTTGCTGTCAAAATGCGTCTGGAATTCATGGGAGCGATGTTGGACGTATCTTAAAATGTGGGATGGTTTTCCAACCAGAGAGATGAAATGTTCATATGTTCTTGAAATGCAATAAATATGTCAATATAAGATTGCAGTGCTTTTTTTGATATAAATTACAGAAGAATCAAAACTTTATATTATATCTACAAATAATAATTAAAGGTGTTCAAACGCTTGGTGGTAATATAGTGAACAAATGAACAGTGAAATAGGCACTTACAACCTTTGGATTAAATTTTTTTTATTTAATTAAATTTAATTTTTTATGAATTCCAGAATTTCAGCTTTTCATGATATAGTTACTACTCCAGGGATTTTTGAAGGATTATTTTTTCCCCAGGATTCTCATCATATTTATCAATGATTACGGTGCACAGTGCAATTAAAATGTAAGCACCTGTCATGTTTTTTTCTTTAACATGCGTTTAGACTTTAGGTTTTCGAGATACAGTGTGGAAGCAGGTTCTTCAACCCACCTAGTCCACGCCGACCAGCAATCACCCTGTACACCAGCACAATCCTACCCACTAGGGACAATTTACAATTTTACCAAAGCCAATTAACCCACAAACCTGTACGTCTTTGGAGTGTGGGAGGAAACTGGAGCACCAGGGGACAACCCAGGGAGAAAGTACAAACTCCGTACAGACAGTACCCATAGTCAGTAACGAATTTGGGTCTCTGGCACTGGTAAGGCAGCAACTCTACTGCTGTGCCACTGTGCCACATTCTGATAGAATCATAAAGATATATACTGTATATGAACGAAGAGGACTATTCACCTGCTGAAGTGCCCATTTACTTTTTCTTTAATGGTTCTCTGAGTGCTCTTGAGGAACATGCCTCACTTGTCCGTCTTTAATGTAGGTTAGAAATACAGCATGGCCTACCGAGTCCATTCCGATCCTCAATCACCTATTCAGACTTGTTCCATGTTATCCAACATTCTCATCCACTCTCTACACACCTGGGACAATTTACTGAGGCCATTTAACCTACAAACCCGCAGGTCTTTGGGCTGTGGGAGGAAACTGGAGTTCCCGGAGGAAATCCATGTGGTCACGGGGAGAACATACAAACTCCACTCACAGACAGCACCCAAGATCAGGATCGAACCCAGGTCTCTGGCGCTGTGAGGCAGCAGCACTACTCGCTGCACCACTGTGCCACCGGGTTTACTGCAAATTATGAATTTTCTGGTCTAATCCCATTAGTTTTCAGAAATGTCCTTTTGTCTGACAATCAAATTGATTTAAGTTATGTTTTGGATTTACAATGTCTTTTTACAATTTTTTATACGATAAGGTCACATTTTATGCACCCGCTTCAAATGCCAAAGCCTAAGTTTTCTTATTTTTCATAATGCAAACTATTAATGGAAAATAGAGTATGGAACAGTGCAGCACTGGACTTTATTCCTTGGAGGGCAGGAGGATGAGGGGTGATCTCGTAGAGGTGTACAAGATGATGAGGGGAATAGATAAGGGTAAATGCAGTGTTTTACACAGAGTAGGGGAATCAAGAACCAGGGGCTATAGGTTTAAGGTGAGAGGGGAAATATTTAATATGAACCTTAGGTGGTAAATATGTGGAATGAGCTGTCAGAGGAAGTAGTTGAGGCAGATACTATAAAATCATTTAATGGCTCAATGGTTCTTTATTGTTACATATGCACTGCACAGTGAAATTCTTGCACTTAAATTCTTGCATTTAAAAGGCATTTGGACAGGTACGTGGATAGGAAAGGTTTAGAGGGATATGGGCCAAGTGTGGGCAGATGGGACTAGTATAAGTGGGGCATCTTGGTCGGCATGGTAGAGTTGGGCCGAAGGACCTGTTTCCGCGCCTAATGACGCTATGACACAAGAACAGGCTCTAAGGCCTACAATGTCTGTACTGATCTTTATGCCATGATTAACTCTTATCTGCATGCACATACAGTAATCCATATCCCTCCTCTAGAGGTTACCTAAAGTTGGAGAATTCATTGGACCATTGGATTGAAAGCCACCAAGTGGAATATGAGGTGTTGTTCCTCCAGTTTGCGTGTGACCTCCGCAGATGTGAGAATGTTAGTCACAGTTTAAGAATAAGGGGTAGGCCATTTAGGACTGAGATGAGGAAAAACGTCTTCACCCAGAGAGTTGTGAATCCTCTGCCATAGAAGGCAGTGGAGGCGAATTCGCTGGATGTTTTCAAGAGAGAGTTAGATTTAGCTGTTAGGGCTAAAGGAATCGAGGGATATGTGGAAAAAGCAGGAACAGGGTACTAATTTTGAATGATCAGCCATGATCATATTTAATGCCGGTGCTGGCTCGAAGGGCCGAATGGCCTACTCGTGCACCTATTTTTCTATGTTTCTAAGTTCACTTGGTATTGCACATGAATTTTCCCCTTATCGCTGCAGCCATTTTGCTACAAGATTGTTGGAAACATCTTTCAGAGGATATTGTTGATCGCATGTTGGAATCACAGCATCTCATGTGGAATAATTCATGAAATCCCCACCCGACGGGGATCGAAGCCGTGGACCCCTTGCAATTTCAGATTTTGCCATTACAGTGGGGAGTTAACTAAAAATGAGTGGAAAGTCAAAGGAAAAAGTAAATAACTGGCATGTCAGTATTGGCTATCTTGATAGCGTTCTTGACCCTGAGTCACAAAGCTGGGGTTAAAGTCTCACTCCAGAGATTTGAGGGAAAAAAACCTTGGCTGACATTTCAGTGCACTATTGCGAAAGTTCTACATTGTAAGATTTGTGGCTTTTCAACTAATTAGTTTGACCGGGCGGTGTCTACCCTCCTTGGTAGGCTTGTATGATCCAATGCACAAAACAAACCGCTGGAGGAACTCAGCAGGTCAGAGAATGGACAGGCAGACGATTAGAGGATTGCGTTCAGTTTTGGTCACCCTATTATAGGAAAGATGTTGTTAAGCTGGAAAAGGTGCCGAGAAGATTTCCAAGGATGTTGTCAGGACTTAGAAGGGCTGAGCTACATGGAGGAATTGAGCAGGTTAAGGTTCTTCCTTGGAGCACAGAAGGACGTTATAGAGGTGTATCAGATCATGAGAAGAATAGATGGGGTAAATGCAAGAATAGAAATTCAAGCTATAAGTATATAAGATCATGAAGGAAATAGATAGGGGAATGCACAGAGTCTTCTACCCAGAGTAGGGGAATCAAGAACCAGAGAACATGGGTTTAAAGTGAGAGTGAAATACAGCCAGTGAAATACTGATTGTTTCGGTTTATTATTGTCACGTGCACCAAGATACAGTGAAAAACTTTGTTTGCGTGTCCAGTCAAACCATACTACTCATGAGTGCAATCAAGCCATACACAAGTTCCACAGGAATACATAGGGTAAATGCCCAGTCTTTTACCCAGAGTAGGAGAATCAAGAGCCAGATGACATAAGCTTAATATGAGGGGGGGATTTAATAGGAATCTGAGGGGCAAATATTTTACACAAAGGGTGGTAATTGTGGGCAACAAGCTACCAGAGGAGGTAGTTGAGGCCGGTAATCTCACAGCATTTAAGAGTCTTTAGGTATATGGATAGGATAGGTTTGGAGGGATGGGCCAAATGTAGGCAGGTTTAGTTTAGTTTAGAGATACAGCATGGAAACAGGTCCTTCAGCCCACCGAGTCAGCGCCGACTAGCAATCCCCGCACATTAACACTACCCTACACACACACTAGGAACAATTTTTACATTTATACCAAGCCAATTAACCTACAAACTTGTACGTCTTTGGAGTGTGGGAGGAAACCGAAGATCTTGAAGAAAACCCAAGCGGTTACGAGGAGAATGTACAAACTCCATACAGACAGCCTCCGTAGTCAGGATCGAACCCGGGTCTCTGGCGCTGAAAGTGCTGTAAGGCAGCAACTCCACCTCTGCGCCACCGCGCCGCTAGGTGGGACTAGTGGAGGTGGGGCGTGTTAGTCGGCGTGGGCAAGTTGGGACAATTACTCTATGACAACATTTTGGGTCGGGTCAATCCAATGTCCGTTTATTTAAAAAGAACATGAGAGTTATCTTGTTATTCGTTTATTGTTGTTTGGGGGCGTTTACACTGGGTGAATTTGTGCCGCCCATCCACTAAAGTGACTACAATTCAAATGGCAATTTTTACCATTGGAGACGCTATAACTGAAATTGCTAACATAATGAAACAAATCACCACATTTAACAACTAGGCAGTCATGGTTTTCAGAACTGCATCTTTAGCTCATTTAACCATTGTTCTTTAGCAGATTAATAACATTGTTTCAACTGTGTAATTACCTAGCTAAATTTTAGGTACTGAGTAGTTACATTCTCATTATACACTGGTTTATGGCTTCTGAAAATCTTTTAAATACTCCTTTGATGGAGTTTTGTCAAAATAAAACATGATCGAAATATTATGTGACTGAATTCCTGATGTTTTGAATCTTTAATAATGCTGTTAAATATACAACACTTTGTACATTATTTTGCAGCAATTCAAACTTGCCTGATAATAGTCTAACTAAATGAAAACATAAATGAGTTTCAACATTGTCTAAATTGTGCTACGGGTGCATATAGTTTAAGAAAATAACTGCAGATGCTGGTATATAGTTCAATATAGTGCATATAGTTCAATGCTTGCTAAAGAAACAGATGCTTTGGTGGCATTTATGGGGCATTTAGATTGGCAGGTATTGGAGGGATATGGATCACATGCAAGCAGAGGAGATTAGTTTAAATTGGCATTTTGTGTGGTCTGGACATTGTGGGCTGAGGGCCTGTTCTTGTGATGTCCTGTGGGACCCTTCTTTAGACATTTCCGTTTGAGACCCTTTTTCTAAAGAAGGGACTCGACCCAAAATGTCACCTATCCATGTTCAGAGATGCTGCTTGACCCGCTGAGTTACTCCAGCACTTTGTGTCCTTTTGTGTATTAACTAGCATCTGCGGTTCTATGTTGCTGCAGGTTTATGAGGTGCTGCTTACGTAACCTGGGTGAATAATTGCAGTGCATCTAGTTAACGATTCATACTGCAGCTCCGATACTTTGGTAGTACAGGAAGTGAATGTTTATGTGGTGGGTGAGATGTTAATAGATCAAGCTGCGTTGTCCTCAATGATGTTTAGGTTCATTGTTGTCACGTGTACCGAGGTACAGCGAAAAGCTTTATTGTATGCTATTCAAACAGATCAGATAGCAAAATACATAAATACAGTCAAATCAAACTCAAGGTCAATAGGTAGAGCAAAGGGCAAGGAAGATACAGAGTGCAAAATATAGTTCTCAACATTGGAGCACATCAGTTCCAGAGACAAAGTCCAATGTCCACAATGAGGTTGAGGTGAATCGGACAGCACCCTAGCTAATGGAAGAAGCGGTCAGAAGCCTGATAATGGAGGGGGAGAAGCTGCAACTGAGTTTGGCATTGTACAAGCTTCTGTACCTTTTCTGGTAACACTTATGGCTTATTAGCTTGTCCCGATTAACACATGATGAAGAATGACCATGATAAAGAGGTGGACAGTTACTGAAGTCAAAAGAAGGGAAGACCAAGATGGGACAGTGTTTGATGTTGAGCTTCATGAGTGTTCTGTAAAGTAGACTAGTTGCACTAAACTTCATTGGAGATGGCAGAAAACATTGGTGGTGGGGGGGTGGTATGCTGTGTGGTTTGGTGTCGGGTCATTCACTGTAGGATATTTGCCCTCTGACCTACTTTATCATGACGATGTGCATCCAATGAAGTGTCAGGTGAATGATCATCCCTGGGAAGTTGATGGTTGAGGTCGGTGACAGTAGTGTCCCCGATTGTGAAGGGTAGACTTATAAACCAAGTCCTTTGTTGAAGATAGTCATTTCTTGATATCTGTGTGGGACATGTGCCACCGGCCATTTTTCACCCCCTACCTCAATGTTGATTCATATTCTGATGAGTTATGAATGGGATAGAGCACAGTATGATCATTATGCCTCCAAATCAGCCCTTTTATTAGAGGAAGGTCATTGATGAAGCTGCTCAGGACAGGGACATGAGCAGGTTCTGGATCTGCTTCAGTGATGGCACGAATGTATGAAAATGGATCATCCACTTTGGATCATAAAACCATAAAAATCATAAGACACAGGAGCAGAATTAGGCCATCGAGTTTCCTCTGCCATTCGATCATGGCTGATCAATTTTTCTTTCTTAATCACATTCTCCTGCCTTCTCCTTGTAACCTTTGATATCCTTACTAATCAAGAACTGATCAATCCCTGCTTTAAAAATACCCATTGACTTGGCATCCACCACCATTTGTGGCAATGAATTCCACAGATTTGCCACCATCTGGCTAAAGAAATTCCTCCTCATCATTTTTCTAAAAGTTTGTTCTTTTATTCTGAGGCTGTGCCCTCTGGTCGTAAACTCTGCCACTACTAGAAAAATCCTCTCCACATCCACACTATCAAGGCCTATACGTCTGGTAGAAAGTGCTGGAATAACTCGGTGGGTCAGGCAGTATCTCTGGAGAGAGACACAAATGCTGGAGTAATTCAGTGGGGCAGGCAGCATCTCTTGAGAACATGATAGGTGACGTTTTGGTTCGGCTCCCTATCAAATATATGATACTCACTGGGGTCCTTGATTGGTGATAAGGATGTTGTTCTTGAAACATGCCTGGGAAGGAACTGCAGATGCTGGTTTACACCAAAGATCCCCACCAAGCTCATCACCAAACTCCACCAGCTAGGCCTCAGCTCGTCGTTATGCGACTGGATCCTGGACTTCCTGCTGGAGCGACCGCAGGCAGTGAGAATGGCCCCGCACCTGTCCTCCACTATCACCCTGAGTACCGGCACACCACAGGGCTGTGTTCTGAGCCCCATGCTCTACTCCCTATTCACACACGACTGTGTTCCTGCCTTCGACACCCACACCATTGTCAAGTTTGCAGACGACACAACGGTGATCAGGCTGATCACCAACGGTGATGAAACAAAATACAGAGCGGAGGTGCAGAACCTGGCAGACTGGTGCTCTGATAACAACCTGCCCCTAAATACCACCAAGACCAAGGAGCTGATCATCAACTTCCATAGGTCACACAATGGGGAATACGCCCCGATCCTTATCAATGGGGTCAGTGTGGAGAGAGTGTCCAGCTTCAAGTTTCTGGGCACTCACATTTCGGAGGACCTAACGTGGTCCACTAACACTGCTGCGCTGGTCAAGAAGGCACAGCAACGACTGTTCTACCTGAGAACACTGAAAAAGTCTGGTCTGCCCCAACAGCTGCTGATGACATTCTACCGCTGCACCAGAGAGAGCATCCTAACACATGGCATCCCTGTGTGGTATCTCAGCTGCACGGAGGCAGAGAGGAGAGCTCTTCAGCGGGTAGTCTATAGAGCTCAGAAGACTATCGGAACACAGCTACCATCCTTGGAGGGCATCTACAGCACACGATGCCGCAGAAAAGCCACCAGCATCCAGAAATACTCTTCACACCCCTGCAACAGTCTGTTCGAACTTCTACTATCGGGCAGACGATACAAGGCCTTCTATGCCGGCACCTCCAGATTCAGGAACAGCTTCATCCCCAGGGCCACAGCTGCTATGAAGCGGTCCTGCTGAGCTGGATGGTCACATCGCACAGTGAACCGGCACAGATCTACTTGCACTTTATTCTGTTTTAAAACTGTTCTAATTTGTTTCATTGGGTTGTTTAAATTAATACTGATTAGCTAATTGATTTATTGCATCGTATGGGAGGCGCATTCCCAATCTCGTGAATACTTTTAACTGAATCATCCATGGAGGAATGAAGAAATAACAAACACATTTTTCTGAAGTTGTTTTGTTTCTTAGAAAAACAATTTGCAAAACAATAATTCTTTGCAACTTTAAGAGGGACCATTGAAGCTGGTACCTTCAGGGACTCGGAAAGCTTTCACATCAATATGTCTTAATTAGATAGCTACACCACAGTTATTGGTTTCTACTCATTTACTGGCAACTATTGAATAGTTTGTTCTTGCTGGCCGCCCATACATAGTTTCTAAGGTTTTGTCTGCTCTAAATTCTAATGCTTTACAACAGCCTTATTAAACTTGTCAAGGTCTACTGCTCAACCCCATTAAATTTCAATCTCGGTCTTGGCTTTTCACCTGATTCACTGCATCTATATTCCACATGCATTTTCAGAATTCAAGGTGTAGTTTTACTTTTCTTCCCCCCCCCCCCCCCCCCCCCCCTCTTCCCAAACACAACAATTCACCGAGGAATAGATGAAAGTCCCCCAACTCAATATCCTGGAGGAACGGAACCATTGTCTTTAATAGGGTCCTGCAAACACCGATCCCTTGCTAATGGCTCCGTGCCTCATCTTGAAAATTACCTTAGAGCACCAGAGACCCGGGTTCCATCCTGAATACGGGTGCTGTCTGTACAGAGTTTGTACGTTCTACCTGTGACCATTGAATTGAGTTGAATTGCATTAGTTTACTCGCCAAGTATGTGCACATCCAAGGAATGTGCCTTGGTGCTCCGCTCGCAAGTAACAACACGAACATACAGTAAACAATTAAGATTAAAGCATGAAATATTAAAAAACATTAAGTATAAAACATTATAGTTTAGACATGTGAGTGAAATAAACCAGAGCAAAAAGAGGCTACAGACTTTCGGTTATTGAGTAGAGCCACTACTCGCGGAAAAAGCTGTTTTTATGTCTGGCTGTGGCGGGCGGCTTTGACAGTCCGGAGTCGCCTTCCAGAGGGAAGTGCTTCAAAGAGTTTGTGGCCAGAGTGAGAGGGGTCAGAGATGATCTTGCCCACTTGCTTCCTGGCCCTTGCAGTGTACAGCTCGTCAATGGGGGGAAGGTTGCAGCCAACAACCTTCTCAGCTGATCGAATAATCCACTGCAGCCTCCGGATGCCGTGCTTGGTGGCTGAGCCAAACCAGACCATGATGGAGAAGGTGAGGACAGACTCTACGATGGCAGTATAGAATTAATAACAATACTAATGTATTTTATTTATATAGCGCTTTTCATATACTCAAAGACGCTTTACAGAGATTTAGAGAACATAGGGAAATTAATAAATAGATAAATAAGTAAATAAATAAACGAACAGAGAAGGGAGACAGAAGGTGAGGTGACCTTCAGTGGTTGAAGGCAGTACTGAACAGGTGAGACTTCAGCGATGTTTTGAATGTGGTGAGTGTGGGGGAGTCTCTGACGGTTTGGGGTAGTGAGTTCCATAGGGTGGGAGCAGCGATGGAGAAAGCCCTGTCCCCCCAGGATCTGAGTTTGGTCCGGATGTGGGGGGATAGGAGATTGGCAGCAGCAGAGCGGAGGGTGCAGGTGGGAGTGTGCCTGTGGAGGAGGTCGGTCAGGTAGGATGGGGCCAGGTTATGGAGGGCTTTGTAGGTTATGAGGAGGATTTTGTACTGGATTCTCTGGGGGATGGGGAGCCAGTGGAGTTTATAAAGGACGGGGGTGATATGGTCACGGATCGGGGTGTGGGTGAGTAGACGGGCAGCGGAGTTTTGAATGTATTGAAGTTTACTGATGATTTTTGAAGGTGCGCCATAGAGGAGGCTGTTGCAGTAGTCCAGACGGGAGGTGATGAAGGCGTGGATGAGGGTTTCTGCAGCTGTGGAGGAGAGGGATGGACGGAGACGGGCAATGTTTTTGAGGTGGAAGAAGGCTGTCTTTGTGATGTGTTTGATGTGTTTGTCGAAGGAGAGGGCTTGATCAAAGATGATTCCAAGATTCCGGATGTGAGGTGAGGTGGATACTGGGAGACCATCAATGTTGAGGATGAAGTTTTGGGTGGATTTGGTGAGCGTTTTTGGACCAATGATGATGATTTCAGATTTGTTGCAATTGAGTTTGAGGAAATTTGATTGAAGCCAAGATTTTATTTCAGTGATGCAGTTTGTCAGTGTAGAGTGTGTGGTGGGGGAAATTGACTTGGTGGAGATGAGGAGCTGGATATCATCGGCGAAGCAGTGGAAGTTGAGACCATGACGGCGGATTAATTGACCAAGGGGGAACAGGTAGAGGATGAAGAGGAGTGGGCCAAGGACTGAGCCTTGGGGGACACCTTGGGGCAGGGGAGCGGTGGGGGATTTACAGTTGTTAATGGAGATGAACTGGTGTCTGTCAGAGAGGTAAGATTTGAACCAGGATAGGGCTGTGCCGGTGATGTTAAGGGAGGTTTCAAGTCGGGTGAGGAGAATGGAGTGATTTATGGTGTCAAAGGCGGCGCTGAGGTCAAGTAGGATGAGGATGTTGAGGTTGCCAGCGTCGGAGGAGAGGAGAATGTCGTTTGTGATTTTGAGGAGCGCAGTTTCAGTACAGTGGTTTGAGCAGAATCCGGATTGGAAAGTTTCATACAGGTTATTGGTAGAGAGGTGGTATTTGAGTTGGGAAGCTACAGCACGTTCCAAAACTTTGGACAGAAAGGGTAGGTTGGAGGTTGGTCTGAAGTTGTTTGGGGTGTCAGGGTTTAGACCAGGTTTTTTCAGAATGGGGGTGACAGCAGCGATTTTGAGGGATGGCGGGACGATGCCAGTGGACAGGGAGGAGTTTATTGTTGCAGTGATAAGTGGAGAGAGAGCAGGAAGGCAGGCCTTGGCAAAGCTGGAGGGGATGGGGTCCAGAGAGCAGGTGGCAGTTTTTATTCCTGTGAAGAGGTCAGAGAGGTCGGTGGTGGAGATTGGGGAGAATTGAGGCAGGGGCTGACAGGATAAGGGGGGGCAGGTGGTTTGAGGGGGAGCAGGTGCGTTGGTGGTTAACGTGCTGTAGATGTTGTCTATTTTGCTTTGGAAGAATGAAAGGAAAGTGGTGCATTTGTCAACTGTGAATGATTGGGAGATGGTGTCCAGGGGGCTGAGGAGTTTGTTTATTGTAGAGAAGAGTGTTTTTGGGTTTCCGGAGCCAGAGTGAATTATTTGAGAGTAGTAGGTGGAGTGGGCGTGGGAGAGGGCATCTTTATAGTGCTGTATGTGGTCTTTGTAGGCTTGGGAGTGAATTGTGAGACCTGTTTTGTTGCGGAGTCTTTCAAGTTGGCGGGCATGAGTTTTCATCACGTGGAGTTCAGGGGTAAACCAGGGAGCAGAGTGGGTGAAGGAAACTGTTTTGGTTTTTATAGGTGCAAGCTGGTCGAGGCAGGAGGAGAGAGTGCGGTTGTAGTAGTCAGTGAGGTCAGAGGGGCTGTGGAGGTCAACGAAGGGAGAGGTGGACATTATTTCAGAGAGGGAGGATGAGAGCGAGGTAGGTGAAACAGAGTTCAGCTTACGGAAGTTGATTTTGCGTTTTTGCTTTGGAGCTGGGGTGGGAATGTTGACAGACATGGTGATGGCTAAGTGATCGGAGAGGGTGGGGTCGGAGCCAGAGAGGTGATGTAGATTTAGTCCAGTGGAGCAGACAAGGTCCAGAATGTGCCCACGGTTATGGGTGGGAAAATTGACGTGTTGAGTGAGGTTAAAGCAGTTGAGTATTTCAGTGAAGTCAGCGGTTATTGTGGAGTCAGTGGAGTCCATATGGATGTTGAAATCACCGAGGAGGAGGATTGAGGGGGAGAGAGAACAGAACTGGGTCAGAAAGTCAGAGAAGTCAGAAAGGAATGATGGGTGTGGTTTGGGAGGGCAGTAGACAACTGCCATGACTAATTTTGTGTGGCCAGAGAGTTTGAAAGCCAGGTGTTCAAATGAAGGAGCAGATGAGATGGAGATGAGGTTGATCTTGAAGTCCTGTCGGTGAATTACGGCAATCCCACCACCTCGGCCTTCCGAGCGTGGTTTATTGATGTAGGAGTATCCGTTGGGTGTAGTGAGGTTGAGTGGGAGGTAATCCAGAGGTTGTTGCCAGGTTTCTGTCAGACAGAGGAAGTCCAGTTTATTTTCCAGGATGAAGTCATTTAGAATGTGGCTTTTATTGTTGAGGGACCGGATGTTGAGCAGAGTGAGCTTCATGTTGCTTTGTGTGGTGTGGATGGACACGGGTGATTTAGCCAGGGCTTGCAGACAGGGGGCACGCTCGTGTGCGTTGTTGTGATGACGTAATGGACGAGTGGAAGTCCGATCAGCTGACCAGAGTGCAGGGATGGAGTGACCGGTCTGGGAGTAGACAAACTTGTGACCGGAGCCTCTGTGGATGTATTTGGGTCGTCGTAGAAGTCCGTGGTTGATGATGGCAGAGATGCATGTCGGAGTGGAGTGGTTGTTGAGCTGGAGCAGCCTCGCAGCCAAGTACTTCAGTGCCATGCCAGGCAGGAGCGAAGGAGCATAGAGCCCGGAGAGATCAAAACGTCACAGCAGGCACAACAGGCTGATCCAGAGCAAGGCCTATGAGGACCGAGGAAGCTGAGCAGCCTAAGGGTTAAATAGGGAGCTGAGGACGTGCAGGCAGAGGAGGTAGCCAGGCAGCCAGGCAGCTGTTAGCGTTAGCGGTAGCGTTAACGTTAGCAATTAGCGAGTTGATGACTGCAGCGCTAGCTGTCAGGTAACCCACAGGGGAGCAGTCCAAGCCAGCAGAGACAGGAGCACAGACAGGAGTGAGAGGTCCAAGGGTGCGGAGTCCAAGGGTGCGGAGGCAGCGGTGGAAGAGCTGGGCAGATGATACCAGGTGGTCAAGCAGAAGGATTAGTTTAAGCAGAGGGATTTTTGCAAGCTGAGAAAATCTTTTCAAAAACGGCAAAATTAATACAAAAAGAGAAGTGGTGAGAAGCGGCGAACAAACAACGCCAGCGTCCTCTCACGTCACTTCCGGTTATTGGACCGATGGTCCAATTCCAGAATTGGACCATCATTGCCTGTGGCAGATTGTGTTTCCTCAGCTGCCGCAGGAAGTACATCCTCTGTTGGGCCTTTTTGACTGGAGTCAATGGTGGCCCCCCATTTAAGGTCCCTGGAGATGATGGTTCCAAGGAACTTAAATGACTCCACAGATGTGACTGTGGTGTTGTTGATGGTGAGTGGGGGGAGCTCTCTTAAAGTCTACTATCAATTCCACTGTTTTAAGAGCATTGAGCACCAGGTTGTAACGAAGGCACCAGGATGCCAACTATGTCACTTCCCATCTGTAGGCAGATTCCTCCCCATCCTGGATCAGTCCAATCAGGGTTGTGTCATCGGCAAACTTGAGAAGCTTGACAGAGGAGCCTATAGAGGTACAGTCCCAGCTGCAGATGGCTATAAAAACCATTGCAGCTATCGCCCTCATCTGGTCATCCAGTGAACTATTGTCCCTCTCCTGGGCCCGCCGGCCTTCAGCCTTAGTGCCTCGCGCTGCCACCTCCCACAGCTGACATTGAGGGAATGGATGAGAAATCGGGATAACACAGAACTAGTGTGAAGGGGTGATCAACATTGACTTCGGTGTGCCGAAGTGCCTGTTTCCATACTGTGCCTTTAAATTTAACTGGGGCACTGGAAAAGTCCCACTGACGCTGTCTCCACAAAGTCCTTAAAAATACACTGGAGGGGCGAGTGAACCAGCAGCAATTTCCTGTCTGATGGCCAACATATCCCTAGCCTGGAGGCGCCAGTTATTTTTAGTCGGCTATGTTGGGCAGGTCAAGATGTTTCTAATCTGACACCAGACTCCACATGTCAGTCGGTATGCAATGTAAGCCAATGCACAAGAGGAGTGAAAGACATGAATGAGAGGAGGACCCCGTGCTTTCAGAACCGAGGTGAAAATTTGAGCTGGGCACTTTCCACATTCTGACCACTCGGGTTCTTGAATCTGAGGGCTGGTCTCATTATTTTTCTGCTTGTGTATTATCTTTCCAGCTCATATTTTCCAACTTCATGCCCCAGGTTGCCATTATTTATTTATGGAATATTATGTACTGTATGCCAGCTCCACTGGTGTGCCTTACGGCTAATATTCTGTGGGAATTGTCCGAGTTCCAGAAGTACTCATGAATCCAGAAACCTGCAGTAACTCTCGCCACTAGTACCTAACCAGCGCCCCCATCAGAGGTGTTCCAGCCAAGGGCACTTAGGTAGTTAGTTTGAGAAGATTTCTTGTGCGATAAACTCATGTTTTATGTATAGCATAGGAACATTTAGAAGACTCTTGGACAGGAAAGGTTTAGAGGGATTCGGGCCAAATGTGGGAAAATGGAACTAGCATAGATTGGGCACATTGCTCGGCATGGATGAATTAGGCCAAAAGGCTTATTTCTCTGCCACATGATTGAGTAGTTGACACAGACTATCATGCAAACCAACCTCCCTTCCATCATCTACACCTCATGCTCCCTTGCCACTGGCATAATCAAGGACGAGTCTCACCGCAAATACTCCCTCTTCTCCTCTCTCCCATCAGGCAAGCAGTACAGAAGTATGAAAACACACATCTCCAGATTCAGGAACAATTTCTTCCCAGCTGTTATCAGGCAACTGTACCATCCTATCACCGACTTGAGTGGCCCAGACCTCCCATCTTCCTCATTGGAGACCCTCGGACTATCTTTAATTGGACTTTACTGGACTTAATCTTGCACTAAACGTTATTCCCGTTATCCTGCATCTGTACACTGTGCATGGCTTGAATGTAATCATGTATTTACAATACTTACATGTATTTACACACGTGACGATAAACTAAACTAAACTAAAGCAGTTGTCCAAGTTAACAAAATAATTGCACTAACCTATGTGTTAACTGGTAACGTGAATTATTCAGTCACTATTCCTTAGGTGGTCTTCCCCTGAAACTGCTACGTTTTAGTTTTGGAGATACAGCATGGAAATGGACCCTTTATATGACTGGCGTTGCCATGTGGACAGCTTAATCATGATCAGGAAATATTTTTAATGGACTAATACAGCAACTTTAAATATCCATTGAAACTCATTCAGATCCAAAGATGCACTTTTGAAATCTAGTCACTATTGTAATTTTTGGAAATGGTCTTAATATATCATAGCAAGGTTCTAGGCTGATGAATAACAACGTTTAAAGGGTTAGAAACATATTTAATACAAATTGGGTGGTGGCAGTGGGGTAGCTGGTAGAGCTGCTGCCTTACTGTGCCAATGACCCTCGTCCAATCCTGACCTTGGCTGCTGTCTGTGTGGTTTACACGTTCTCACTCTGAGGGTTTCCTCCCGATGCTCCAGTTTTCTCCCAAAGACGTACTGATTTGTAGGTTAATTGACCTCTGTAAATTTCCCCTAGTATGCAGAGAAAGGATGAGAAAGTGGGATATCATAGAACCAGTGCGAACGAATGATTGATGCATGGCATGGACGGTGGGCCGAAGGGCCTGTGTCCATGCTGTATCTTTCAATCAATCAAACAAATATAAAACCTACTTTAACTGCACTTCTGACAACTGAATTGTTCACTGCCAGTTTATGTTATTGATTAGTGGAAGCTCAGTGGTAGAGGTGCTGCCTTACAGCGCCAGAGACACAGGTTCGATCCTGACAGCGGGTGCTGTCTATACAAGGTTTGCACGTTCTCCCCATGACCGCGTGGGTTTTCCCCGGTTGCTGTGATTTCCATCTGCACCCCAAACACATACAGGGTTTGTAGGTAATTCAGTCACGATCTTGCTCCCTCACTGAAGCATAAGGATAGCGAGGTCAGGGGGTATGGGGAGAAGGCAGGAACGGGGTACTGAAAGCGGAGTCAGGGGGTATGGGGAGAAGGCAGGAACGGGGTACTGATTGCAGAGTCAGGGGGTATGGGAGAAGGCAGGAACGGGGTACTGATAGCGGAGTCGGGGTATGGGGAGAAGGCAGGAACGGGGTACTGATTGAGAATGATCAGCCATGATCACATTGAATGGTGGTGCTGGCTCGAAGGGCCGAATGGCCTCCTCCTGCACCTATTGTCTATTGTCTATAAAGCAATAAAACCTACAAAATATCATAGTTTTGTACAAATTAACCATATATACACCTAATTAACAGTTTTGAAAGCAGTATTTTCTTTCCTCTACGAAGCAAAACTGGAAAAAGCGGATGAAACGAAGGTTTGTTTCCACTCAGCAGATCAGCTGGCGACAATGCTTTGCCCCCCCGCGACCTATGACCTGCGCATGCTCAGCCAGAATACCGAACTCACTCACTGGGACATATCCACCTCAAAGTAGATTTTTCAGTTCAAGTACATCAAAGATTAAACACAAGCGATGTTGCACTGGGATGTAATTAGTAAAAGCAAGTCTGAGAAGTATATTAGGAATGTACAGTTTGTAAAGTTGGGCATTTTTAATTAGAGGTTATTGAACTTTTATTTGCGGTTTTGAAACAAGCTAGTTAATGGAGCTACAAAATCATAAAAAGGATAATTACATTTTAAAACGTAATGTTTGAAGGATGATATTTCCTCATTTGATTTCAAATTAGAGTACAGTAGGAGTCTTCATATTCATGATAAGGTAGAGAGAAGGAAAAGGTGGATGTTCTGCAGCTAAAACTCCCTGACAGGCAAAGATCCTACTGCAGTTATACAGGTGCTCTTGTGAGACCGCATTTGGAGTACTGTATGCAATTTTAGTCTCCTAATTTGAGGAAGGTATTATTGCTATTGATGGAGTGCAGCCTAGGTTCACCAGGTTAATTCCTGGGATGGCGGGATTGACATATGAAAGAATGGGTCAACTGGGCTTGTACTTATCTATGAAGTTGTGTGAATAACGACATAGTTAAACTTCATCCTGTGCTTTGTTGACCACGAGGCTGTAGAACAAAGACCAAGCCTGTGCATTCCATTTGAATACTCCCCAGAGTCTGTCTGAACCTCCCTAGCACGCATGCGCTAGGTAAGACATTCCAGGAACAGTCCAAGGGAACACCTGACATGGATCAGGAATATAGTGACTGATCTACATTCCTCTTTTTTAGCTAGTGCCCCATGAAATAAAAACAAGCATGCATATGCTAAACTATGGCAACTCTTATACAAAATGAATAAAATGGCAAAATGAATAAAATGGCAAACTATACAATAACTACAGCAAAGCAAAGCAAAACAACACCAATCAATGACTGACATGAAGAAGTGGTACTTAGGAGTCTTGGTATTTAGGATTGGGTTTGCAGACATGTCCTGTAAAACCCCTCCGCGGCATCCTTCACAGGTGATTTCCTGGAAAGCCTCTCCGCGTTATCCTTCACAGGTGACTTGACCACAGTCACAGACTCAACCACTTGAACCCGAGGCCGCTCGGAGTCCATTGTTACTTGTCCATCACCCATGAGAACATCCTTGTCCTCTGACCACATTCCAGTATCCGGGAAATCCGTGGAAACATCAAATGGACTTTCATGTGTTGGAGCAGGCTCGTTTAAGGGCAACAGGTGTCTTCGGTTCCTCCTGTAGAACCCTCCTTCCAATTGCACAATGTAAGATCTGGGCTCTTGGCATGTCTCCTTTATTACGCCCATACGATTGTAGCCGTACAGGGTCTGTAACCAGATAACCTGAGCTTCTGCCAACGGCTGGAGTGGTCGGCTGGATTGATCATAGCACACCTTCGGTGCCAGCCGTTTATTAAGAAGTTGAGCCTGCACCTCTTGAGGCTTACACGTGTGGGGTTCCAGCAGTTTATTTGATACTGGAAGGGTAGTGCGCGTTTGTCTCGACATCAGTCTCTGCACTGGAGATCCAAGTGTTGTATCACGTGACACATTTCGGAGATTAAGCTCGAGAAAGATGTCCCTATAAGGTTTTTTCATAACTTGTTTCGCACTGCGGACTGCTCGCTCAGCCAACCCATTCGACTGGGGATACTCTGGGCTGCTGGTGACTTGAGTAAAGTCCTACCTTTGTGCGAAGTCTTTGAATCGCTGGCTAGTAAACTGCCTAGCATTGTCTGACAAGAGGGTATGTGGTGCTCCATGGGCTGAAAAGTGTCTCTTTAGCATTGTGATAACCGCTGTTGGAGTAGCGGTGTGAAGCTGGTCAATCTCATACCAACCAGAACATGAGTCCACTAGCACCAGGTACTGTTGACTGTGCCACTCAAAGATATCGGTTGCCATCAAGGACCAGGGCAACTCTGGAACTGGATGCAGCAGAAGCCGTTCCCTCTGTTGTTGTGGTTTAGTACTATTACACACCGCACACGACTGTACCTCGGGTACAGGATAATGAGAGGATTTGAACAGTGAAACTAGCAGGATGCTAGGGAGGGTGAGGGACAGAGAGAGAGGGAATGCAAGGGTTACTTGAAATAAAAGAAATCAATATTCATACTGCTGGGTTTTAAACTGCCCAAGTGAAATATGAGGTGCTGTTCCTCCAATTCGCGTGTGGCCTCAATCTGACAGTGGAGAAGGCCCAGGACAGAAAGGTCAGTATGGGAATGGGAAGTGGAGTTAAAATGTTTGTCAAACGGGAGATCGTGTAGGCCAAGGCGGACTGAGCCTAGGATACATGATGAAGTGTTTTAAAAGATTAATATTGGATTGTGCCAGTGTCAGTTTCGTGGTATTCTACAGAAATGGTTTACTGTAGTTAGCAGTATTATGAAAAGGAAATGTAAAGTAAGGAGTAAGAATTGAAGTTTCAGGGAACATTTCAATTAAAAGCATATATAAATGGTGAAAAGGTTACCAGTAAAGCATTCAATATAAATGAGATGAAGAATACAATGAATGATATTTGAAGAAAATTGGCTGCTGGAGCTGATCTGTGAGAATACAATATGCACTTTCCAATTTACAAAATTATTTCTAGAGAGAAAAAAAAAGTTTCTCAGTCAACTGGTCCATGTAAATATTTATTTAGTTTAGTTGAGAGATACAGCGCAGAAACAGCCCCTTCGGCCCAATTAGTCTGCACTGACCCACACACTAACACTGTCCTACATTCACTAGGGACAACTTACAATTATACCAAGCCAATTAGCCTACAAACCTGTACGTCTTTGGAGTGTGGGAGGAAACCGGAGCACCTGGGGAAAATCCGCGTGGTCAAGGGGAGAATGTACAAACTCCGTACTGACAGCACCCGGAGTCAGGATCGAACGTGGGTCTCTGGTGCTGAAAGGCAACAACTCTACCGCTGCGCCACTATGCTGCCCTCACAGACAACGCACAGACTCCTGCCCAGGCATCTTCACCTGAAGCACATGGAGTAAACTGTATATGCACAGTAATGATAAATGCAGCAATTCAGGTTCATGTCCAATGGTTCATTGGTACTTTATTAGTCACATGTACCGAGGTACAATTAAATTCATTTTTATATACAGTTCAGTACAGTTATCACTATACATAAGCACTTAGATGAGCATCTCAGGTACAGCACAAGTGTATAGCAGAAGTACACTGTGACAGTATACAGAGTTTTTTGGTGCCAATTTCAAGCCCATTTGTTGTAAGTGCAGGGATCTTGGCCTGACCATGAAGGCCCGTTGTCCTGGCAACTCTATAGGGTCAGCCTGGCTGAGCATAGCCGTGGTGTCCTCTGTTACTCCACCACTGCAGGCTGCGTTTGGCCTTGGAGCAGCGCCGAGTGCAAGCCCCAGGCTTTTGCTGAGCCTCCAGTGGCCCTCGGGTTGCCAACTGTCCCGTATTAGCTGGGACATCCCATATTTTGGGCTAAATTGGTTTGTCCTGTACGGGACCGCCCCTGCCCGCATTAGGTCCGGGGGGTTCTCTGTCGGCCCGTACGCTGTAGTTCCGGACAGTGTAGGTCCGGGCAGTGTAGGTCCGGATACTATAGGCCCGACAGCCGCTGTATGTCCAGACTATGTAGGTGTCGCCTAATGGAGGTTGCGTAGCAACCCGCTTCCCGGCCCGGGAAGCTGCCATTGGTGGAGCGGGAGCACGTGGCTGCTGGCTGGGTGAGGTCATGTGGGGCGCGAGGCGGTGACGTCACCTTGTCCCTTATTTGGGAGTGAGATAGTTGGCAGCTCTAAGTGGCCCACTGCACTGTCGAGACTGTGCACTGATTGCTGCAGCTGGTCTGTTTACCGGCACTCCGTCCATCTACTTCCTCTCTTCTTTTTTAATCAAAAATAATTTATTCAACTATTTACAATAATATGTACAATACTAAATTATTCAAAACAAACCCACTACTACAATGCCAGTACTCCTTCCTTTCTTGTTGGGTGAGCCGGGCCTTCCAGGTGGTCCTCAGTCCATGTCTATGCACCATAGAAGGCATCCTATTGGGATGCATCACAGCTTAGTTTGGCCAAACACACATAAGAAACTGGAGAGAGTTTTGGATGTAGCACAGACCAGACTCACCACTACTACCTCCTCCCCCCCCCCCCCCCCCCCACTACACTCCTAGAAAACCCACGCGGTCGCAGAGTTTAGACACACAGCATGGATACTGGCCTTTCAACCCAATTAGTCCGCGTCGACCAACGATCACCCCTACACTAGTTCTACCCTACTCAGTTGGGACAGTTTACAGAAGCCAATTAACCTACAAACCTGCATATCTTTGGAATGTGGCAGGAAACTGGAGCACCCGGAGAAAACCCACGTGGTCACAGGGAAAATGTACAAACTTCATACAGACAGCACCCGTAGTCAGGATCAAACCCAGGGTCTTTGATGCTGTGAAGCAGCAGTTCTGCCAGCATAAGGCAGCAAAGTGTTTGTAATACTACACAATTTTAAAAATGTGCTACTTGGTATATGATGCTAATTGATCGCAAAAATATTTGCAACAAATAAGTATTGGGACTCTGTCATTGTTATTCCTTGGCAAATAGTAGTATCTTTCAATGGTCACCCCACTACAGGAAGGATGTAGAGAAAACCCACGTGGTCACAGGGAGAACGTACAAACTCCGTACAATCAACATCCGTAGTCAGGATTGAACCCGGATCTCTAGCGCTGTAAGGCAGCAACTTCACTGCTGCATCGCTGTGCCGCCCAACCCTATGGGCTGAATGGCCTAATCCTGCTCCTATATCCTATGGTCTTTTTGTCCTATGCAATCTTCAAGTATTCAGCATTATACAAAACAAAACAAAATCACACTCATTTAAAATTTTCTACTTCGCACTAAAATGACAGGATCAACTTCAACAGAAAGTACAACTGGTTTGAAAAATAAATCCCACACCCAATACAATCAATCATTCAGATACCCACCAGATGGATTTGTTTAATTTCCCCACGACGATGAAACTCGTCTTTCCTGACAATCCTGAAAGGAAACAGCATGAAGCTGCAGAAATGGACTACAAGTATTCTGCGCTACCAATTATAATTGCAAATAATTGGCCCAAATCCTGGAAAGTTGTAACTTTTAAACTAATTGCTATAGTTGTCCATTTTTACACTGCTTGTTTTGCAGAGGTTTAGAGCAAGTTCAGCGCCTTGCTTTTTTCTCCTGCCTTTGATGTTTACATGAGTTGAAAGGGCAGCACTGTGGCGCAGTGGTAGAGTTGCTGCCTTACAGTGCGGAGACCTGGGTTCCATCCTGGCTGCAGACGCTATCTGTTCGGAGTTTGTGCGTTCTACCTCTGACTGCATGGGTTTTCCTTGGGTGCTCAAGTTTCACCTTGGGTGCTCCCGCTCCACCAATGGCAGCTTCCCGGGCCGAGAGGCGGGTTGCTACGCAATTAGACAGGTGCATGGATAGGACAGGTTTAGAGGGATATGGATCAAACGCAGGCAAGTGGGACCAGTGTAGATGAGAGATGGGCATGGGCATGGGCAAGTTGGGCCAAAGGGCCTGTTTCCACACTCTATGACTATGACTCTGTGACTCTAACAGATCCAATTTCTCATCGTGCAAACATTGCAAGAGATGGTGAATGTTTCTTGCAGGTGGAAGAGTGCTGCATTAACCTATTGATTAGGTCATCGGGTATCTTGTTACTGATGGACCTACAAATCATTATGGCACTTTAGGGATATGACAAGGAAGGATCTGACTTCCAAATAATGGCATCAGTCTGTACTGTAAAGTATCACCATAATTGTGCTTTTTAATTGGAATGTCAAAAAACCCATTTGTGATGTCTTCTGCGCGCAATTAATCGGAATATAAGCTGACTTCTTCCCCGACACACGGTACCTAATAACAGGGAAAGATTTTCCTGGTTTGTAATAAAAAGTAACATAGAAGATATAATTAACTATACCTGACATGAAGTCACAGTTTGCAGAAACAAGGAACTGCAAATGTTCGATTACCAAGGAAAAACACAAAGTGCTGAAGTATCTCAGCGCGACTGGCAGCATCCCTGGAGAACATGGATAGGTGACATTTTGGGTCGGGGCCCTTCTTCAGACTGATTCTTCACAGCCTGAAGAAGGATCATGAATTGAGACGTCACTTATCCATGTTCTCCAGGGATGATGCCTGACTCGTTGAGTTACTCCAGCACTTTGTGTCCTTTTGTGTAAAATAACTCCCTGTTTCCACATTTCAGCATTTTAGTATGTTTGGGATTCCTGCC
The DNA here is from genome assembly GCF_053455715.1 of Rhinoraja longicauda. Classification (NCBI taxonomy): domain Eukaryota; kingdom Metazoa; phylum Chordata; class Chondrichthyes; order Rajiformes; family Arhynchobatidae; genus Rhinoraja; species Rhinoraja longicauda. Next base: position 45,125,833 of record NC_135959.1, on the reverse strand, counting down.
AACAATTGGATGCTAAGGTAAACTTCTCATAAAAGTTAAAGAAGCAAGAAGTTTATTCCTGTTCAGGTGAAAAAAAAGATTGCTTCTATAACGATGCAATTCTTTTCCTCGTGGTGTTTATTATGGGTTTACTATGTTTACATATCTGGTGTGCTGCTGCAAGTAAGAATTTTGTTGTTCCGTTTCGGGACATTTGACAATAAAACACCCTTGACACTTGACTCTTTTTATGTGGCACTTTATATAGCAGTTTTGTAGGGGTATAGACGACAGTAGTAGAGCTTGGAAGTGGTGGAGGAGAACTCATCTTGGCCCACAGATGGTTCAGTAAAATTAGTTCATTAAGGGTGTTCTCAGATCCATGTAGTTGACAGGGTTCCCAAGGTATGGGAATCTGAGATGGCCATTATTCATGTGTAGGAAGGAACTGCAGATGCTGGTTTACACCAAAGATCGACACAGAATGCTGGAGTAACTCAGCGGGACAGACAGCATCTTTGGAGAATCGGAATAGGTGACGTTTCAGGTCGAGACCCTTCTTCATAAGTCTGAAGAAGGGTCCCAAACTGAAATGTTATCAATTCCTTTTCTGCAGAGATGCTGCCTGACCCGCTGAGTTACTCCAGCATTTTGTGTTTATCTATGGCCATTATTCATGCTGCAAAGCAGATCAACGATGTCCCCAGTCTCTTTAAAATACTTAATTGTATGTCCTGCCATCTTTGGAGAAAGTTGAAACATAGAAAATAGGTGCAGGAGGAGGCCATTTGGCCCTTCGAGCCAGCACCAAACTGTCCACCCATTGTCCTCTTGCTATAAAGCTGAAACTAGAGGCAAATGGGTCTCAGCTTTCATGTCTTTGAGGTTATCTCTGCTCCCCTGACACCAGCTTACTCAATTTTGGAGGTTAGTTTTCACTCCAAGGTTTCATGAAACCAATTTGTGAAAAGGTTTTGTCCTTTCTAAAATATTTTTTTTTCTTAAAATTTTAAGATTTAAAAATTGGGCAAGTTAAAAATGTGCAGGTACTATCACAATGCTCAAGAAACATCTAGACGTACATGGATAGGTTTAGAGGGATATGGGCCAAAAGTAGACAAGTGGGACTAGTGTAGATGAAGCATGTTGGTCAGAATGGGCAAGTTGGGCCAAGGGCCTGTTTTCAACCTGTATGACTCTATGACTTTTTATTTTTATCTTTCACTAAACTGACCCCTCACAATCTGTCTGTTCTTAACCAAAAGAAACATTTAGAGTGGTAAGGAAGGCCTCTGTTATGCCTGCCTTCATTGGTCAGAGCATTGAGTATAAGAGTCGGGAAGTCATGATGCAGCTTTATAGGACTTTGGTCAGGCCGCATTTGGAGTACTGTGTGTAGTTCCTGTCACCCCATTACAGGAAGGATGTGGAGGCTTTGGAGAGGGTGCAGAGGAGGTTTACCAGAATGATGCCTGGATTGGAGGGTAGAAGCTACAGGGAGAGGTTAGACAGACTTGGATTGGATTAGGGAGTATTAGTTATAAGGAGCAATTGGACAGACATGGATTGTTTTCTCTGGAACACCGGAGGTTGAGGGGAGACCTGATAGAAGTACATAAAATTATGCGAGGCATAGACAGGGCAGACAGTCAGAACCTTTCCCCCAAGGTGAAAATACTTCAATCAGGTTGAAGTATTTCCTCAAATGGTGTTCTTGCCATTGTGCCATGGAATGTCCCAGCCCTCAGCAGTTTCATTGTATATTTTTTCCGAAAGACTTGAATATAAATTGAGAACAGTTTGCCAAGAATTTATTGTAATCGGCTCTGGAGGTTTGAAAATAACCAGTTAATCATTTCTCAAATAGTAGTAAATATTTTGAATGCAAGCAGTGCAGCAGAAAGGAATCCCGGGCAGGGAATTTATAAAAGGCGTCGGTGCCTCAAACGCACATGATTAGTTTGAACCATGACAGACCGAAATTTATGACTTGCAGCTGTTGGATGTCTGATTGGAGCCTCAGCACTGAGCAGTAGTGTGAAGCATAACAGTCCGAGGAGACCTCAACAGAAAGGCAAGCACAGCACAAGATACCAGGGTAGGAATCAGTGCCACTTGGTCGTCTGCTTTTGTTACGCCTGACTCTGTACTTTTAAAGGAATGCTGCTCTTTATTAACAGGACTGTGGCACTTTTTCTTGTCTTTATGATCAGTTTCTGGTTTGACAAGCAAGGGGCTGATTGCTGCTCACGGTTCGATACAGAAAAGCTTTGTGCGATTACTTCACAAAAACGTATGATTAGTCCAAGCAAGGTGCCCTGGCCAAGGGAGGAGTGGAAACATTGGCATGAAATCACTCTGAGTTAATGGATCTGCACCCGTGTTTACGTCTTGAGTTATTATTGTACTAAAGTCACAGGTGACCTATTTCATTCTGCAACTGCAAAGTATGACATTGGTTGATTTACAATAAGTAAAATGTTAGAGAAGCTGGTAAAATGTAGCACAGGTTAATGGTAACAGAGGGCAGCAGTGAAATACTCTGGATTTGATTTGCAACCTTCCAGTCCCCAACAAATCTTTTTTTCTGCTTTTGATTTTAGTTTAGTTTAGTTTAGAGTTACAGCACGGAAACAGGCCATTCAGCCCACCGAGTTCTGGCCGACCAGTGATCCCCACACACTAGGGACAATTTACAATCTTTCCCAAAGCTAATTAACCTCCAAATCTGCATGTCTTTGAAGTGTGGAGGAAGCAGGAGAGCCCGGAGAAAACCCACGCAGTCATAGGGAGAACGTACAAGCTCTGTACAAACAACACCCATAGTCAGGATCGTACCCTGGTCTCTTGTGCTGTAAGGCAGCAGCTCTACCACTGTGCCACCGTGTCTCCCCTAAACTTATTATTATTCTTTTTATAGATTTCAGACTTTTTAAGAGAGCTACAGAGCGGAAACGAGCCCTTTCGGTCCACTGAGTCCGCACTGACCAGTGATTACCCCATACACTGACCTACTAGGGACAATTTTTACAATGAACCAAAGCCAATTAACCTACAAATCTGTGCGTCTTTGAGTATTAACCAACAAACCTGCATCGAATCTGGGTCTCTGGGGCTGTAAGGGAGCAACTCTACTGCTTGCTGCGCCACTGTTTTCCTTGTGAATCACTGGCGAAGTGGAGCTTTCAACAACCCCAAGTAAGTGAGTGCAGAAGCGCTGGTTTGCCTGCACAAATTTGTTCATGCAATCTGTGAATCATCTGTGCAGCAAAGCATGTGAGGCAGGGTGCGGCTCGAACAGTCAATTCCACAATTAGAAAACAGACACACATTGGAATCTGGCAGCACAGGGGAAGGCAAGTTTCCATCTGGATTCAGTAACAGAACATTAGAAACTGGGCAGTCAAGTGTGAAACACAAAGTGCGGGATTAAGTCAGTGGGTATCTTTAGAGGACTTGGATAGGTCAACACCCCACTTTAACTTAAAACAAAACATCGCCTATCCATGTCCTCCAGAGATACTGGACTATCTTTGATCGGATTTTACTGGACTTTAATCTTGCACGAAACGTTATTCTCGTTAGTCCCTTTATCGTGTATCTGTACACTGAGGATAGCTCGATTGTAATGATGTATTGTCTTTCTGCTGACCAATCAGATCAGATAATACCATACAATCAAGTCAAACTCAAGTACAGTAGGTAGAGCGATGGGAAAGATACAAGGTGCAGAATGTAGTTTTCAGCACTGTGCTGAGTTACTGCATCATTTTGTGCCTATCTTCAGTATAAAACAGCAACTGCCGTTCCTTCCTACACAGTCTGGTCTGTGTGATGGACTGGGCTCCATCTACAAATTTCTGCAATTTCTTGCGGTCTTGAGCTGCAAGAAATGTGACTCAAGAAAATGTTTGTTAACCTACCAAATTCTGATTTATTTCCCTCCCTGTTTGCCCCATTACAGGAAGGATATGGAGGCTTTGGAGAGGGTGTAGAAGTGGTTTACCAGAATAATGTCAGGATTAGAGGGTGTTAGCTATCAGGAGAGATTGGATAAAGATTGTTTTCTCTGAGTGTCAGAGGATGAGGGGAGACTCGATAGAAGTACACGTCCACCGCTGATTTTACGGCACCCTTGGCTCCAGAGCCTTTCTGGATTATCCATTTTGCCGGACCAACGGAGGTCACGGCCTCCGAAGGGAGTCCAACGGTACTGGAACGGTCCGCCTAGGCCGCCGACGGGCTGAGATATTGGCCTGCAAAGTCATCCTCGGAAGTTGGCTTTGGGAACGGATCTGCCGGCTCCAGCTGGGCCGGAGTTCCAGAGCCCTGACCGCATGGGGCAAATTCGACCTGCCGATCGGTCGCGGAAGTCCCAGTCGGGCGGATTTCTGGGAGGGATTTCAAATGCGCTCTCGTAATTTTGTCATTAAAGGAAGTGCCAGACCACCAGTTGCCAGAGAATCGGTGGTCGCCCTGTAGTTCTGGCCTGTCCTCTTATTAGTTTAGTACATATGTTTAAAGTCAATGCGTAGAAGACTGTAACCACTAGCAAATAGATTCCACCTACAGACATGGAAAAAATGACTCTTTAAATGGATAACTTGTTAGGCGCAGATTTTTAAAAATATTGCAGAGTATGAATATGTCATTTGTTTCTAAATGAACAAAAATATGTTATGAGGTCAGATGTCATGAAACAAACTAATTTGTAGTTTTATGGCATGTTCTACAGGGTCAGAATATGAAAGCTGGCTCATTATCAGAGAACATTTTAATACTAATTCTTTGCCAGATCTGTAATATCTTTGGGCCATTTAAGTACCATATAGAATTCCAGACCTAGTTAATAAAATATTGGAGGGCGGGCAGATTTGTGCAGTAGAGCAGACTGTCTTATTTAGATAAAACCCACTTTGAGCTGCTGTGTCCAAAATCATCTTCTGACTCCCTGTATCCGAGCTTCGCTATTGCATTTAATAGGACTGCCAGCTTGGTAGTTCAGCACAGAAGATATATTCAGAATACATTTAAATGAATTCTTATCATTTAATGGATGTGTACTTTGAAACTTAAATTAAAGCCTTAGAGTCACAGAGTCTGATGCAGAGGCAACTGAACCATCCTACCAACAACTAGAGAGACCCTTGAGCTACTATCTACCTCATTGGAGACCCTCAGACTATCTTTGATCAGACTTTTCTGGACTTTATCTCGCACTAAAGGTTATTCACGTTATTTTCTTTATCATGTATCTGTACACTGTGGATAGCTCGATTGTAATCATGTATTGTCTTTCTGCTGACTGGTTAGCACACAGCAAAAGCATTTCATGTACCTCGGTACACGTGACAATAAACTGAACCCGAGTCACGGTGTCACGGAGTCATGGTGTCACAGAATCACAAAGAGCCATAAAGTCATACAGAGTGGAAACAGGTCTGTCAGCCCAACTTGCCTATAGCGACCAACATGTCCCATCTACACTAGTCCCACCTGCATGCATTTGCCCCATATCCCTCTAAACCTATCCTATCAATGTACCTTTCTAAATGTTTCTTAAACACTGCAATAGTAACTGCGTCAACAACCTCCTCCTTTCGTACACCCACCACCCTTTGTGTAAAAAGAAATTACCCCTCAGATTCCTATTAAATTACCTTAAACCTATGTCCTTTGGTTCTCGATTCCCCTACTCTGGGCAAGAGACTCTGCTTTTACTTGATCTATTCCTCTCATGATTTTGTACACCTGTACAAGATCAGAAGATTAGGTTTGAAATATATGAGCCATTCTGGGTTTGGGTGATAAATCAGATAACCAGGGAACTCTGGTGGCAAGAAGGACTGCCCTGATACCCTGACACATTCTCCCCATCACCTCCTCGCAATCTTCATCATATTCATGTTCTGCATGACGGCTAGTCTCTTGAGACTCCATCAGATTCTTCCAGTCTGAAGAATGGTCCTGACTTGAAATGTCACCTGTCTATTCCCTCTTCGGATTTTGCCTCATCTGTTGAGTTTGTTAAGTGCTTTGTGCTTTTTTTCATGGTGGTACAAGATGCTAGATCCAGCATCTGCAGTTCCATGAGACCCGCCAGTCTAGCCTGACCTGATTTTTGGCAACTCAACTACTTCTCTTTATTCTACAGCTTGGTATGCTCCTGTCTCTGTTTTCAAAAAAATGTGCCGACACTCTCAAAACTATCACTTCCTTCAAAATTCTATGCTTTGTCCCATTGCTTTTCCCCACTCACCAGTCCATTTAATTGTATGCTTGCCCAAAAACTCACCATTAGTTCAGAGATACAGCATGGAAACAAGCCCACCAAGTCCGACAGGGGGTATGGGGAGAAGGCAGGAACGGGGTACTGATTGAGAATGATCAGCCATGATCACATTGAATGGCGGTGCTGGCTCGAAGGGCCGAATGACCTCCTCCTGCACCTATTGTCTATTATCTATATTGTCTATTGTTGATCACCCATTCACGCTAGTTCTATGTTATCCCACTTTTGTATCCACTCCCTACACACCAATTGCAATTTACAGAGGACAATTTTTAATTTAAGGCGGCACGGTGATGCAGCTGAGGAGTAGCCAGAGACCCAGATTTAATCGGTGGGCCGAAGGGCCTGTTTCCATGCTGTATCTCTAAAGCATGAAGTAAAGTCATTTCTATCTTCCCTTGCTATGCTGGCACTCTCTGTAAATCCCCACAACTGAAACAGCTTGAAATTAATACCAAGAAATTGGCTTTTAAAAAGCATTTCATTTTCCTTTCTTGAATGAGAACCAATGTAGTGAGAATGTTTTTAAAAAAATGCTCAGCTGCGGACCTAGAATATTCATCACACTCTGAATTTGAAAATTAATTTGACACACTGACTCCAACCATTACAGTCCTGGCAGATTGTGCATGCTGCACATTGTCACAAGTTAAGTCAAAGTCAATCTGATTGAATGTGATGGAAACCACGAATAGCATGGTATATAAAAACAAACGATGAATGCATTTTTTCTTCGAGAGGCCTCCACTGGACATAGAGCAAAAATCATGTCCTATTTCTTGCTGCCTCACTCCTCACAGAAATGCATGTCCACCACCGATTTTCAGACACCCTTGCTTCCAGAGCCTTGTCAGATTATCCGTTTGCCAGACCAACAGAGGTCACGACATCTAAGAGCAGTCCAACGTACTGGAACAGTCCGCCTAGGCTGCCGAGGGGCCGTGATACCGGCCCGTAAAGTCGGCTTCAGAAGTTGGCTATGGCAATGGATCTGCCGGCTCCAGCTGGGCTGCAGTTCCAGAGCCCCAGCAGCAGGGGGGGAAATACGATCTGCCGATCAGACGCGGATGTCCCGATGAGGTCAAGATTGGCTCCGTGACGCATCTCGGCTTCCATGACGTGTGAACCAGGCCTGCCGTTGGGATGGGTCACGGCTCGGCGGCATTCCTTTTGCCTCATGTGGCTCACCGGGATTGTGGTAGTGGGAGTCTGATAGTGTGCACTTTGTGTCTCTGAAAGGACATTGATCCAGGGACATTTTACATGTGCAAAATCTGATCATTACCAAATAGCTAGCCTTTTTCTGGTTGATTTGCTACCACATCCACGGAGTGAGATAGTCTTAATTCCATAAACCAAATTTTGCTTGTGAAGGAAACGTTAAAACACAGGGAGTTATCAATGAACACCATTGAACACAGCTGAATTGGTTTATTATTCATGTTTTAGGTTTAAAATTATTATTGTCATGTGTACCAAGGTACAGGGGAAAGCTTTGTTTTGCATGCTACCTAATCGGAGTAGTTAATGCCATACATAGATACAATTAAGCCAATCCCTACAACAGGGAGAGCAAAAGTGAAGATACAGAGTGCAGAATATAGTTCTCAGTATTGTAACAGTTCCAGAGACAAAATCCAGCATCCGCAATGAGGTAGAGGTGAAATGGACAACACCATAGCTTGCGAAAGGATTGTTCAGTAGCCTGATAATAGACAATAGACAATAGGTGCAGGAGGAGGCCATTCGGCCCATCGAGCCAGCACCGCCATTCAATGTGATCATGGCTGATCATTCTCAATCAGTACCCCGTTCCTGCCTTCTCCCCATACCCCCTGACTCCGCTATCCTTAAGAGCTCTATCTCTCTCTTGAATACATTCAGAGAATTGGCCTCCACTGCCTTCTGAGGCAGAGAATTACACAGATTCACAACTCTCTGACTGCAAAGGTTTTTCCTCATCTCAGTTCTAAATGGCCTACCCCTTATTCTTAAACTGTGGCCCCTTGTTCTGGACTCCCCCAACATTGGGAACATGTTTCCTGCCTCTAACGTGTCCAACCCCTTAATAATCTTACACGTTTCGATAAGATCCCCTGTCATCCTTCTAAGTTCCAGTGTATACAAGCCTAGAAACTGTTTCTGAGTCTGGTGGTGCGTGCTCTCAAACTTTTGTACCTCTGCCGGACAGAAGCAGGGAGAAGAAGGAACAGCCGGGATAGGACAAGTCTTTGATTATGTTGACTGCCTTTCTGAGGCAGTGTGAAGCATTGAGGTAGTCAATGGTGGGGCGTCTGGACTGTGTGATGGACTGCCCCTTAATAATAGGAACCTGAGGGGCAACATTTTCACTCAGGGGGTAGTGGGTATAAGGAACGAGTTGCCAGAAGAGATAGTTGAGGCAGATACAAATGGTGAGAGGACAGTTCAGTCGCCAGATAACAGCTTGGAAGAAACTGTCCCTGAATCTTGAGATGTGCGTTTTCTAACTTCTGTACCTCTTGCCTGATGGGACAGGGGAGGAGAGGGAGTGACCGGGGTGAGACTGGTCCTTGATTATGCTGGTGGTCTTGACAAGGAAGCATGGACCATATGCAGACAAATGGGATTAGCTTACATGGGGCATTTCGGTCAGAATGGACGAGTTGGGCCGAAGGGTCTGTTTCCATGCTGTATGACTCAATCTGTACTCGAGACGGAGAGCTATTGAAGCTGCTACTTCAAGTTTCATTCTGCAAAGTAGTGAATAACTTTCAGCAAGTTCAGGAAGTCTGAGACTGAATCCATTTGGGCTACTTATCAATGACTCAGTCTGAATGATTAAAAAAAGACAAGACAAAGGTGAATAGGACAACCTTTGATCTGCTGGTACAAGATGTCAGTCCTAGAGGTTAAAAGAAACATATTGATTGGATTCCAACCAAAAGAAACATATCGATTGATCTTTGTTCTCTGTGTGCATTGAGCTTTGAAAAAATCGAACAAAAATCCTCTACTGATTCGAATATCAGCGAATTGGTAGCCATCTCCTAAATGGTTTGTTTGTTTTAATGAATGGGTTGGTTAAAAAAATTAACGCTATATTCTTTTATTTGACAAGCTTCAGTTGTTGCTTTACAGTCTCAGAACAATTCCTTGTCTTGACGTGAATGTTATAAATTAGTTGCATTCTCTCACTTACATTTCAGACAGTACTTCCACCTTGTGCAATGACCATAAATGCTGTAATTAGGCTGAATAGCATTTTGCATTCTCGTTCTGCTGCTGTGGAACAGGGCCAAAATGCAGAAGTGGTGCTGCACTGTCTAATTTTCCAAAGATTGCCCTGTTACACAAGAATCTGAATGGTGTCTCTGCTAGGCTTTAAGCACGGCACTGATTCTGGGGAAATATTAACTGTTCTGTTACACGTTGTAGATCTTATTGTCCAGGTACAGCACAGTGGCGCAGCGGTAGAGTTGTTACCTTACAGCGTCAGAGACCTGGGTTCGATCCCAACTATGGCTGCTGTCTGTATGGAGTTTGTACGTTCTCCCTGTGACCACCTGGGATTTCTCTGGGTGGTCTGGTTTCCTTGGACATTCCAAAGATGTGTAGGTTTGTAGGTTAATTGGCCTCTGAAAAAATTGATAGGATAGTAGGAAAGTAGGATAGATCTAGAGGCCGAAGGGCCTGTTTCTGTGCTGTACCTTGAAACTAAACTGAAAGGGGTGGTGCGGGGGGGAGGAGGGGAGGATTAGGCCTGTGAAACATGATTCTTTAACTCTGAACCACGACGTTCATAAGTTATTGGAGCAGAATTAGGCCATTTGGCCCATCGACCCTACACTGCCACTCAGTCATGGCTGATCTATCTTTCCCTCAACCACATTCATCTGCCTTCTCCCCATAACCCCTGACACCCTTACTAATCAAGAATCTGCCAATCTCCGTCTTAAAAGTATCCATCGACTTGGCCTCCACAACCGTCTGCAGCAATGAATTCCACAGATTCACCACCCTCTGACTAAAGAAATTCCTCCTCATTCCCTTTCTAAAGGTACATCCTTTAATTCTGTGACCTCTAGTCCTAGTCTCTCCCACTAGTGGATGTGTAAATAAATTACCTCCATAGTTTATGCAATGAACTATTAAAAATATAGAAAAGCTTCAGATTTTCCCCTTTCATTTTAAAGCATACCAGTAATAATATAATATTGGGGGGGTGGGGGAGGGAATGAAGTATGACTGTGGTGTCTGCATGGTGGGTATAATGTTTAGTCACATCCCACAATTGTTGGAGACATTGGATACTGCAGATGCTGGAAGTTTGAATAATAAACAAAGTACTGATCAAACTCATGAGGTCAGGCAGCATCTGCAGAGGGAGATGGACAGATGATCTTTCAGATTGGGACCCTTCTTCAGACAAGGTTGCTCCAGCAGTTTGATTTTTACTCGCCATTGTTAGCCCAGCAGCAAATCAGACCATGTTTTCTGCTGTATTTTTAAACTTTTCATTTATTGTGTATTTTTTCATCTCTTCTCACTGTCCTTTTCACCACCCCTCTTACGCAATGAGATGCCTCCACAGCCATCTGTGGCAAAGAATTCCACAGATTCATCACCCTCTGGCTAAAGAAATTCCTCATCTCCATTGTAAAGGTACGTCCTTTTACTCTGAGGCTGCGTCCTCTGGTCGTAAACTCTCCCACTAGTGGGAACATCCTCTCCACATCCACTCTAACCACTTGGCCTTCTGGAAAGAACGAGTCGACCACAAGTTCCACAACAAGAAATGTTATTGTCTAATTATGCCAAATGACCATGGACTTGTGGTTTGGTTTACAAAAAGGTGTTTAGCACATTAGCCTTCATCAGTATTGAGTAATGAACTTGGGAGGTCATGTTACAGTTGTATAAAACGTCGGTGAAGCCGCATTTAGAGTATTGTGTTCAGTTCTGGGCACCGTGTTATAGGAAAGATGTTGTCAAGCTGGAAAGGGTGTAGATAAGATTTATTAGGATGTTGCCTGAGCTAGAGGGTGTGAGCTACAGGGAGAGGTTGAGCAGGCTGGGACTCAATTCCTGGGAACACAGGAGGGTGAGGGGGTGATCTTATTGAGGTGTATAAAATCATGAGAGGAATAGATCGGTTAGATGCACAGAGTCTCTTGCCCAGAGTAGGTGAATCGAGGACCAGAGGACATAGGTTTAAGGTGAAGGGGAAATGATTTAACAGGAATCTGAGGGGTAACTTTTTGTCACTAAGGGTGGTGGGTGTATGGAACAAGCTGCCAGGCCAGGTAGTTGTAGTGGAGATATCACAACATTTAAGAAACAGTTGGATAAATATATGGATGGGACAGGTTTGGAGGGATATGGATCAAGTATGGGCAGGAGAGACTAGTGTAGCTAGGACTAGCTAAGACTGGCCAGTGTGGGCAAGTCAGGCCGAAGAGCCTGTTTCCACACTGTATCACTCTATGACTCTATGATTGGTTGATCGGAGAACTGTTGTATCCATGTGTAGGAAGGAACTGCAGATGCTGGTTTATGCCAAAGATAGACACAATGCTGGAATGATACCAACTCAAACCGTGTCTGCTTATCCATCCACCTTTTGGTGCAGTATTGCCTATTTTTGAAAGAATGTATTAATTCACTGGTGCCAACTGCTCTTGTAGATTATTGATTCTCTGGGACCCGGTGCTCTATTCATTTATTTGTTGACTGGATTGCCAATACTAATTAATTAATTTGCATTAGGGATTTATTGATTCACTGTTACCATTGACCTGTTAATTTGCAAATGTCCACAGCTCCACTAGTTTAGCGACGTTAGAAATACAATTGTTTTATTTAATTAGCGTGGACCTTCAGATATAACTTTCTAACACCTTTAGACTTTAGACTTTAAAGATACAGCGAGGAAACCGGCCCTTCGGCCCACCAAGGCCGTGCCGACCAGCGATCAACCCCATACATAAGAACTATCCTACACACTACGAACAATTTACAATTTTGCAGAAGCCAATTAACCTACAAACCTGTACATCTTGGAGTGTGAGAGGAAACTGGAGCAGCAGGAGCAACCCATGCAGTCACAGGGAGAATGTACAAACTCCGTACAGACAACACCCATAGTCAGGATCGAACCTGATCTCTGGCGCTGTAAGGCAGCAACTCTACCGCTGTGCCACTGTGCCACCCTGTTGCCCAATAATCTACCTTTTTTTAATTGGTTTCTAATATCCTATGATTTTGCTGATCACTGGAATATATTAATATATTCATTTCCTTTTTGACTGTTGCTCTATTGATTAGGTAATTTATTTTGTTGAGCTCCCAATTGCTTTGCTCAGGTGCCCATGGTTTGTTTCACTAATTAACTATTTATTTTACTGGGTTGAGCTGCATTAATTATCAGTGATGATAAATGATTGTGAGTGACAGTTATTGACTGTGGTTTATGTGACTTAGATATTCTCTGACAATATGAAGTTCAACCCAACCTCTTGTTCTAACTTAAATTCTCCTGTCATAGAACATAGAATGGTACAGCACATAAAACAGGCCCTTCTGCCCACAATATCTAAGCCGAACATGATGCCAAGACCATCTCTTATCCACCTGCATATAATCCGTATCCCTTCATTCCCTGCATATCCGTTTGCCTATCTCAAAGTCTCTTCAATACCAATATTTATCTGTCTCCTCTACCACCCCCGGCAGCATGTTTCAGGCACTCATCACCCTCTGCATAAAAAGAATTGCCCCACACATCTCCTTTAAACTTTGCCCCACTGACCTTAAAGCTATGTCCTTTAGTATTTGATTTTTTCATCTTGGGGGGAAAAAAGGTTCTGACTCGCTAGCACATCCATACCTCTAATAATTTTATCAACTTCCATCAGTCTCCCTGCAACCTCTGGCGTTCCAGAGAAAATAATCCAAGTCTGTCCAACCTCTCCCTATAGATATTGCGCCCTAATCCAGGCATCATTCTGATAAACCTCCTGTGCACCTTTTTCAAGACCTCCACAACCTTCCTGTAATTGGACAACCAGAATTGCATGCATACTCCAAATGTTGCAATGCTCGAAGCTCAGCTAGAATTAAGTTTAAAATCCTGTGCCTGATCTCCCACGGTACTGTATTAGCTGCTAAACTGACTGGTGTAACATCTACAGGGCAAGAATTGATTGTGAAAAGGGGTGGGCAAATAGGAAGCTCTCAGCATGTTTCCAATAAAACCATCAGGCAATTGTACTCCAGTGCATCGCTTAGGATTGATTAGTGAACTATTGCTTTGATCACCAGCTCCAACTATCTGTTGACTTTACATTTTAGAATTTAGAGATACAATACGGAAACAGGCCCTGTGGCCCACCAAATCCATGCTGACCAGTGATCACCCTGTACACTAGCACTAACCTACACACTAGGGACAATTTACAGAACCCAATAACCTGTAAGCCTGCACGTTTTTGGAGTGTGGGTGGAAACCGGAGCACCCGGAGAAAACCCACATGGTCTCGGGGAGAATGTACAAACTCCCCACAGACAGGAGCTGTAGTCAGGATCGAACCCAGGTCTCTGGCATTGCAAGGCAGCAACTCTACCGCTGCACCACTTTGCCACCCCATAGCTGAAGCCTTTATCCACGCCTTTAATAATCGAGATTTGAGAAGGCCATTTCTTTCTTGGCTAGTGTTCCATCTTCTAATCTGTATGAATTCGTGCTCACCAAATCTCTGCTGCGTAATTCTGACTTGTACCAAGTCCCTGTCACTCATTGCCCTTGTGCGCACTCATGGAGTCCAGAGTCACTCCTGTACTAATTCTTCTATGTAATATTTTATGATTGTTTGCTAATTTGAACATGTTCTGATCCTCCTCTCTTCCCGGGTCAAACTAGAAAAGATTCAGTCTCACCCCAGTCACTACCTCCTCTCCCCTCTCCCATCGGGCAAGAGGTACAGAAGTTTGAAAACGCATACCTCCAGATTCAGGGACAGTTTCTTCCCAGCTGTTATCAGGCAACTGAACCACCCTACCACTAACTAGAGAGCAGTCCTGACCTCCCATCTCCCTCATTGGAGACCTTTGAACTCGGACTTTACTGGACTTTATCTTGCACTAAACATTATATCCTTTATCCTATATCTGTACACTGTGGACAGCTTGATTGTAATGATGTATAGTTTTTTCCTTGATCATCGTTGCTGGCTTGGAGTTGTCCTTTTGCATACCTTTCATTTATTTGTTCTTTGCACATTTTCATATCTCTAGTTTTCCCTCTCCCCTGACTCTCAGTCTGAAGAAGGATCTCGACCCAAAACGTCACCTATTCCTCTACAGATGCTGCCTGACCCACTGAGTTACTCGAGCATTTTGTGTCTATTTTGACATATTGTTATGTACTTTGTCCAATTTGTATTGGAACTGAATTGATCCTTCGCCAACAACATCACAAGGACTTTTCCTTCCTGCCTGCAATGTTTGTAATGGTGCCTGAAAAGATATCCTGGAACTACCTTGAAAACTGGAGATAAGTTTTCAATTCCCCAAGTAGAAGAAACTTAAAATTGTAATCAGCAGCAACTGAACTGTAAACATTCAGCACAACAAGCTACTTCCAAGATAACCAGCCACGCACAAAGGCTTTATGTTCTATTTTAGCACATTTTAAAATTAATACTGTCGATGTGAATTAATGCTGTCTTCCACATCACAGCTGCATTGAAATTCACTCTGCAATGCTCTTGACCCCAGGCACAAAATCACATTATAATTGCCACAGGGAATCTGTAAGTTGTGAGTCAATTATTTTGCCGTCACCTTTGGCTCAGTCTCATGTTTGTCTCCCTCCCAATGATAGTGGGGTGGTGGGGAAAACCCTCAATTCCTGCCTCTAATAATTGACTTTGTTACAATGCCCAAGAATTTTCGTTTTGGATTAGTTGTTGTTTAGAGATACGGTGTGGCAAGAGGCCCTTCGGCCCACCAGGTCTGCGCCGACCATTGATCACCTAATACACTAGTTCTATCCTACACACTAGGGGCAATTTACAGAAGGCAATTAACCTACAAACCTGCAGTTTTGTGAAGTGTGGGAGGAAACTGGAGCACCCGGAGAAAACCCACGCGGTCACAGGGAGAACGTGCAAACTCCGTACAGGCATCACCCGTCGTCAGGATCGAACGCGGGTCTCCGGCGCTGCAAGGCAGCAAATCTACCGCTGCGCCACTGTGCCGCACATTAGGTAATTCTGTGAAAGACGTTAAGATGTTAAATCTGTCCTTTCAAGAGGACATGAACATTGCCATGATATTCTTTGTAGAAGACCAAGAGAAGAAGAGTTTTCCCTGAAGTCCTGGATTGTATTTGTCCTTCAGCCACCTTCTGAAAAGAATTATCGTTTTGCTGTTCTCAACATCAGGGCAAAAGCCAAATTGCAAATATTATCTGGTCTCTCAACAGTTTAGAGGTAATGGTCGTTCAGAAATGTACAGTGTTGAAAGTATTGACACAAAAGATCACTCTTTGATACATTTACAACACAAAATAAAGATCTTTTTCTGCAGGATGAGTTATCTTATCTGTAGTGCTGGCATTTTGGTAAAGACAAGATAACTCACCTGCAATTTAAGGCAGGTTGATACTAACCACAGGTTCCTTGTGTTGGCAATAGCATGCATGAGTTTAAAATGCCTAAACTTGTTATTAATCTCTATGAGATCAACATTTCTTTCTGCAGGGTTGGCTTAATGTTCTTAGGACTGAATTCATTGACTGAAGTTAAAGAATGATTTATCATTATAGCTCCATGAGGCTCTTGTATGATGCAGCTTTCTAGGACTGTAGTTAGGCCGCATTTGGAGTATTGCATGCAGTTCCGGTGGCTCCATTACAGGAAAGATATGGCTTTGGAGAGGATGCAGAGGGGGTTTACCAGAAAACTACCTGGATTAAAGGATTTCAGCTACAGTGTGAGGTTGGATAGACTTGAAATGTTTTCTCTGGAATATCGGAGGTTGAGTGGAGACTAGCTGGAAGCATGTAAAATTATGAGAGGCATTGATAGGGTAGACAGAGCATTTCTCCCAGGGTGAAAATATCCAACACTGGAGGGCATAACTATAAGATGAGAGGGGGAATGTTTGATGGGGATGTGTGGGGCAAGTTCTTCACACAGAGAGAAACGGGGCCCTGGCATGCATGGTCAGGGGTGGTGGTGGAGGAGGCAGATATGATAGTGGTGTTTCAAAGGCTTTTGGATATGCTTATGGAAGTGCAGGGAAGGGAGGGATATGAATCATATACAAGCATATGAGACCAGTTTAACTTCACATCATGTTCGGCACAGACATTGTGAGCCGTTCCTGTGCTGTACTGTTCTATGTTGTATCTACTGTGCTATCATATCATCATCATATCATATATATACAGCCGGAAACAGGCCTTTTCGGCCCTCCAAGTCCGTGCCGCCCAGCGATCCCCGTACATTAACACTATCCTACACCCACTAGGGACAATTTTTTAATTTTTTTTTTTACATTTACCCAGCCAATTAACCTACATACCTGTACGTCTTTGGAGTGTGGGAGGAAACCGAAGATCTCGGAGAAAACCCACGCAGGTCACGGGGAGAACGTACAAACTCCTTACAGTGCAGTACCCGTAGTCAGGATCGAACCTGAGTGTCCGGCGCTGCATTCGCTGTAAAGCAGCAACTCTACCGCTGCGCTACCGTGCCGCCCAACCTTTGAAAGTTATTTGTAGGCACAGGGAACTGCTGATGCTGGTTTACAGAAAAAGACACAAAGAACTGGTGTAACTCAATGGGTCATGGATAACACAGATAGGGGTGACATTTCAGATCAGGACATCTGTCGACAGAGATGCTGCCTGACCCACTGAGTTACTCTGGCAAAGTTTATTTTTATTTTTTAAAGTCGCTTCATTGGTGTAGGTTTAGGTTTACATTTTTTTATTGTCACATGAAAATGTAAAAACAAGGCACTGCAGATGCTGGTTTATACCAAAGATAGGCCCAAAGTGCTGGAATAACTCAGTGGGTTAGGCAGTATCTCTGGAGAGAAAGATTGGGTGACGTTTCAGGTCTGAACAAAAGGGTCGCGACTCAAAATGTCATCCATCCCTTTTCTCTAGAGATGCTGCCTGACCCGCTGAGTTACTCCAGCACTTTGTATCTACCTGAGCTACAGTGAAAAGCTTTGTTTTGCATGCTGTCCAATCAAATCAAATTATACTGTACATGAATATAATAGCTTTCAAATATCTTGTAATAAGATGTGCTGCATAAATGTGAATCTCCCTTTTCTCATTTTTTATTATTTCAGAGTTTAAAGTAGTAACAGTGTTTAGGGTAATTTGTGTAGGTGTAGAGGAGGGAGGTCTGGGTCAAATCCTCACATGCAGCGCATCATTTAGAAAACGGGCATTTAGAATAAATAGGTGTCACAGTGGCGCAGCGGTAGAGCTGCCTCACAGCGCCAGAGACCCCGGTTCGATCCTGTCTATGGTGCTGATCGTGCGGAGTTTGCACGTTCTCCCTATGACCACTTGGGTTTTCTCCAGGTGCTCCGGTTTCCTCCACTTCCCAAAGACACGCGGGTTTGTAGATTAATTGGCCCAATGTAAATTATCTCTAGTGTGTAGGGAGCGAATGTGAAAGTGGACTCGGTGGGCCGAAGGGCCTGTTTCCATGCTGTATCTGTATCTGCATAATCCCTGCCCCAAAATCCGAGTGTTTGCGATCGCCCATGGATGAAGGTTGAGAAGCAGACTGAGTAGAACTTGTGAAGCTTGGGCATACAGCTGAAGATAGTGCAGTAATTAACAGCGCTCTTAGTTTACCTGACCAGCCTTAAATAGAAACATGCTCGATGTCCTTATCCATTATAACTGCCAAGTGTGAATTCCTTTTGAGAAAGGTCGTCCTTCAACTCAAGATGAAGAATTCAGTCCCAGAAACATTGAGCCAACCTTTCTGCAGAAAAGAAATTATGATTTCAGATAGATTAATAACAGTTTGGGGCATTTTAAACTGACGCACGCTATTGCCATTACAAGTAACCTGCGGTCACCATTGACCTGCCCTAAATTGTGGGTGAGGTGTCTTGTCATTCTCAAATTGCCAAAGCTGCAGATAAGATAACTCATCCTGCATGTACAGATCTTTATTTAATGTTGTAAATGTACCAGAGTGAGCTTTTGTGCCAACACTTTCAACACTGCCAATTTCTGAACCCCCCGATATGCTGCTTAGAAACCAGATAATATTAGCAATTTGTTACTTTCCCTGATAGAGTCATAGAGTCACACAGCGTGGAAACAGGCCCGTCGGCACAACTTATCCACACCGATCAACATGCCCAACCTACACTAGTCCCATCTGCCTGTGTTTGGCCCATATCCTTCTAAACCTGTCCTATCCATGTACTTGTCTAAATGTTTCTTAAATGTTGCGATAGTACCTGACTCAACTACCCCCTCCGGCGGCTTGTTCCATGATGTTGGAAACTAATAATAGAAATGGGAGTTTAAAAGGTCGAAGGACTAATGCAATACAGAAAGTTATAGTAATGCAAAACAAAATGGTGAGAATACAAAAGGTTTAGTTTACTTCAGGGATACAGCATGGAAATAGGCCCTTTGGCCCACTAAGTCCACGCCGACCATCGATCACCTGTTTGCATAAGCTCTATGTTATTCCATTTTTGCATCCACTCCCTACAAAGACGCACATCTTTGGGACATGGGAGGAAACCGGAGCACCTGAAAGAAACCCACGCACTCACAGAGAGAATGGGCAAACTCGACACATGCAGCATCCAAGATCAGGATTGAACCCAGGTCTCTGATGCTGTGCTGCTGTGTGCCTCCCAGGTTAAACAGGAAAAACTGGATGATGAGAACCATCATAGTTAGAAACATAGAAAATAGATGCAGAAGGGTCATTCAGCCCTTCGAGCCAGCACGGCCATTCAATATGATCATGGCTGATCATCCAAAATCAATAGGTAGTGTAAGAAAATAACTGCAGATGCTGGTACAAATCGAAGGTATTTATTCACAAAATGCTGGAGTAACTCAGCAGGTCAGGCAGCATCTCTGTTCAGTATGAAGTAGGGTCTCAACCCGAAACATCACCCATTCCTTCTCTCCTGAGATGCTGCCTGACCTGCTGAGTTACTCCAGCATTTTGTGAATAAATCCAAAATCAATAGCTCGTTCCTGCTTTCTCCCCATATCCCTTGATTCTGTTAGCCCTAAGAGCTATATCCAACTGTCTCTTGAATAAATGCAGCCTCACCAACATCTTAAAGAGCTGTAACATGACCTCCCAACTTCTATATTCTTCTATAGTATAGTATCTATTTTTTAGTAGACACAAAATGTTGGAGTAACTCAGCAGGTCAGGCAGCATCTTGGGAGAGAAGGAATGGGTGATGTTTCGGGTCGTGAGTACGTGAAGAGGAAAAAAATAGTCAAGGCAAATGTGGGTCCCTTGAAGACAGAAGCAGGGGAATTTATTATGGGGAACAAAGAAATGGCAGACGAGTTAAACCGTTACTTTGGATCTGTCTTCACTGAGGAAGATACACACAATCTCCCAAATGTTCTAGGGGCCGGAGAACCTAGGGTGATGGAGGAACTGAAGGAAATCCACATTAGGCAGGAAATGGTTTTGGGTAGACTGATGGGACTGAAGGCTGATAAATCCCCAAGGCCTGATGGTCTGCATCCCAGGGTACTTAAGGAGGTGGCTCTAGAAATAGTGGAAGCATTGGAGATCATTTTTCAATGTTCTATAGATTCAGGATCAGTTCCTGTGGATTGGAGGATAGCAAATGTTATCCCACTTTTTAAGAAAGGAGGGAGAGAGAAAACGGGTAATTATAGACCAGTTAGTCTGACATCAGTGGTGGGGAAGATGCTGGAGTCAATTATAAAAGACGAAATTGCTGAGCATTTGGATAGCAGTAACAGGATCATTCCGAGTCAGCATGGATTTACGAAGGGGAAATCATGCTTGACAAATCTACTGGAATTTTTTGAGGATGTAACTAGGAAAATTGACAAGGGAGAGTTAGTGGATGTGGTGTACCTCGACTTTCAGAAAGCCTTCGACAAGGTCCCACATAGGAGATTAGTGGGCAAAATTAGAGCACATGGTATTGGGGGTAGGGTACTGACATGGATAGAAAATTGGTTGACAGACAGAAAGCAAAGAGTGGGGATAAATGGGTCCCTTTCGGAATGGCAGGCAGTGACCAGTGGGGTACCGCAAGGTTCGGTGCTGGGACCCCAGCTATTTACGATATACATTAATGACTTAGATGAAGGGACTAAAAGTACCATTAGCAAATTTGCAGATGATACTAAGCTGGGGGGTAGTGTGAATTGTGAGGAAGATGCAATAAGACTGCAGGGTGACTTGGACAAGTTGTGTGAATGGGCGGATACATGGCAGATGCAGTTTAATGTAGATAAGTGTGAGGTTATTCACTTTGGAAGTAAGAATAGAAAGGCAGATTATTATCTGAATGGTGTCAAATTAGGAAGAGGGGATGTTCAACGAGATCTGGGTGTCCTAGTGCATCAGTCACTGAAAGGAAGCATGCAGGTACAGCAGGCAGTGAAGAAAGCCAATGGAATGTTGGCCTTCATAACAAGAGGAGTTGAGTATAGGAGCAAAGAGGTCCTTCTACAGTTGTACCGGGCCCTGGTGAGACCGCACCTGGAGTACTGTGTGCAGTTTTGGTCTCCAAATTTGAGGAAGGATATTCTTGCTATTGAGGGCGTGCAGCGTAGGTTCACTAGGTTAATTCCCGGAATGGCGGGACTGTCGTATGTTGAAAGGCTGGAGCAATTAGGCTTGTATACACTGGAATTTAGAAGGATGAGGGGGGATCTTATTGAAACATATAAGATAATTAGGGGATTGGACACATTAGAGGCAGGAAACATGTTCCCAATGTTGGGGGAGTCCAGAACAAGGGGCCACAGTTTAAGAATAAGGGGTAGGCCATTTAGAACGGAGATGAGGAAGAACTTTTTCAGTCAGAGAGTGGTGAAGGTGTGGAATTCTCTGCCTCAGAAGGCAGTGGAGGCCAGTTCGTTGGATGCTTTCAAGAGAGAGCTGGATAGAGCTCTTAAGGATAGCGGAGTGAGGGGGTATGGGGAGAAGGCAGGAACGGGGTACTGATTGAGAGTGATCAGCCATGATCGCATTGAATGGCGGTGCTGGCTCGAAGGGCTGAATGGCCTACTCCTGCACCTATTGTCTATTGAGACCCGTCTTCCTACACATCTATTTTTTAGTGATCGTTGGCAATGAACAGAAAGCCCTTGTTGCTTGTTACTTTTCAGTCGGATCCAGATAATCCCACAAGGTCAAACTAGGATTGATGTTCAGTTGTGAGGATATAACATTATAAGAGGCTTTGTTGTATGAACAAATTTGCTTGGCTTCAATGTCACATGTAAAAGTTGATAGAAGAAATAAATTGGTTTGAATTTTTAATTAGGAATTGGAAATTCATACCTTCAATGTTAATTATTACAGTTAATTTCTCATTATACCTGTATGTTACAGTGGCTGCTGCTTTGCTAACATTATTAACATTTTTATTTCAAACAAAAATAGCTTCTGATCATTTATCTGATGATCCATCACATTATTGCCGAGACATTGGTTGTTTGGGAACATTTGAATTATGTTCTCTTCTACAGAAATAATTTTCCACAGTGCAACTACTTCAAAATTAATTTCAATATTTTATAATACTTCATTAATGTAAAAGATGGCAGTGCAGCTAATAAAGGCAACCTTGGAGAAATGTAGTGTGGAGGATATGCATATGGGTAAATGTTTAGAAACATAGAAAATAGGTGCAGGAGGAGGCCATTCGGCCATTCATTGTGATCATGGCTGATCATCCACAATTAGTAACCTGTGCCCAACTTCTCCCCATATCCCTTGATTCCACTAGCCCCCAGAGCTCTATCTAACTCTCTCGTAAATGCATCCAGTGATTTGGCCTCCACTGCCGTCTGTGGCAGAGAATTCCAGAAATTCACAACTCTCTGGGTGAAAAAGTTCCTTCTCACCTCAGTTTTAAATGGCCTCCCCTTTATTCTAAGACTGTGGCCCCTGGTTCTTGACTCCCCCAACATTGGGAACATTTTTCCTGCATCGAGCTTGTCCAATCCTTTTATAATATTATACATCCCTCTGGCCAGCTCCTCTCATGCCTTCGTAGTCCCCTTTGTTCAACTGCAACACTGACACTTCCAATTTAACCTTCTCCCTCTCAAATTGCAGATTAAAACTAATCATATTATGATCACTACCTCCAAGCGGCTCCTGTACCTCAAGTTCTCTTTATCAAATCTGGTTCATTGGACAACACTAAGTCCAGAATTGCCCTTTCTCTGGTAGGCTCCAGCACAAACTGCTCTAAGAATCCATCTCGGAGGCACTCTACAAACTCTCTTTCTTGGGGTCCAGAACCAACATGATTTTCCCAGTCTACCTGTATATTGAAATCCCCCGTCACCACAGTGGCATTACCTTTGTTACATGCTAGCTTTAACTCCTGCTGCAACTTACACCTTACATCCGGGCTACTATTTGGGGGTCTGTAGACAACTCCCATTAGTGTCTTCTTACCTTTACAATTCCTCAACTCTATCCACAGTTTTTCTACCTCGTCAGTCCCTATGTCACCCCTCGCAAGGGACTGAATTTCATCCCTCACCAACAGAGCTACCCCACCTTCTCTGCCCACCTGCCTGTCCTTTCTATAGGATGTATAACCCTGAATATTAAGTTCCCAGGCCCGATCCTCCTGCAGCCACGTCTCTGTAATCCCCACAATGTCATATCTACCAATCTCTAACTGAGCCTCAAGCTCATCTACTTTACTTCTTATACTTTGCGCATTCACATACAATACCTTTAATTCCTTACTCATCTCACCTTTCACACCGATTCCTATTACACTTGGCCACTCTCTCCTATCCCTTTGTGAGCTTTCTTTCCCGTTAATTCTGGGGTCATTAACTATCCCTTTACTCTCTTTCCCTTTAACTCCATCCTTGACCATCCCACTTGACACCCCCCCAGTTTGTTCAGTATGTTAGAAAATGATCAATCTTTAAGTTATATTTTATCTACATAGAAACATGATATTAAGAGTAGACCATTCAGTCATTCGAGACTGCTGTGCAATTCAGTATGATCACGATGGTGGCACAGTGGCGCAGAGGTAGAGTTGCTGCCCTACAGCACCAGTACTCCGGGTGCTCCAGTTTCCTCCCACACTCCAAAGACGTGCGGGTATGTAGGTTAATTGGCATCTGCAAATTGCCCTTAGTGTGCAAGGAGTGGATGCAAAAGTGGAATAAAGTAGAAGTAGTGCACGGGTGATGGATGGTCGGCGTGGACTCGGTGAGGTGAAGGGCCTGTTGCCACGCTGTATCTCTAAACTAAACTAAACTATGCACGCTCTCAGAATTATATCTGACTCCATCTTGAATATATTTAATGACTTGGCTTCAACTCCTTTCTGTTGGAGAGAATCCAGCAGGTTCCATACTCTCAGGGTGAAGAAATCTTCTCTGTCTCAATCCTACATACCTTTCTCCTTACCTTTCCACTGTTACCCCCAGTACTGGACTTCATAGAGTCAAAGTCACAGAGTGTGGAAACAGGCCCTTCAGCCCAACTTGCCCATGGCAACCAACATGTCTCATCTACAGTCCCACCTGCCTGCATTTGGCCCATATCCATCTAAACCTATCCTATCCATGTACGTCTGATGTTGTTTCTTAAATGTTGCAATAGTCTCTGCCACAACTACCTCCTCCGGGAGCTCATTCCATACCTTTGTGTGATAAAGTTACCCCGCAGATTCCATTTAAAAATAATATATTAATTATATATTAAATATAATATGATATATTCTATATAAGTAATTTATGTGCAACAACTGAAGGGTCCCGACCCGAAATGTCACCTATACATGTTCTTCAGGGATGCTGCCCCGCTGAGTTACTCCAGCACTTTGTATCTTTAACTGAAATTGAGATGGAGGATAAAAATGGCTGTTGTAGAATGCACTAGAAATAGTCATTTGCAGGGTTAAGCCATAGACGTCCTTCAAGTAAATAAATGTTTGTACGGGTGAACCCATACTTGGTTCCAGTGCCAGTAAAATAATGGACAGTAAATGTTTTCTGTCTGAAAAAAAAGGCCTCGACCCGAAACGTCACCCATTTCTTCTATCCAGAGATGCTGCCTGACCCGCTGAGTTACTCCAGCATTTTGTGTCTATCTTCAGTGTAAACCAGCATCTGCAGTTCCTTCCTACAAATAATGGACAATATCTTATTGTTGGCTTAT
The DNA here is from genome assembly GCF_053455715.1 of Rhinoraja longicauda. Taxonomy (NCBI): domain Eukaryota; kingdom Metazoa; phylum Chordata; class Chondrichthyes; order Rajiformes; family Arhynchobatidae; genus Rhinoraja; species Rhinoraja longicauda. Next base: position 45,101,140 of record NC_135959.1, on the reverse strand, counting down.
TTAAATCCTTTATAAAGTTTGATGAATTAGTGGTGAAGTTTCTGAAGGTAACAATTCCCAGTTAGTTTATGATGAATGTATATTTCTGATGATTCTCATGATAAGGCAGATGTACAGTCAATGAAAGGAAGCATGCAGGTTCAGCAGGCAGTGAAGAAAGCCAATGGAATGTTGGCCTTCGTAACAAGAGGAGTTGAGTATAGGAGCAAAGAGGTCCTTCTACAGTTGTACCGGGCCCTGGTGAGACCGCACCTGGAGTACTGTGTGCAGTTTTGGTCTCCAAATTTGAGGAAGGATATTCTTGCTATGGAGGGCGTGCAGCGTAGGTTCACTAGATTAATTCCCGGAATGGCGGGACTGTCGTATGTTGAAAGGCTGGAGCGATTGGGCTTGTATACACTGGAATTTAGAAGGATGAGGGGGGATCTTATTGAAACATATAAGATAATTAGGGGATTGGACACATTAGAGGCAGATAACATGTTCCCAATGTTGGGGGAGTCCAGAACAAGGGGCCACAGTTTGAGAATAAGGGGTAGGCCATTTAGAACGGAGATGAGGAAGAACTTTTTCAGTCAGAGGGTGGTGAAGGTGTGGAATTCTCTGCCTCAGAAGGCAGTGGAGGCCAGTTCGTTGGATGCTTTCAAGAGAGAGCTGGATAGAGCTCTTAAGGATAGCGGAGTGAGGGGGTATGGGGAGAAGGCAGGAACGGGGTACTGATTGATAGTGATCAGCCATGATCGCATTGAATGGCGGTGCTGGCTCGAAGGGCTGAATGGCCTACTCCTGCACCTATTGTCTATTGTCTATTGTCTATTGTCTACTAACAGTTTGATTTTGATCAGATCTTTTGGCTGACAATGTTATTTAGATCATTGCTGCGCGAGTTCCTAAAAATCCTCAAATTATAGATAATAGATTTTCTTTTTACACTGAGCAATCTTTCTTCTTGCAAATCCAGATTCGCAATGGCTACACATTAAGATCTTTCACCATGTTGTTTTCATTGCTAGGATTTTGAATTATAAAATGTAAGTTAACTTATGAAATGGCTGATAAAAGCTCTCCAGTTAGACTTATACTTTTAGACATTAGAGATGCAGCACGGAAACAGGCCCTTCGGCCCACCAAGTCCCTGCCGACCAGCGATCGCTCCATACACTAGCACTATCCTATACATTAGGGGAACTTTACAATTTTTTACCGAAGCTAATTAACCTACAAGCTTGTGTGTCTTTGGAGTGTGAGAGGAAACAGAGCCCCCGGAGAAACCGCTTGCAATCACAGGGAGAACGTACAAGCTCTGTACAGACAGCAACCCCTCGTCAGGACCAAACCCAGGTTTCTGGCACTGTAAGGCAGCAACTCTACCGCTGCGCCACGGTGCCAACCCTTTTACCAGAGGGGTTGAATGAAAAGCCTGCAGCGTGTGAATGTTGGTTAAATAATATATTGATGTGTAAAATGTTGAGGGTTTGTTTAATTTTTTTATATAAATGTAAAAAAGCATTGGCATGTACTTCATAAGAATTAACATTTAACACTGTACAGTGCTTGCTTAATTTCAGGTTAGTGGAAGGAAATATTTTGGTCACATCAGTCAGACAAGTTGCATTTGTGGTCAATCATCAAGCATGAAAGCACAAGGTCACAGGGTGTATTTACTGTGCTAATTTGAGTGCTTACTGCATATCACATGAATTGGCCCTTCTATGGAGCTACTTACATTATCACTGGCTTAACAGTAGTCCATCTGTATGTTCATGCACATAACGCAAATCTGTATGCAATTCGGTGTAATTAAACACAGCACCCCAAAACACCCTGGAAAGGAAATACATTTCAGGTCTGTGTTACTGCTGGAGTGTGAGACTTTTACTAATGCAGTGTCGCAATAGGACAGAATTGCTTTTGAGTCTTGTTTGATAAGCCCAGTAATTGTATTTGCCTCAAGAGACCAATCTCACTCTCCTGTAAGAGCAATATGGACGCAATATCACATTAATAAGCAGCTCTTCTAATGAACGGCAAATATCTTTCCACCATGCAGCATCTTTTTTTTTAAATCTTCTCACAAATTATGTTTTGAAGGAGATGGTCACTTTCATGCAGTGAAATATCTGAAGATTAAAGGGCCTGTCCCACTTAGGCAATTTTTTTGGCGACTGCCGGCGACTGTCAAAGTCGTAGTAGATCGGCGAACTTTTCTTTTACCCGACGACAATGACTACGACAATGCCGAGTCAGGTCGAGATTACAGCGTCTTCTGAAACACCGTGAAAGTTCCCACGCTGTCAATGCTTCTCCGGCATCCTAATTTTCGCTGAAATCACTGACAAGTCAGTAAGTACTTGAGAGTTTTGAACTATAACACCTTGTATGGGTTACTTAAAAACCAAGCTTCACTGTAACAAGGAATAAACCGGATTTCCAGTTTACTAATAGCTGTATTAATTATTTTTTTTATAAAAGTGGTTCAGTGGATTTTTGTGAAAAGTGTGTGGGCATTCTTTGAAAATGTAAGGGAGATGCATATCTGGTTTCTGGGTTGAATATCTGGGTTTGGAGCCCACTTTCTAACCCGAGTTAGAATTGAGTGTATTTACGTACAGTATTATCTGATATGTATGGATAGCATGCAAAACAAGACTAAACTGAACTAAACTAAACTAGCAGAATTCTTCTCCTGAAGATGATTTGCAAACAAAATGATCTAAAACGACAATCCAATGGTTATTTGGAGAAGTTACTGACAATATATATTTAAAACAAGTTCAGAATTATTACATCATTGACTTTAAATTCCTGAGATGAGATTTGAACCTACACCTCCAGAACTACAGTTGCTAGCCCTGTAACATGACCTCAACATTGAGGATAGTGCACATCTATATTCAGCATTATTAGACAATATTCCTGCACTATTAGACAGGGTAGTGTGGGTCTTTGAGTGGCTGCATTATCAGGAAGTAGTCCTTGAAGGGATACACTGTACCATAATGCAATGGCTGCTAGAATGTGCTGGAATAAGTGCATACTGTGATGATGGGAGGGCATTGTTCTCGCAGGAGAAGAGCTGACATGGACTTCTGAAGAACACTGCATGTTGGAGGTAATCTCTCTGTGCAAAGAGTACTCTTTACTTTAGACTTTAGACATACAGCATGGAAACAGGCCATTTGGCCCACTGAGTCCACGCCAACCATCGATCACCCCGTACACCAGCACTATCCTACACTCTAGGGACAATTTACTTTTTTTTACCGAAGCCAATTAGCCTACAAACCTGTACATCTTTGGAATATGGGAGGAAACCGGAGCACCCGGAGAAGCCCACGCGGTCAAAGGGAGAACGCACAAACTCTGTGCAGACAGCACCCGAAGTAAGGATCGATCCCGGGTTTCTGGCGCTGCAAGGCAGTAACTCTGCCGCTGCGCCACCATGCCTCCCCTCATGGAACAAGTTCCTGAGCACTTAATGTAAGGGTATGAGTGCTGTGACAGCACTCTCTCCCTTGGAGGTTGCTCTGACTGACTGACAGGCCTAGAGAGGCAAGTCCCCAGCATTATTGCTATTGGTTGGCCACTTGAACCTTGTCAGCCTACTCTCTATAAAACCCAGGCTTTTGAGTCGGGAGGGAGGGCGATTGGTAGGTAGGCAAATAAATAAATAAAGTGGGCTGCCTCCCTCCTACTTGTGTTCTCCTGTCGCAGGTATGAGGAAGACTGAGCCATTGAGTCAGACCCGAGACCACCAGCGCCACCCTGTGGTCAAGACTGGACTGTCGGGAAGAGGCTCTATACAACCAGCGCCTCTACTTGATGCTAAAACTGAATGGCTGGGGCAACTGCAGTGCCTTGTTATCACATTCTATGGTCCTCAGTTCGGCATCCCAAACAAAGTGCCCTAAACTTTGGGATTGGCTGCACAGTTAGCATAGACCATCCCACTGCTGGACTGAAATAGTTTGTAATAAAAACGAACTGCAAATCCAAAGATAGACCCAATGTGCTGGAGTAACTCAACAGGTCAGGCAACATCTCTGGATAACGTGGATAGGTGACATTTCAGGTCGGGACCCTTCTTCTGACCTTCTGAAGAAGAGTCCAGATCTGAAACCTCACCCATCCTTTTTCTTCATCTTGACCCGATGAGTTACTCCAGCACTTTGTGTCTATCTTTGGAACAGTCTGTGCCTATTTTAAATACACAGAGAAATAAGTGTTGTACATATCAAGAGAGCTATTAGGTAGCAATTGTTGCCCTTGCTGATATCTCTTCTGAACAGCTTTGGAGCTGAGGACGTCACACCTGATAGGGTTCTCCTGCTGTTTTGGTTTGAGTTACCTCAAGCTGGTGGAAGGAGAGGCAGCTGAATTAACGTCACTGCTTCAGGGCTAAGGTGGGGCACATTGAGTCACTGCCTTCCACCTCCATGTTGTTGTCAAGGGATTCATGCTGGAAAATGCTTTTGGAATGACTTTGAATACGGGCACACATTCAACTATGAGATCCTCTGGAACTACGGTACCCTGGCAACAACCATGGTGCAGACTCTAAAATGGAGAATTGCCACATCATCGCGAGTGTGTGAGTGCGTGTGTGTGAGTGCGTGTGTGTGAGTGCGTGTGTGTGGGTGCGTGTGTGTGAGTGCGTGTGTGTGTGCGTGTGTGTGAGTGCCTACGTGTGTGTGTGAATGCGTGCGTGTGAGTGCGTGTGCGTGCGTGTGAGTGCGTGCATGTGAGTGCCTACGTGTGCTTGAGTGAGCGTGCGTACGAGTGCGTGTGTGTGAGTGCTTGCATGTGAGTACGTGTGTGTTAGTGTGTGTGAATGCGAGTGCGTGTTTGGGAGTTTGTGTGTGCGAGTGCATGTGTGTGAGTGCATGTGTTTTTGAGTGTGAGTGAGCATTTTTGAGTGTGTGTACGAGTGGTCATGTTTGTGTGTGAGTGAGAGAATTTTTTTCCTTATGCATCTATATATTCACACATTATTTCGATGAAGTAATGGTGACATTTCATGCTGCTAGATCTACATTGATTTTTTTGTCTGAAACTGCAAGCAGGTCCTAATTCTTATTACCATTTTTGGATGAGAAATGTTACAGTAGTCTCTGTGTACTTTGGAAATCCTGCTGTATTTTTGGCCTGGCAGTGATGTATCACTGTTGTAAGGCAGCCGATAAACTTATTGGAAAAGGTGGATTCTTTCCAAGTTACCCATATTGTACTCCACTTTCTTTCCCCTCAGCACAGTTTGAAATTCACACGAATTCACACGCTTGCATTCACACGCACACGCTTGACATTCCTCCTGGAAACAAATATAATCTAAATTTTTATGTAACATTTACTTTTTAAGTCCACTTTAACAATGTTAATGAGTCCATGTTTGGAATACTCTCTATTTTGGTCACCCTGCTGAAGGAACGATGGCATTATGCTGGAAAGAGCGTGGGGAAGATTGACGCAGATGTTGCCAGGATTTGAGCGGCTGATATTTAGGGAGAGGTTGAGCAGGCTAGGTCTTTATTCCTTGGAGCGCAGAAGGCTGGGGGGGTGATCTTCTAGAGGTGTATAAAATCATGATGGGAATAGATAGGGTGAATGCACAGGGTCTTTTACTCTTGGTGGGGGAATCAAGCACCAGTGGACATAGGTTTAAGGTGAGAGAGGCAAAATTGAACGCAAACCTGAGAGGCGACTTTTTCACTCAGAGATTGGTGGGTATAGGGAATGAGTTGCTACAGGAGGTAGTTGAGGCAGGTACCATGACAGCATTTAAAAGATATTTGGACAGGTACGTGGATCGGAAAGGTTTACAGGGATATGGGCCAAACATGGGCAAATGAGACTAGCTTAGATGAGGGATCTTGGTTGGCATGGACGTGTTGGACTGTTTCCGCACTCTATAGCTCTGACTCCATAACCTTAATTTAGGTGCCACATGTTATATCTTCTTAAAAATAAAAATATATATAGTCATCACAGATAGAGAAATTGTCAATGTTTAGACATGCTTTTTATAAATCTGGACTTAATTTAAATGAATTTGTGACCTAGAAATTCTACACATCACTATTCTCACTGCTGCGTCCTTTTCTGTTGACATTAAATTGAATTTCATCTTCCGCTTAACTTATTTCTTTATATCTCAACATAAAATTGATGAAAATCAGGAAGAAAATATTTGAACCCTAGAAAAGTCTGTTTTTTATGAAAATTACAGGAGCAACATTTAATTTAGTTTAGTTGAGATAGAGCACGGAAACAGGCCTTTCAACCCATCAATTCCGCACAGACCAAGGATCACCCGTACACTAGTTCTATGTTATTCCAGTTTCACATCCTGCGCGCTACAACAATTTACAAAAAACAACCAACCTACAAGCCTGCATATCTTTGGAATGTGGGAGGAAACCAGAGCACCCGGAGAAAACCCACGCGGTGACAGGGAGAACATACAAACTCTGTACAGACAGCACCTGCAATTGATAGTTGCAGTTGATAAGGCAGCAACTCGACTGCGGCACGGTGGCGCAGCGGTAGAGTTGCTACCTTACAGTGAATGGAGACCTGCGTTCGATCCTGACTACAGATGCTGTCTATACGGAGTTTGTACGTTCTCCCCGTGACCTGCGTGGGTTTGCTCTGAGATCTTCGGTTTCCTTCCACACTCCAAAGACGTACAGGTATGTAGGTTCATTAGCTTTGTAAATGTCAAAATTGTCCCTAGTGGGTATGGAATAGTGTTAATGTGCGGGGATCGCTGGTCGGTGTGGACCCGGTGGGCCGAAAGGGCCTGTTTCCGCGCCGTATCTCTAAACTTAATAGTGAGCATTATTTTGTTTCAAACACAATGTTGAAAGAATTGGAATGAAATTTAGAAAAACGATTTTTAATTTCTGCTGTGTATGCTGAAAATGTTGACTCTGCAAGTTTGCATTTGTTTTGTCCCTGAGTGATTGCAGCAACATTTTCTGCACAGTTCTTTAGTCAGAGCTCTCCCATTACTCCCCCCTCCTCAGTCTTCCCGTGCCCCCGCCCCCGTGCCCCACCTGGACTTGCACCTATTTTTGCCTCACTCTCCCCTTCCACCTACATTCCTTCTTCCAGCTTCACAATTCACAACTATTCAATACTTCTGCCTCACACCTTCTGCCTTTTCACTTCATGGCCTTTGTCTAACCTTCAAAAATCTTTCTTGCCTGTACCCACATATTACCTGCCAGGGTTTGTCCAGCTTTCTTCCCCTCTCCCCACGACATCAGTCTGAAGAAGGGTTCCGACCTGAAACATGGGTGGTGTGGGTCTGTGATGATGTTTTTTGAGGCAGGACTCTTGTAGATCCCTTCGATGGTGGGGAGCTCAGAACCCATGATGGACTGAGAAATGTTCACCACTTTTTGCAATTCTTTTGTTCCTGGGCGTTCGAGTTGCTGAACCATGCCATGATGCACCAGTCAAGATGCTCTCCACCACACAGCTGGAGAGGTTTTTGGAATGGTACTTTGTGTCTGCTTTTGACCAAAGGTTTGGTTGGGGAAGAGGGAAGAGATTTTAAGCAGAATTTGTAACAAAGGAGATGTTTTGTAAAAGCTCAGTAGTTTCAGAGATATTATTAGATACGTTGAAAATAGGTGCAAGGGAAGGCCATTCAGCCCTTTAAGCCGGCACCGCCATTCAATATGATCATGGCTGATCATCCAAAATCAGTACCCCGCTCCGGCTCTTTCCCCACATCCCGTGATTCCTTTAGCCCTAAGAGCTAAATCTAACTCTCTCTTGAAAACATCTAATGAATTGGCCTCCACTGTCTTCTGTGGCAGAGAATTCCGCAGATTCACAACTCACTGGGTGAAAAAGTTTTTCCTCATCTCAGTCCTAAATGGCCTACCCCTTATTCTTAAACTGTGACCCCTGGTTCTGGACTCCCCCAACATCGGGCACATTTTTCCTGCATCTAGCTTGTCCAATCCTCTAAGAATTTTACATTGTAGAGAATGTGACCTGATAGATGATGGAGTGAAAGGCAAGGTGGGTTTACATTCATAAGTTATAGGAAGAGAATTAGGCCATTTGGCCCATCTAATCTATGCTGCCATTCAATCATAACTGATCTATCTTTCCCTCTCAACCCCTGACACCCGTGCTAGTCAAGAATCTGTTGCCCTAAAAAACATCCATTGACTTGGCCTCTGGCCTTCTGTGGCAATGAATTCCACAGATTCACCACCCTCTGATTTGGGGTTTTTTTTTGGGGGGGGGGGGATGTGGATAAAATAAGAGGAAATTGCGTCCGGAGCTGTTTGCCATGAGCCATCATTCACAATGGCATGAGTCATGTCAGTAAAAGGTAAGATTTATACATAGTGCTCCTGTCGGAAGGAGATTTAAGGAGCAAGTTGCTGTTTCCTCATTAACTTGACCTTGACGAGCGCCGTCAAAGGTCATTGCACACCGATTCTTTTTAAAACAAATTTAATTTATGAATATTTCTTTAAGGGAAACAATTTTAAATACCACATAGAAAATCCAATTAATTATACTTTAGTCCCTATACTAAATCATTCTTGATCTGCAGAACATAAGTCATTCAAGTACACAGGATACTGTGTGATAAACTATTTGAAAATCTATTAGCTTGCAAATGGCTTCTCATTTATGTAAGTGAAAAAAACAATGTATATTTTATCAATCATTTTACTAATATATTTTTTGCGTCTTATAGTGTAAACTTCAGACTTCTGACTCATTAACGTGTTTCCAGCTCACATTCAATTTGACCATTCAGGTACTCCGTAAAATGTGTGTGTAGGGCGGAGCTTCAGATGCTTGTTTACACTGAAGATACACACAAAATGCTGGAGTAACTCAGCGGGCCAGGCGGCATCTCGGGAGAAGAGGAATAGGTGATGTTTTGAGTCGAGACCCTTCTTCAGACTGGGCTTAGGCTGCTTTCTCTTAGTGTCCACATGCGTCAGATTTGCTCCTTTATTTCCCTTGTTCTTGGCCTCTTGAACATTTAACGTAGTGACTGGCATTTTATGTTCAGCTTGCCTTCCTGGTTCTCTTTCCATGAAGCACCTTGTCTCCAGACCTTTAAATAAATTGGTCTAAATGTGAGGTGTTTGAAAATTGACTGGTTTCAGTGGAACTGAGCATTGAGAAATCAGAAGAGAAATTTGGAGATAGGGGAAGATGCTGTGCTGGAAATTCAGTGCCGATCAAAGAGAATATAATCAGACAATTGGAATCTAGTCTCCTCTGTATTAACAGGATACAAGATGCCTTATCTTTCTTGCAATTTTCAATTGACATTTACCCAGAGGGTGGTGAATCTATGGAATTCATTGCAACAGACTGTTTTTAAAGTGGAGACTGATAGGTTCTAGATTAGTAAAGGCGTCAAAGATTACAGGGAGAAGGCAGGAGAATGGGGTTGAGGAAAAAATAGATCATCCATGATTGAATGGCGGAGCAGATGAAGTTGTTGAGAGGAGATGCAATCTCAAAAATCATTGCATGAGGGAAAATGGAAAGTCAATTGGGTAGAACTGCTGCTCACAGCGCCAGAGCCCCGGTTTCGATCCTGATCTCGGGTGCTGTCTGTGCGGAGTTTGCACATTCTTCCTGTGAACGCGTGTGTTTCCTCCGGGTACTCTGGTTTCCTCCCACATCCCAAAGTCATGCGGGTTAGCAGGTTATTTGTCCTCTGCAAATTGTCCCTGGTGTGCAGGGAGTGGATGATAAAGTGGAATAACATAGAACCAGTGTGATCGATAGCCCGGCGTGGACTTGGTGGACCGAAGGGTCTGTTTCCATGCTTTACTTCTGAACTAAACTAAAAGCTGAGAATGATGTAGAATAAAATGGAAAAGAGTTGAGCTAATTTTATGGTGTCGGCACAGATCCTTGATGTGCTAACATGAAATAAACACAATAAACACAATCCCGATCAATTTATGTGCAACAGGAACTGACCTTAACAGAAGTTTATAAAATTACTTTTCAGCATGCTTGCAGTCAACATCAGATAAATATAAATATGTCAAATACAAATCTGACTTTCAATGTACTTTTTGTTCAGTGATATGAGTTTACAACAGCAGAGACCGCACTCGAACAGAATTTTGATTTGAGCATAAATTGTTTTGCCGATCCCCGCACACCTAAACGATCCTACACTAGCTGGAGACAATTTAAAATTTTACCGAAGTAAATTAACCTACAAATCCTGTGCGTCTTTGGAGTGTGTAAGGAAAATAGAGATCCTGGAGAAAATCCACATGGTCACAGGGAGAACATGCAAACTCCGCACAGACAGCACCCATTGTCAGGATCGAACCCGGGTCTCTGGCACTATGAGATAACAGCTCTACCTGCTTTGCAACAGTGCTGCCCTATATTGTCCTGTATTTATACTATTTCCACATCAGAATGGTGCATGACAGTAGAGCAGCAAGGGTGGCTTGTTGGAGCAGTGGTAGATTTGCTGCCTCACAGGACCAGAGACCCGGTTTGATCCTGACTACAGGTGCTAATCTGCACAGAGTTTGTACTTTCTCTCCATGACCTCGTGGGTTTTCTTCAGGTTCTCTGGTTTCCTCCCACACTCCAAAGATGTACAGGTTTGTAGATTTAATTGGCTTCGGTATAATTATAAATTGCGCCTAGTGTGTTTAGGATAATGTAAGTGTGCGGGGATCACTGGTTGGCACGTACTCAGTGGGCAGAAGGGGCTGTTGCCACGCTGTATCTCTAAACTAAACTAAACTAAAATTAATTTCATCTTGCATTAATAATGAAACAAATCCAAGCATTTTGTGCGTTAAATTGGATTTGTCTTACATCTCCAATTTTTAAGTCTGTTCTCCTGAAATCTTATTGTTTACTGCATTTTGGGGTTTTGTGGCATTCCTAGATTCTGACATTTTGCTCTCTATACCCGTCCAGCTATTAATAACTGTCAAAAAAGAGCAATTATCCCAACGTTGGCTTCTGGAGGATTTCATTGAACAATTATACTCTGGTTTAAAAAGCAGCTGTTCATTGCTACCCTCTAACCTTTCCCCATTGGGAGTCTTATACGCACATGGTTCCAATCTCTTCATCTCAGTTTTCCTAGCATCTAAAAAAAGCGCATTTTTAAATTCCATCGGCATAGCAGCAATTTCACAATCTCCATCCACAATTTCTGTAAAAGTTGGCCCATTAACATAACACTGATCCACCACTGATTTTCCAGCAACTAGTGGTCCGGCACCTTCTAATCTGGACCAAGTTACAAGAGCGCGCTTGAAAGCTCTCCACAGAAGTCCCTCCGAACATGTGGGCGTGTGAGGCGGCTGATTTTGACCTTGTCAGGATTTCCGTGGCCGGACTTCTGATCAGTGGGTGGGATTTGCCCCCCATGGCCGGGGCTCGAGAAACTACGGCGCGCCCAAAGCTGGCGCATCTATTCTCATAGCCGCCTCCCGAGGCCGGACTTCCGATCGGTGAGTTGAATTTGCCCCCTGCAGTCGGGGCTCTGGAACTCCGGCCCGGCTGGAGTGGGTGGTTCCCATAGCCGATTACCGAGGCCGACTTAGCAGGTGGGAATTTCAGCTCTCCGACGGCCTCGGCAGACCTTTCCCATTCCGTTCAACTCCTCTCGGAGGCCGTGACTTCCGTGGTCCGGCAAAACCTATAATCAGGCAAGGGTGTGAAACCAAGGGTGCTGGAAAACCAGTATGGACCTCTAGCGGTCGCCAAATACTTTCCCATTCTGGGCCTCCTCCACTGTCAAAGTGAGGCCACACGCAAATTGGAGGAACAGCACCTCATATTTTGGTTGGGTAGTTTACAACCCAACAATATGAATATTGATTTCTCTAATTTTAAGTAGCCCTTGCATTCCCTCTCTCCCCTTCCCTCCACCACTCTAGTGGTCGTCCTGCTTAGTTTCACTGTACATACCTCCACGTTATCACCTCTTCCACAGCCAACAATAGACCATTGTGGGCTTCACCTTTCCTTGATCATCCTTGCAGGCCTTGATTTGTTCTTTTCGTACCTTCCATTCTTTTGTTCTCTGTACCTTTTCATACCTTTGGTTTCCCTCTCCACTGACTCAGTCTGAAGAAGGGTCTCGACCCAAATCGTCAACTATTCCTTTTCTCCAGTTGCTGCCTGACCCTCTGAGTTCCTCCAGCTTTTTGTCTCAATCTTGTGTGTAGTTTGATTACCTCTGTGTGTAGTTTTATAGTTCTATTTTAAGCTCGGTATACCAACAATATAGATGAGCCTTTTAAAGCTGAAAACTGCATGATATTTAACTCAGAATTAATTGAAGATAGCTGCAATGTTTTTGACAATTATCCTCTTTATTAATTTAACTTTTTTGATTAAACAGAATTTTGGCAGAACTTAAGTGACTGCATCATAAATTTCCCTCCAGCTAGAGAAAAGTACTGATAAATATTTATAGATAACACTTGACAGGCTATGATACTTAATGCTGATGTTAATGCCACTTTTTGGGAGTTTAGCTTAGCTTAGTTTAGAGAAACAACGTGGAAACAGGTCCTTCGGCCACCTAGTCCATGCCGACCAGCAACCACCCGTACACTAGCATTATCCTACATACACGAGGGACAATTCATAATTTTACCAATGCCAATTAACCACCAAACCTGTACGTCTTTGGAGTGTGGGAGGAAACCGGAGTACCTGGAGAAATCCCACGCGGTCACAGGGAGAACATACAAACTCCGTACAGACAGCTCCCATGGTCAGGGTCAAACCCCGGTCTCCAGCGGCAAAGCAGCAACTCTACCGCTGCGCCACCGTGTGCCCCAGAGTTGGTGAAAACTCCTCCATTTGCTCCAATAATTGATGTAATGGCGGCGCTGCCCTAGCAGCTGCGGCTTACCTGCGGTCCATTTGTCTTGTGTTTTTGTTGTTTTTTTGTCTTAATTGTAGTTGTGATGTGGTGTTTTTGTGTTTGTGTACTATGTGTGTATGTGGGGGGGAGGGGGGGAACTGTAACATTGTAAATATGTGTCCCTTCCGAACGGAGACCCGACCTTTGTTTTCTGGGTGTTGTCTCCGTTCCTGCTGCGGCCTACCATCGGCCCAACTCCTGGAGCTGTCAGCCTCCAGGGCTCTGGTTTGCAGAGCCCGCGGATCGGACTTACCATCACCGGAGCCGGCCGTCTTCGGAGGCTGCGGGAGCGGCTGCGACTCGCCTTAGGCTTGGGCCGCGTGGATGCCGACATCGGGAGCTCCGGCAGCGGCAACGGGTTCGCCCGCCCCGGATCACGGGGCTTGGGTCGAGGACATTTCACCGTCCGGCGCGGCCTAAGATATGCCGCGGGATATTTCTCTGCTGGGTGGGGGCTTCAATGTCGGGAGCCACGACCGCCCCGACGTGCAGCAGCAGCGTGTTCGCCCGCCCCGGATCGGACTTATCATCGGCGGAGCCGGCCGTCTTCGGAGGCTGCTGGAGCGGCTGCGACTCGCCTTGGGCTTGGCCCGCTGTGGACCGTCCGGTGCGGCCTGCAACCACAACAACCTGACTGCGGGCGAGGACAGCAGGAGAAGGGAAAGACATTGTGGCCTTCCATCACAGTGAGGAGAGGACTGGAGGAGGCTCACTGTGATGGATGTTTCTTTGATGGATGTTTCTTTTTTGTGTGTTTTTGGGGTTGGGTAATTTGAATGCCTATTTAATGCTTTTATTGTTGGACTGTGTTTTTGGGGGTTTTGGGGTTGTGTAATTTGAATGCCTATTTAATGCTTTTATTGTTGGACTGTGTTTTGGGGGTTTTTGGGGTTGTGTAATTTGAATGCCTATTTAATGCTTTTATTGTTGGACTGTGTTTTGGGGTTTTTTTGGGGTTGTGTAATTTTAATGCTTATTTAATGCTTTTATTGTTGGACTGCGGGTGACTGAATTTCGTCCAATATTGGATGACAAATAAAGCTATCTTGAATCTTGAATCTTGAATCTTGAATACAGGATTAATAATGCATAAAACAGCAGCTTAAATAATAAATGCATTTGCTGTGTAGGTGGTGCCCAATATTCTGAAAAGTAGTATTAATGCTATTGCCCGAAGGTAGAGTTGTCTTGAACATCTTCTGTTTTCTGATATAACTGCAATTTTATACTCCTACTGCTTAACAAAGGAGTGACTGATCAATTGAACATTCGTTAGCATTTTGATAGTCTTCTCAGCGGAGCAAATGCATGTGAGCACATTCAGCAGCTAAACCAGAAAATAAAGAGGAGCCACAAACATAACTCCTCACTGTTAACCACATTGGCTGAAGCAGTTACAGGTCAAAACCACAATGTTCTGAATAACAGCAATCATATTAGTACACCGTCACAGAGTACATAGAGAACACAGTCGCCCAGTGGTAAAGTTGCAGCCTTGCAACCCTCTCAAATCAAGGTTTAGTTCAGTGCTTCAGGCCCTTCGGCCCATCGCGTCCTGCAATCACCCCGTACACTGCACTATCCTACACACACTAGGGACAATTTACAATTTTACCAAGCCAATAAGCCTACGAACCTACAGGTCTTTGGAGTGTGGGAGGAAACAAGTGCTCCCGGAGAAGACCCACGCAGGTCATGGGGAGAACGTACAAACTCCGTACACAACATCTGTAGTCAGGATCAAACCCGGGTCTCTGGGGCTGTAAGGCAGAGACCATGTTGCCAGAGGTGAAAGGTGCTTGTCAGAATCAACCTGAATAAAATAACTGCATTCACTAAGTTTTCAAAAAGATGTTATTGTGCTTGAATGCCTGAGAGAATTGCAACACAGATAATGAGGGTACCAAGGTTGCTGATTTACAAGGAAGGTTAAGAAAACCTTGACTTGTTTTATTTTGTAATAGACAAAATTCGATCCCTATTGCATGCTGTGTCACTACCCATCCCGGTGAGCTGCCTCTGTTGGGCTAATGACATTTAGCATTTGGCTTCACCACAAACACCAATAGCTTAGTTTAGAGATATAGCATGTTGACAGGCCCTTCGTCCCAACGAGTCCACGCCGACCATGATCACCCATACACTAGTTCTCTCCTACACACTGGGACAATTTACAAAAGCCAAATAACCTACAAACCCGCCCATCTTTGGAGTGTGGAAGGAAACCGGAGCACCTGGAGAAACCCACACAGTCACCGGGAGAACGTACAAGCTCCATACAGACAGCACCCGTAGTCAGGATTGAACCTGGGTGTCTGGCGCTGTGAGGCAGCGACTCTACCGCTGCGCCACCGTGCCGCACATCCCGGTGAGTTGCCTATATTGGACTAATGACATTTCGCATTTTTCATTACCACAAACACCAATTGCAAAGATGGCGTGTGAACACATTGTGTAGGAAAGTACTGAAGGTGCTGGTTTATACTGAAGATAGACACAAAATGCTGGAGTAACTCAGCGGGATAGGCAGCATCTCTGGAGAGGAATGGGTGACGTGTCGGGTCTGAAGAAAGGTCTCGACCTGAAACGTCACCGATTCCCTCTCTCCAGAGATGCTGCCCATCCTGCTGAGTTACTCCAGCATTTTGTGTTAGCACATTGGCTATTTCAGGCATTTTGCATTGCTTGAAAGCAATCATATTGCTCTTTCAGACGTCCCCTCTGATTTCAATCACACCTCCTTTCACAGCTGATGGTTACAGAAATGAATAACCAGCCCTCTTCAGCTGTGATGAAACAATCCCTGGTTTGATTAATTGCTTGTTCATTGCAGGCTTTTCTTCTCCAGCCTTGGCCTTGTAAGCCCTGCAGAAACTGATTTACAGTGACACAAACTCCCATGAAGAATGGCTGGGATGAACTCTCTTTCAATTCAACATTAAATATAAAATCTGGCAGAACTGCCCAGATCTGTCTAACAGCTAAACTCAATCCTGTTTAGAGAGTGCAACAGTTTGACACAAGCGTATTTTTAACAGGTGCCAAAGCAGAGCCGAGCCAACGGATTAAGCTTCCTCTTGTTGGTGAGGGATCTCATCCATGCACTCTATGTAGTAAGCAAGCACAAAGCAAATGGATATTTTTCCCTTCAAGGAACATGTACTCCTTCTGAAATATGGTGTTTAGTTGTTTCTAGTTCAGTTTTTAGTTCAGTTTTTAGTTCAGTTTTTAGTTTAGTTTTTACTTTAGTTTAGTTTTTATCTCAGTTTTTAGTTTAATATACTTTAGCGATACCGCATGGAAACAGGCCCTTCAGCCCACCGAGACCACGCCAACCATTGATCACCCGTTCACGCTAGTTCAATGTTATCTCACTTTCTCAACCACTCCCTACACACAGACAGCACCCAAAGTCAGGATCGAACCCGGGTCTCTGGCACTGTGAGGCAACAGCTCTACCAACTGTGCTTTCACTCCGTCACTATTTTTCTGTGGATAAGATGTGTGGAAATACAGTGGGAAGCACAGCAGAACAGCGGGTAGAGCCACAGCCTTACTGCGCCTGAGACCCAGATTCGATGTGTGGAGTTTGCACACTCTCCCTATGACCGCGTGGGTTTCCTCCAGGTGCTCCAGTTTCCTCCCACATCCCAGGACATGCGGGATTGTAGTTTAATTGGCACTCTGTAAATTGCTCCCAGTGTGTAGGGAGTGGATGGAAAAGTGTCCAGCTTCAGGTTTCTGGGCACTCACATTTCGGAGGTCACATGGTCCACTAACATCGCTGCGCTGGTCAAGAAGGTGCAGCAATGACTGTTCTACCTGAGAACGCTGAAAAAGTCTGGTCTGCCTCAACAGCTGCTGACGACCTTCTACCGCTGCACCATAGAGAGCATCCTAACACATGGCATCCCTGTGTGGTATTCAGCTGCACGGAGGCAGAGAGGAGAGCTCTTCAGCGGGTAGTCCATAGAGCTCAGAAGACTATCGGAACACAGCTACCAGCCTTGGAGGACATCTACAACACACGATGCCTCAGAAAAGCCACCAGCATCCACAAAGACTCCTCACACCCCTGCAACAGTCTGTTCGAAATTCTACCATCGAACAGACGCTACAAGGCCTTCTACGCCCGCACCTCCAGACTCAGGAACAGCTTCATCCCCAGGGCCATAGCTGCTATGAACTGGTCTTGCTGAGCCGGATGGTCACATCGCACAGTGAACCGGCACAGACCTACTTGAACTTTATTCTGTTTTTAAACTGTTTCTAATTTTGTTTCACTGGGTTGTATAAATCTATTTTATTTTATTTTTTTATTTTTTTAAAAATTTATTTATTAGAGGTTAAATACATCAATGTACTTCACATATATCTTGTTACAATCATTGTACCCCATAATTTTATGGCTTTAAAAGAAAAATAGTAGAAAGAAAGAGAGAAAGAGAGAGAAAAAAAAAAAGAAAAAAAAAACTTCGCTAATTAATTTATTGCATCATATGGAAGGCGCATTCTGAATCTCATTGTACCCCTGTACAATGACAATAAAGATATATTGTATTGTATTGTATTGTATTGTAAAAGTGGGATCATAGAACTAATGTGAACGGGTGATTGATGGCCAGCGTGGACTAGTGGGCCGAAAGGCCTGTTTCCATGCTGTGTCTTTCAGTCAATCGAAAGGCAATATCAAATTAACTCTGTGGAAGACCTGAAGACAGCTTCAATCATGACTGTACAATGTCAGAAACAAGTGCATCAGGATATGAACTGTTAAAATCCTCCTTTACACCTCCCATAAGTATAGCAACCAAATTGTGCTTGTGTCTGCAACTCACTTTGGGAATTGTCCAAATTAATTCACTTGAAGTTATCCAACATGACAAAAATGATAAACCTCTGGTACATATTACAGAAGAGTTCTTCCTCTGGTAATGGTGGTTTCAAGGCCTAATTGATTTGGACCTTGGCGTTGTTTTAATCAGGTTCAGACCCTGGTAATTTACTGAGACTGCTGCAGTGCTGGTATCATCTTAAATGTCGGGGATGTGACAGAGAGCTGAAGCAAAAAACAAAATGCTGGAAAAACTCAGCAGGTCAAACCATCAGTGGAGGCAAAGGGATGGGTGGAAAGGGACTGGATGAGAAAGTGGGATAATATAGAACTAATGTGAATGGGCAATTGATGGTCAGCTTGGACTCTGTGCCGAAGGGCCTGTTTCCATGCTCTCTTTTTCAATTTTTCAATTGATGATTTAGTTTATTTAGTTTTGTGATACAGGGCAGAAACAGGCCCTTCGGCCCACCGAATCTGCGTCGACCAGCGATTACCCCGTACACTAGCACTATCTCACACAGGGGATCATTTTACAATTACCAAATTACCAAAACTAAGCCTTTACATCTTTGGAGTTGGGGAGGATACCGGAGCACTCGGAGAAAACCCACAGTCACAGTGAGAACGAACAGACTTCGTACAGACAGTACCCGTAGCAGGATCGAACCCGGATCTCTGGCGCTGTAAGGCAACAATTCTACTGCTGCACCACTGTGCCGCCCCATTGCCATGGACTCGGTTGGCCAAAGGGCCTGTTTCCATGCTGTATCGTTCAACCTTTCCATAAGGGGGTTCCACAAAACTCAATTACTCTCCCTGTTTCTTAGAAATCAGAAGTAAGTTAATAATCAATATATGCCCATGGTAGACTCTTGCATGGAGCCCACCTTTTCTATCTGCTTGGTTATACCACTAGGGACGGTACAGTGGTGCAGCAGTAGAATTGCTGCCTCACAGTGCCAGAGACCCTGGTACAATCCTGACTAATAATAATAATAATACATTTCATTTGTATAGCGCTTTACTGGAAACTCAAAGACGAAGAGTGCTGCTCGGAGTTTGTTCCTTCTCCCAGTGACCGCGTGGGTTTTCTCTGGATGCTCCGGATTCCTCCCACATCCCCAAGATGTGCAGGCTTGAAGGTTAATTGGCCCTTTGTAAATTGCCCCTAGTGTGTAGGATGCGAATGTGACAATAATAGAACTAGTGTGCGGGTGATCGTTGGTCAATGTGGACTCGGCATGGCAAAAAGCCTCTTTGCACTGTGCATCTCTGAACTAAACCATATCACTGTTGTTTGATTATTGTGGAATCTGTAACGTGCTTGAACTATGTATCTGCATTTTACAATAGTAAATGAAATTAAGACTCATTTAGAAATTCAATTTCTTTGAGTATCTTTGGCCATGCAGTATGGGAGACGTGTAAATTACTGTTGTGCCATATTTAGCACAGTATATTACAATTACTTACAGACAGCTCCAATCAGTTTACATTATTTATCTATAGTGCAAGTAATTCTTGTTTATATATCAAATAGACTCCAGTCTGCAACTGACCTTAATGAATTTTGAACACGTTGTAAATAATTGACTTGGTGCTTTTCCAAAGCTAGCATTTGTTTTATTGTACATTTAGTAAGGACATGCACCTAATTGCAATACACAGCCTATAAATTACTTCTGAATGAGGTTCCGGTGCTGGAAAAGTCTTCCTTCCATGAATGGAATTAGCCAATAAAGAATATATTAAGTATTTCAAGCTGAAATCGTGATGAATACTGTAAATGAATTTCTCAACAAATCATAGAGTCATACAGCATGGAAACAGGCCCTTCGACACAACTTGCCCACGCTGAACTAGATGCCCCATCTACACTAGTCCCCCCTACCTGCATTTGGCCCATATTCTTTGAAACCTTTCTAATCCGTGTACCTGTCCAAATGTCTTTAAAATATTGTGATAGTTCCTGCCTCAGCTGCCACGTCTAAAGAAAGGTCTCAACTCAAAAAGTCACCTATTCCTTTTCTCCAGAGATGCTGCATGACCCGCTGAGTTACTCCAGCTTTTTGTGTGTACCTCCTCTGGCAGCTCCATATACCCACCACCCTTTGTGTGAAAACATTGCCCATCAGTTTCCTTTTAAACGTTTTCCCTCTCATCTTAACCTATGTCCTCTGGTTCTTGATTCCCTTACTTTGTGTAAAAGATTCTGTGCATTTACCCTCAATGGTTCAATGGAGCTTTTATTGTCACATGTGCAAAGTCAAAACGCAGTGTTTACCACACCCAAGCACATCCTTGATTAGCATATGTACAGAAATAGTCTACTGATCCCACGTGCAAGAGACCACGTTTTGACCTATTTATTCCTGAATATCCCCGAATGCACACACAAACCACGAGTACACAGCAGAGCATGCCACAGGATGTTTCTGTTCAAGATCACCTGGCACTGTTCGCGACACGGTCTAAGGCTGAGGTTCTCTCACCGAAAGGGCGCCTAACACTAATCTTTATGGCATTTCTTATCAGAGCAGACCGCGCCACCGCTCCCTCCCCGAGCCAATCATAAGCCCCCCTTGTCTGCAACGTTTCTGCGCTACTAGCGGCAGGGGGCGCGGGTGGTCTATCCAACTATTGCTGTTGTGTTGTGTTTGCCAACATTATGCTTTCTTATAGAATGGCCTTGAAGACTGCGTTCCCAGGAAATGATCACAGGTGCGAGGGATAACGCGTCTGGCCACTTGTTTTTTTCAAGAAGCTATGGAATGAAGGGCTGCTAACGTAGCTGATAACTCCATTTCACATTTTAGCTGAAATTGTCAGTTTAACCCTTACACCACAGGATCGAACCCTGGTCTCAGGCACCGGAAGGCAGCAACTCTACTGCCGCACCACCCTATTTGAATCAATTGAGCCTGTTTAGATGCGAAAGACATTTGGACAGATTGGTGGAGGAATATTTGCCAAATGCAGGCAAATGGGACCAGCCCAGAGTGCCTATTAGGTTGGCATGGGCAGAGTTGGCTGAAGTGCCTGTTTCCTTGCTGTATAGCTCTATGACTCTAAAGAACCTCCAACCATTGGTGTTTAAAGTATATTTTTAGCAAACCTGCTCCACTGCTGGTGCATTTGTAATTGTGTTTGGTTTTGACTTTTGAGATGGAAAGCAGTGAAAGGGAAAAATATATAAAACAGCTCTTGAAGCTTGTCAGTGAAGCATCAGATTGTACAGAGAATCATTTATTCTCATAGATGATGAGTGAATTCAAATTCAGTAATGGTTATCACTAACCAGGAAAGGACAAGAAGTCAATCATAGAATTTGCGCTATTTTTAAAATAAAACATGTATTTTTCTTTTTTATCAATAGTCTATTTCTATTGGTTTTTGAACTATCAATGTTAAAAGCCAGGTAGTTCACAACAATGGTTCGGCCTGTTCTGATGTGCGCTATCCTCAATGTTGTGGTCATGTTACAGGGAATTGAAATTCATTGATGCAATAATTCTGAATTTGTTTAAAAAACTATTGTCAGTGACTTCACTGAATTGCAAGATAGGTTGTTGTCTTGACACCAGGTCACGAGCTTCCTGTGCTCCATCTGGTCATTATTTGATATCCAGCCCACTAAGGACATGTTGTTCGTGAATTTGTAAATTTGTAAGCTTCCTTGAACAGGCAGCATCCCTGGAGAGAAGGAATGGGTGACGTTTCGGGTCGAGGCCCTTCTTCAGACTGATGTCAGAGGAGTGGGCGGGATAGATGTGAACAGGTGATTGATTGGTCGGCATGGACGTGGTGGGCTGACGGGCCTGTTTGCATGCTGCAGCTTTCAATCAATCAATCAATCAATCAATCAATCAATCAATCAATCAATCAATCAATCAATCAAGGCATTTAAGGAGTTAATAAATAATTGACAACAAATATATATCCCTTTACCCTTTGAAGGCAAAACAACCTGACAAGGAAATTGATGAAGTCGTCTAATAAAAGGAAACCTAAAAGGAATATTAGATCAAAGGAAAAGATTTATACCATTGCTGAAAAGACCAGTAGCCTGAAGAGTGGGAAATCTAGAATTCAGCAAAGGAACATCAAGATAGCAATTAGAAAAGCGAAAGAGGAATTTCACAATAATCTAAAACAAAACATGAAAACAGACTATAACAAGGGAAAGATTACCAAAGATTAATGTGGATGAGAATGAGACAAGGCAACTAGATTGTGCTATAAGGAAATGATAAAAAACATTAAACCCATGTTTTGTTTAGTATTTAGTTTAGAGATACAGCATAGGTTTAAGGTGAGGAGGGAAAAATTTAAAAGAAACCTGAGGGACAACTTTTTTACACAAAGGGTGGTGGGTGTATGGAACGAGCTGATGGCGGAGATAGTTGATGCAGGCACTATCACAATGTTTAACAAAAAATGTTTAGACAGGTACATGGAAAGGATAGGTTTAGAGGGATATGGGCCAAACGCAGGCAGATGGGACGAGTGTAGATTTTGGATGTTGGTCGGTGTGGGAATGTTGGGCCGAAGAGCCTGTTTCCACGCTGTATGACTTTATGACTCTATGAATGGAAGATTGGATAAGACTCTAAGAAATAGATTTTAAGAAATAGAACAGGAGTGGGCCATTTGGCCCGTCAAGCCTGTACTGTCTTTGAATAAAATAATTGGCACTAAGGGATTTCAAGCGAAGTTTTGTTTTTTTGCATTGTATTGGGTTTTTCATCTATTTAACTTATTTTTTTGTTTGCTTATTATATCTATTGAATACTGTGTTTATAAACTTGGTTTACTGCTGCAAGTAAGAATGCCATTGTTCCGTTTCAGTACATAGGCCAATAAAACACTCTTGACTCTCTTGACTCTTGAAGTGCAGAATCAAACAAAAAATCCTGCAAATATTCAGCAAGTCAGCCGTGGAAAAATAAAGCAAAATGCTTCAGGTTTATCAGCATTTGAAAAGAGAGCAAATGTTCGTTTTAAGTTGCAGAGAGGTGGAATGGATAGAAAAAAGGGAATATCTCTCAGCCAGTGGCCCAGTTGCCATGGTGATGGGTTGTTGGCAAAATCAGCTGTTTGAGCACATATCCATGTTCTCCAGACATGCTGCCTGACCTGGTGAGTTGCTCCAGCACTTTATGTCCTTTCATCTATTTGATAACTTAGGTTAGAGATACAGCATGAGAACAGGCCCTTTGACAGTCAACACTGTTCACACTAGAGGCCGAGTAACCTGCAAACCTGCACGTCTTCGGGATGTGGGAGGAAACCGGAGCACCTGGAGGAAAAAAACCCACGTGGTCACAGGGAGAATGCACAGACAGCACCCGTGGAAAATTTTGCTTAGTTGTCTCTCCTCCTCTGAGTGAAGGGTGTGAGTTTGAATCTTAACCTCAGAAATTGCAACAAAAACTCTTGCTTGACAATGCCAGAGGAACACTGAGGAATTGCTTCACTGTCTAAGGTGTTATCTATCATGAAATGTTAAGCTGTTGGCGTCAAGGAATAACCAGCGACCTAAACATTGCCCTCTCAGACAGATGCTAAAGATGCGTGTCACTATTTTGAAGGAGAATGGGTGAAGAGGAATATTCCCGGTGTCCTGGCCACTAATTATTGCCAATCAAATTTGCATGTTACTGGGACACAAGTGCCTGAGCTATAGAGAGAAGTTGAGCAAACTAGGACTCTATTCCTTGGAATGCCAAAGGATGAGGGGTGATCTTATAGAGATGTACAAAATCATTTGAGGAAGATTGGGTAAATGCCCAGTCTCTTGCCCAGAGCAGGGGAATTGAGATCCAGAGAACATGGGTTTAAGATAAGCGGGGAAAGATTTAATAGGAACCTGAGGGGTAAATTTTCATACAAAAGGTGCTGGGTGTACGGAACGAGCTGCTGGAGAAGGTAGTTAAGGCGGGTACTATGCAACGTTTAAGAGAAATATGGACAGGTACATGGATAGGGTAGGTTTAGAGGGATATGGGCCGAACACAGGCAGGTGGGACTAGTGTAGTTGCTGTGGGCAAGTTGGGCTGGATGACCTGTTTCCAGGCTCTATGACTCTGTGACACATCGCTATTTGTGGGCGCGGGCAAATTCTACTTTGCAATTTCATAATGATTACACGTCGCGATACTTAATTTACTTTACAGGGTTGGAAATATGGAAAGGCACATGAAAGATGATCTTTAAATGTAAACCTTTCACATTTTTGCTTGAGAAATCTGAGTTAAATGTTAGCAGTGCAGTATTTATAACTTAACAATGAAGGACAACAACATCCACCATGCGATTTATTAACTTGCAGAACTGAGCACAGGTTTGGTTCATAAACTTATCTGCGATGCCAGTTTTTCTCTGTAATGTAAGTAGAATACTGGAAGTACTGGAGAACAACACCTCATATTCTGCTCTGGTAGCTTACAACCAAACTGTATTAACTTTGAAATCTCCAATTTTAGGTAACTACAAACTCCCCCCCCCCCCCCCCCCCCCTCCTTTCTTCCCCCATAACCCCCATACTTTCCCCCCCTTCCCTGTGCCCCACCTGGACTCGCACCTATTTCTCC
This sequence comes from Rhinoraja longicauda, assembly GCF_053455715.1. Lineage (NCBI taxonomy): Eukaryota > Metazoa > Chordata > Chondrichthyes > Rajiformes > Arhynchobatidae > Rhinoraja > Rhinoraja longicauda. Next base: position 45,076,788 of record NC_135959.1, on the reverse strand, counting down.
CCTCCCCCTCCCCCTTCCACCTACATTCCTTCCTCTAGCTTCACAATTTGCAACTCTTCAATCCCTTTCTCTCACACCTTCTGTCTTTTCATCTGTGGCCTTTGTCCAACTATCTGCCTATCAAAAAAGCCCCCCTGACCTGTATCCACCTATTACTTTCCAGAAGATAGATGTCAGGCAACATCTCTGGAGAAAAACAATAGGTGACGTTTCGGGTCAGTGCCTTTCTTCAGACAGGTGAGTTCCGACCTGAAATGTCACGTATTCCTTTTCTCCAGAGATGCTGCCAGACCAGCTGAGTTACTCCAGCATTTTGTGTCTTATCTGTGGTGTAAACCAGCATCTGCAATTCCTTCCTATGCATATTATTAACCAGGCTCTGACTGCCCCTCCTCTCTCTTAGCTTTCTTCCCTCCAACCCTTTACCTGAAGCAGGGTCCTGACGTGAAACATCACCTATCCATGTCCCCCAGAGAGCGGCTGAGTTACAAAGGCACTTTGTGTCTTTTTTAGAATACAGGAAGTCTGAATTATAATTGGAAGCCTGAATTATAACAGCACCCTTCCTTTCCACAGCAACTCCATGGGTGGCTTAACTGAAATTTGAAATGCAAATAGCTCAATGATCTCAAGTGACAGGTTAATTATAACTATAACTGGCAGCAGGATGATGAAATTCATGTCTTCTTATTATAGCATCCCAAACCACTCAAGAAAATACCCATTCATAGTTTAGACTTTACTTTAGAGATACAGTGCAGAAACAGGCCCTTCGGCCCTTCGATTCCGCCCCGACCAGTGATCACCCCGCACACTAACTTACATACACTAGGGACAATTTTACAACTTACCGAAGTTAATTAACCAACAAACCTGCACGTCTTTGGAATAAGGGAGAAAACCGGAGCACCTGGAGAAAATTCACACGATCACAGGGAGAACATACAAATTTTATACAGACAGCACTGTAGTCAGTCAATTAGTTCTCAGAACAGAATTAGGCCATTCGGCCCATCAAGTCGACTCCGCCATTCAATCATGGCTGATCTAACTTTCCCTCTCAACCCCATTCTCCTGCATCCGCCCCTAACCATTGAGACCCTGACTAATCAAGAACATGTCAATCTCTGCCTTAAAACTTTCCATTGACTTGGCCTCCACAGCCGTCTGTGGCAATGAATTCCACAGATTCACCACCTTCCGACTAAAGAAATTCCTTCTCATCTCTTTTCTAAAGGTTATCCTTTTATTCTGAGGCTATGGCTTCTGGTCCTACACTCTCCCACTAATGGAAACATCCTCTCCACACTACATATCCAGGCCTTTCACTATCCGGTAAGTTTTAATGATGTCCCCCCTCATCCTTCTAAACTTCAACGAGTACAGGCCCAGTGTTTTCAAATGCTCATTATCCTCGTAACCCCCCCTGGACCCTCTCCAATGCCAGCACATCCTTCCCCAGATATGGGGACCAAAACTGCTCACAATACTCCAAATGCTGTCTGACCAGTGCCTTATAAAGCCTCAGCATTACATCCCTGATTTTGGATTCCAGCACTCTTGAAATAAATGCATTCTCCTTCCTTGCTAATGATTCAACTTGCAAATGGACGTTTTGGGAATCCTGCACCAGCACCCCCAGGTACCTTTGCGCCTCCAATTTCTGAATTCTCTCCCCATTTAGAAAATATTCTATACCTTTATTCCTACTATCAAAATGCATGACTCCACACTTTGCTACGCTGTATTCCATCTGCCACTCCTTTTGCCCACTCTCTTATAGACAATAGACAATAGACAATAGGTGCAGGAGTAGGCCATTCAGCCCTTCGAGCCAGCACCGCCATTCAATGCGATCATGGCTGATCACTCTCAATCAGTACCCCGTTCCTGCCTTCTCCCCATACCCCCTGACTCCGCTATCCTTAAGAGCTCTATCCAGCTCTCTCTTGAAAGCATCCAACGAACTGGCCTCCACTGCCTTCTGAGGCAGAGAATTCCACAGATTCACAACTCTCTGACTGAAAAAGTTCTTCCTCATCTCCGTTCTAAATGGCCTACCCCTTATTCTTAAACTGTGGCCCCTTGTTCTGGACTCCCCCAACATTGGGAACATGTTTCCTGCCTCTAATGTGTCCAATCCCCTAATTATCTTATATGTTTCAATAAGATCCCCCCTCATCCTTCCAAATTCCAGTGTATACAAGCCTAATTGCTCCAGCCTTTCAACATACGACAGTCCCGCCATTCCGGGAATTAACCTAGTGAACCTACGCTGCACGCCCTCAATAGCAAGAATATCCTTCCTCAAATTTGGAGACCAAAACTGTACACAGTACTCCAGGTGCGGTCTCACCAGGGCCCGGAACAACTGTAGAAGGACCTCTTTGCTCCTATACTCAACTCCTCTTGTTACGAAGGCCAACATTCCATTTGCTTTCTTCACTGCCTGCTGTACCTGCATGTTTCCTTTCAGTGACTGATGCACTAGGACACCCAGATCTCGTTGAACATCCCCTCTTCCTAACTTGACACCATTCAGATAATAATCTGCCTTTCTATTCTTACTTCCAAAGTGAATAACCTCACACTTATCTACATTAAACTGCATCTGCCATGTATCCGCCCACTCACACAACCTGTCCATTACCTATCTCTTAACCTGTCCAAGTCCTTTTGCAGAGTCCCTCCACAATCCTACCACTCCACCTATCTTTGTATCATCTGCAAACTTGGCCACAAAGCCTTCAATTCCTTCGTCTAAATCATTAATATACTGTATGATGTGAGGAGCTCCGGCCCCAGCACCGACCCCTGCAGAACACCCTCGTCACTGGCAACCAACCAGAAAAAGCCCCCTTTATTGCCACTCTTTGATTCCTGACATCTTATCCATGCTAGTATCTGCCCTTGGATACCATGGGCTCTCATCTTTTGCAGCCTCACATGCGGTACCTTATCAAAGGTCTTCTGAAAACCCAGCTAAACCACATCCACTGACTTTCGTCAGGATTGAAGATGGGTCCCTGGGGCTGTAAGGCAGCAACTCTACCATTGCGCCATTGTGCCACCCTATAGTTCTTTTATCCTGAGGTTGTGCCCTCTGGTACTAGACTCTCCCACTAGTGGAAGCATCCTCTCCACATCCACTCTATCCAGGCATTTCACTATTCGGTAAGTTTCAATGAGATCCCCCCCCCTCCATCATCCTTCTAAACTCCTGTGAGTACAGGCCCAGAGGCGGCAAAATCTCAATCGTGTAGCCTTCATAGTTTTTCGCTTCATTCCAGTTCTACTGTACTTAAATTCTATTGTAATTTAGCTTTACAACTCAATATGATGGCATTTGAACTCACAATACCTGTTTTGTTTTTACGCTTTTCCTCCATGACCTAGTTATTGTACATCTGGGGAAAGGATGTGCCCAGACCTTGGCTTGTCACTGGTTGACCATCGCCTTTGCAAAAAAATATCACTTTGGCACTCTGGCATGCATTTTTAACCATATCCATACTTTCTTTAAAGGAATGGATAGGCGACGTTTTGGATCGGGACCCTGTTGCAGATGGAGATGTCGCCTATCACAGATGCTGATAACCCACTGAGTGACTCCTGCAATTTCTGTTTTGCTCAAGATCCCAGCATCTGCCATTTATTATGTCTGTAATATTTATGTAATTCCTTCCTACGCATATTACCTACCAGGCTACATCTTGCCCCTCCTTCAAAACATTTGAAAGAACCTGAAGATATCATATCATATCATCATATCATCATATCATATATATACAGCGCGGAAACAGGCCTTTTCAGCCCACCAAGTCCGCGCCGCCCAGCGATCCCCGTACATTAACACAATCCTACACCCACTAGGGACAATTTTTACATTTACCCAGCCAATTAACCTACATACAGGGAATACAATGATTGATTGACCCATGCCAATTTGACCTGTAGCGGATTCACACATATTTGAAAGCAAGAGCCTGTCAGGATATAAGAAATATATGTTCCAATCTCAGATAATGAAACGTCATTCTGCCAGCTGTTCAAATTGAGGGAGGAACTGTCCGACCAACAGATACCCAAACAGTATGGCCCTTTTGGGGGTTGCACAGTGGCACAGCGGTAGAGTCACTGCCTTACAGCGCCAGAGACCCGAGTTTGATCCTGACTAGGGGTACTGTCCGTGCGGAGTTGAACATTGTCCCTGTAACCGAGTGTGTTTTTTCCGGGTGCTCCGGTTTCCTCCCCCATTCCAAAATGTGGCTAAAGGGATCAGGGGGTATGGAGAGAAGGCAGGTACAGGTTACTGAGCTGGATGATCAGCCATGATCATATTGAATGGCGGTGCAGGCTCGAAGGGCCGAATGGCCTACTCCTGCACCTATTTTCTATGTTTCTAAAAACATGCAGGTTTGTTGGTTAAGTGACTTCTGTAACTAGTCTCCAGCATGTAGGATAGAACTAGTGTACAAGTGATGGCTGGTTGGCAGGGAATCGGTGGGCCATGGACCTGTTTTCACACTGTATCTCTAAATTAAACCAAACGAAACTAAACGATTCAGGACCAGACTGTGGAACCTTGAGCAAAGCACAAAGATCAGGAAGAACCCAGCGGGTCAGGCAGCATCTGAGGAGGGAATGGCAGACGGCATTATGGGACTGATGACGTGTTTCGCAAATGTTTATATCTATACGTACCCTTGCAACTCATATCCTTGGGGTGATATCCCTTCCCTTCCCTTGTTAGAGGGCGGTCCCCACCGGACTCTGCCCCTCAATGTCCAACAGCAGAGGGACCCTAGACTGTGGTCCTCCCCCACAGAGCCTTGGCATTGGCTGCACCAAGCTTCAGTGCGTCCCTCAGCACGTACTCCTGCAGTCTGGAATGGGCCAGTCGGCAACATTCCCTGACGGACATCTCGCTCGGCTGGGAGACTAACAAGTTTTGCGCGGGTCTAAGAGCACCTTTCACTGAGTTGATGATCTTCCCGCAGCAGGCGATGTCCCAATATAATAGCTGGGAAGAGGAAGAGTGTAAATGATCAAGATGCCATTTTAGAGCCTGCCCTGATTGTACGGAGCCAAGAAACCTCTCAGCCCGTGCTTCTGAGATGAATACACAACACGCCATGTTATGTTAGCACACATCAATCTCTTTGATGCTGTGACTGCTAACATATACAGCATCCATCAGTGGTTGAAAGCTTTGTCTTAATAAATTCACACAAGATTGTGTAATTTATTCACACAAGAAATTCAGTTCCTTCTGGGGAAACTATTGCTGTGTATAGGACGACCCAGTTGTGTGGAGTGTGGCAGTGAATCATGTAAGTGTTAATTAATGCTTCCCCTGTCTCACCAGCACTTACAACATCTCGGTGCCCTCAAATCAGAAAGCAATTACATCGCACAACCTCTTCTTACAACATGTCTTGCTGAAGTAACAGATTATTAAATTAGCAATGTTGTTCCATAGTTAATCTTGTGAACTGTGCTATAAATGTTTTCAAAACCTTTCTTTTAAAGATTGTAAGATTGAAGAAAATTCAATTTCAATAGATGGATGAGGGGAGACCTCATTGAAACTTACCGAATAGTGAAAGGCCTGGATAGAGTGGATGTAGAGAGGATGTTTCCACTAGGACCAGAGGCCATAGCCTCAGAATAAAACAAAATAACTTTAGAAAGGAGATGAGGAGGAATTTCTTTAGTCAGAGGGAGGTAAATCTGTGGAATTCATTACCACAGACACCTGTGAAGGCCAATTCATTGGATATTTTTAAGGCAAAGATTGGCAGATTCTTGATTAGTATGGGGGGAGATAGATCAGCCATGGTGAAGTAGACCTGATGGACAGAATGGCCTAATTCTGCTCCTATGACTAAGGACAATTCCAGGGCAGATTCATTTTGCTAGCAAAGACTCCATGAAACATAAGACTGATTTTAGAATATGCTCTCGGCAAAAACTGATCATAACATAGAAATGGCTTTTGAAACGCAAACTAGAGTTTAAAAAAACAGGAATTATTTGGGAAAATTTTGAATTTTGCAATGTAGGAATTTTGGGGTCAAAATTCCAGGAATTGGAAGTTACAGCAAGCTAATTAGTTTAGTGTATTGTCGCGTAAACTGAAGTACAGTGAAAAGCCTTTATGTTTTGTGGTAGCCAGTCAGCGGAAAAACTATGCATGATTACAATCAAGCCGTCCACAGTGTACAGTTACAGGTTATAGGGAATAACGTCTAGTGCAAGATAAAGTTCAGTGAAGTCCGATTAAAGATAGTCCGAGGGTTTCCAATGAGATGGATGGTAAGTCCGGGTTCTCTCTAGTTGGTGATAGGATGGTTCAGTTGCCTGATAATAGTTGGGAAAAAACTGTCCCTGAGTCTGGAGGTATGCATTTTCACACTTCTGTACTTCTTGCCTGATGGGAGAGGAGAGAAGAGGGAATGACACAGGTTCTTGATTATGTTGGTAGCCTTGCCAAGGCATCAGGAAGTGTAGATTGAGATAATGGAAGAGAGGTTAGTTTGCATGATGGTCTGGGCTACATTCACTAGGAATTCCGTTAGGAATTTATACAATGCGTACCACTACCCTGAAGATGATAACATCTAACATTGTCATTTGGCTAGAAAAGATTCCTCTTTATTTGTCTGCCTGATGCACAGATGATAATGATCTATATTTCAAAAATGAGGAATTCCATTTATTTGTGAGCTTCAGGATATTAATTTGGAGACACAAGGGTCTGAAGAAGGGTCTCCACCCGAAACATTACCTATCCATGTTCGCCAGTGATGCTGTCTAACCTGCTGACTTACTCCAGCATATTATAGGATATATGTTCGCCAGCGTGAATCACTTATCAATCGCGTGGTAGCTTTTAGTCTGATGTAGAATAAATGAGATAGTACAAAATCCACTCAGGATAGGAAAGATTTAGAGGGAACTGGGCCAAAATGGTCAAATGGGACTAGCATTAGTGGGGCATCTTGGTCAGGATGGGTGAGTTGGGCTGAAGGGAATGTTTACCTCCATTTTGTATCCCTTCAGCCTGCTTCAAGAAGTATTCAAAGCCAATATTTATTACTCGTTTAAAACCCAAAGTGCTGGAGGAACTCAGTAGGTCAGGCAGCATCTGTGGAGGGAATAGTCAGATAACGTTTCAGATTGACATACTTCAGTCCTGAAGCATCGCCTATCCATTTCCTCCACAGACCTACTGAATGAGCTTGAGGCTCAGTTAGACATTGGCAAGTATGATGTTGTGGGAATTACAGAGACATGGCTATAAGAGGACCAGGGCTGGGAACTGAATATTCAGGGATACACAAAGTATAGAAAAGACAGACAGGTGGGCAGAGGGGGTGGGGTCACTCTGTTGCTAAGGAATGATATTCACTCCCTTGCAAGGGGTGACATAGAATCAGGAGATGCAGAATCAGTATCGATAGAAATGAGGAATTGTAAGGGTAAAAAGACCCTAATGGGAGTTATCTACAGGCCCCCAAACAGTAGCCTCGACATAGGGTGCAAGTTGAATCAAGAGCTAAAATTGGCATGTCGCAAATGTAATGCTACGGTGGTTATGGGAGATTTCAACATGCAGGTAGACTGGGAAAACCAGGTTGGTAATGGACCCCAGGAAAGAGAGTTTGTGGAGTGCCTCCGAGATGGATTCTTCGAACAACTTGTACTGGAGCCTACCAGGGAGAAGGCAATTCTGGATTTAGTGTTGAGTAATGAACCTGATCTGATAAGGGAACGCAAGGTAAAAGAGCCATTAGGAAGCAGTGATCATAATATGATAAGTTTTACTCTACAAATTGAGAGGGAGAAGGGAAAATCGGAAGTGTCAGTATTACAGTATAGCAAAGGGGATTACAGAGGCATGAGGCAGGAACTGGCCAGATTTGACTGGAAGGAGACCCTAGCAGGGAAGACGGTGGAACAGCAATGGTAGGTATTCCTGGGAATAATGCAGAAGTTGCAGGATCAATTTATCCCAAAGAGGAGGAAAGATTCCAAGGGGAGTAAGAGGCACCTGTGGCTGACAAGTGAAGTCAAGGACAGCATAAAAATAAAAGAGAAGAAGTATAACATAGCAAAGAAGAGTGGGAAGCCAGAGGATTGGGACTATTTTAAAGAGCAACAGAAAATAACTAAAAAGGCAATACGGGGAGTAAAGATGAGGTACGAGGGTAAGCTAGCCAATAATATAAAGGAGGATAGTAAAAGCCTTTTTAGGTATGTGAAGAGGAAAAAAAATAGTCAAGGCAAATGCGGGTCCCTTGAAGACAGAAGCAGGGGAATTTATTATGGGGAACAAGGAAATGGCAGACAAGTTAAACCGGTACTTTGGATGTGTCTTCACTAAGGAAGATACAAACAATCTCCCAGATGTTCTAGTGGCCAGAGATCCTAGGGTGACGGAGAAACTGAAGGAAATTCACATTAGGTAGGAAATGGTGTTGGGTAGACTGATGGGACTGAAGGCTGATAAATCCCCAGGGCCTGATGGTCTGCATCCCAGGGTACTTAAGGAGGAGGCTCTAGAAATTGTGGACGCATTGGTGATCATTTTCCAATGTTCTATAGATTCAGGATCAGTTCCTGTGGATTGGAGGGTAGCTAATGTTATCCCACTTTTTAAGAAAGGAGTGAGAGAGAAAACGGGAAATTATAGACCAGTTAGACTGACATCAGTGGTGGGGAAGATGCTGGAGTCAATTGTAAAAGACAAAATTGCGGAGCATTTGGATAGTAGTAACAGGATCGTTCCGAGTCAGCATGGATTTACGAAGGGGAAATCATGCTTGACTAATCTTCTGTAATTTTTTGAGGACGTAACTAGGAAAATTGACAGGGGAGAGTTGGTTGATGGGGTGTACCTTGACTTTCAGAAAGCCTTCGACAAGGTCCCACATAGGAGATTAGTGGGCAAATTTAAAGCACATGGTATTGGGGGTAGGGTACTGACATGGATAGAAAATTGGTTGGCAGACAAAAAGCAAAGAGTGGGGATAAATGGGTCCCTTTCAGAATGGCAGGCAGTGACTAGTGGGGTACCGCAAGGCTCTGTGCTGGGACCGCAGCTATTTACAATATACATTAATGACTTGGATGAAGGGATTAAAAGTACCATTAGCAAATTTGCAGTTGATACAAAGCTGGGTGGCAGTGTGAACTGTGAGGAAGATGCTATGAGGTTGCAGGGTGACTTAGACAGATTGTGTGTGGGCGGATGCATGGCAGATGCAGTTTAATGTCGATAAGTGTGAGGTTATCCACTTTGGTGGTAAGAATAGGAAGGCAGATTATTATCTGAATGGTGTCAAGTTAGGAAAAGGGGACGTACAATGAGATCTGGGTGTCCTAGTGCATCAGTCACTGAAAGGAAGCATGCAGGTACAGCAGGCAGTGAAGAAAGCCAATGGAATGTTGGCCTTCATAACAAGAGGAGTTGAGTATAGGAGCAAGGAGGTCCTTCTGCAGTTGTACAGGGCCCTAGTGAGACCGTACCTGGAGTACTGTGTGCAGTTTTGGTCTCCAAATTTGAGGAAGGATATTCTTGCTATTGAGGGCGTGCAGTGTAGGTTTACTAGGTTAATTCCCGGAATGGCGGGACTGTCATATGTTGAAAGACTGGAGCGACTAGGACCAAACACTGGAATTTAGAAGGATGAGAGGGGATCTTATTGAAACATATAAGATTATTAAGGGGTTGAACACGTTAGAGGCAGGAAACATGTTCCCAATGTTGGGGGAGTCCAGAACCAGGGGCCACAGTTTAAGAATAAGGGGTAGGCCATTTAGAACGGAGATGAGGAAAAACTTTTTCAGTCAGAGAGTTGTAAATCTGTGGAATTCTCTGCCTCAGAAGGCAGTGGAGGCCAATTCTCTGAATGCATTCAAGAGAGAGCTTGATAGTGCTCTTAAGGATAGCGGAGTCAGGGGGTATGGGGAGAAGGCAGGAACGGGGTACTGATTGAGAATGTTCATCCATGATCACATTGAATGGTTGTGCTGGCTCGAAGGGCCGAATGGCCTACTCCTGCACCTTTTGTCTATTGTCTACTACGTTCCTCCTGCACTTTGTGATTTCCTCAAGATTTCAGCATCTGCAGTTTCTTATGTCTCCATCTATTACTCATTGCTATTCGTCCTAAATATTATTGAATTGAATAGAATTGAATATATTTTTATTGGCCAAGTATGTACACATACAAAGAATTTGCCTTGGTGCTCTGCTCGCAAGTAACAACACGGCATACAGTAAACAATTAAGAATAAAACATAAAACATTAAAACATTAAGAATAAAACATTATAGTTTAAACATGTGAATGAAATAAAATACCAGAGCAAAAGGAGGCTAGATACAATCAAATGACTTGGTTAAGAAAGACAGCTAAGAGTCAACCACCTTGGCAGGCAATTACAGATGGATATGAGCCAAAGTTGGCAAAGATTAGTTTCCTGCCATAAAGGGTGACAGTGAGCCAGTTTTTCTGATAGTCTGATGAGTTCATGGTCACCTTGACTGATATTAACTTTTTATTTCCAGATATCTGAACTAAATTCAGATATTCCTTCGTAACTCTATGTGCAAGTCATAGGGACGGTTTCACCTTCCATTCCAGATGCTCCCCAGCGGGACAAGACTGCAGCATCTGGTCTGAACACATCATTGACATCAAGTGAGGGATGATTCAAATAACTATTGGATGCACCCCGGTCACTCCCTCTGGCAGGAATAAACGGGTCCTTCTCAGAATGGCAGCCAGTGGCGAGTGAAGTACCGCAAGGCTCGGTACTGGGACCGCAACTACTTACAATATATATTAATGATTTGGATGATGGGTGGCAGTATAAACTGTGAAGAGGATGTTAGGAGGTTGCAGGGTGACCTGGACAGTTTGAGTGAGTGGGCAGATATGTGGCAGATGCAGTATAATATAGATAAATGTGAGGTTATCCACTTTGGCGGCAGAAACAAGGAGGCAGATTATTATCTCAATGGAGTTAGGTTAGATAAGGGGGAGGTGCAGCGAGACCTGGGTGTCCTTGTACACCAGTCACTGAAAGTTGGCATGTACAGCAGGTAGTGAAGAAAGCTAATGGAATGTTGGCCTTCATAACAAGAGGATTTCAGTATAGGAGTAAAGAAGTTCTTCTGCAGTTGTATAGGGCCCTGGTAAGACCACATGTGGAGTATTCTGTACAGTTTTGGTCTCCTAATTTGAGGAAGGACATCCTTGTAATTGAGGCAGTACAGTGTAGGTTCACGAGATTGATCCCTGGGATGGCGGGACTGACATATGAGGAAAGATTGAAAAGACTAGGCTTGTATTCACTGGGGTTTAGAAGGATGAGAGGGAATCTTATAGAAACATATAAAATTATAAAAAGACTGGACAAGCTAGATGCAGGAAAAATGTTCCCAATGTTGGGCGAGTCCAGAACCAGGGGCCACAGTCTTAGAATAAAGGGGAGGCCATTTAAAACTGAGGTGAGAAAAAACTTTTTCACCCAGAGAGTTGTGAAGTTGTGGAATTCCCTGCCACAGAGGGCAGTGGAAGCCAAATCACTGGATGGATTTAAGAGAGAGTTAGATAGAGCTCTAGGGGCTAGTGGAATCAAGGGATATGGGGAGAAGGCAGGCATGGGTTATTGATTGGGGACGATCAGCCATGATCACAATGAATGGCGGTGCTGGCTCGAAGGGCTGAATGGCCTCCTCCTGCACCTATTTTCTATGTTTTTAATTAGAAGTAACACTAGCAAGTTTGCAGATGACACAAAGCTGGGTGGCAGTGTGAACTGCAAAGAGGATGTTAGGAGGTTGCAGGGTGACTTGGACAGGTTGAGTAAGTGGGCAGATGCATGGCAGATGTAGTATAATGTAGATAAATGTGAGGTTATCCACTATGGCGGCAAAAACAAAGAGGCAGATTATTATCTCAATGGTGTCAGATTAGGTAAAGGGGAAGTGCAACGAGACCTTGGTGTCCTTGTACACCAGTCACTGAAAGTAAGCGTGCAGGTACAGCAGGCAGTGAAGAAAGCTAATGGCATGTAGGCCTTCATAACAAGAGGATTTGAGTGTAGGAGCAAGGAGATCCTCCTGTAGTTGTATAGGGCCCTGGTGAGACCACATCTGGAGTATTGTGTGCAGTTTTGGTCTCCTAATTTGAGGAAGGACATCCTTGCTATTGAGGCAGTGCAGCATAGGTTCACGAGATTGATCTCTGGGATGGCGGGACTGACATGAGGAAAGATTGTAAAGACTGGGCTTGTATTCACTGGAGTTTAGAAGGATGAGAGGGGATCTTATAGAGACGTATAAAATTATAAAAGGACTGGACAAGCTAGATGCAGGAAAAATGTTCCCAATTTTGGGGGGAGTCCAGAACCAGGGGCCAAAGTCTAAGAATAAAGGGGAGGCCATTTAAAACTGAAGTGAGAAGAAACCTTTTCACCCAGAGAGTTGTAAATTTATGGAATTCTCTGCCACGGAAGGCAGTGGAGGCCAATTCACTGGATGAATTTAAAAGAGAGTTAGATAGATCTCTAGGGGCGAGTGGAATCAAGGGATATGGGGAGAAGGCAGTCACAGGTTGCTGATTGTGGATGATCAGCCATGATCACAATGAATGGCGGTGCTGGCTCAAAGGGCCAAATGGCCTCCTCGTGCACCTATTTTCTATATTTCTATGTTTCTCCCCTCTTCCATCAGGCAATACGTATAGAAGTGTGAAAACGCACACCTCCAAATTCAGGGACAGTTTCTTCCCAGCTGTTATCAGCAACTGAACCATCCTATCAACAACTAGAGAGCGGTCCTGAGCTACTATCTACCTCCAGGAGACCTTCGGACTATCTTTAATCGAGCTTTACTGGACTTTATCTTGCACTAAATGTTATTTCCTTTATCATGTATTTGTACACTGTGGACGGCTCGATTGTAATCATGTATAGTCTTTCCACTGACTGGGTAGCATGCAACAAAAGCTTGTCACTGTACCTCAGTACACGAAACTATAAACTGAACTAAACTACAGAATGCCTCCCAAACTGGTCGCCTAAATTGAGGCTCTCACCTGGAGGATGATAGGCATTTGGTACAAGCTGCCAGAGGCAGAGCTGAACTACTATCTACCTCTTTTGTGACCCTCGGACTATCTTTGATCGGACTTTGCTAGCTTTACCTTGCACTAAATGTTATTCCCTCATCTATATAATGTAAATGGATGGATTGTAATTATGTATTGTCTTACTACTGACTGGTTAGCACGCAACAAAACCTTCTCACTGTACCTCGGTACACGTGACAATAAACTAAACTGTACTTGTAAACTGTACCTGTAATTGTACCTGGAGGCAGCAACTAAAAGACATAGTGGGAGACACAGGGACGCAGTGGTAGAGATACTGCCTCACAGCGCCAGAGACCCGGGTTCGATCCTGACCTCAGGTGCTGTCTGTACAAAGTTTATATGCTCTTCCTGTGATCACGTGGGTTTTCCTCGGGTGCTCTGGTTTCTTCCCACTTTCCCAAGATGTGCAGGTTTGTAGGTTAATTAGCCTCCGTAAAGTGTTCCTATCTAGTAGGATGCAAAACTGGGATAACTGAAGTGTTCCCAAAGTCACCAAGGACTTGGGTCAGCTTTTTCTTAATAATCATTTTTTGAAACCGTTAACAAAACAGAATACGTAAAAAGTGGAAGCCTTTGGCGTTGAGAAATACAGAATCCAAGTCGAGTTTCAATTAAGGAGATACAAGGAACTGCAGATGCTGGTTTGCAAAAAAAGGCACAAAGTGCTGGAATAACTCAGAAGGTCAAGTAACATACCCAGAGAAAAGGGATCGGCGACGTTTTGGGTCGGTGGTAGGTTGCTGCCTGACCCATTGAGTTACTCCAACACTTTGTGTTTTTTATTTTAAGAGTTTCATTAACTTGAAGTGTGTTTAACAGAATATGTCACAGCAAATAGTAATAACCTGTGCATGAAAGAATTCCTGATGTGTCCTCATTGTTTGTTAGCCTAGTATTATTGTAGTAATCATACTACCAAATTTGAAGCCTTCCATTCTATCTCCCTGCTGATAACGATTTAAGGTCTGAAATTGAAATCATAAATTTTCCACTGGTTTTTGTTTAATCATTTATGTGGTATCAAGTTAAGCATAATAAATGACTTCTTTCCGGATTGAGTTCCTATAATATAAGGTGAAGGGAAGTATTTCAGTATTTCATTCAATCCTGTGCGGAAATGGTAATGACTTTGCGATGCATTTTGCTCCTGAGCACCTATGAATTACCATGATGTGCAGGAAACCAAGATGAGATATTTTGATGAATGGTCTTGTCAGTGCCATACTTACTCTGTAGCTGTTCTGTTCGTGAAAGAGTTGAAACCATATATTTTGTTTATTTAAATCTGAAGGTAGTTCAGCTTCCTGAGATTTAGTTTAGTTTAAAGATACAGTGTGGAAACAGACCCTATGGCCCACCAAGTCCACACCGGCCAGCAATCATCCCGTACACTAGCACTATCTTACATACTAGGGACAATTTGCTATTTTTACTGAAGCCAATTAACCTACAAACCTCCATGCAAGATAAAGTCCAGCAAAGTCTGATTAAAGATAGTTTGAGGGTCGCAATTAGGTAGGTGGTAGGTCGGGACTGCTCTCTAGTTGATAGGATGGTTTAGTTGCCTGATAACACTGGGAAGAAACTGTCCCTGAATCTGGAAGCATGCGTTTTCACACTTCTGTACCTCTTGCGTGATGGGAAAGGGGAGAAGAGGGAGTGGCCGGGATGAGACCTGTCCTTGATTATGCTAGTGGCCTTGCCGAGGCAGCGTGATGTGCAGATGGTGTCGATGAAAGGGAGATTGGTTTGTGTGATGGTCTGGGCTACGTCCACAACTCTCTGCAATTTCTAGCGATCTTGGATGGAACTGTTCCCAAACCATGCTGTGGTGCATCCCGATAAAATGCTTTCTTTGGCGCATCTGTAGAAGTTGGTGGGAGTTGTTGGGTACATGCCGAACTTCCTAAGCCTTCTAAGGAACTAGAGGCGTTGATGTGCTTTCTTAGTCATTGCTTCTAAATAGCTGGTCCAGGACAGTCTCCTGATATTTACTTCCTGAAACTTGAAGCTTTCAACTATCTCTACTTTGGTGCCGTCACTGTACACCATGGTATGTGTACCGCTTCGCTGGCTGAAGTCAATCACGATCTCCGTTGTCTTGCTGAAATGAAAGAAAGGTTGTTGTCTCAACACCAGGACATGGGTTTTCTCAATCTCCGTCCTGTACTCCGTCTCATCATTATTTGATATCCGGCCCACAATGGTGGTGTCGTCAGCGAATTTGTAAATTGAATTGGATTTGTACTTGGCCGCACAGTCGTGGGTGAACAAGGAGTATAGATGGGGGCTGAGAATGCATCCTTGTGGAGCACCAGTGTTGGGGATTATCGTAGAGGATGATTTGTCCCCTATCCTCACTGATTGTGGTCTGTTGGTCAGAAAGTCGAGGATCCAATTGCAGAGATGAGTGGTGAATCCAAGTCCCGCGAGCTTGGAGTTGTGGTGTCAGAACTCTGACCCATTGGCAGTTCTTGACACTATTGTAGACCAACCTCTGGCAGATGACCTCTGTCGTGCACTTTTTATTTCTCAGCCACCAAAGTCTACGCGTGCAGAGTATTGCACAGTTCTGACAAAGCTCCCTTGGTGAACAAAATAAGACACAAAGTGCTGGAGTAACTCGCAGGTCAGCCAGCATCTCTGGAGGACATGGATAGGTGACCCTTCTTTAGACTGTGTAGCAGAGGGGAGAGGAAGCTTGAAAAGAGGTGGGGGGGGGGGGGGGGGGTGGCACAAAACCTGGCAAATGATAGGTGGATACTGACAACACTGTGGTGCAGTGGTAGAGTTGCTGCCTTAAGCGCCAGGGACCCGGGTTCGATCCTGACTACGGATGCTGTCTCAGTGGAGTTTGTACGTTCTCTCTGTGACCATGTGGATTTTCTCCGTGTGCTCTGGTTCCCTCCCATATCCCAAGGACATGCAGGTTTATAGGTTAAAATCGAAGGTAGACACTAAATGCTGGAGTAACTCTGGTCTGAAGAAGGGTCTCGACCCGAAACGTCACCCATTCCTTCTCTCCCGAGATGCTGCCTGACCTGCTGAGTTACTCCAGCATTTTGTGTCTACCTTCGATTTTAACCAGCATTTGCAGTTTTTTCCTCCAGGTTTATAGGTTACTTGGCTTCTTAAATTGTTCCAAGTGTGTAGGATAGAACTAGTGTATGGATGATTGTTACTCGGCATGGACTTGGTGGGCCGAAGGGCCTGTTTCCAAATTGTATCTCTAAACTAAACTAAATAAACTAAACAGTAAATTTCATTTGTAGGTAAGGTTTATGCATGCAAAACTCTTTTAAAAAAAATCCCTTATTGCGATTCCTTCACACTACTGAATGATGAGCCTCTTTATTTATATATATCTGACATGTTTATCGGGCTTGATATGCTGTACATAATCATGCTGCTTCACTCCGATAACAAGATTTGTAAGGTCTCACTGAATATATTCTTGGTGAACCAAATTATACACAACTACTAAAAATAAAATCACAATGTCTGTGAATAAATAACATTACTTTGGCAAGAGGATTAAGGGAATAATGAATGACAATAGACAATAGACAATAGAATGTATAGATTCCCAGTGACAAGAGAATGTATTTCTCTGCTGCAGTATGATGTGATAAGCTTATATTCTTTCAAGAGCAATAAGATGTGATATATGTGACATAAAAGCACAGTGGGCACAATGGTGCGGCGGTAGAGTTGCTGCCTAACAGCCCCAGAAGCCTGAGTTCGATCCTGACTACAGGTGCTGTCTGTGTAGAGTTTGTACGTTTTTGTCTGTGACCACGTGGGTTTTCTCTGGGTGCTCCGGTTTCCTCACACACTCTAAAGACATACTGGTTTGTGGGTTAATTGGCTTCTGTAAATTGTAAATGGTCACTGGTGTGTAGGATAGTGTTAGTGTACAGGGTGATCGCTGGTCAGCGTAGACATGGCGGGCCGTTCACGTTTGTAGGTTAATTGGTTTCTGTAAATTGCTGGGCCATTTTGGTTTAGTTTGACCGTTCATACCCCTAGCTTGGCAATTGTGTCAAGAGACCAGCAACAACAGGACAACAATAAGAAAGCACCTCGACAAAAAGGACACAAAGTGCTGGAGTAACTCAGCGCGTCAGGTAGCATCTCTGGAGAACATTTTGGGTCGGGAGAATAAAATAGAATATTTTTGATTGTAATAAAATAACCTAACAAAGCATCTGAAACAAAGAACCACATTTGCTGGTTTATATCAAAGAAAGACACAAAGTGCAGGAGAAACAAAGAGGCTCTGAAGAAGGGTCCTGACCTGAAACGTCACCCATCCTTTTCTCCAGAGATGCGGCCTGACCTGCTGAGTTACTCCAGCACTTTGTGTCTATCTTAGGCATTAGACTGATTTTATTTTGATGTGTTGCCTTGTTTATTGTTAGCATGCAGTGCAGACATTGACATTCCCACTCAGCAACGGTTCAATAAAATATTTGATTTCCTTGTTCCCTTCACCATTTGCACATTAATTCAGTAATTAAATAACAAAAGAGTTGAATCCACAGAAGGGTCTGGTACAAATTGGCTGTTGGATTGTTTTCCTCTGCACAGCCAGTAAGGATAAGCAAATAGATCTGTTTGAACCCAAGACAGATCTCTTGTTCAGGAGGAGAAAATATGGCTGAGCTTTAAGTTTTCTTTTTGGCCTTCATAAATAAAAATGGACCAACAGTGTTTTGCCATGTATAAATAAATACAGAAAAGAGTCTGAAGAAAGGGTCCCAACCGGAAACTTCACCCATCCTTTTTTAGTGTAGTTTAATTTAGCGATACAGTGGGGAAAACAGGCCCTTCGGCCCACCGTTTCCACGCCGACCAGCGGTCACCTCGTACACTAACATACTAGGGACAATTTACAATCTTTACCAAAGCCAATTAACCTGCAAACCTGCACATCTTTGGAGTTTGGAGGGAAACTGAAGCACCCGGAGAAAACCCATGGGGTCACGGGCAGAACGTAAAATTCTGTGCACCACCCGTAGTCAGGATTGAACCCAGGTCTCTGGTGCTGTAAGGCAACTCTACCGCTGTGCCACCATGCCACCACATATTTTCCCCAGTGATACCACCTGACCCGTTGTTACTCCAGCACTTTGTATATCTTTGTCTTGGTATAAACCAGCATCTTACCTGCAGCAGCACAACGGATATGTAAACAGATTACTCCGTAAAATAATAATCATGATTACAAATCAGACACTTGCAAATGTGTGAATTCGGAGCAGGATTGAGTCATTTGACCCCTCAAGCATGCTCTGTCCTTTCATTTTACCCACAGTCGTTTTTCACTTCCTTCACCCCATGAATCTATCCACCTCAGCCTCAAATTCAAAAAAACTGCTTCCCCTGTGCTCTGCAAAAGAGAGTTCTAAAGGCTCATAATCCTTTGCGATAGACATTTTGCTTAATTTATATTTTAAAAATGTCACCTATCCACATTCTCCAGAGATGCTGCCTGACCCACTGAGTGACTCCAGCACTTTGTGTCTGTATTTGTAAGCCAGCATCTGCAGTTCCTTGCTTCTACCTTATTTAATTTATATGGCGTATGTTAATTTGGATTTGTAACCTTTTAAAATTTGTGTGATTTGTATATCTTATTACGTTATTTGGGTTAATTGGGCAAGTAATGGTTATCCTCTCTGTGAGCAGAGATATAGATATGTAGTTTCTCTCTCATATGTAGTTTTCTCTCTCTCTCTCTCTCTCTCTCTCTCTCTCTCTCTCTCT